>NC_141604.1:46478042-47151792 GCF_047967505.1 Dipteris shenzhenensis
CATAAACTAGGCCTCTAATAGCCTATGGTCTATGGTCTGCAATGTTCAACCAGTCATAAATAGGTGTATGGTCTCCCATGTCCCACCAGTTACTGAGCCACCTAAAAGGTAAATATTCCTAGTCTTTCCAACCCAATGGACATCTAATTCCAAAAGTACTTATATGTTGGCATTTAAAAAAATGAAAGAAATCCATTTTGATCCTCTCAAGTCTTACTTATCTTATTCAATAATAGTTCGAGGATTTATGTGAGAGCAATCCTTAATCCTAGAAGTGTTGGACTTATTTTTTAAGCAACATCTTGAAATAAAGTCTTTATTCATTTATATAGCAATAGTTAGAGGACCATATGTGAGGATTCCTTGTAATATAATGGAAACCTTAATGCACCCTCGTATCAAGAGATTCTCTAGCTCAGAGGTCATCTGAGCTAGACATGGAGCCTTATGCAATTGATTTATAGACTCACTACAATTGTTATGGCTAATAGCATAGTCATTCGTGGACATAGCCTCATATAGCATGGCAGTTGAAAGACTTCAAGGCATCAAGGAGTAACTCACGTCTCAGCGAGCCAGTAGGGTTAAAGTATATGTATAGCCTGGGGTCCCTGAAGGTCATTTATGGCATATGTTTCAAAGCGCTTGAGGACAACAACGGCTTTTTAGCAGGTGTAAAAGGCCCTTAACATACTAGTTTGTGGAAGAGAGGCTTATGAGATTATCTCATAAATGGGTTTTACACCAGACATTTTCGTGCTGAAGAGATGAAAAATAATTACCAAGAAATGCAAAGAGTTCATTTTGTGAAGTTTCTCATGTTTTAGGGTGGCCAAGAGTTGCCAAAGCCTCCGGTGTGAGTCTTCAATTCAAATCTATACGATCCAGTTGTTAGGAGTTAGTCATTAGTGGACGAGTCTGTTTGAGAGACTCGTCCGTGCTTGGTTTTCTTTGCCTTCTTGGCATGTACTCAAAGTAGCTATTTAGGTATGAGATCAACATTGCACTATTATCATGTGTTCTTGATCACTCCTTGTGTTTGCGTCCACTTCTTGAGTCTCTCTCTATTATCGCATCAAGCTAGCTTTTCGTCTATCATATGCTTGCATCCTATTCTCAATGGTTATGGGCCCACTCCACTACCTCTGTTGAATTATCTTCATCCTGTCTTGCACAAGACCTGCTAAAACTAGTCACTCACCAGATCTGCACACATCTCATGCCTCATCATTCACCCCTAGTACACAATGGCCATAGACCCTATCATGGATGATTTTTTCCTATTAGTTTCGTTGAGAAGAGAAACTTTTATATTGGTGTCAAAAGTTTGTATGCCTTGATAAAAATAAAGGTTTGAAAAATTCGCCAAGATTTGAAACTTTTATGAGAAAATTTTTAAAGTTTCGCCTTAATTTACAACTTTTTCTTTAAAATTCAAAAGAAAATATATAAAAGTGTAATCTGTTATACAAATATTGACACTAAAAAAACTCTCTCGATAAACTTTCGCCAAGATTTTATATTAATATCATAGCTTTGATAAAAACATCCTTGGACCCTATAGCCCTGCTGAACTCCCGCATCCTCGAAAGGCTTGAAGGTCCGAACTATGGACCCTGGAAATGGAAGATCCACATGGTTTTTTAGGAGAAGAACTTGTGGACCATCGTCATGGGTGACGAAAAGGATCTTATCTTGCATGATATCCATTCTATCCAAGAAGACGCGAGCCCATCGTCCACTCCATCTGCACAATAGCCCACCACCACCCCTACTGCCCCACTGTACCCAATCCTCCTATCGTCATACCTGGGGCAAACAACGATGTTAGCTAAATTCTTGCTTTCCGAGCTAGGGAGCGATAGGTAAAGCTGATCATTTGCCTCACCCTTGGAGAAATCCCTGCCAGCGAAGTCCAAGACTACTGTCTCATTGCCTTCGAAGCATGGGAAAGCTGTGTGTCACCTATGAAGAACGAAACTTCGGCAACATCTTGATCCTCAATTCTGTCAAACTCAAGGAAGGGGAAGTAGTCGCCCCTCATTTCAAAAAGATAAAAGGGCTTGCATGTCAGCTTAAAGCCATCAGGACACCAGTAGTTGCATCTCAATTGGCTTTCATCATTCAAAGACCAGCCAAAGAGGTTGGCTGATGAGACCCTCGCTACTGTTCGCTCTAGGTATCCTAACCCCCCCAATCGCCAGGTTAAGACATGCTGACAAAATAGTTTTGCTACCTGCATAGAAAACTCTTGAATGTCTACCACCCCCAACCCCCCTTCTTCTTTTGGTCTTATGCAAAAAGAGCAGCTAACTTTGAATATTATCTTTCTTGCCTCGACCATGAAAGAAGCATCCACAAAGTCTAGTGAACTTCCCCAAGCTAGTTTTGGAGGACACCAACTCAAGAGAGAAAAAATGACTGCATGATAGATGCAATGATTTAGCACCATCTCTCTCCCTACAAAAGTTGCCTAGAAACCTCCACATGAATATTTACCTTGAAATTGTCCATGAATCACTTCCGCCTTTCATAGACACCTCAAAGCCCATTGGGATATCCTATGACAACCAAGTTGTCTGAAAACATCTTGGACCTTCTCCACGAGGGTGAAATAACCTATTTTTGAATGATCTGTCATAGACCTAGAAGCCTTGCAAAAAATGTTCAGACAATCTAATGCTCCCTTGAATGATTTTTAAATTATTTATTATAGATATAGAATCCTTGTAAAAAAAATTCAGTTAATATAATATTCCCTTGACATCTTAAGTTATGTTTCTTGGAGTTGAGGTAGTATTATCAGCAAACTACTAGTTCACAAGTTGTTTTCTTGAAGATAGTTTGATTTCCTTTATGTTTTCCTTCCTACTTTTCTCTTGAAGGAGCCATCTTAGTGAATCTATTACATGACAAATAAGAGGGGAGTTAAAGTGCAACCCTATTTGATGGATTTCTTAAGAGTAAAACGTTGATTCATCTCACCATTGATACACACTTTTGTTAACGCATTAGTGAGTAAAAGCTTGACATATGGCACATGTTACATTTTCCCTAGTAGCCCATGTCTTGCAATAACTATATTCAAAATCCCACTCTAGCTTATCATAATCCTTGTTAAAATTGACTTGGAGAAAAAACATCCCTTGAACTATGCTTTTTGCATATTCAAATACCTCCCAAATGTTGACAATAGCTTCCAACAAGTGCCTGCAAATTTCATGCCTCCATCCTTTGGATCCTTAGATCTAAAGATTTGGCAATTATATTGTAGATACGATTCATTATAATGAGTGCTCTCCGGCTTTTGAGTTCATCCTATTACCCTCTTTTGGAATACTTTTGGTTATTCCCCCATGAATATGTCTAGGTAGTTTTTTGTTAAGGACACTCTCTTGACATAACATCAAAATATAAGGTCCTACAACCTCCTAGAAGACTTTGTAGAACTCTACAAGAAGGCCATGATCTTGTTGGTAAGCTAAAAGGAAAGGAAAGAGTGGACACAAACTTAGAATACTTGCATTACTTGCTTGTAGAATGAAGAAGAGTGAGGTCCTTAAGTAGGCACCTCATACATGCTCACTGACATCACTGATGACTTCAGAGCTCCACAATCATCTCCTCAATCTGCTCCTAGATTCTCTCAATCATCGTATGTGGCTCTTCCACCACCTAACTGTGCTTATGGGCACCTAACTGTGCCTCTAGCACTCACACATAGAAACCAAGGTGTGCCTGAGGCATACACCTTGAGATATCCCATCAAACCCCCCCTCAAGGAAATGCCTCAGGCTATGTCAAGGATACATCTAGTCTCATAGTTTCTCATTCCATCTCATGGTGGTCAAGGATAAATCTATGGCTAGGTTCTCATGCTAGCAAGGGTTCCCTTGGGTGTAAGGTAAACAAAAGGGATACAAAAAGACCTTCCAATGGTTATCTCCCCTGCATGTACATGCACACAATGTCTGCAGGAGGTACCATGGAGCAAAACATACACATGGCCTACATCATAAGGTGACCAGAGGTGTTTACAAAACACACAAAAACACAATAGTTTATTTCATTCATTTTGGAGGACTATCCAGGCTGAGTACCTTGACATAAAGAGAGATCTGGAGCATACATAGAGATGATTTAAAATGCATAATCTTCATGGGATGCCTCATCTTGTGGAGGAAAAATATCCATGTCAAGGCAAGGTCTTACCACATGGGCAGTGTCTAGTGCCTTATAAGATGGCACTATGATAGAACAAGTGGATCTGAAAATCATATCCTTCAAGAGAACAATTATCTTGTCATCTCCATAGTTGTGTAGAGAAGCATATCTCAGGTATCTGACCTTCATCTTTTTCTTGTACTTGGAATCAAATAAAAGTGCCATGAGAGGGTAGATCTCTGGCTTTGTAGTTGCTTCCTTTTTGGCAACCATTGTTTTGGCAATCTTCAACAAGGAAGTCAGGTTGACATTTTCATCCTTTGTAGCATAACAAGACATTGCTTTATGTTTTGGCTTTTCACATATTTTGCATAAGCAAGCCATGAGAGGGTCTAACTCAGGTATTGGGCAGTGTCTTCTCTCTTACAGAGCTTAGAATAACAACTAAAATGCTTCAAAATATAAGCATTTAATGTAGCAAAGTCTTGTGACCAAATTTCAAACAATGATGCTTCTTCTTACATGCTTCATAGAAGTGGCTAAAATGAATACTTTCCAATCAAAACCAGGTCTAGCAATTCAAAACAAAACTGAAGCCACACTTGTAATGAAGTTATTGAAAGATTCAAAAAACCAGAATTGCTAGAGTAGCATTTTATGTAGCATCATCTTCAAAAACTTGTCCAAAACTGTCAAAACGAAAAAGGCTGAACTTGGAGGGCTTGTAGTTCACTCTTCAAAGCAAGGAAAAGAGGGCTTTCTAAAGCAAAAGAAAGCTCATATACCAGAGAGGGTCCAGCACAGAGGTTGGACGAAATGGTGCGCACTTTTGCCCGGGAGAGTTGCTATAAGCTGAACCTGAGTTTTGATGATTTCTTCCTCGTTATTGAACCAAATGTGCTCAAAAATGGCTCAAAATCTTTGTCTTAAGGTCTCCCATCTAGTCCTAAGAGGACTCAGGCAATGGCAGAGCAGGCAGGGAGTATTGAGTAGTAGAAGAAATGGCAAAAAATGCGCTCTTTGGAGAATGGCAGCCACCACAGACGTTTTTTATTCAATTGCTTATAGGTGAAAGTTTGCCCATAGTAGAGGAGTTTCCAGCTCAGAGGGTTTGGGCAATGGTCGTTTGTAGGTGGAGAACCAAGCTCTCAAAGATTTTGGGAAGAAAGAGGAAAATGGAGAAGAAGAAGATGAAGAAGAAGAAGATGATGTGGCAGAAATGGGCTCAAGGGGGATCAAAGGGCTCTGATACCATGTTGGTAAGCTGAAAGGAAAGGAAAGAGTGGACACAAACTCAGAATACTTGCATTACTTGCTTGTAGAATGAAGAAGAGTGAGGTCCTTAAGTAGGCACCTCATACATGCTCACTGACATCACTGATGACTTCAGAGCTCCACAATCATCTCCTCAATCTGCTCCTAGATTCTCTCAATCATCCTATGTGGCTCTTCCACCACCTAACTGTGCTTATGGGCACCTAACTGTGCCTCTAGCACTCACACATAGAAACCAAGGTGTGCCTGAGGCATACACCTTGAGATATCCCATCAGATCTTCCCCTAGGGTTTTTACATTATGCATACAATCAACAACCCCTTTCAGCCCCCTTTTATTTTGTTTTTTGGTTAGAGGGTTTTCAAGGTGAAAATTTTCAAAGTTATGAATAGCTTTTGACATTTCTCTTTTTCACTCATTACATCCAAGCTTGCTTCAACTTGGATAGATAGTACAACTTGATAATGTTGGAATATTATTAATAGATTCTTCTATGTGGAAGTGGCTTTGTTTGAGCCACCTTTTAATAGCAGAGGCACCTTTTCATTATCTATCTTTCTCTTGATGAGTCTAAAATTTTCTCTAGTTAGTATGTCAATATTTCTAGCCCGCTAGTCCCTAAAATAAAATTTAGACTCATTAAGCCTAATTTCAACTTGAGTTTTGATATCTCTTTTGGCTTTTCTAAGCTCCTCCTATGCATTAATGTCACCCTATCTCTAAGAAGGTGTGTTATGCCACATGAAATCATGCCAGTCATAAGAGAAGTCCATGATGGCATAGCAAGAGGACACTTTGCAGGGGAAGCAATAGTTAAAAAAATCCTCTTTGTAGGATATTAGTGGCCAAAGAACTATCAAACCCTAGCACAAGGATTTCAACCCCCGTTAACAGTTACTACTCAAAAACTATTGAAAATGGGGGATTGATTTGAGATCGGTTCCATGGGACCCATATATTAAGCCGTAAAGGAAACACAAGCACGCTACATCATTGTGGACCCACAGACTACTTCACAAAGTCGGTTGAAGCTAAAGAAATAAGAAAACTAGATGCCCTTTAAAGCACAACAAAGTTTGTGTATGAAAATGTAATTACATGATTTGGATACCCCATTGAAGTTGTGTCAAATAGAGGCACACATTTTGTCAAAATGAGGTAATCAAGGAACTATTGCCTGGTTGTATGGTTATCCACAGAAAAAGCACACCCTACTATCCCCAAGGCAATGGACAAAGCTAAGTCTAGCAACAAACTACTATGTATTTTCCTCACCAAAATAGTGGAGTCCACTAGATAGAAAAGCTTAATGAAGCCTTATGGACATATTGAACCATACTAAAGATCAATACATTATTTATATATTTCAATTGGTGTATGGCCTTGAAGTAGTGGTCCCATCGACATTTGTAATATCAAGCCTATGCATAGCAATATAAGAATGCATGGGACATGATGACTTCCTCAAGGAAAGACTCTATCAACTAGAAAAGCATACATACACAGGGTTAGTAGCACGCCGAAAAAAAGCAACGAAGAAAGGCATAGTTTGATAGAAACCTTAAGGATAAGGAGATTAAAGAAGGCCTCCTAGTTCTACTATCTAATGCCAAGGTCCACAAGGGAAAACTCAAATATCTAAGTCAAGGTCCATATAGAGTCAAATGGATGAATCCGATTGCATGAGTGTTGCTAGAAACATTGAACGGAGTCCAATTCACCACAACAATCAATGGGAGCTGACTATCTTGACAATTGCATAATTATTTCAAATTGCTTTGTATTGCAAAGAATTCTTCTTATGATAGCTCCGAGTGGAAGAAAGCCTAGTAAAAGTGTAGACTCCTTGGTGACCATACCCCTCATCAACACACCAATGGTACATGAAACAACTTCCATTATCACTGTCAAGATTAGAAAGAAGAATGTATTTGGTGTGATTGTGGATGGCAGTTCTAGAATTAATGTTATATGAGATTCTAGTATGAAGTGCCTGAAGCTTAAGAAGCTTAAGTCCTCTCCATTCTGAGTTCACACGAATGATCAAAGATCATTCAAGCCAATTACCACCTTTTTTAGATCTTTTGAGTGCTAGCTGCACAAACTGTCTCGACAATTTGGACACACAAAGTATCCAAACACTTGGAGACCTATTAAAGTCAAAGGACATAAGTTACATCTTGTAGAAGTGAAAGACTACCGAGGCAAAGAGCATCAGTAGAAGTTACATCTGGCATTTTAATAGGAAAAAGCGAATTGAGAGGAATAGAAATTTAGTACTTGAGCAAGCTTGCAACCCAAGATAATCATGCATGGTCCACATTAGAATGCCTTTCAAGATAACCAAAGGGGCTAGATACACATCCATGTTTTTCACCTTGTACTTGCTCGACACAATGAGTTCCAACCTCAAATGCC
This sequence comes from Dipteris shenzhenensis, assembly GCF_047967505.1. NCBI lineage: Eukaryota > Viridiplantae > Streptophyta > Polypodiopsida > Gleicheniales > Dipteridaceae > Dipteris > Dipteris shenzhenensis. The sequence continues at coordinate 46,485,901 of NC_141604.1, forward strand.
CCTTCTTTATGGTCATCCAAGGAGGAATATTGTGACTACTACTAGCCACTTGGACCAAGATATTGTGGCAATATTGTATATTGTGACTATTATTGGTCACGTGGACCATGATATTGTAAATTGTGGTCACAATAAACAATATCGTATAGTAGTAGTCACAATATTGTATATTGTGACTACTATTGGCCATGTGCACTGATGTCCAAAGGGATTAACCCCATCCATTGCCAGCCCAAGATGCAAATGATGAGGCTCAAGCCCAAACTCTAGCCACCACTTCTCTACGTGTCTCCAAGCCTTTCCATCCATAGGGATTCTCAATATTCCATCCATCAAATAGTTGTGAGAATGCCAATCCATAAGTCCAACTAATGATCCACAATCAAACAAGTGCAGGATGCGTCTTATCGGCATGTGTCACAGTACCTTTCTAGGAAATTTGTCTCCTTGTGTGTCTTGTCGATATCGAGATGCACCACATTGTGGACAGCTTATATAGTGCTCGTATGTTCCTCTTTAAAGGATGCAATCATTGGGGCATGCATGAACTGACTTGTAATACATTCCTAATGATGCCAACATCTTCTTTGCATCCTTTATTGAGTCAAGGATTCTATTTCCTTATGGGAGTATTGTTTGGAGTAACCTAGGACATTGACCCATTCAATGAATTTGAAGCAACAATTTAGAAGTACATGCATGAAACTATAGTTAAATGTTCTCTATAGATAGGAATTGAGCACCGGATTTTATAATGCAAAAAAAAAAAAGAATCACATGGAGCTAATGGGGGACTCCATAACACATTAGGGGAGATTTAGGGTCTCAAAAGGGCCTCCAATTAGTGTTTCCTAATTTAGAGAGAGAGGTGTACCAATGAGAGTGCTCCTTTGTTTGGGTCAATGGTACATTAAGGTGTACAAAAGGACATGCTGAGAATCTATGGGTGGGGAGACCTTTTACCCATGGTTTAGACCCGTGATTTTCACTCCCAGCCATTGATCTCATCTACAATCCAAGGGATACATCCAAATTTGTGGTAGAACCCGCCAAGCCATTAGATCAAGGCATAGATCCAATGGATACCATCAAAGGATAGAAGGATCAAATCTAAACCCTTGAAAATGGCAAGGATCTAATGGATGAGATCAAAAGCGAAGGGAGCTCAGTTTAAGTCATCCATCTAGAAATAGATCTAAGGGTGGAGATGCAAGGAAAAGGAAGTGGAATCTGGGCTATTGATTTCAAGGAGATGCAAGAAAAAGGCACTCAAATCCACACCTTCCATTATGCACCTGAATCTAACCGTTGATCTCAATGCCTCCATCTACACCCTCCAAAATGCACCTCAATCTAGGCCCTTCATTTGATCTTTTGATCTCCACCATTAGATCTATCCAATATCTAATGGTCCACAACAAATGGTGACCTCTCCCTCTTTATTACACCTCTATTTTGTCAACCTTTTCTAGTTTGGAGCCCACCAAAGGAGCCTCCGACCAATTTGAGCATCCTAGGTCTTTGATTCATCCACCATCCACCTCTATCCAAGGGCCAAGGTTGATTGATTTCAAAATAAAGGTACCCATGTCAGTTGAGTAAATGCTAGGGGAACTTTAGCCCATGGGTTACCATAGTGGGTTCACTTGGTCTTAGCTTTATCCATGTCTTAATCCATTCCTTATGAGGCCCTTTTGAGAGCCCAATTCTCCCCTAATGATGTACTCACACAATTTGATGCGTAAAGCATAGCATTATAGTAGTGCATTAGGATTATTTATGAACCAAAATAGGGGATGCATGGGCAAAAACATGGAAATGTTCATTCTTGACCATACAAATGGGAACCTATGGCCATGATATTTTGCACCGGCCTCAATATAGGTGATTTTAAGTCCCTTGCAAACTATCGTGGCCATCGGGTGTTTTAGTATGTTCTCCAATATTATAATTATTATCAGTGGAATCCATCATTAAATGAACCTAAGTGTAATCCCAATGGAAGAACATGCCTATCCTAGTACTAGTGTTGGGTAGACCTTGATTGAAAAGTGCTAAGTTTTTTCATGATTGGGGTATCAAGGTAATGACCATCAAGACTGGGGGAAATGACTATTGGCACTCCCACTGGCACCCTCTCCCCACCCTCTCTACTATTGTCACCCTTGCTAGTGCCCTCTCCACGTGCTGTGCAGCATCCTCTTGGTGAGCCTCTTGGTGAGCTGCTCTCAAGTATTCATCTCCGTTTATAACTCTTGTATTGGATATAACTTATTAAAATGCATATATATATATATATGCATATATATATATATATATATATATATGCCTATATATATGAATATATAGTATATGCATATATATATGAATATATATGTATATACATATATATAAATATATATATATATGCATATATATATATATATTTATATAGATACATACATACATATATATATATATATATATATATATATATGTATGTATGTATGTATGTATGTATGTATGTATGTATGTATGTATGTATGTATGTATCTATATATATATATATATGTATATATATACATATATATATATATATATATATATATATATATATATATATATATACATACAGATATATATACATATACATGTATATACATGTATATATATGTATACATATGCATGTATATATATATATATACATATACATGCATATGTATGTATACATATGCATGTATATGTATATATATATATATACATGCATATGTATGTATACATATGCATGTATATGTATATATATATATACATGCATATGTATGTATACATATGCATGTATATGTATATATATATATACATGCATATGTATACATATATATACATGTATATGTATATATATCTGTATACACACACACACACACACACACACACACACACACACACACACACATATATATGTGTGTGTGTGTGTGTGTGTATACAGATATATATACATATACATGTATATATATGTATACATATACATGTATATGTATGTATATATACATGTATATGTATATATATACATATACATACATATACATGTATATGTATATATATGCATGTATATGCATATATATACATATACATGTATATGTATATATATGCATATACATGCATATATATACATATACATACATATACATGTATATGTATGTATATATATGCATGTATATGTATATATATGCATATACATGTATATATACATACATATACATGTATATGTATGTATATATATACATGTATATGTATATATATACATATACATGTATATCTACATACATATACATGTATATATATGTATATGTGTGTGTGTGTGTGTGTGTGTGTGTGTGTGTGTCTGTATACATATACGTATACATGTATATGTATATATATATACATGTATATGGGAGTCCTAACAAAATTGTCGCATCCATGAGTGATGTGGATGCAACAAGATACTTCTCTCTGTTGTCCCAGAGGACCTCAGCTATTCGTACACCCCTTGGGGGTAGATCAGGGCCATCAACGGCGGTTGGACGTACTCGATAGCCATCCCCTATAGCCCCTTCGACTGAGGGGTCATCACCTAGGCGTACCCATCATAAGGGAAGGAAGAGTAGGAAGGGTCAAGGTTGGTGTGGTGACTTGAGGCAAGTCAGCACACTTACATCCCTATAAGTCTCCACTTGGTCGCCATCTTCTAGCTTGTAAGCTTTTGGTTTTGGTGTATAGGAATGTGTGAGTAAAAGAGAGGTGTTGAAAGTCATTTGGAGAGATTTTGGTGTTTTTAAGTGTTTAAAGTTTGTACAAAGGTAGATCGGATGATTGCTAAGGTGTGTGATAACAAATCCCAACAAAAACATTATAGGAGAGATTTTCAATGCGGTTTGAAAGGGAGATTGCAAGAACACCCCATCTGTCCTTCAAAAGTTGTTTTTTCTTGATTGTTATTTGCATTGAGTAGGTAGATGAAGTAGTGTAGCACCCCCCGTACACAAAAAGTCTTGAAATGCCCAAAAATAGTCGACAAAACTACATGTCTATGTGTCACTGCATTAAGCTTAACACAGCGAGTACTCAAGTCGCTATTATAATGACACAGTGGGTCCTTAAGTCATTGCTATAATAATGCAGTGGGTCCTCAAGTCACTCCTAATAATGCATCTATGTCAGTTGAGTTGATGTGTTAGCATTAACGCAATGACCAAAATGGTCAGTTGACTAGCTGCAGATTTAGACAAAAATGGAAGAAATTTGCATGCAGAATGCATTGAAATAAAGGCTACCCCTTGACCTTGCATTGAAGCAGAATCAACTTAGAATTGGGGCCTCAATTGTGCTGATCAACACATGCACTTGAGATCAAGAAGAGTCCTAGGAGCTAAAAAGCCTTAGGAATAGTGTCATGCGCAGAGTGTTCCATGAAGTGAAAATGAATGAAGTGCAAAGGAGAAATGGACACTAATGTGAGGCCATTAAATGAAATCATAGTTTGCATAGCATATGGGACTTTTCAAACCCTTTTAAACAACCGCGTGCTCAAAATAATAAAACTTTCTTGTTTCTATAGTGCACACATCATAGGGGATCAAAACAATAAAACTTTCTTGTTTCTAAATTGCATGCATCATAGGGTATCATGACAATTGTGAGAAGATTACAATTGTGAAGAGATGTGAGATAATTCAAGTTTTCCTAGTACTTAGAGATAAGGTGACACACAATGGAGAGACAAATGATGACTCTCCATAGTTTGGGGAGTCTTTTGATAACCTCATTAACTGCTTGGAAGAGGGGGATACCTTTGTAGTTGCCACTGACTCTGGGGAGAATGAGGAAGATGACCCATCCTTTGTGTTGTAGTGTACACTACTAAAATTAGCTCCTTTTATGATGCTTTTTTCGATGCATATTACTTATTTTTCTGGACAAGAAGCTTTTCATCAATATTACAACCAAAAAGTTGTACCATCTATATTTTTGTTGATATTAGCATTGTTTGTTATAGGTAGCATCGATATTAGTGTTGGTATTTCAATTGAAAAAGCCTTTGGAAAAACACACCATCAAAAAAATTGTAGATATTCATCCTTGCTAAATCTTGCAAAATTCAAATCAAATTGAAATGCTTTCACATTTCAACACGTAAATTTTAAAGATCAATGTTGTTATCCATTTCTTAATCAATTGAAGCATCACTGGAATCTTCATTGTGTGTAAAAAACCCTTTGAGGAGCTCAAACTATCTTCACTGTCCAAAACTCTGGTAGAAGGGGTAATAGAAGTGCTAGCTTTGAACCCATCTATTTCTTGCTCTTCCATTTCATTCTCTAATTCCATATCTTGAAATACATGTCGGATTCTAAGTGCAACTTGAATCACAAATCACCAGTAGTTGTCCACTAGATCGGGTTGAAAGACCACCTAAAACAAAACCCATGATATGTTCATACAATCTTTGATGAAGTCGAAGGGCAAATGATATCCATACAAGAAATGCTTACTTTCTTTTAGTGTGAGAATAGCACAAATGTGTCACTAAGGTCATCCCAGATTTTTTTGAGTCAATGGCAAAAAATCCACTTGGATCCTTCCTGACAGTGGCCTGAGCACCTCTATAGAGGACTTTGAACCATTTTGCATCAAATATAATTACTTGGAATTTCTTAAAGTTCGCCTTCAAAATATATTGTATGGTTCCAACATAATCCATTTTGCCTATGCTCAGATTTGTATACCTTGCATAAGCTCTATTCTCATGTGAAAAAATGGCCATGACTTCTCAATCAAATGCGTTGCACCTTACATCAATTTTCTCTACTCGGTAATGATTACCATATGCCCACATTGCATGAATAGTACTACAAAGGTAATGGATTCTTGTTAGTTTATACAAAAAGGCTGTAGATGAATGTAAATAAAAGAAAAATGATTGCATACCTTTATATCACAACCTCGTGCACATTCCTCCTCTCGGTGTGTCACAATCTCCCCTCTTCGACTAGCAGCTTCAATAGCATCTTCCAACAAATCAATGGTGCATTTAGTTGGCATATCCAATAACTCTGGGGGATAATTCTTACCTCTATTGGCCCTTTGCCAAGGATTTCTATCCTACTCCTTTTTAGATCTAACTTCTTCATATTGTTTGAGCCATTTCCCTACAATTGTAAAGACAAAAGGTGTTCACTTTTGTTTGCAAGGCAATACTCATTTTCTTATGCTTTCCCTTTCCTTGTCCAATCTCTCCTACAACATGTGGTTCATCGCTAATCCCAAAGTCACAAGGCATGTTTGGCATGAGTTGTACAAGAAACTCCGTAATGTAAAACATTGACTCTTGCACCAGCTAGACTTCTACCATGCTTTCCTCTGGTTTTGCTTTTTGTCTTACATACCCTTCCAACACCTTCATAAATAGTTCCAAGAAAAACATCCATCGGCTATGCAAAGTGCTTGCATATGCCACTTCATTTGCCAAGTGCATAAGCAAATGCAGTTGGATGTCCATGATACTCATTGGAAATGCCTTTTTAATCAGATATACAACTTTGACTACAAGAAGTCTCATTTGCAGAATGGATGATTTCTTGATCTCTTTTGATGATATCCGGTAGCATTTACATGTCGATGATAAGCAATGGAACTTGCTTTTGCAATGACCATGAAAATTCGGCATGCATTTGTACAGCCTGTAACATACCTTACGAATACATTGAGCTTGTTGATGGTCTCTGATGCATCTTTAGTACTACATCCCTGCTGCAAAGCAATTGGAAGTAAATACTATAGAAACAATGTTGTATCAGTCAAATTCAAACAATAGGTAAAGAATGGATTGAACTGAAGTGGAAGCAATGTTATGTGTGATTTTGTGCTAATCATGTGACTTTAGACCACTTAGTTTTCCAGAGGAAGTAAAGGCATTCTTTAAGTTCTGCATGTACCCAGTTGGGGTTTTCATATATAATGCTCTTCACCCAAGTCTCCTCTGATTTTGTCAAAACCCAAGGTGCCTTTGGTAAAATAACCTTGCTGCCATGGTTTTCTGTTGGCCAAAAGGCTCTTTTAGTTTTCATAACTTTCAAGTCAGCTCGTGCCTTTGGGGTGTCTCTATCCATAAACTTTATACACATTTTTAAATATTTCCATTGGGTCCAACAGATATGTGACTTGGTGTTATCTCTAGTAAAGATGAGTATAAAATAGGGAGAGATGTTTCATGCCAGGTGGAGGTGTTTAGACTTCTAGATCATGCCAAAGTAGCTCCCAATCTCCAGACCTCATGGGGCTGGAAGAATAGGAGATAATTTTGTGCCCCCAAAAGATGGATCCACATGATATGGATGGTCCATAGGAATTCTTGATGGAGAATGGTGATGTGATTGGTGAGGTGATAGCTTCGTGGGATGGATTCCCTTTGTAATATGCAATTGATGTAAGATGTGAAATGAATAGCAACATGTGTTGTAGATGAATGATAGTGTAATATGGATCTAAATCCAACTACTCCAATTATTGATCTAATATCCTGATGATGACAATATAAGTCTAGGAGCCAATGAGATTAATCTAACTTGAGTCTGCACTCTTCCACATGCAACATAGTACAATCTTAAAGCTTAGACCTTCTAAAGTTCAACATCTTTGAACTTTTGTCATTCACTTGGTCCTGTCGTTAATCTTGAGGTTCTCTACCTAGAGTAGTTTTAGTCCTTCTAGTTTTTGAAAATCACCTCTAGTCACCATATGATGTAGGCCATGTGATATGTCATGTCTTTGCCTCCATGGTACCTCTTGCATAAAGGAGAAACTAGGTCCACACCAAGGCCTAAGATTAGTCCTTGTACATGCAAGAGAGATAACTATTTGGGGAGTTTATCCCATTTTGTAAACCTTGACCCTTGGGCACCCTTGCTTAGCATGAGATCCTATCCATAGATTTATCCTTGACCACCGCAAGATGTCTTGTGAAACTATGTGACTAGATGTATCCTTGACATAGCATGAGGCAAACCCTTGAGGAGGGGCATGTTGGGACATTTGTGATGAGGATTGCTCTAAGGTGCATTTGTGCATCTAGTAGTAGCTACATGTGTGTGTGTGTGTGTGTGTGTGTGTGTGTGTGTGTGTGTGTGTGTGAAGCACACTTAGTGCTATCTAGTACCATGACATAGATGATGATGCCATAGAAGGCGCCATCTTCAAGAGGTGCCAATGATTGAGGAAGTCCCTATGATATAGGAACTGATTGCCTTTGATGTCGGAAAGGTGCCTATGATGTAGGCCACCGTGTCTCCCACCCCATAAATGATAGGCTTCTCTCTCACAATCAATAGAACACACTTTTGGATTCTACTTGTGTTCTCAAGTCTTGTCATGATGCATCTCTTCTCTCCTACCAGTTCCCAATGTCTTTCTTCTCTCCCTTTCCTTTTTCCCTTTTCTCTTTTATCCATTTCCCTTTTCTCTTTTTCTCTTTTCTCTTTTTGCCCTTTGTTTCAAAATGCATGTATGTTTAATTAATTGCATTTACAATGAGTGTTAGGCTTTATGAATGTATGTTTTTTTTAAATAGTCTTAAAGCATGTTTTTAATGAATGGATTTTTTAAGAATGTGTGTTTTATAAAAGCTCAAAAGCTTAAATCATATGCTTAAAGCTTTAAACCTTTAAGAATATGCTTTAAAGCTTTGTGCATATGCTTTAAAGCTTGAAAGCTTTAAGCTTATGCACGAGCATATGCTTTAAAGCTTTAAGCTTTATGCATATGCATAAACATTAGGGGAGAAATGGGGTCTCAAAAGGGCCTCCAATTCGTGTTTCCTAATTTCAAGGGATTAGACTGGGATTTGAGGAGTACCAATGAGAGTGCTTCTTTGTGTGGGACACTGGTATGTTGTGTTGTACAAAAGGACATGTTGAGCATTTATGGTTTGGAAAACCTCTCACCCATGGTTTAGACCCATGGTCCTCACTCCTAGCCATTGATCTGATCTCCATTCCAAGGGTCACATTCAAATTTATGGTAGAGCACTCCCAGCCATTAGATCAATGGGTAGATCCAAGGGAGGGGATGAGGGGAAAATGTGCTTCAATCTGGTCCATGGATCAAGGTGGATCCAAGGGAGGAGATGAGAGTAAAATGCACTCCAATCTGGAACATAGATTAAGGTGTGGATCCAAGGGAGGGGATGAGTGCAAAAGGTACTTCAATCTAGTCCATAGATCAAGGTTAGATCCAAGGGAGGAGGTGAGAGCAAATGATGATTCAATCTAGTCCATAGATCAAGGTTAGATCCAATTTGGTGGGTCCTTGATCTTGGATCTTCATCTCCAACATCCAAAATGCACCTTTGTCCTAGCCCTCCAAACAAGTGCCTCCATCTTGGCCATTGATATTGGATCTAGATTGAGGGTGCACATGAATAGGCACCTTTTTCCTCTTAATGAGGCCTCCACAAAGTCAAACCTTGCCCTCCCTTTGTCAGATCTTGCCACTTGGAGCCCACCAAAGCCATCCTTGGCCTTTGATCCATCCACCACCCCCATCCACCACCCATCTCCATCCAAAGGCCAAGGTTGATCAATTTCAAACCATGTCAGTTGAGTAAATGCTAAGGGGCCCTTAGCCCATGGGTTACCATAGTGGTTCACTTGTAATTAACTTAATCCATTTCCTTATGAGGCCCTTTTGAGACCCAAATTCTCCCCTAATGGCTTTAAAGATTTAAGCATATACATAAGCATATGCTTTAAAGATTTAAGCTTTGTTCATATGCTGCATGAATAAGCTTTATGCATCTACATAAAGCATATGCTTTAAAGCTTAAAGCACCTTCATATGCTTTAAAGCTTTAAGCTTTATGCATATGCATAAAGCTTTAAATCTTTAAAATATGCTTCAAGCCTATATGCTTCTTGAGGCTTTCCCTTTCTTTCAAAATGAATGTGTGTTTAATTAGTTTCATTAGTATGCATTTATCCACCAGGGGTGAGGATTCTAGGGAACACAATGCTGAAGTGGATGAAGACTTCACCATTGTCTTGTCTGGAATCCTCGTCCTCCCTAAAAATATGCTTTTAAAAATAGAATGCATTCTAAGTTTTAAATAAAATCTCTACAAAACTTTATATAAACTCTCCTAATTCATTTCATGAAGGATGCCGAACAGAGGATCAAGTGGTAAGGGTAAAAAGTGACCCTCCTCTAATAGTAATATCTCATGTAGTAGTACAGAGAAGGCTCACAAATTACCACAAAGCTAGATCCCATTACTAGGAAAATACTCCTGTGCGAGTGGGTTGAGGAGAGACAGCGAGTGTCAGGTCCACCATCTCTGTAGATGTCTCCCAAGCCCCACCGAAGGTGGACCTAGGGAGAGAGAGAGAGAGAGAGAGAGAGCCAACTTCAACGTAGATGATCAGGCTCTAGTATAGACAATGCCATTAGGAGCAGTCAAGATGACTCCCAAACTTCCACCACCCTCCCCTATGAAATTAACAGGGAGTTTGAAATAATAATGGATTACAGAGGTACCCCAGTTATTATAAACCGAATGCATGCGCTTGTATCCTCTAAATTCAAGAGGGTGGTGATGGATTTCCACAAGCAGCCACAAAAGGAAAAGGATTATATCCTTAATACATTAAAGGCAGAGTTTCTTGTGCCATCTGAGGAGCTTCGGTTGGACAACCATGCTGCTGGATGCTAAATAAAATGGCCCAAGTGCTGAAGTCGTGAAAAGACCAAATCAGTAGAAAAGCTAAGGCTGGGGAATCCAAGGCTGCTTGGGTCCACATGCAAGATTGGAAATTTGTTAACAAGGAATTAAAGGACTTGCAAAAATATGCTCAACAAGAGAAGGTGGCAGTGGTGAGAGGAAGACTAATGTGGGCCAATTCCACTTGGCTTTGGCAGCAGGGCTACCTTCAAAAAAAAAATTGTAAGTACCTCTTCTTTCACTCTTTTAGTGTGTAATATTAGGTATCATGTCAATCACTAAAACTAATGTGTATTCTTATGATGTTAGTTTGTGAAAATGGGCCGAGAATGTACAGATGAGGAGTATAGGTATGCGTACAACAACAACATGGAAGCTTTAATGAATCTACACATGGAGAGAGAAGAATGCCACAAATAGCCTAGCTAATTCTAGAGTTTTAACATCTTCACTGACAGGAATAAAACGAGCCATCTTGGTCAACCAATCCACAATTACCCACACAGAGTTGTGCCCCCTCTGTGTCCTAGGTAGTCCCACAATGAAATCCATGGAGATGCTTTCCCATTTGCCAGATGGAATCTCCAATGGGTGTAGGAGAGCTCCTATTTAATTTTTCAAAAATGCTCCCAAAGATATATATACTAACCATGCAAATCATGTGCCAGCTAGTTGAACAAGAGGACAGAGATGAATACTTGAGAGAAGCTCGCCAAGAGGATGTTGCACATCACATGGAGAGGGCACCAGCAGGGTGACAATAGTGGAGAGGGTGGGGAGAGGGTGCCAGTGGGAGTGCCAATAGTGGGAGGACAAGCATGAGGATGGGAGCAGCGAGGACTAGCACTACACTCTACCCATCTGCCTATTGATGTGACAAACATAGGAAGCAAATGTAGACCTATATATAGTGTCAATATTTCACCTCCTATGATGCAATAGGACAATTTTGATTGAACAATTCTAAACAATACAATACAATGGCCACTACAGTGTAATACATACCTTTATGAAAGGCAGATTAGGGCTTGGCTATGAGAGTGCTCTCAATGGAAGCAAGAACGGAAGAGGGAGAGAGAGAAACAGAGAGCCACACAAGTTTTGGTGGGTGCAGAACCACCCTAATCTTCTTTTTGATTCATTTATATATGTGTTTGAGTATTGTACATAACCGGGGTAAAGGGATAGTGACCTTTAACGCCCATAACCTCCCACTTAAAGGACAATGTGCCTTTAAGGGAGAACAACCACCAGTGAGCATACTATCCAATGCCCATCAATACATGACAATACTCAAACCACTGACTAGGTAGACTCTTCGTCAGCATATCTGCAGGGTTATCATCTATATGAATCTTGACAAGCTCTATGCGCTTGTCCTCAAGTACCTCCCTGATGAAATGGTACCTAACCTCAATGTGTTTGGTCTTTGCATGAAAGACCGGATTCCGTGCTAGCTGAATAGCACTCATGGAATCACTATGCAATGTCGGTACACCTATATGAATCCCCAAATCTCCCACTAGCCGATCAAGCCATATAGCCTCTGTGCAACCCTCTGTGGCTGCAAAACATACTCAGCCTCTGTGGTAGACAAAGCAATGCACTTCTGTGCACGAGACATCCACGACACTGCACCACGTGCAAAGGTGAACACATAACCAGAAGTGGATCTCCTACTATCCACATGCCCTGCATAGTCTAAATCTGTGTACCCAAGTACACGCATGTCTCCTCTACCAAAGCAGATGCACATCTCCTTGGTACCCTTCATGTACCTCATGATGCACTTAACTGCCTCCCAATGCCTCTTTCCTGGATTAGCCATATACCGGCTAACAACTCCCACTGCAAATGCAATGTCTGGTCTAGTAGCTATCATAGCATACATAAGACTCCCAACCGCTGATGCATAACGAACCTTGGCCATCATGGCCCTTTCCTCATCTGATTTGGGACTATCTGTATGACTTAGTTTCACATATGGAGGCAATGGAGTACTCACTGCCTTCCCCCCCTCCATATTGAAACGCTGCAATACTTTCATAACATATTCTTTTTGTGAAAGCCAAAGGAGTTTCCTACTCTGATCACACGTGATGCGCATACCAAGAATATGAACTGCAAGTCCCAAATCCTTCATATCAAAGGCCTCATGCAACTTGGCCTTTAATGCATCTAGCTCATAAGTATTCTTGCTAGCTAATAGCATATCATCCACATATAGTGTCAAGAGTACCAGGCTATTATCCTTAGCCCTTTTAGTGTAGAGGCAGTGATCAATTTCACTCCTAAAACCCTGGGACCGAATGAAAGCATCAAACTTCTGATACCATTCTCTAGGTGCTTGCTTAAGACCATAGAGTCTCTTCTTCAGCTTGTAAACTAAATGCTCTTTGCCCTTTTCTTCAAAGCCTTCCGGCTGTACCATGTAAATTTCCTCATGCAAATCCCCATGCAAGAAAGTTGTCTTGATATCCATTTGCATAAACTCCATATCCTCTGATGCCACTAGTCCAAGCATGCATCTAAGTGTGGTCATCTTCACAACTGGAGAGAATATCTCATCAAAGTCCACACCCTTCTCTTGCTTGAACCCTTTAGTGACCAAATGGGCCTTATACCTAGGCACATCATCACCTGTGACCTTCATCTTGTAGACCCATTTACATGGCAATGCTTTCTTTCCATGTGTCAAAGAAACCAAGTCCCAAGTCTTATTCTTCATAAGTGAACTCATCTTTGATTGCAGAGCATACTCCCACTTGCATTGATCCTCGCGCATCATAGCCTCTTTGTAGCAAGAAGGCTCCCCGCAATCAGTAAGGATCACATAGTCTACCCTTGGAACAAACCTATCAGGCGGTCTAGACACTCTAGATGATCTTCTCAAGGGCATTTCAGCTTGCTGTCCCACCTGCATATCAGCCACATTTGGCTCATCATTTCCACCAATAGATGATCCATCATCTACCCTTGATTGTATACTTGTGGGAGTATTTGGTGGTACCATTTCTTGCACATTTGGTGCATGGACAGCTTGCTATCTATCAACATATGCAGGTGGATTCACATCCTGGAAAGTGATTCTCCTCATTTCCACATCCCTCATGGGTGCCTTATGCATCTTCTTCTCATTGAAGACTACATCATGGCTGCGTATGATCTTCTTTGCTTCTGGATCCCAGAGATGATAGCCCATCTCTCCACTTTCACCATAACCGAGAAAGATGCATTTCCTAGACTTAGGATCTAGCTTCTTTCGAAGCTCTTTTGGCACATGTGCATATGCCTCATACCCAAATATATGCTAATGAGAGTAAGAGGGCTTCTTGCCACTCCATGCCTCTTTAGGAATACCACCATCAAAACTCTTACTAGGTGATCTATTGATCACGCACTGCAGTCTTCCTTGCCTCAGCCTAAAAACCACCAGAAGAACTTGCATTGGAAAGCATGCATTGCAACCTTTCTTGAATGGTAGGGTTCATCTTTTTTGAAACTTGATTTTGCTCTGAAGTACGAGGGGATGTGAGCTCGCTCTTAATCCCACATGTATCACAGAAATGCTGAAAGTCATGAGAGAGATACTCTCCACCATTGTCACTCCTTAGGCATTTAAGCGTTCTACCTGACTGATTCTCATCCAAGGCCAGCCATTTCTGAAATACCTGGAACACATCACTCTTCCGAGCTATAGCATAAGCCCACACTTTCCTAGTTGCATCATCAATGAATGTCACATAGTATTCAGCCCCGCCTAATGACCATGTAGGCATGGAACCACATACGTCTGAATGCACCAAATCAAGCTTTTCAAAGTCTTTCTTTCCCCTTCTTTTATGGGATGATTTAGTCTGCTTCCCATAGAGACAGTGCTCACAAAATTCAAAATCAGAGAAACTCAAATGCAGTACATAACCCAAACGGTATAAGAGTTTCATTCCATTTTGGCTCATGTGCCCTAACTTGCAATGCCACAAAGAAGTGCTTGGCTACTCGGTTATTGCAACAACATGATCAAATACCCCTGATACATGTAAGGGATACAAAGTCCCACACTTGGTACCCCTGGCCAAAAGCATAGAGCCATTCTGAATTTTCCAAGTCTAAAAGCCAAAAGTGGGGTGAAAACTAGCATCATCTAGCTGACCCACTGAAATCAGACTCTTGGTCAACTTAGGCACATGTCTCACATGTTTCAAAACAAATGCAGACCCATTTGCAAAAGAAAACTTTATGTCACCTACTCCCACTATGTCACATGCATAGTCATTTCCAAGATGCACACAACCTGTCTTCGACTGTCATAATTGGAGAACCATTCCCTATGGGGAGTAACATGGAATGAAGCACCAGAATCCAAAATCTAATCCTGGAATATGCATCATCTGAAGTGGTAAGCAACTCTGCAGATAAACTAAACATGAAGAGAACATCATTGTCACTATCATGTGTGACTGCATTGATCTCCTCGATCTTCACTTTTCCTTTGTCCTCCCTTGGACTCTCTTCCTTCTGATTTGCACCCCAATTTGCATTCTTTTTCTTATCCTTTTGCTCTCTTTTCAGCTTGTAGCAATCCTTTTTCATATGGCCCTTCTTGCCACAGTGGTAACACTCAATGTTCCATGCCCTAGATTTGCTACGAGACTTCCCTCTTTCTTGGGACTTCCCCCTGAACTGTGATCTACCCCTTTGCACATTTAAGGTTGCATCCTACTTGTTGTCATCCATAGACTTCCATCTAATCTCCTCGGCCAACAAGCTACCCACAACATCATCAAATTTCAGTACTCCACCAGGTGCAGAGTTACTGACAGCTGTACAGAAAGTATCCCATGAGGATGGCAATGAACATAAGAGAAATATTGCCTTAGTCTCCGCATCAAAATTCATCTTTTGAGCCTGAAGCTGGCTGAAAATAATATTGAATTCATTCAAGTGAGAAGCAATGGAGACCCCTTCCTTCATCTGCGGCTCAAACAACCTCTTCATGAGGTAAACTTTTTTAGAGGCAGTTTCCTTTTCATAAGTGGCACACAGTTTCTTCCACAAATCTTCCGTAGTCTGCTCATTTACTACTGTGAAATAAACTGACTCTGCAAGATGAAGTCTAATAGTAGATTTTGCTAATGCATCCAACTCATTCCAATCATCCTCAGACATATTTACAGGCTTAGCTTCAATCCCTGCCAAGGGTTTAATCTGCTTCTTTTGAATAAGCACATCCCTTATTTGTTCTTTCCACAAAGAAAAGTTTGTCCCATCAAACTTTTTAATGCTAAAAATCTCCTTTTCAGACATGGAAGAGGATGCCATGATGCAAATGAAACAAAAATCCCAAATGCTAGTGCCTACAAGAGAGAATCACACCAAATACCAGGTGCACCCAAATGTGTATGCCACAATAGAGTGAAATATCACCAAAACTCATGTCTCAAAGCATCTGACTCATGTGCATATACTATGCAAATCTGGCCCAAAAGAAAATGCCAACTGCAATGGCAATCCAAAATGCTAATAAGTGCCAAATGACTCAAGCATAAACACAGTCCACTGGCACATGCATTAATAATATCTCATCCAAGAGAGCATAGCACTATCAGTGCATCACCTGCAATGTGTCAAAGCTGTCCCTCAGCATAAAATAGCATCCATGTGCAAAGCATCCATAAAAATAGCATCCCACAAGGCAATTTGGGCCTACCAGTGCATCCAATAAGGACCGCAATGCATCCAAATGGCCTATAAATCATCCACTACAACCTAATGCACACCACGAATGAGCGCACACTGCTCAAAACTGCAACCAGAGTGATCTACATAAGGTATGCTCAAGAAATCATAGTCCCACGATAATGATTGCTACTGAAAATAGAACCTGAGATGCCTCAAAACATGGGTGCCATTGCATAATCGGACTCAACAAGAAAATCTGCAGGTATCTCTCTTCTGCCGGAACTCCAAAATCCCAACCGATGAGTGAGAAATGGGAGTCAACACTTATCCATTGCCATGTGGCATAAATCTAAGGTTTCAAAACCTTAGAATGAAAAATGCATAGTGGAGAGACGAAATTGAATACATAGAGATCTATAACTCTGAAAATCCTCCACTGAATTGCATGAGAACTAACAAGTAGGGGTTTTTGGGCGTCCATAACGCAATGGGACAGACGGTTTTGGAAACCGTGGTCTCAATCACTGGGTCCAACACATGGACTAAAAAACGTTTTTGGAAACAGAGCTGTTTGTGAACTCCACCGGAGTGTGATTAATGAGCAACATAGAAGTTTTAGGACTCCTGAGTCCACCGGAACTGACAGATCTGCAAATGGTTGCTCCAAACGTGAGTTCCAACACTCGAGCAAAAAAACGCAGAAACTGACACAGTGAGTCAGAAATCCAATGAAATGATCCCAGATTCAAGAATGAAGGTGTTTCCAAGCTCTTGAAGTGAAGTGGACACCAAAAGCAAGCAATAGTTGCCTCTACAAGTCAATACGGAGTCTCTGTCATCGAACGGAACAGGGAAAAGCTCAAAAAATGACTTTTTCTTTGAAAACACTTAATAGGCTCTCAAAACCACTTCGCAAAACCAAAGTGACTTTTCCAAAGGTTCCTCCAAGGTCTCTGCATACTCGGATGCAAGTAAAGTCACCCACAAAGCTTCCCACAGAGCTTCTCCTTCCTCCCACAGAGTTGCTGAGCTTCTAGGCATTCATGCATGCTCAACTAGATCACTCGAGCTCTGATACTAGTTGAGAGTGCTCTCAATGGAAGCAAGAACGGAAGAGGGAGAGAGACAAACAGAGAGCCACACAAGTTTTGGTGGGTGCAGAACCACGGATGCGTCAATTTTACGAGCAAAAACCTATGAGTAGGTTTATCCGAGCGTGTTTTTCAAGAGATTTTTAAAAATGTTTTTCTTTAGGAAACATGGTTTTTACACTTTTATTTTCACTAGAACTAGATCCCTTTATCATAAAAATATACAGACTAGTCACTCATTCATTTTTACACAACATAATTTTCTTATTTAGAGACATCCCTTTGTACCCCTGTCATTATCTTAAAAAAGTGTTGATTCCTTTAAGAAACATTCCTCATAATCACTCTCAATGTAATAATACTATGCATATATAATTACTTATTAACACATTTATATCATATGGCAATATCTTTTTAGTGTTTTTATAGCATATTTATGGACATGTTTCTAAAGAAGTTTAAATTACTATTAATAAGTATTAACTTGGGCTTATATATCACTCTCATAAAATACATGTAATATTTAATACTATATATGAAAGATTTTTCAAAATATAACTCCATAGATGTGCTCAAATGGGGTGTTCCGATCAATTTGAGTGGTTGAATGACTATATTTGGACATTGGATATGAAAGTTATGTCACTTTTAAAAGTGCTATCCAAGGTAGTTTCGCCAGCGAAACTACCTTGGGAGACTTGCTTCAAAGGGGTTTCGTTGGCGAAACTACCTGGATGGCTTGCTTCAATGAGTTTTCTTTGAAGAAACTCTTTCATGAAGATAGGTTGAGAGAGGGTTTTCAATGTCACCCCCTATTAAGTAAAAGTTGTAAGAAGGATCATAAGGGAATTTTCATAGAGAAGTCTACTCTACATGTGGGTTTCTTCAAAAGCCATCCCATTATGCTCTCACCATTCCTACAGATTCACCTAAATATTTTTGTATAAAATAGGAATTGCTATAATACTTTGCATATTTCTAAGTGAAACTATGTTTTTTTCTGATCGATTTTTGCCATATTTATGCATAGTTGGAAGCTTTTTTTTTCCTTCGCTCGGACGCTCAGAAGTTTTCGCTCAGAAAATGCTCGTCCCCCAAAACCACCTAATCTTCTTTTTCATTCATTTATATATGTGTTTGAGTATTGTACATAACCGGGGTAAAGGCACAGTGATCTTTAACCCCCATAGGCTAGGCTCTAATCTGCCTTTTAAAAAAATTGGCCACAAAAATTAGTGTCGATATTCGCATCGAAATAGCTTTGGGATTTTTTACCAACATCGATATTACCATCAAAAGCTGTGCCCCAGAGTCAATATTACCGTCCATCAAAACAACCTGCAAAAAACTCAAGAAATTGTTGATGTGCACGTCAATATTATAGTTTCTATTAGCATAAAAAATCTATATATCGACTACAATTTTGACTGAAATTCTAACTTAAATAAAGACGCTTTCTTATCGACGCTAATAGATAAGTTTTTTAAATGGATTTTAGAGTTTGAAAAAAAAATTAATGCATTTTCCATTGAAAAAAGCATAAAAAATGAGCTGAACTGTTGTAGTGGTACCAAGTACCAAGCCCACCCAAGCACAAAGTTGAAGAAGCATTTAAGGATCATTGGGGAACAAGCTACGAGAAGTGGGATGTATAGTTGGGTTGGAGGTGTTTTTTCAGTGAGCTGTTTGTCATTATATTTTTACAAAAGTAATCAAATTCATGAGCTTTTTTGACATCCCCCTTCTACACATACAAATCCTAGAGACATTTTATGGGTATATTTAATGAAATTTTGATAAATATTTTAAAATCATAAATCACAATGCTCCATGATCTTTAACAACACTCCTAAGTAGTGCAGAATGCTTTAGAAACAAGGATTAAATTATAGATTAGCAACAAAATTTCATTACATTAAATTTTTCCCTTTAATAAGGGTTGGTGTACAACCTTAATCCAATACAAACTTGATCAGATCATCAAATATATGATAATGAAGGCTATGGATGAGCTCTCTTAATGCAATGATGTATTTAGAGAACTTTATGCCTCTAATGAAGAACTCAATGTTTCAATGAGAGATTATTTACAAAATGGAATAAATATATAGTTATCATCAAACAAAATCTTTGGAAGCTCTAAGTTCTTTAAAACAAATAAAAACTTTTTACATATGCATAATTTGGCATTTTCAACACTTGAAATGAGCTCAGAAGGCCCAAAAACCCTAGAAACAATTGTAAACATGTGCACCTTTCAATGACTTTTCCAAAAACCATCTAGGAAAAAAATGCACTTGCAGGGCCCGGCTAAAGTCTACACCTAACTCTAGTCAGACCGTGTAGGTGCACTTTTTTCCCAGAGGGGTTTTGAAAAATCATCAAAAGGTACCTATGTTTACATTCGTTTCAAGGGTTTCGAGGCCTTCTGAGCTCATTTCTAGTATTCAAAATGCCAAATTATGTGTGTATAAAAATGTTGGAGTTTAAGGGATTTAGGCTATAAATATATATTTTTAATCTTATATGCGAGCCTTGATATCTAGACAATGTTGTATATGGATAAATTGAATATAAACATAAAGGCATCTCTAGGGTTGATATAGATAAATTTAATGTCTTCATGTAATCCATAGATATGGCTAAAGTCCTAAGTGCAAATGTGTGGAAAAGGTTTGCATACTTTCCAGGAAGCCAAAAAAGTTCACAAAGAATTTCCTTCCTATAATGCAGGATTCTTGGTCTCTTTGGAATTGGTAGATCTTTGTCCACATCTAAAAAGAGTCATATTGTGTGTGTGTGTGTGTGTGTGTGTGTGTTGGGTTAAAGGTGGTGTGATTGGGGATCTAAAAAAAGCTCATGAATTTCCCAAAAAAGCTTGCAATAAAAAGCCCACAAAAAAAATTTCCCTAGTTGGAGCTATCTAGTACAAAAAAACATCCAAGAGAAGCCACAATTATAAACTGTTATATAAGAGTCCACAAAGTAAGAGCTATTAAGTTGCATTTGCAAGTTGTTCCTAGATGAAAGAAGGGCAAGAGTATCTTCAAAATGGATTTAGACATGCATGAGTACATCATGGGGAGTCTTGGAGTAGTGGATGATTAAGGGCAAGAATAAAGCTTTGTTGTATTAAATTCAAAAGATACGTATCAATCGTACTCCTATCATTCACAAAAAAAATTCCCTCTAATGAGGTAAACTGGATCAAATTTCCAAGGAGGTAAAATGAAACCAAATCCCCTCCAAAGAGGTAAACTGAAATGTAGCATGATGTTAGCATATTGGTTGTATCTAGTAGGTGGTTTGATTACTCCACGCGCTCATCCTTAATTATAGGGAAAAGAGGGGGGAGCACATATTGTTGCAGATCTTGGGGGGTAACATCACACCGTGAGAAGAGTTGATGGTGTTCTTGTATCTCCAAGTGAAGTTGATTAATTTCTTCATTGTAGTTAGTGGACGATTAAGACAGTACAAGACAATGCATTCTAAGGAAAATCTATTATTCCTACCCTATCAAAATGGAAAATCTGAAACCCACCACACTTGTTTTACAACCATTGCACTAGTTTTACAAAAATTCCAAATATTAAATCCCCTTCACACTTGTTTTACAACCACTGTGCTTGTTAAATGTAAATCCCAAATTGTACATCCCCACTATGCTTGTTTTATATCCACTGCACTTGGTTTTCACAGTAAATCCCAAACCCATCGTGCATTTTTAATAATCCCAAACGATTGGATGTATTCTAGCCTTATAAAGGTATTTGTATATATATACATAAAATTTATGCCACCTATCTTGTAAAGCAATCGGGCTTGGTGACCACATTCATCTTGTAATAAATTTGAAGAAAACCACCACGATCCTAAAACAACTTGTATAAATGCAATTGTGAATATGGCCCTTGAGGGGTCCCCTTTAGGAGCAAGGGCCATATGGACATGCCCTATATGTCTAGTGGCATATTGATATGGCCCTTTATCCTAAAGGGGACCCCTCAAGGGCCCATAGATCATATGCAACCAACCACCACATTGGTGACCACTTAACCTGTACTACCACCTTGTTGGTTGTGCGATCATAAATTGTGAGATCACTTATGTGTGGGGGTTAAAGGTCACTGTGCCTTTACCCCGGTTATGTACAATACTCAAACACATATATAAATGAATGAAAAAGAAGATTAGGGTGTTCTACACCTACCAAAACTTGTGTGGCTCTCTGTTTCTCTCTCTCCCTCTTCTGTTCTTACTTCCGTTGAGAGCACTCTCAACTAGTATTAGAGCCCGGGTGATCTATCTGAGTGTGCGTGAATGCCTAGAAGCTCAGCAGCTCTGTGGGAGGAGGAGAAGCTCTGTGGGAAGCTTTGTGGGTGACTTTACTTGCATCCGAGTGTGCAGAGACCTTGGAGGAACCTTTGGAAAAGTCACTTTGGTTTTGCAAAGTGGTTTTGAGAGCCTGTCAAGTGTTTTCAAAGAAAAAGTCGTTTTTTAAGCTTTTCCCTATTCCGTTCGATAACAGAGACTTCATATTGACTTGTAGAGGCAACTATTGCTTGCTTTTGGTGTCCATTTCACTTCAAGAGCTTGGAAACACCTTTATTCTTGAATCTAGGATCATTTCATTGGATTTCTGACTCATTGTGTTCGTTTCTATGTTTTTCTGCCCGGGTGTTGAAACTCAAGTTTGGAGCAACCATTTGCAGATCTGTAAGTTCCAGTGGACTCAGGAGGTCCTAAAACTTCTATGTTGCTCATCATTTGCACTCCAGTGAGTTTACAAATAGTTCAATTTCCAAAAACGTTTTTCAGTCCGTGTGTTGGACCCAGTGATTAGGACCACGGTTTCCAAAGCCGTCTATCCCATTGCGTTTCGGACGCCTTAAAACCCCTACCTATCAGTTCTTGCGCGATTCGGTGGAGTATTTTCAGAGTTATAGATCTCTATGTATTGGATTTCATCTCTCTGTTATGCATTTTTCATTCTAAGGTTTTGAAACCTTATGCCACATGGCAGTGGATAAGTGTTGACTCCCATTTCTCACCCATCGGTTAGGATTTTGGAGTTCCAGCAGAAGAGAGATCTTTGCTGATTTTCTTGCTTAGTCCGATTATGCAATGGTGCCCATGTTTTGAGGCATCTCAGGTTCTATTTTTAGTAGTAGTCATTGCCGTGGGACGATGATTTCTTGAGTATACCTTATGCAGATCACTCTGGTTGTAGTTTGAGCCATGTGCGCTCATTCGTGGTGTGCATTGGGTTGCAGTGGATGATTTATAGGCCATTTGGATGCATTGCGATCCTTATTGGATGCGCTGATAGGCCCAGACTGCCTTGTGGGGTGCTATTTTTATGGATGCTTTGCACATGGATGCTATTTTATGCTGAGGGACAACTTTGACACATTGCAGGTGATGCACTGATAGTGTTATGCTCTCTTGGATGAGATATTAGTAATGCATATGTGCATGGATGGTGTTTACGCTTGAGCCATTTGGCACTTATTGGCATTTTGGATTGCCATTGCAGTTGGCATTTTCTTTTGGGCCAGATTTGCTCATATGGATGCATAGTACATACACATGAGTTAGCTGTATGTTTTGATGCTTTGAGGTTTGAGTTTTGGTGATATTTCACTCTATTGTGGCATACACATTTGGGTGCACCTAGTATTTAGTGTGATTCTCTTTTGCAGGTACTAGCATTTGGGATTTTGCTTTATTTGCATCGTGGCATCCTCTTCCATGTCTGAAAAGGAGTTTTTTAACATTAAAAAGTTTGATGGGACAAACTTTTCTTTGTGGAAAGAACAGATAAGGGATGTGCTTATTCAAAAGAAGCAGATTATACCCTTGGCAGGGATTGAAGCTAAGCCTGTAAATATGTATGAGGATGATTGGAATGAGTTGGATGCATTAGCAAAGTCTACTATTAGACTTCATCTTGCAGAGTCAGTTTATTTCACAGTAGTAAATGAGCAGACTACGGAAGATTTGTGGATGAAATTGTGTGCCACTTATGAGAAGGAAACTGCCTCTAATAAAGTTTACCTCATGAAGAGGTTGTTTGAGCTGCAGATGAAGGAAGGGGTCTCCATTGCTTCTCACTTGAATGAATTCAATATTATTTTCAGCCAGCTTCAAGCTCAGAAGATGAATTTTGATGCGGAGACTAAGGCATTATTTCTCTTATGTTCATTGCCATCCTCATGGGATACCTTCCATACAGCTGTCAGTAACTCTGCACCTAGTGGAGTACTGAAATTTGATGATATTGTGGGTAGCTTGTTGGCCGAGGAGATTAGACGGAAGTCTGTGGACGGCAACAAGCAAGGATGCAGCCTTAAATGTGCAAAGGGGCAGATCACAGTTCCGGGGGAAGTCCCAAGAAAGAGGGAGGTCTTGTAGCAAATCCAGGGCACGAAACGTTAAGTGTTACCACTGTGGCAAGAAGGGCCATATGAAAAAGGATTGCTACAAGCTGAAAAGAGAGCAAAAGGATAAGAAAAAGAATGCAAATTGGGGTGCAAATCAGAAGGAACAGAGTCCAAGGGAGGACAAAGGAAAAGTGAAGATCGAGGAGATCAATGCAGTCACACATGATAGTGACAATGACATTCTCTTCATGTCTAGTTTATCTGCAGAGTTGGTTACCACTTCAGATGATGCATATTCCCAGGATTGGATTTTGGATTCTGGTGCTTCATTCCATGTTACTCCCCATAGGGAATGGTTCTCCACTTATGACAGTGGAAAAATAGGTTGTGTGCATCTTGGAAATGACTATGCATGTGACATAGTGGGAGTAGGTGACATAAAGTTTTCTTTTGCAAATGGGTCTGCATTTATTTTGAAAAATGTGACACATGTGCCTAATTTGACCAAGAG
Organism: Dipteris shenzhenensis; assembly: GCF_047967505.1. NCBI lineage: Eukaryota > Viridiplantae > Streptophyta > Polypodiopsida > Gleicheniales > Dipteridaceae > Dipteris > Dipteris shenzhenensis. Next base: position 46,510,297 of record NC_141604.1, read on the forward strand.
TCTTATTTCAGTGGGTCAGCTAGATGATGCTAGTTTTCACACCACTTTTGGCTTTTAGAGTTGATAAATTCAGAAGGGCTCTATGCTTTTGGCCAAGGGTGCCAAGTGTGGGACTTTGTATCCCTTACATGTATCAGGGGTGTTTGATCATGTTGTTGCAATAACCGAGCAACCAAGCACTTCTTTATGGCATTGCCGGTTGGGCCATATGAGCCAAAATGGGATGAAACTCTTATGTCGTTTGGGTTATGTACCGCATTTGAGTTTCTTTGATTTGGAATTTTGTGAGCACTGTCTCTATGGGAAGCAGACTAAATCAGCCCATAAAAGAAGGGGAAAGAAAGAGTTTGAAAAGCTTGATTTGGTGCATTCAGATGTATGTGGTCCTATGCCTACATGGTCATTAGGCGAGGCTGAATACTATGTGACATTCAATGATGATGCAACTAGGAAAGTGTGGGCTTATGCCATAGCTCGGAAGAGTGATATTTCAAAAATGGCTGGCCTTGGTTGAGAATCACTCAGGTAGAACGCTTAAATGCCTATGGACTGACAATGGTGGAGAGTATCTCTCTCATGACTTTCAGCATTTCTGTGATACACGTGGGATTAAGAGGGAGCTCACATCCCCTCATACTCTAGAGCAAAATCCAGTTGCAGAAAAGATGAACCGTACCATTCAAGAAAGGTTGCAATGCATGCTTTCCGATGCAAGTCTTTCTAGTGTTTTTTGGGCTGAGGCAATGAAGACTGCAGTGCATGTGATCAATAGATCACCTAGTAAGAGTTTGGATGGTGGTATTCTTGAAGAAACATGGAGTGGCAAGAAGCCCTCTTACTCTCATTTGTGTATATTTGGGTGTGAGGCATATGCACATGTGCCAAAAGAGCTTAGAAAGAAGCTAGATCCTATGTCTAGGAAATGCATCTTTCTAGGTTATGGTGAAAGTGGAGAGATGGGCTATCGTCTCTGGGATCCAGAAGCAAAGAAGATCATATGCAGCCATGATGTAGTCTTCAATGAGAAGAAGATGCATAAGGCACCCATGAGGGATGTGGAAATGAGGAGAATCACTTTCCAAGACGTGAATCCACCCGCATATGTTGATAGACAACAAGCTGTCCATGCACCAAATGTGCAAGAAATGGTACCACCAAGTACTCCCACAGGTATACAATCAAGGGTAGATGAGGGATCATCTATTGGTGGAAATGATGAGCCAAATGTGGCTGATATGCAGGTGGGACATCAAGCTGAAATACCCTTGAGAAGATCATCTACAGTGTCTAGACCGCCTGATAGGTTTGTTCCAGCGGTAGACTATGTGATGCTTACTGATTGCGGGGAGCCTTCTTGCTACAAAGAGGCTATGATGTGGGAGGATCAACATGAGTGGGAGTATGCTATGCAATCAGAGATGAGTTCACTTATGAAAAATAAGACTTGGGACTTGGTTTCTTTGCCACATGGAAAGAAAGCATTGCCATGTAAATGGGTCTACAAGATGAAGGTCACAGGTGATGATGTGCCTAGGTACAAGGCCCGTTTGGTCGCTAAAGGGTTCAAGCAAGAGAAGGGTTTGGACTTTGATGAGATATTCTCTCCAGTTGTGAAGATGACCACACTTAGATGCATGCTTGGACTAGTGGCAGTAGAAGATATGGAGCTTATGCAGATGGATGTCAAGACAACTTTCTTGCATGGGGATCTGCATGAGGAATTTTACATGGTGCAGCCGAAAGGCTTTGAAGAAAAGGGCAAAGAGCATTTAGTTTGCAAGCTGAAGAAGAGTCTCTATGGTCTTAAGCAAGCGCCTAGAGAATGGTATCAGAAGTTTGATGCTTTCATTCGGTCCCAGGGTTGAAGGAGTGAAATTGATCACTGCCTCTACACTTAAAGGGCTAAGGATAATAGCCTGATAATCCTGGCACTATATGTGGATGATATGCTATTGGCTAGCAAGAATACTTATGAGCTAGATGCATTAAAGGCCAAGTTGCATGAGGCCTTTGATAGGAAGGATTTGGGACTTGCAAGTCATATTCTTGGTATGCGCATCACGTGTGATCGGAGTAGGAAACTCCTTTGGCTTTCACAAAAGGAGTATGTTACAAAAGTATTACAGCGTTTCAATATGGAGGGGGGGAAGGTAGTAAGTACTCCATTTCCTCCATTTGTGAAACTGAGTAATACAGATAGTCCCAAATCAGATGAGGAGAGGGCCATGATGGCCAAGGTTCCTTATGTGTCAGGGGTTGGGAGTCGTATGTATGCTATGATAGCTACTAGACGAGACATTGCATTTGTGGTGGGAGTTGTTAGCCGGTATATGGCTAATACAGGAAAGAGGCATTGGGAGGCAGTTAAGTGCATCATGAGGTACATGAAGGGTACCAAGGAGATGTGCATTTGCTTTGGTAGAGGAGACATGCATGTACTTGGGTACACAGATTTAGACTACGCAAAGGCATGTGGATAGTAGGAGATCCACTTCTGGTTATGTGTTCACCTTTGTAGTCGTGCACAGAAGTGCGTTGCTTTGTTTACCACAGAGGCTGAGTATGTTGCAGCCACACAGGGTTGCAAGGAGGCTACATGGCTTGATCGGCTAGTGGGAGATTGGGGGATCCATACAGGTGTACCAACATTCCATAGTGATTCCATGAGTGGTATTCAGCTAGCATGAAATCCGGTCTTTCATGCGAAGACCAAACACATTGAGGTCAAGCACCATTTCATCAGGGAGGTACTTGAGGACAAGCGCATAGAGCTTGTCAAGGTTCATACAGATGATAACCCTGTAGATATGCTGATGAAGAGTCTACCTAGTCAGCGGTTTGAGTATTGTCGTGTATTGATGGGCATAGGATAGTATGCTCACTGGTTGTTCTCCCTTAAAGGCACATTGTCCTTTAAGTGGGAGGTTGTGGGGGTTAAAGGTCAATGTGCCTTTACCCCAGTTATGCACAAGACTCAAACACATTTATAAATGAATGAAAAAGAAGATTAGGGTGTTCTGCACCCACCAAAACTTGTGTGGCTCTCTATTTCTCTCTCTCCCTCTTCCGTTCTTGCTTCGGTTGAGAGCACTCTCATTATGCTGTACTACCACCGTGCTGGTTGAGATCCTAAAACAACTTGTTTGCATAAAAGAAATTTGTTAAAACAACTTGTTTGTATAAAGGAAGATCCTAAAAGAACTTGTTTATATAAAGGAAACTTTTGAATGGTTGCAAACATTTGACAACTTTGGTGGTAATTAAAGAGCGGTTTCATTAATAATTGAATAGATACATGTCATACCTTAAGGTCTTTCAGCTACATCCTTTTGCTTGGAGGTCTTTTAGGTACATTCGATCACTTGGAGGATGGGCCCTTCTTGCTCCTTTCCTTTAGGGGGTGATTTCACATTTTACTTTCTACTTTAAGCTCCCTTTATCAGGTCGCCTTGAGTTCTTTAGGCTACGTCTGCTCCCTAATGGGAGGATTAGCCTTAATTGGGGGATCAACCCTTCTTCCCTAGGCTTGAGCTTGGACTTATTCACTTCAAGTTACCATGAAAACTTGAGGTAGGTTCCTTGATACATGGCTTTGATACCATGTTGGAAAACTCGAGGTAGGAGGGCCAACACTAATCCGCGATGGAACATGAACCTTGATATCACAAGATAGAGAATGCAGACAACCCAATCCATATGCGTATAGAGAGAACTTTTAAAATATAGAGAGAATACACAATTCAATCCATGTGCTCATTCATAGAGAAAAGAGAACTTGTAATATATAGAATGCAGAACACAAATAGAGAGAACTCTTAAGATATAGAGAGAATACACACATATATTAAGCCAAACAAAATCTTCTAAATAGAGTAGTATCCAAGTACAAAATGTAACCAAAAACTATGATAACACCTTCAATAAACAAATGTTGAGGTAAGCGACCAAGAATAGGCTCTGCTTGTAGATCCTTCTGTTATAAACCTCTCTTAGATCACCATGCGTCCTCAATGGACTTCAATGGTGTTTACTCTAAATAGGTTTGCTCTACTAGAGAGGACACTGTGCTTGTGGCACTGTTGATTGTGCGTGTTGAGGTGTCACTATTGACTGGCAAATGAGGTGGCCTAAATTACTTGGCGCATAACGTGGTACCACGTGCCAAGATAAGATCCATTTTGTGACAAGCGTCTATATGGTCACCCTAACCATGAGCTTATCCACTGTGGTGGAGATTCCATCAAATGTGGCAAACTCTTGGAGATTCCATCTACTATTGTTAAACTTCTGGCAATTCTTCACCATTGAGTCAATCTGTTGCTTGTGAGCCGCATTTGACCTGCTGATTGATTGTTGCCCATTTGTGTGACGTGTGGTTGCTACTTGTGTTGAGTATAAGTTGTCTTGAAGCTTTGTTGACGACACGTGTAGTAGTCATGCACTTGACTTGCTTGTTGCTATGCAAACAGGTGCTTCTCTTCCTATGTCTATGCCCTATTGCTTTTCATCATATCACTGTAGTCTCCATTGTTACTTGCACTGTCGAACAAAGACACTTTTCTAAGTACTACAAGAAAAAGAATGTTGACCAAGCGAAGGAGGACCAATCCAAGCAATGCAATAAGAAAAGAGTGTCAACACCATGTCCCACTAAGATATGTACACTGCACGTGAGAGACATCGAGGAGTGGAGCTACTCAACCATAAGATCTGAGGCCAAATACTACTAGCAAAGACGAAATGGCTGACTCAGAGATGGGGCTTAAAGTCACCAAGCACAGACACATAAAAGCAAGGATGAAGATTGTATTTCTAGGAGGTACTTGGCTTGCTCCAATAGCAAATATATACCTATATGAATCTAGAAACATTCCCAAACTCATCCTCTAAAAACACAACATAATGCAGTTTCAATTTCATGATAGTCACTCACAAGGTTGAAAACCATAAACTACATCACACATAGCAGGGACTAGCTACTATGACATCCCCACTGACGTCATCAACGCCCAATAGTGGGGGTAGACCATAGTATAAAAATATGCTCTCAATGTAGTGGCCCTTCAGGAGCATAATCTGCCTTCGTCAACTGAAGCACTTAAAACATGTGGGTGTGTATGTGCCTCTTGAGCATCCATTTATACAAAGTCTTCGTACTGAGTTTCTGTTGACACTCCGCAAGTGAAGGCCGCAAGTGAAGGGCAGACTCAGCCATGATGAAGGCTGGCACTGAAGGAGAAGGCTAAACAAAAAGTAATCCAAAATCTCTTCATTCAAGCTACAATTGCTTGTGAAGTCTAAACGATTTCATTTTAGTCTCTCCCAAACGAGCATCTAAATCTAGCTGATAGGGCAACGCACCATTTAAGATAGAAAGAATTATCACAATACCAACAAGTTGCAACATGGACAAAAACTTCAAATACAGCAAAAGCATATACCTTCCCAAACTCATCCTCTAAAAACACAACATAGTGCAGTTTCAATCTCATGATAGTCACTCACAAGGTTGAAAACCATAAACTACATCACACATAGCAAGGACTAGCTACTATGACATCCCCACTAACATCATCAGCACCCAACAATGGGGGTAGACCATAGTATAAAAATATGCTCTCACACATACAAAGACGATTTCAAGGTATGTCTTTTCAATGTATAGAAATTCTCATTACCTAGGAGATTTTGGTTTTTTTGGGGGGCAAGGGGGGGGGGGGGCTCCATCATGCAAGTAGAGGGGCCAAAGGGGGAGTCCTCATTGTAGAGGCATTCAAACCTACTACAAGATTGACATCGAAATTGGTGAGTGCGCGCAATACTTAAGGTGATCACGAGGTTTATACCTAGTTGCAAGTGATGAACCAATTGAAAGGTCCAAATGAGGACATCTATGTAGTGAAAGACGGTGTGGTGTTTTACAGGCAGTGTCAATTCATTGACTTGTTCAAACATTCTTGGAGGACTTGGTGCATTAAAGGATTCAAGGAGTTCTCAGCTTTTGTGAGAGAGAATCCGTTGGATCTGTCGATAGTACCTAGATTAAACGTCAGAATCGACACGTTCGAGTTTAGTGGTGTACCACTCACAATATGTGCTGCCAAGATAAATCCTACATTTCAAGATGGCTTACCTGTGTGGAGCCAGACCTGATGGAGCTTAAAGCTACAAATTCAAAGACCTGAATTTAAAGCCACCTTTAAAATGTCCAAAGAGCTTCTTTGAGGAAGCAGCCGGGGCTGTTACATCAACATGTGGATGCAGGCCCATTATGGGTCGATGAGAGGTGTCCCAGACTTGTGAACCCCAACATGAGGACGTGGGAGGATGACAAGCCTAAGAGTGTCATGTGCACGGATTGGTATCTGACATGTACTAGGTACACAGAACTAGCTCAGGTTAGCCTGGGGAGGCTTAGAGCTAGGCAGGCTTGATTCTCGGGTTGAGTGGCAAGGGTACGAACTATTTATAGGTCTTCGCTATTTTTGGCGCCGGGGTCCAAGTCTATAAAAGAGGCCCAGGGGGTTCAGTTCTCAATGAGCAGTTGGGAGCAAGTTTCGTTCCCAGGTGCCAGGTCTATTCCTGGATTGAGTCGCGGACGCGCGCCGGCCCAGTGGCAGATCCATGGCTTCACAGCGCCACCTGGTGGTATGGGACACTAGGCTGGTTTGGATCTGATTGGGAGTTCGTGCCAGTAGCTCAGCTCGTGGCTCGAAGGGGACATCTTCTGATTCGGGATCACATCCCATAGATGTCACGGTTGGGTGGTGAGCAGCCTACTCAGTTCTGATGTTGTGTGTGGTTGTTTTGCAGATCAGGGGTTTCAGGGGTGCTGGGATGTGTCAGTTGGTATCAGAGTCAGCTCCTGAGGTAGGAACTTCTGATGCGAGAATTTTTGACGGATTTCTCTTCCAGGTATGCCCTAAATTTCGAAATTTATTGCTGCGTTTTTGCTGAATACTTGGGATAGGAGGGGTGGAGAGATATCTGGAAAAGAAAGAAGAATAGGAGAGAGAGAAAATCGAGATCCCTGAAGGCCTGTGAGAGAAGTCTAGAGGAAGGAGAGAGAGAGCAGAAAAGCAGGAGAGAGGGGCGGAAAAGTGCAGCAAGGGAGGCATGGAAGTGGCGCCTGTGATGGTACGGAGTAGGCGGGGCAAAGAGAGGCTTGTCAGCCTGCGCAATAGGCTGAGTACAGCCTGCGCATAGGGCTGCGTGCAGCCTGCGCAGGGGGGTGCTTTTTTCGAAAAAGCACCCCTCCAAAGCTGGTGGGGCTTGGCCTTTTTTGGAAGCTCAGCTTCCAAATAAGGCTGCCCTGCACCCTATATAGGTGGGGGCAGGGTACTAGCCTACCCACAAGCAGCCTAGAGCTTCGAGCCTTCACCTCGATTTCTGCGCCAGCCAGCCTCATCCGTACCCTGCCTGTGCCAGCACTGCCCTGCCTCGTGCAGTCTTCTGCATCCGCACCCTGCTTGCATCATCCTGTGCAGCCATCGAAGGCCCTGCATCAGCCCGTACAGACTGTACGGACTATCTGCACCAGCTCCTGCACCTGCTGCTTCAAACCCCGACTGCGCACCTGTACCTGCAGCACTGTACGGACGCCGTACAGTTACGTCAGCACTGTACGGCCTCCGACAGCATCTGTACGGCCTGCGTCAGCAGCCGTACAGCCACGTCAGCGACCATACGGCCTGCGTCAGCAGACCGTACAGCTACTCCAACAGCACGCGCATTCGGTTGCGGGTTCAGAGAGGTCCGAGGATTCGTGGGCTTCCGATTCGCCAGGTTCCAGCATCTTCTTCCATCAGCATCATTCGGGACGGTTTTCTTCTGCTCCATCCTCCTCTGTACTTCGTTTCAGTCAGTTATTTCTCTCAGTTTGTATCAGATTTCAGCCATGTCTGATGCTCAAAATCCCGAGTTCACCATGGGAGAGCAGGACTTGGATTACACTCCTGTGGGAGAGGAGGATCAGGGTCTCTATGACGACCTGATAACTAAAAAAGCCTTCAGTGAATTTATGACTGCTCTTGATGGCAAATTCGAGCAGGTCAATGCTAATCAATCGGGGTTGACACAGCAACTCCGAGGGATACAAGCAACTCTCACTCTTCTGGCTAGCACTGTATAGGAACTCACGCATGTGGATGCCATGGCTTCAGTGCTAGGCCCGAATATAACTCCAGATCCTTTTCTGGGTGACCAAAAGTCAAGAACAAAGGAGGTAGTTGACACTTGGTTGCACAAGTGGCAGGTACACTTCCAATTCCACCCCAATCCAGATGAGAAAAAGATTCAGCTTGCAGCAGGGTTTATGTCAGGTAAAGCCTTGCTATGGTGGAAAGAACTCCAGCCTAAGCCTGATACTTGGACAGATTTTGAGGGCATCTTCAGGAAGGAGTTCTTGACCTTTGAAGTTTATCTTCAAAGATTTAGGGATCTGCAAACCAGGGCCACTAAAATGGATCCAGTAACCTTGTTAGGTTTCTTCGTGGATGGTTTGCCAGACTCCTATAAGTTGCAGATAAAGAACAACAAGTGCACAACGTTGCAGGAGGCCATGACATATGCACGCATATATGATGATACCATGGCCGATACCAAGGCAACCACTGTTACCGATACGAGTGGAAAGAACAAACGCAAGTTCTTTCAGCATACGACTGGTATTGCGGAGATGAAGTCTACGGACAACGCCTCCAGGAAAAGCTTAACTCCAGCAAAGAATGGTAAGGCCCGTTTCCTTCGCACTCTCAGGCTCAAGAAAGAAGGCCGATGTTTCTATTGCGAGGAGCGGGGCCACACAAAGAATGAGTGTCCTAAGCGGAAGAACCAAAAGTTGGTGCTAGGACCGAAGCTCCAGGCGGGTCCACGTACCGCAGCCAAGGGAGCAAACCAAGTCACGATGACAGGTATTTCAGTAAATGTCATTACCTGCCCCCTTTCTTGTAATTGTACTTTCAATACTTCGTTGTTTGGTTCCCATGATCTTTTCCGAGTTTATGGAGAAGTTAGGGACCAACAGGTTCACATTCTCTTTGATCCGGGCAGCTCTCACAATTTTGTTAATTACAAATTTGTGCAGAAGATGGGGCTGTCCACAGTACCTAGCGACCACACTTATGAGGTGCAGCTTCTAGCTGGGAAGCATTTTTGGGATCGCAAGGTTGAAGCGCTTCCTATCCGGATTCAGGCCTACACGGGAGCTCTTACATGTTATGTTATGCATCTGGAGCATGTAGACTTGTTGATCGGGATAGAGTGGTTTAAAACCCATAATATTCAGATCGAATGGACGGAGCATACGCTTTCTTTTGTAGATAAGGACACCCAATTTTGTATTCAGTGTGATCAAATTCCCCCTTCTCAGGGGCCTATTGTATCTGCGATGCAGCTTCGGAATATATTAAACAATTCTCATTATGATGTCTATTAGTGTGTTTTGATTCCAATTTCTTCATTTGTTGTTTCGGTAATTAACAAGAATGAATTAAGTGTGTTTGAACACTGGGAATTGAGAATGTTGTTAGATAATTTTAAGGACGTATTCCCAGCTCAACTGCCGGAAGGTTTACCTCCAGAACGGGCAGTAGATCATCGCATAGACTTAGTCCCAGGGGCTCAACCTATCAGTGTATAACCTTATAGGATGAGCCAGGTAGAGGAGGATGAGTTAGCTTTACAGCTTCAGGATTACCTGAATATGGGCTATATCCGCCCAAGTAAATCACCTTGGGGTGCACCTGTCCTCTTAAGAAAGAAGAAAGATTCTTCCTGGAGAATGTGTATAGATTATAAACGATTAAATAAAGTCACAATTAAGAACCGCTATCCTTTACCTCGTTCCGATGATTTGATAGACCGTTTGGCCAGAGCGAAGTATTTCATTAAGATTGATTTGCGTACGGGTTATCATCAAATCCGTATCTATGCTAAACACATAGATAGGACCGCATTCCGGACTAGGTATGGTCATTACGAGTTTCTCGTATTACCTTTTGGTTTGACCAATGCTCCTGCTACTTTTCAGCAGATGATGAACGATTTGTTCTGGGATTTTCTGGGCAAATTTGTTGTAGTGTTCTTAGATGATATCTTGGTATATAGTAAAACGCTTGAGGATCATATAGGACACCTCCGGGTTGTCTTAGTTGTTCTAAGACAGCATAAGCATTATGCCAAGATGAGTAAATGTGACTTCTTTATGAAGGAGATCATTTACTTAGGACACAAGATTTCTTCTGAAGGTATTAGCATTGATCTGGATCGTATCCAGAAGGTTTTAGAATGGCCTATCCCTCAGAATGTGAAACAACTTCGTTCTTTCCTAGGATTTACGGTATTTCTTCGGAAGTCAGTGCGTGATTATTCACATATCACGGCACCCTTGACCAACATATTGAAAGGTCGTGGACGCAGGTCTACCCAGCCGATCTCTTCGAATGATGCAATGAACAAGGCTTTTGAAACCTTGAAGTTTTCTATCAAGGAAGCACCAGTTCTTGCATTACCCGATCCTACCCGGCCATGTTTTAGAGGCCGATGCGAGTGATTATGCGATTGGGGCAGCTCTATTCCAAGAGGGCAGACCTGTAGCTTTCGAGAGTAAGAAGCTAGACGACACTCAATATCGTTGGCCCACACTGTTGGCCCACACTCGAGAAGGAACTTTATGCTGTAGTGTATGCTCTTAAGGTTTGGAGACACTACTTGTATGGTTCGAAGTTCCTTGTATTGACTGATCATCAGCAGTCAATTAAGTATGTGTGTGATGGATCAGAATTGAGGGGAAGGAAAGCTAGATGGGCAGAATTAATGCAAGATTTTGATTTTGAAATACGTTATCGTAAGGGTTCGTTGAATAGTGTGGCGGATGCCTTAAGTCGAGTTAAGTTTGTAAATGCTTTGTCATTTACGGAAATATCCTCAGACCTATTTCAATCCTTGAGAGGGCTATATGCAATTGATAGTCATTTCAGTTCTTATTGGCAGAGAGTCCAGGATGGGAGCTCCATGGTTGACCAGGACTCAGGGATTGTGCCACCTAGGATACAGGCGGCGGGAGGTCAGTGGATGATTAGGAACGGCTTGCTGTTCCGGAATGAAAAGATTTGTGTGCCTGATGTTCTGGACCTTAAATCCAAGATTCTCTGGGAGTGTCATGATGCTCCTAGTGCGGGACATCCAGGTATACATAGGACTCTGTCTCTTGTGAAGCATACCTTTTATTGGCCTAAGATGCGTGCATTTATAGAGAACTATGTAGTAGGTTGCCGGGTTTGTCAGGTTACTAAGGCTGAACGCCTTAGAAGCGCGGGCTTATTATAGCCTTTACAGATTCCAGGTACTAAATGGGAAAGTATTTCCATGGATTTTATTACTGGTTTCCCTCGAACGCGCAAGGGTCATGACTCTATTTGGGTCATAGTCGACCGTTTGACAAAAATGGCTAGATTCTTACCTACAAGAACAACTATTTCAGCTGTTCAGTTGGCTCACGAGTTTGTGGACCACTTGTTCAAGCTGTATGGTTTGCCATCTGACATAGTCAGTGACAGGGACTCAAAGTTTACAAGTAACTTCTGGACACTTGTATTTGAGAAGTTGGAAACTACTCTAAGTATGAGTTCCTCGGATCATGCACAATCTGATGGCAGTACAGAAAAGGTCAACCAGTTGGTTGAAGACATGCTTCGGGCATTTGTATCTAAGAGACAGTCTTCATGGGAAGATTATCTACCTATGATTGAATTTGCTTACAACATTGCAAAGCATTCTAGTACAGGTTACAGTCCTTTTATGCTTATGTACGGGTTTCAACCCAAGTCACCAGTTATGGTTGGATTAAAAGGGATTCAAAATGATGCTGCTAAGAATTTCTTGCTAGATATGCAGGAAATGTTGTAGTTTGCCAAGGAGTCTATTAGAAGTGCCCAAGATCGGGACAGATTTTATGCTAATAGACATCGTTCACCCAGAGAGTTCTCTGAAGGAACGACGGTATATTTGAGAATTCCTAAGGAATCCAAGAGCCTAAGTACTGGTTTGGTTCCGAAATTATCCCCCAGATATTGTGGCCCATTCAAGGTCATTAAAAGAATTGGACCAGTTGCATATCGACTAGAATTGCCTCCTGATGTTAAAGTACATCCAGTCTTTCATGTCAGTAGACTGAAAGAAGTCTTGGGTGCAGATGATCAACTTGTTTCTCCTCATGAGATTATAGAAGTTACAGATTTGACTTTTATTCCTCACGAACCTGAATCTATTCTTGAATTTCGTGAAAGACAGATTCGAAATCGTACTATCACGGAATACAAGATTAAGTGGAAGGATCGTGTTGAGGAGGATGCAACATTTCCAGATTTCTTAGCGAACTCAAGAGTGAGTTTTTAGAGGAGGGGGAGTATGTCATGTGCACGGATTGGTATCTGACGTGTACTAGGTACACAAAACTAGCTCAGGTTAGCCTGGGGAGGCTTAGAGCTAGGCAGGCTTGATTCTCGGGTTGAGTGGCAAGGATACGAACTATTTATAGGTCTTCGCTATTTTTGGCGCCGAGGCCCAAGTCTATAAAAGAGGCCCAAGGGGTTCAGTTCTCAGTGAGCAGTTGGGAGCAAGTTTCGTTCCCAGGTGCCAGGTCTGTTCTGGATTGAGTCGCGGACGCGCGTGCCTGCATCTTAGCGTAGCCCAAGGCCCAGTGGCAAATCCAAGGCTTCACAGCACCACCTGGTGGTATGGGACACCAGGCTGGTTTGGATCTGATTGGAAGTTCGTGCCAATAGCACAGCTCGTGGCTCGGAGGGGACATCTTCTGATTCGGGATCACATCCCGTAGATGTCACGGTTGGGTGGTGAGCAGCTTGCTCAGTTCTGATGTTGTGTGTGGTTGTTTTGCAGATCAGGGGTTTCAGGGGTGCTGGGATGTGTCAAAGAGGATGAGAGAAGAGGGTTGAACAAGAAGTGGCATGTGGGCAGCAGCACAGAAGCTCCCTTACATCAATTTTGGGGCATCCAAGAGGGCCATCTGCAAGAGTGCACAGCAGCAGGAGCAAGAGAATGGCTGCAAGAAGAGAAAGATTATCTGGTCAATAGCAGGGGGGATCGGATACAGCATCCAGGAGCAGATATGGCACAGTACACAGACAGTATTGCAGGCTTGGACAAGTGCTGTAGCAGGCACAGGTGGACTGGTGCAGGGCAAGCAATGGATAGGTGGACTGGAGCAAAGCTGCAGAAATAGGGTACAAAATTGGTTGGGTTATCGAATCTCCCGTTGCAGTCTCACACATTCGACTATCAGTTTCTGAGCAGTTGGCTGACAGACAGGACTGGTACAGAGTCTGGCATAGTCTGGATCTGTTCTAGCCCTATAAAAGGGCCCCTTTAGAGGAGCCTTCCTCAGTTCAGTCTCTGGGAAACTAACATCCTCCTTGGTGCAAACGAGTAGACTGTAGGAGAGATGAAACTTTAGTCAAAAAACACCAGTAAGTTAAGGGCAAAGATAAGCTCAATCCCTAGTATACCGCATGCCCTTGATAATTTTCACAAAAAAAACACAGCACCCACCAAAATAAAGATTAGGTGATGCACTCAAAGAAATATCGAAGATGAAGAAGTCGAGCAATTGGACTTCGTTTGTAAGAATCGTGGCTCAAATCTTCTATTTCATCATTGCTGGGACTCGTGCCATGAAATCTCAGTACAAGCTTCTTGTCAAGCTTTATAAGAAGAGCCAGAAAGAAGCCCAGATCATTCAAGCATAAAAAATAGCAGAACACTTCATAAACCAATACTGAGCGAAGCCTCAACATAATAAGCAAGCATTACATTAAGGATAAAAGAGGAAGGAAAGTAATCTAGCTGAAACACAAAAAGATTTGAGTTCTACAGAACCCCTTCCTAAGGCTTGGTCATTGTCACTCCAAAACTATTCACAAGTTCTCTGTCTTGTCCAATAAAATATCAAAATATCAAAATATCCACAAGGAAAAAGGTAGTTAGACGTTCACAACCCCGTAACAAGAAGTCAGATACATTTACAGTACCAATGTTCCATATGATCGAGCTGTTACAACTACAGCTCATTGCGCATTCGATGCATGCTACCCTTGCTGTTTTCCCACCATTTTGTCAAACAGTTCACGTTTCTGGGCCCGTCGAGCACGACGCCCAGTAGCTTCTTTGGCTGGTTCCTTACCCTTTGCCTGTCTTGATGACGAACCACCAGTGGTGGACTCTGCTGCAACCTGTCGAACTCCAACAGGCCTAGCCTCTCGACGGCCACCTCGTACATAACCTGAATCCCCCCATCTCCTATTCCCTAAGCGCACATTTGAAGTGTAGTACGACTCTTCATAAACATCGTAATCATCTTGGAAATCTTCCTGCTCCTCGGACTCTTGGAGACGCAAAGGCTGAAACCAGCGTGCTCTGAGGAGCAGACACACACTCTCCTCAAACATATAATCTGCAAGGCTGCAAAGTCATACATATAGGACACCAATTAGGAAATGTGCCGCCAAAACCACATCCACAGCCTAAGCTATTAAAAAGTTCAGCATCTACGCAATTAGAGACATCCAAGTGCTCACCCATCTCTCCACAGCTTCTCCCCCCATCTCTCTCTCTCTCTCTGTTGCTCTCTAAGTCCCTCCCTCAGATCCACAGCCTAAGCTAGAAAAACTTGCAAGTCTATGCGATAAGAACACACTGAAACATCCAAGTGTGCACCCCTCTCAAAACCCCCCCTCTCCCCCTCACTCTTCCGATATAAAGTTATCCATATTGCACGAGGACACCATCTATTAACTACTTCTCTGACGTTGTAGAGTCCACCTTTAATAGATAACTGTTGTGATTTCAGTCTGCCAATTCTCTTTCAAGTATATATACCTGGATGAATCCAGGAACATTCCCAAACTCATCCTCTAAAAAACACAACACAGTGCAGTTTCAATTCCATGATAGTCACTCATAAGGTTGAAAACCATAAACTCCATCATGCATAGCAGGGACTAGCTACTACGACATCCCCACTGACATCATCAGCACCACCAGTGGGTGTAGACCATGGTATAAACAAATGCTCTCACACATGTATGCACATTGACAAATGCAAACATGTGCATTAAAAAAAGTGCCTGATTCCAAGAATACCAATTAGAACATAAGAGCCACTTCTCACTTCAAAGTTCTAACTCCATTTTCTAAGGCCAAAGCAGGTATAAAATATGATGTCCATTAATTATCGTTCATGGAACAAAAAACCAAACAGCCTAGTTCACAAAAACGATATTGATAGCAAAATATAGGGCTCTGCAGGAATGGAAAAAGTAGCACATACAACATGACATGCAGAATAGACAAACATTTGCTAGAGAGTTCAGATCAAGTAATACCTCCCATCCAAAGCTCTATACACGTACAAGAAAGAGAAAGGAAGTCTGCACTGAGGACACCATGCCTCAGTCTTGTAAGAAGCCCAGCGCAAAATGCACGTGACACTGCACACATTAGAAAATTTGCATAAGACAGCTTCCAAAGGAACAAGCCCTGCTGAAGGTTATGCCCGGTTTGGAAATGGGGCTAGAACCAATTACCAGTAGGCATGCTCACAGCCTTTAATCTGTGCCGTTTCTTCCACTTTGATTTTATCACGACATATCGCACAAAGCCAAGCTTCATCCACCTTCCCATCAAATGGAGTCCCACCTAACTGTTCTCCTTCTGGAATTCCCTATCGTGCCATAGGGTGAAGAGCAGAAACTAATTACAAACTTAATGCAGACAAGAACAAGAGGAGTAACCATTCCCAGATCTTCACAGGGTGAGGAAAACCAAAAACTGGGGTAAAAAGACAATCTATGAATATGATGAAGAACTGAATCCAACATAACAATAAACAAAAAGGGGGGCAGGGAAAGGATTTGGTTCTCGCATTTGAACAAATTGCAGCTAACAGAATAAATATGGAAGCGCCGCCAACAATTACAAGCAACAAACGGAGCTAAGGGGTGTCTTCAGTTAATCGTAAACGAATTCCATGTGTCTAACAAACCGCTAGCACATAAAAGCAAAAGCCAGGTGTGCCAAGCCTCCCACAAACTCCACACCAAGCCCGTGAAAAAAACAGGAAAATCTCATTGACAACACCTCAACATGAACAAAAACTACAGATATTATTCTGAAGGTAGCTAAATAAAGACCTACCATCTGGGTAGCCACAATTTTCGACGACTGAGCTTCACTTCGGCAGCTTTCACCTTCGACATTCAAAAGTTGTAGCGCGTTACACATGTCTCCAAGATGTTTCGAGTCGGTAGGATCTGCCTCACGTACAGGATGCAAAAGATCTGCCTCGATATATCCCTCCATTTCTCAAGACTCCTGCTTCACGACTTTGGCGCCCAAGAATATAGGTTCTCCAAAGAACCAGTATGAGACCAATATAGGAAACCACGGCTTCGAGAATCTCTCAACCTCCGCCTTTGTCAATAAAAATCGGAGGTGAATGTGACTTTGCCTCGTTCCTCACGCGTGAGAACCAGGTATTTTCATGAACTACTAGCTCGAGACTCTCCCACGCTGAGGATGTGGGCCGATAAGAGAGCTCGCAGCAAAGAATGCAGGGGTATGGCAGGTCGAACAGCATGGCAGGAGAAGTTTGAAAACCCAAGTTTAAGGCGAAGCTTCCATGAATGATTATATCGCTACAACATTGAAAAGGAGAACGGCGTATGCTGAGGCAGAAGGGAGAGGGGTCCGACAAACGGCTCAACGTTCCCAACAAATTAGGGTTGTGAGCAGAGCAGCAAAGTGGGAAGAAAATCAGCGGGTGGAGAAAAAGGCTGTGAGGGGATCCCTCGAGGCCTTGCACAATTTCTTGATCTCAATATCGTGAAGACTGAGAAGAGAAACTGAATGTACGCAGAGAATCAGAGGATCTGAAAGCCAAAGGGGGCGAAATCAAACAACTAACCGCGTTGAGCAAGTGCAGGATGTTGTTGGAAGATCGGCAGGATCGAGAAGCAAAACCAAAAGAGAATTGGACACAATCTGAAGCTCGATCTGCAGAGAACAACGAGAGACGAAACCCTTACGACATCCAAACAAACAAACAAACAACAACAACGACAACAACAGGACGACTTGAAGAAGAACAAGATGACTTTTTGCCTTTGGCCACACATTTCGTACCCCTCACTCTCTATAGCGGTTCTTCTTCTTAACCTAACCACAGCCTCGCTTGCTTTACAATTGCCATTTTTGAACTTTACAGACTCCATTGGAACATTGAATGCATCTCGGCCATCCGCGTTGTGCCTCTAGTCATGGCGCTTCGCATGCATCTCGCCCTTGCGTGTTGCAGGTGCGCAAGACTGCTTGCCCGTCCATTGTCTGCTAGCGATGCTCATGGTGCCGCTAACCTGTAAACACCCTTGTGTTTACAAACTAGAGCCGAGCATCCGACCCATGGGACATTGAATGTATCTCAGCCATGGCTTGTAGGTGGGCGGGCAATCTTGCCCATCCATGGTCCGTGGGTGGTGTGCTAGTCAGTAAACACCTAACTAGTTAAGAATTGGAGGAACTTTGCCTCCTTAGCGGTACTAGCACTACCTCGTTAGAGGTAGTTGCTACATTGCTATAGTCGAGGGTTGAAACTCTTTTGTGAATTCCCACATGCAATTTTAGACAAAATTAACTAAGTTGTTTGCCATTTTATGGAGATCATCCTATAAAAATTGCCTTGTAATAGCCCAACTCTCTTTTTAAAATCATTTGCTTTTTTCTTTTGCATCCAAAAGCGCTTGCTTTATTGCCTCATTATAACCCAACTCTCTTTTAACTAGATTTGCGGCAGGCAACCTTTTTGTCATGGAGTAACTCAAACTAAATCCTAGTATTTTATCAAACTTTTAATGGAAAAAGCGAATGACTAAAATGGTGCACATGAGACACGACATCGGGTCCGTTACCCGATCCTCCCCGTAAATATCAGGGGTGATGATTTATTATTGATTTCGTATTGTTCATATTTTGGAAGCTAAAGTCCAAATACATGTCAAAATTGAATCCTAGTATTTAATCAAAAATTTAAGGAAAAAAGCAAATTAGTAAAATCATGGACATGATACACAACACAGGGTCTGTTAGGAACCGATCCTCCCTGCAAATGTCAAGGGTAGTGGATTTATTATTGATTTTGTGTTGCCATATTTTGGAAGCTGAAGTCCAACAAATACATGAATAAGGCAATACAATAACTGATCCTTGTTCAAATCTATACAATTTGTCACGTGGACTACAACCATATGAATAAAGGTGTCGTCATCCTTCAATCTTGCATCCATCTTGGATTTTCTTGATCCATCGCATCGATGAATAAAGGTGTCATCATCCTTTGATCTTGCATCCATCTTGGATTTCCTTGCTTCGTCGCATCGATAACATGCATTAAAAGACAGGAATGTTGTAAGATTTTAGATTAAAAAACAAGCAATTTTGAATGGACAAGCAATTGAAAATATTTATATGATTATATATAATATTATATTATTACAACCACACATAGTGTGGGCGGGGAGGCATCACGCTTCCTTCCCCCCCCCAAAGAGTTATAATCTGAGGGAACGGGCCCTTCCCTGAGTGCCAAGGATATAAACACCGAGAATATTAGTAAGTCTTGTGAATGGATAAGATACTACTATATTACCTGAATGTCACATAATCGTAGTCAAATGCCGGTAAAAACACTATGAGCAGAGCGCTAAGTGAAATTCAAAATCTTGTCGTCTTTTGGCAATTTCAAAATCGCTCAATTTCTCTTATAGATCATAATTGCAGTTTAACAGACTGCCACTTATGCCACCAATTGGTCGTAATGCTTGCAAACGACTAATCCAACAGTCTGATTAGAAAATAGGCTGATGTCAATAGTAATCAAATCAAACAACTTGACAAATCAACATCTCACATGTACCAGTAATCTATTGCTATTTTTGTATTTTCCAAATCCAACAGTTTTGCTACTCCATCAAAACATAGGCAAACTCAAAACGGATTGCACCTATTCTGGATGAAGAGTCTTGATTATAGTCCCGTAAAATACAGCTCAAATGGTAGAATTTGTTCATCCAACTTAGGTTGTTTGATTTCAAAGAGTGGTTTCTAGTGGCTTTGATCCAAGACTAGCAGCAAGTGCTGCTCAAACTTCTTCTTACATGGCAATAACTCATGCACGGTTTTGACATGGCTTTTCAATGTAGTTGAATAGGTTTCATGATTTATGGGTACAAAGCTATGAAGTGTGTCTATGTCACTGACAATCTGATGCACTAGTCTTTCTAAGAAAGCTTACATGAGAGTCATCTTTGGGTGTTAATTTGAAGGTGTTTAAATAACAAGTTGGTTGGCTTCTCTTGGCTAGCATTGGAGTCATGTGTCTTTGATCTTAAGGTAGGCTGCATCACAAGCAACGATTCGCATCGCCTTTTTGCCCCGCCATGATAGAAAACTAAATGTGTGGGTTGTCCTCTGAGAATTGGGCCTTAATCAAGAGACTAAAGAGACAGGTCTTATCGTGAGCTTCATGAAGAACATACGCCTTTGTCGAATATGCAGAAGGACAAGGGATCAGAGGGTGGTGTAAGGCGAGGACACGCTTTAGTTTTTTACTTTTTTGGAGGGGTTGTAGAGATAGAGACTTGCTCTCCGTTCGCCATCGCCACACTCGCATCCCTCCTTCCATTGCTCACACTCCTGAATAGCAGCAGGGGACTCAAGGGGGAAGACTCTCGAGGGAGGCGAATCGGATTGAGCTCATGTCTTCCTCTTCCAACCGACCATCCTTGCCATACCATGTGACCGACTTCAATCGCAAGTGCTTATAAGGCTCCCGGTTGTAGCACTCCTCAACATTGATCGGCAAAATTTGGTTTGTCACCCTTTCCCGTACTTCGATCGGCCATTTGTCATTGCTTTAGAAGGTATGTCTAGTCCTATATTCCAGGCTAAGAAGAAGACATAGCTGTGGTAGTGGCTGGAGATTCCCTACCTCAATGTACTTATAACTATAATTTATTTTTCCCTACCTCTATGTACTTATAACTATAATTAAATTTTCTACCCCAATCCCCCTCTCTTACTTTCTACTCTAAACCCCCTTTTTCCCTTTCTTTACTAATTAAAATTCTAACCTCTCTAACCACTTTTTCACCACTCTAACCCCCCCTTTTCTTACTAAGCTTTTCATTTATTTGTAAAGCCTAATTTTTGTCATAATGATTTTTGTCATGATATTAAAGGAGTTTTTTTCGTCTATGTTTTATTAGTTATCTTACCCTATTCCTTTTTTCTTACATTACCTCTATATTGCGCTCTTCAATAAACGCTAGTCTTCATTTTTCCGATCCTATCTAACCTTTTATTTATTAATTCTATTTTTCTAGAACTTATATAATGTCCCCTATGTTCTTATGACTATGATTGAATTTTTTTCCACTAAATTTATTCTCCTTTATCTTATTACTTGGAATTGCTCATGTTTATTATTCTCTTTTCTCCATCTTACCTACCTTTAAAGCTCCCATCCATATTTATGCAAAATCAACTCATTAAACACAAGAGAATTCTCCTTGTCCTACCTTCTTCGCCCAATCCTACCGATACTCCAATCTACTTTGCACTCATAATTTTACATCCAGCTTGATAAATTCATGGTTAGCATTTTTTTATATATTATGACCCCAATAACAAGGGAGGGGTGTTTATCACACACGCCTTCCCAACTAAGGTTAAAACTGGCTCTTACAATTCTTCTTGTTCGATGGTGGCAGGTACACAGACTCCCCTCTTCAATAAAAGTGATGCTTGCTACTTGTCAAAGCTCAACTTTTTTGGTGCAATTATGCATTCTGAAACCTTTAGCAAAATGGTTTCCTCTTGCCGACTTGTTTTGTATAGACATTTGTTGGCAATCATCTACATATTTAAACTATAGTTTTCTCTCTTGAATCCATGGTCTATTTCCACATTGTGTTCATTTCACTATGGAAAGGGGTTTTGTAAAAGTCTTAAGACCCCCCCCGCCACACACACACTACTCTCTCTCCCAACCTACTTACAACTACTCCTAGATGAGCCAAGCTAGCTATGACTAGTCCTAGTTGAGCCTAGCTACGACTAGTCCTAATTGAGCCAAGCTCCATGTATAAGCCCATATTGTTAGATCTACCATGGAGGTCACTATCAGCCTGAACAATCGCTTGGTCACCAAAACCCTATCTATACTCGAGTTCACGCTCTCTCTCCCACACCATGGCTCAAGGACACCACCATTAGCTCAAAAAGAAGGTCCAACAAAAATGCACTATCATTGAAGATGCCTCTAACAGCTCAATGATAATCGCTTACCGCAATTCAGAACCTCTAACAACTCACAAACAAGCTCTATTGGGGGGTTGATCTAAAAAACGAGCCAATCATTTCCATTTGGGATGACTCAATGAGCCATCGTTTAGTTTGGGACTCTATCTTAAGGATTTGTCTACCTTTGGTTTGAGGCTACTTATGGCCTACATGTGGGCAACGTGATCCATCCCTAAAACATAGAGAGAAGCTATCAAACAAGTGGCTGCATTGTGGTTGTTTTCTTTTCAAGAAAAAGGGCTTCTTGATGGAATCTCATTTTCCCTCGACAAAAGCTGACGGAACCAAACAATATGTTAATGCAAGATTGTAGGTGTACTTATGGAATAAGATTTGAGATTGATGAAAGAAGAAGAAAAGTCTATAGTCAACGACAAGCACTAGAGACGGCTCATTAGTTCACTGAGCTAGATATTTGTTATGCAATTAGCACTCCAGCTTAGTTTATGTCAAATCCAAAATAGATAGATTGGAGTGCAGCAAAAAGAGTCAGGATACACCAAGGGCACAAATGTTTGAGATTGACAAAAGAAGAAGAAAATCTTACAATTAATGACAAGCACTAGAGATAGCTTATTCGTTCACCAAGCTAGATATTTTTAATGCAATTACCACTCTAGCTTAGTTTATCCAAAATAGATAGATTGGAATGCAGCAAAAGAGTTAAGATACACACCAAAGGTACAAATCATCATAAATTATAGGGCTATATTTTAGGATTTTGTCATGTATAGTCTAGATGCTATTGGTTTGACACATTCTCTAATTAATGTAGCATGTATAGTTATGTATTCCTTTCATTCCTTTACCATGCTAGACAAGGGCTAGACAATCTCTATATACCATTAGCAATGTCCAAAGTTCTTGTTTGTCATCTTTAGTTAATTTATAATTCAAAATGATAATTTTTTTCTCCTTGCTATTTAGTGTCTTTTTGGTTTTGTAAGTCCTTCATAGACTAGAGGTTCATCTAGGGGATATGTTTCTTCTAGGTGATCCTTCATAGACTAGAGGTTCTTCTAGGTTTCTTCTACGTCTAACTCCTTGATAGGATTGGGCATAGCAAATGACATACTACCATATGTAAAGTTTTTGAAGTAATCTGGTACTTCTCTCAAGTCTATCTCAGAGTGAGGTGTGCTTAGTCCACTTTGTTTCTTCAGCTTCAGCTCAACATTGCCCTTTTCCAAGGAAATTCAATATCATTTTTTAGGGATTCAAATTGCATTTTTTCTTGTTTCTCTTTTGCATCCTTCATTTTCATCTTAGGCTTGAACCTAGTTTGAATTTCCTAAATTTATTCTTTCCCAAAATATAATCTTTCCCAAACCAAGTGATTATTTGTAGTATTTATGGAGGACTTTTAAAAAGAAAATAATTTGTAAAAACTCTCAAGTCCATACACATCCACCGATTTATTGGCACTCATAGGAATCCCTACGGTGTGCTGCATCTCCTAGAGTCGTAAATTCTAGCTCTGAGGTGATGGCTACTTCTGCGAGTGATTAATAAAAGGGGGGGAGAGAGGCAAAATTAATTTTAAGAATCAAGGCATAAGAGTAAATGAAAAGGTGGGAAAAGAGAAATCGGAAGAATGCGGCATGAAAATGATACTTGAGAATCCATGGGGAAGACTGTGAGAGGGAAGTGCGGTACGGACAAATTGAGGGACTTCTAGAGAGCCTGATGGTTGACGGTCGAGTAAGGGTATTGTGCAGTGAATGCAACAAATTGCACCGTTTAGAGGAGGTAGGGTGGTGCGGGAGTAAAGGCACAATATCACTCAAGGCGAGCAGGCGGCACAGTATTGGGGGTGGCAGGATGGTAGATCAAGAGGTAGAGTAGGTGGGTGAAAGAGGTGGGGAAGGGGGTTTTAAATAGCTAGTTGTGCTAGTCGGGTGGGAGATAGTTAAGGTAGTTAGCGGTGTAAGTCGGGTAGGTCGAATAGAGTCAAGGGAGGGGGAAAGGTGAGGCAGGTTAGGGGTTAGGGCTTGAAATATCTAGGGGTCAAAGATAGTAGTAGTTAGGGGGGGTAGTTAAGGGAGTAGCATAGTTGGGGGGGTGATAAGAACATAGTTATAAGCACATAGGGAGTAGTTTGTATTAGGGATTAAGGAGAAAGGGGTTAAGAGGAGAGAGAGAGAGAGAGAGAGAGAGAGAGAGAGAGAGAGAGGGAGAGAGAGGGAGAGAGGGAGGGAAGGAGGGAGGGAGGGAGGGAGGGAGAGAGAGAAAGAGAGAGAGAGAGAGAGAGAGAGAGAGAGAGAGAGAGAGAGAGAGAGAGAGGGGGGGGGGGGGAGGATAACTAAGTAGAGAGAGAGAAATGGAGGGGATAGAGAGAGACAGCGAGGTTAGAGAGACAAGATGAGGTTAGAAAGAGAGAGGGGAAGAGGGAGGGAAAGGAGAGAGAGGGGATAAGAAGAGAAGAGAGGATAGAGAGAGAGGGGTATCAAGAGGGAAAGAGGAGGAAGGTGGGAAAGAGGGGAGAAAAAGGAGTGAGGGTAGATGTAGGGTGTGAAGGGCAAGAATTAATGAATTAAAGGGAAGAGGGAGTAAGAGTAGAAGTGTGTGTATGGGGGGGGGCGGTGAAAATGGATCTTAAAACATATTAAAATTGACCAGTGTGTAACCAAACAACCAAACTGTAAAAAATAGTGAGCAAAAGTGATATTGGAGTTATAGTTTTCCAAAGTGTTCCAGCAATATCCAAAATGGCCTTAAAATAACAACAGTTGATATGCTAAAGACCAAGAATGACCAAGATATAAACAAAATAGATAAAAATATCTTGTTGAGAGTTGCTCTAATTGTTGTGAATAATGATGCCCAAAAATATGTTTTATGGTATCAAAAGTTTCTTAATGATTTTTCCTTTGTGTGTGGATCACTAGGCTCAATCTAGAGCAACTACTTTAAGCTTGAAAACAATGCTCCTTGTAATGATGTGCAGTGTATCTCTACGCATTCTCTTTCCTTCACAAATTCTCAAACCTTACAATACTAAGGAATGACATAGCATACTCTTTCTAAAGAAATTAAGAAACAAGTAAAGATTCAAAGAACCATAACTTGAGCTCTTAATATCAAATTAGTGGTAATTTTTAAAGCAAATTAAAGAGGGAAATGCCCTCTACACACTCATCAAAGGAGAAGGAGTACAATGCCTCAAGGGGGGAGCTTGTGCCTTGACAAAGCAAGGGATTACATTTACTGAGGAAGGTGGAGCTCACACAACACAAGCACACTTTGATACCATGTAGAAGAAGATGGAGAGAGTGAGAGAAAGAGAGGAGTGCACACAAGATGATTAAGTGTACAATAAGTTGTATTCCAAAGATGCTAGAATATATACATGTTCACCCTTGAGGGTTAGGGTTGCAGTTTGTCCAATTAACCCTATCTTTATGGTGCAATTTTCACCATTCTCAACATCAATGACAATGTAAAGAATCAATAAGAGAGATATACTAAATTAAAACTTAAAATCAAAAGGGGTTATACATAAAGGGAAGTTTATGAAATCATGGAACTAACAACTACACATGAGTTATCTGTGAGGTGCCATGTAGGAAGACCAAGCATGATCTTTAAGAAAATCAATACTAGATGGACACCTCCCAATAGTTTAAGGAATCCATATTGATTCCATTGCAAATAGAATTGTGGCATACCTTGCAATGGTTCAAGGAATTTTCATCCATTGAGCAGCAACTCTAAGTCACAAATTGATCTAGGATGAAGATGGATGCTCTTCCTAAAGAGAAAATAGACATCTAACCTAGGAGCAAAATCATTATCTGATGAGTCAAACCACTTAAGCAAAACCAATGATTCATGAACTTTTGGATGGATGAGATTTGAGATGCCAAATATGTTGAAATATACTCATAAGATGCATGTCAACCTACTTTGGTGGTACTAAGTGCTAATTAATCATGTCAATGACACCAAGTGCTAATTAATTATATCATTGACATGACCCAAGTAAATCGATGTAGTTGTTGATGAATGAGCTAGAACAAAATGCCATTGATGGGATGAATTTGATGGATCTATTGTGGCTCCCTTGGTGAAGGTCCCTATTGCTTGGAACTCCCAACATCACAACTTCTTCTTAAAATGAAAGAAAATATCACGTCCTAATGGCGTCAGAGTCTACTTGATCCTTCTAGCATTACATCCCTTCCTTATACACTAGATCTTCTTTTCTAGATGGAGATAGAGTCTCCTTCTCAGTGTTACGATTTCCTCCTTATTGGAGGATCGAGGTGAAAAATGGAGTGCACAAGATAGCTAACTATACACTGTGTCATATTGAACATAAAGATGAATATATATATGAATCCATTAGGATTAGGGTTAGGGTTAGAGTTTTGATTTTATGCCCATATAGTATTGCAACTTACACCATCCTTAACATCTCCTCTTACATTGGATAAGTAGAGGGAGCATGTACATTGTCTATTTTAAAAGATTTTGCTAGTACATGTGATGCAACTAAAATTGAACAATAAATAAAAAAAATCAGACTAGTAAATGTGTGAGCATAACGACTACACAGCGTAAGTTTGTACAATGAGTACAACTTAGTAGCTTCTTAGTAGATCCTCAACATAAATGTGTATTTAATTGTAGGCCATGCTATGTCATGGGAACAAAACCTGGAAAATAGACCGAATGGAAGAAGGGAGTATGCAAAAAGAAAAGGATGTTTGCTTAGATCAAAGATTGGCCGATCAAAAGATGACTATATGCTAAAAATGTCAAAGCTAAAATGTCATAAGTCTCTACAGGATGTGAAGTTGCTCGATAAAAGATGCATCTAGATGTGAAGTTGATAGACACAACTATTAAGATGCAATCTAGTAGGTTGTGACAAACAAGGGTGTCAACAATCCAAAAGAGTTGATAGCACTACTTAAAGTATGCTATAGTAGAGTAATCTCTCTCAAGTGCTATAGGGTTTGAAGAAGACTGCATAGTTGTTGTGGACTAGAGCAATCTAAGGGGTTGCATAAGGTGGGGACCAAAGTGCAAGTCTAATACAATGCTCTGCGAAAGAGGCCCAAAAAATGGAAGCCTTTTGGATTTGTATGCTCAATTATCATGAACTAAATTTGATCTGTTGTGTTCATGGCTAAATATATGTCCATATCAAATGTAGCAGCTATCATAGTCTCATCATGTAGCTTATGGTAAAATGGACTAGAAGCCTTAAATATTAAGTGAGAACCCCAAGGCATGTCAGATGCCCTGCCAAATGCTATTGTTGGGAGGATAGATATGTAGCCCTAGATCCAACCACTTATTTCAATCAAATATGGAGTATAAATGATAGCCATAACTGCATGATGGAACACTGAGGTAGTTCCACGCATTGCTTTGTGGACTATTCTAATAGTGTCCACAAAATTGTCATTCTGGGGCTTATGCTAAGCCTATCAATATACACTACTCCCTCTCAAGAAAAAGTGTTTTGTAAAGGATGATCCAACCTACATGGATGTGAGAATAGTACTCGAGAAATTTGTGTACAAAGCCATGATGGAAGAATTGTCTACCAAAGGTCAAGCTTATAGTAGCAATATGCTAGGAATAGCCAAGAGGATGTCTGTGTGTTGTTTTGGAACTTGGGGAGAGAGGAGAGCTTCAGGGAGTGAGAACACATGATATATTCAAATGGGTGTTCTATTCATTTGAGAGGGAAGTCCCTCTTTTATAGAAATGGAGAGAGGGTGTCCTAAATCAATGGCACCTCTCCTACATCAATGGAGGTGACTCCTAAATCATAGGAACTCCACAATCATAGGCACCACCCCAGGTGGGGACCTTTGCATTACATCATCACCTGTGTCATGGCCTATGGCACTAAGTGTGCTTCTTCTACACACACACACACACACAACCATATGACTGCTAGTGGATGCACACATGCTCCTAGCAAGCCCTTGATCACACATATCCCAACATACCCCCCTCAAGGGTTTGCCTCATGCTATATTAAGGATACATCTAGTCTCATAGTTTCTCATGCCATCTCATGGTGGTCAAGGATAAATCTATGGCTAGGATCTCATGCTAGCAAAGGTGCCCAAGGGTCAAGGTTTACAAAAATGGGATAGACCCCCCCAAATGGTTATCTCCCTTGCATGTATAAGGATGAATCTTAGGCCTTTATATGGACCTAGTTTCTCATGTCTGCAAGAGGTACCATGGGAGCAAACACATATCACATGGCCTACATCATATGGTGATCAGAGGTGATTTACAAAGACTATATGGACTAAAGCAAAACCATAACATTCTTTTTGGAGTACTAATCCAAGCAGAGAACTCAAAATTGACTACATGACGAAGTGATGACCACAGTTCAAAATATTGGTCTCTAGAAAGTCCAATCTGCATCTACCACAAAATTTGATTCTTCATTTGAATTTATTGATGGAGTTCTCTCTTCAACCATATTTTCTTTGTTGTTGATGTAGCTCTTTTTCACAAGATATGCTTCATTCTCTTTGGAGTTGTTGTTCTTCATGGATAACACACTCCCTTTTTCAATTGTAGCCAAAGGAACTTAATAAGCAAGGGTATATTTGAAGCATTTCCCTTGTGTGAAGATGATCCCAAGCTTCATGTGAAGTTTCAAAGCCATCAATGTGGTGAATGTATGAGTCACTTAATCCCAAAGAAATGATAACAAAAGCCTTCTTGTCTTTGATCAACCAATCAGTTTCTTCTTTTGTAGGCTTCTTTTCCTTTCCATTAACAACATTCCATATCCCCTTTTTCATAAGCATAAACTAAGCTTCTGTTTGCCAAGTATGGAAACTAGTTCCTTTAAACTTCTATACTTGCTCGGGCTTAGTCATGTTTACAATTCAAGTACGCATCAATCATGGTCAAAGAGAATCACATAGTCATCATCCTAAATGCAAAGTATAATGACACTCATGAGCTCCATGACTGAGCTCTACTACTCAAGTACAATCAAAACAATGAAAATTTGCAAATAATAGAAGCCCCAAACTTATGGTGATTGGTCAACACCCTTTGACCAAAATATGAAGAATTCTACGAGCAGAGACCAAGGTAGATTGGAGGGTGTAATTCAAGCTAAAGAGAAAAGATTTGAGAGGGCTTTCAAAGACAAATGGAAGCCTGCATACCAAAGAGAATCCTCAGCCAAGAAGAGGCGCAATGTTGCATCAGGTCACCTGGGACAATAGCATCAAACCCAACTGGTTTTTTCGCGTTTTCTCCTTCGTTTGTGGACCAAATGCACTCAAAATTAAACAGCAGCTAGCTCACCCACTTGTTCCTTAGAGGAATTGATGAAATATCACATCTGTAGGCATAATTGCTTGAAAGATTGGCGAGCAGAGATCGTATCGGCACTGGCAACTGGAGCAGTATTTCCTTAATTGCTTGGACTTCAAGATTTACCCTAACCTAAGGAAGCTACAGCTCAGAGGGCTCAGGAAATGATCACCTACAGAGGGAGAACAAGCACTTGGAAAATTTGGGGAAAGAGGTAGAAGAAAGCATGAAGGAGAGAGATGGGGAAGATGGTGACATGGCAATTTTGGAAACTCTAGATGCTCATGGAGGTCGGAGTGGCTCTGATACCAAATGTTGGAACTTGGGGAGAGAGGAGAGCTTCATCATGGAGGGGAGTGAGAACACATGAGATATTCAAATGGGTGTTCTATTCATTTGAGTGGAAAGTCCCTCTTTTATAGAAATGGGGAGAGGGTGTCCTAAATCAGTGGCACCTCTCCTACATCAATGGAGGTGACTCCTAAATCATAGGAACTCCACAATCATAGGCACCACCCCATGTGGGGGCCTTTGCATTACATCATCACCTATGTCATGGTCTGACACCTCATAGCACTAGGTGTGCTTCTTCTACCCACACACACACAACCATATGACTGCTAGTGGATGCACACATGCTCCTAGCAAGTCCTTGATGACACATATCCCAACATGTTGGAACCAATGCCAAAAAGTAGTTGAGAAATGTGACTTTACATGGGGTGTGCAAATATGTGCAATTGCCATGAATCCAATAGAATATTACTTCCAAGTGTATCATTTTTTTAGAATTGTTTTAAAACTTCCAAGTGGTATCATAATTGATGGTGCTGAGCTACCAATGGCCAAGAGGGTATGCTAGATGTATGATTGTATACACCAAAGATAGAACCAAGTGGACATGCGAGTGGAAACAATTGAGTGATTGTCTACTCATTTATTTTATATGTTGGGTTGAAAAGGCTAAAATGGATCAAGAGGTGGTTCTAATGATGACATTGAATGATTTAGAACTCTATAAAAGTTAAAAATCAGATCTAATGTGACCACTACATCGTGCATGGTCCTTTTTACAGCATTGCAAAATTCCTTAATGATCAAAATTATGAACATTTGAAAAATCTACCAAACTTTGTCAACCAAGGAGTGGTCAAAATGATGATGTGACATGCATGATGATGTGGTTCACACGTTGCTTGCAAAAAGTGCACCTATGTGGCATAGTGTGCTTTTGTGGCACATGATGACATGGCATTAATGATGCAATATGATGATGTGGCCTTGATGCCATGGTATGATGATGTGGCATGTGATGACGTTGCCTTGTTTTGACGACATGGCATGAAACATGGCCTAAAATTGAACTAACCCTATCTCAAACCTAATTTTCCATGTGGCCTATGTGAGCTAACGTTGTGGGAAATAGAAAATGAGGTTTTTTGTAGGTTCATCAACATTGGTGCAAACGATGGAGATGAATGTTCATGAGTTGATGTTAATAGTCTCTATTCTATGTTGTTGTGGTCGCTTCTTTGTATACCATGTTTACTAGAATGCATTGCCCTAGTCTAACAACATTGTGGTCTCACCAGTGATGCTTGAGTAGTTTGCCTGAGTAGTCATTGTGGTCATCAGTGATGATTGAGTAGTTTATTGTTTGGATGATGCCTTACTATTGAGTCACAATCATTGTAAACTGCCAAGCCATCGAGTGTTGGGCCTTTGCCTTGCTTTCTTTTTGTGTTTAGCTATCATAAATGTCATGAGAGTCATTGGAATCGCCATAGGTGCCAATCTATTTTGAGGTTAGCTATTGAATTCATGTGAGTGGGTGAGGCTTGCTTTGTTGGTTTTTGCCAATTATAGCATTGCTTGTAGTGTAGCTTTGTTGCTTGAATTAGTGTTGCAACTATTTGTGTAGTCTTGCTTAGTTTGAGGTCATAGGCAGTAATGAACAGTGGTCATGGTTTGCATCCAATGAAACCTTCATTGTAGGCCTCCGAGCCATGGTAGTAACCTGAGAAACAATTGAATTCACCAGTGCAAGGCCACAAGGTCACTCTTATTAAACTCACGCACCATGCGAGTGACTTCTTCAAATTGGCTACAATGCCTTTGTTATTGAGGTCAATAAAAGCAACAATGCAGCAGCAGCCAAACCTACAGACCTGAAGGAAATAATTTCACTGAAACTTTGACAAGAAACCCTATCAAAATCTCTCTCTCGACCTCACATAGAACTCAAGGAAGGAGGAAGAAACTCTTGACAACTAAAATAAATAATTGAAGCTAGAACGATGAATTTTCTATCTCAAATCGAAGATGAAGAGAAGCTCTACAAGATGAAGATGCCTCAAGAAGGAGAGCTTGCACCTTGACAAGTGCAAGGGCTTGCACCTTGGTGGAAGCAAGGCCTTGCACTCTCTCTTTAATGGATAGAGCATGAGTGGCTCTTATACCATGTTTGAGGATTGGGGGAAGAGATTAGAGTGAACAAGATATCTAACTATATAATATGTTGTATTGAATGCAAAGAGAATAAATACATGAATCCCTTGGAGTTAAGGTTAGAATTTGAACTTATGCCCTTATGGTATGGTCCAATTGTAGCATCCTTAACTCCCATGTCTACAATTGGAATTTACCTTGAACTTCTTTGAGCTAATGAACACGAATATCAAACGAGTCCCCCTAGAACTTTGGAGCTGATATCCAAGGAGTCCCCTTTGAACACAGCTATTGAATGAGTGC
This sequence comes from Dipteris shenzhenensis, assembly GCF_047967505.1. Lineage (NCBI taxonomy): Eukaryota > Viridiplantae > Streptophyta > Polypodiopsida > Gleicheniales > Dipteridaceae > Dipteris > Dipteris shenzhenensis. The sequence goes on from NC_141604.1 coordinate 46,541,794, forward strand.
CCTAGAACTCCTTTGGACTCAGCTATTGAATGAGTGCCCTAGAACTCCTTTGGATCACAAAGCACTTCGACATAGTCGTAGTATTGAAAAATAAGGACTCGGGATTGGGAGCTAAAGTAAGATCCCTAATACCTTACCCTAGGGTCTACATTTTGGTGCCCCCCTTTTTCGATAAGTGGCACACCCTATGATCAGTAGCACTTGCTTTGTAAGAAAGACACTATGGGAGTTGATGACATGCTGTCACATTGAGATGCGCTTGGAATAGAATACATGGAATGCGTTGTCACATTGAGATGTGCTTGGAATAGAAGACATGGGGTATATATCTCTTGCCTTGAAGTCTTAGCTTATCCTTAGTGAGATCAAGGTGAGATCTTTATGGATGCATTGTAGGTGTCAAATTTGACTGAGTGAAGTGTTTGATGCACCTTGACTTGGTTGACACCCTAGATTTAAGAGCTAGAATTCAAGAATATATATACCTAGCATATCATGGGTGACTAGCAAGGATCTTATATTGAAGACTAGCACTTAATCTTAAGCTTCAAAAGTGAGTTGTCAGATACATGCTGAATAGACTATTGACCCTAAGCTTTGAATGTGGTGATGTGGGTCCAACCTTTGAAGCTTGACCAAGGATCCTAATTTTAGCTTTCTTTGAATGCCCATGGACCCATGCTCTTGATTTGGTGGTGATTGATGCATGGCAACTATATCTCACTTCAACAATTCGGGGCTCCTTGAGTTGACCACTGCTTTGTTGATGTTTGGTTGCCGGTCTTTGAATCTTATGTGGCACCCACATTCCCAAGCAAATACACTTGGAAGTGAATGACGTGCCTTAAGGAGGGGAAGCTGCTTCTAGGTAAGCTCTTCTCCCTCAATAGTAGTGCCTCATCTCCTATCTTTTGTGGATGGGATAACATATGATGACTAAATAAAGTTTATTGTTGGTGAACTTTCCTCTCTAAGCACAGTGAAAATGAACCAAGGGCTCTTTGATCCAGAGGAATCCACTTCTAAGCAGATGCTTCTCCTTCCAAATAGTCTCATCGTCAATCATTTGAGCATGGCCTATAAGAAGCCTATTCCGGGCCTATTTCTCCCTTTGTTATGACAATGAAGGTTGATCTTCTCTGATGAGATCTCACTAGAGACTAGCCCCCTGGCATTCATATTAGAGATGGTCTTCATGATGATGAAGCCACATGACTTCGAGGGTGGGTTTCCTTTGATCCTCAATATGAATTACTAGAAGAAAAACTATAGAATCTGTGGCTTAGATTACCTACATATCCGAACCCTAAGCTTGCTCTCTATAGTAAGATGCTCGATTGGATGGAACTTGAGTGCCAAGACTCTGTGGCTATAACTATGAACCTAGATGAAACTTTCAAATCATGCCCTTGAATTGAGAACTTTGATTTTGAATCCCAACAAATGCACCAAATATGTGGGAGATGGAGCTTACGGATCCATGAGCCTCTCTACATTTTTCTAAAATTATCATATTTTTGAAAGAGAGAGGTGTTATTGACAATCAATTACACTTGTTGTGTAGTAGGGATGAAACGATATTTTTGCACCAAAGTATCAACTTCCACCAATATATGAAGATGATGGTGGAGGACTAGATGAGGAATATTGCTAAATGCATTATGTTCTTTTGACATCGTTCTTGTTGTTGCAATACCTCTAGTGTTGTCTTTCAATCTTTGAGTTGTGCTATAACTTTTGCTTCAATTATTTTTTCATGCAAGTTAAAGAAAACAAAATGAATAAAAAGAATACAAAGTCCTATTGTATCCATTATTGATGTTTCGCGTATATGTTGAGAATGAGTCATAGATTGTGACATCGATTATTGTTGCTTGGCTCAATAGTGTTGCTCTCAAACTTATACTACCTAGAGTGTGCGTTGTACTTTAGTTGCAATTCATGAGCTTTTTGCTGTCTCATTCACCTCATGTTGTGTTGTCACAGTTTGTTTGTACCTTACATGAGAAGTTGTATAGTAGTGTGCATCTTGCAAATATACTATGTGGAGCATGGTATGTGCTTTAGTCGCCAATCTGTGGGTTTTAACTTTATATTGCTCCATGTCATGTTGTTGCCATTGGAATTTGTTTGTACCTTGCACATGTACTTGTCTCAAATTTCCTTCATCAATTGTTATGAAATGAGAGTGCTCAACAATAGAGGCATATGCTCACAGATGAAGAGGGATAACCACAAACATGAGATAGAGTTAACATATCAATCATATTGACTATCAGCCTTATCAAGTGAAGGCTACAATGTGCTCCTCACCACACAAGGGGGGTGAAATGAGAGTGCTCAACTAGGGAGGAAGATGCTCATAAGGGATGGAGAGGAAGATGGAGAACCACAAACATGAGATAAAGTCAACATATAAATCACATTGACTATCAATCTTATCAAGTAAAGGCTAGAGTGTGATCCTCACCATATAACAACCCACTAAATGGGAACCAAGTCCTCATCCTCTAATCTAATATCCATTCCACCAATCATATGGAAGCAGATTTAACCCCTCCAGTCATTCTGATGTACAAATCTCAACATTCCCCCTCTTTACAAAATGGGTAGAGTATTGCACAATTATCATGTGAAATAAAATGAGAGAAGCCTTTATCAATTATAAGATTATTAGATGGGTTTAGATTTTAATCGGGGACATGCTAATTACTAACACAACTCCCTATATAAATTCTCTGGTTTGAGGAGTAATGAGAATCACAAGAGACATGATCTATCAGTCTACAAGAAGATGCAATGTTTAATAGGAGAATCACAAGAACCATGATGCATCTATCTACAAGTAGATGCAACATTTTTAATATCATCATTAGGGGAATGGGAAGAGGTAATCGGTATCACTTTTGGCTTCCAACATTTGAGTTGGATTACGACGATAATGAGAGATGTTCTTAGTCTTTGGATGAGTTATCCAAACCATAGGGTTCTTTTAACTAGCCTTTTAACTCATGGAGCCGACTTCCAACTAAATTAAAAACTCTAGAAAAGAAGGTATGCAAAGTTCTCATCCAAAAAAGTTCTCAAGGCCTTGCTGCCTTGAAAAAATCTTCTGAGTTAGCAAAGTCTCCTTCTATATGCTCAATAGGAAGACAATAAAAGGACTAAAAACCAGATTTTGCCATTGCTGTATGTAAAGGTTTTGAATCTCCAATCAAAGAATCTTTTTTGTGAACTTCCCTAACATGCTCTTCAAGACGGATGAAAGCAGTATGATAAGTTTGACCTACATAAAGCCTAAGAATGTTATCGATAACATATATCACTTGGAAGGTATAATAAAACTAGGAGGTTGAGGGCTGCAAAGATGTTTAATCCTAAGACAACTTAATTTATTGGTTATTTGTATAATCTATACTAACCAATATTGACTTAAAACTAGACCATCTGATAGAACCTTCCCCAAAATCATGAAGTTCATTTGAATTTGATCTAGCTAAGAAATCAAATCTATCTCCATGTGGGTTTCTCACATTTCTAGAAGCAAAACAATAGGTGGAAGACTTAAAACAACATACCTCATGGTAATTGTCTAATTCTATGCTCTTGCATTACTTGCTAATGCAAGCCTCAAAGTAAATGCCTAAATTTTATTGCTTTTATGGAATACTGGCTACCTTGACCCAAGGGGGAGGAGCGACACACCGGAATGTGATTCACTTCTCAGCAATAGCTGTCAGCATGAAAGAGGAGAGGAGAAAGTAACGAAAAGCCAATGTGCTATGAAATTCAGAGTTGTTCTCTACCTTTTGAGCCACTGTCTGCAAGCTATGAGCTTCAATCAAGTTGAGCTTTTTCAGTGCTTGCAAAAGGAAAATATATTGACATGTACTTATTAGCAACAGTTAAGTTGACTAAACCATTCATGCTACTGTAGAGATGAGATCCAAGAACCAAGAGGCCAACACCTTCCCCATAACATACTAGAGGTGCACATTTTATGGAATTTTCACCAATACAAACCAATGACACAGCCCAACAGAAGCAAATGACTTTTGACAAGCAACTGGGATTCATACACCTGTTCATACATTGGGGTGAACCACCAGGTATATGATATATATGTACAAAGACTAAGATTTAGAAAAGAAAAATATTCTTTCACGCATTCACATATCATGTTTCAATCACAATTTCAGACATCACACCATACCATTACTTTCAATCAGTGTGCAGTCTCAACATAAAGGACTGCAGATGCACAATGCGCCATTGCCATACATCTCAACGAGGGCATATCAGAACCTTGCATTGCAGATGGAAGAGAGAAACCCTCACGGACACTTCTATCATTATTATACTTTTGTTGAAGATGTCAGTCAAATCAGCAGCCTCAAAGGCAGTTGTGCAAACCTAAAACTCTCACTACTAGTGCATTGTACCTCTTAGATAGACAAAAGGCCCCTATTAAGATACTTTGAGTTGAATATCAGAGGGTCCAAAGTTCAAAACCAAGCTTCAAATAGCCCATAATAAATTCTTGGGTGCCTTCTATTTATCTTCACATGTCTATTTAGAGAGCATGATCTCTCTAACATTCAGAGCCTTTGGCTCTAGGTGGTAATTTTTGTGGAGACATGACATTGGAGCAGCAGCAAGGAGGACTACACATCCATAGAAAAAGCTTGAATCAAGCCTTTTCTATCTCCAATTAGCCTTTTCATTGATTGTGCTATTTTGGTTCTTTGCTTGCAAGGCAATATTCAGCTATGCCACTTGCACTTGCAACTTGTCAAATTACTGATTTGTAGATTTGGGTCTCAGATTTGAAGATGCCTGCATACTTTGTCGTCTCACACTGCCTGCAAGTGATGTGCCATTTCTATAGAAGAGGATTCTGAACATAAGAGTTGACATGTTGACATGACCAGTTAACTGTCACATGAAGGATGTTTTTCATATGAGGATGAAGAGATATTGAAGAGGCACTGTAGTGATGCTTCTGAATTTTAAATATTCAGCATCAAGAGGAACCATCATTTGAAGATGAGATTTAAGATTTGATTTAGAAGAGAGCGTGTACTATCAAGACAAGACTATTTGCAGATTATGAAGAGGAGATGCAACTGCAGAAGTAAAAGAGAAAAGAGTACACAAGAGAAAGAGACAAGAGAGGATCCAGAAGAGGACTTCTGCCCATTCAAGTAGGAGAGAGTGTCACAACAAGAGAAATCACTAATTTGTGATTAGTAGACATTAGAACATTATTATATATTATACACCAATTAAGGTGTGGAATGTATTTGTATTTATGATGAACACCAACTGAATTGTTATGGTAGTGGATCATCTCAATAGATAGGACTAGTCGAGCTAGAGCCATTGCTTCAGACAACATTAGATTTGGACCTTTAACACTTATTTTATTAATAAAGATGTGCACCCACGTGTCTTACGGGCAATAGGAGGGAAGGGTGCCTTAAGGTGCATTGAATGGTAGATGCATGGGTCATATAGGCTAGGGGTAGGTCTAAATGGAAAGATGGAACTTGAGTGATCTCAAGGGACATTAATGAAGGGGTATCACCTTGCATTCATTTGCCATCTCTCTCCACCTTGCACGTAGGTCGAAAAGAGAAACAAGTACTCTACGAGGGCCATTGGAGGGCCAATCGGCATTCAAATTCTGCATGCATTGCACACATTTGCATTCTTGAGAAATCTGGTTCTTCACACCTACAACTACTGGTGTCTCTCATCCTTCTTGCTGCATGCATTATGAGGCTTTAGTATCCAAGCATGGATTGAGAGAATTGGCATAGGAGCCATAGAAATAAGGAGGGGCTGTTAGCCCTCTTCCCTCTTTGGTGGCCAACCAGCCCTAGAAAGGAAGGATTGAGGTAAATCAAGTTGCTCGTCCAATCCTGAAGCAACCAGTCCAATCCTCGTCAAGTTTGCACACAAACATATATACTCTGTTGCCTCAAGCTTTCCAGTCTTCTTTGAATGAGCCAGATCTACCCCTGTAATAGCTTGAAAGTTACCCATATGATAGCCATCAATGACCCTTTCATGAGCCGGTCCTACGTGGACAATGCACCCTAATATCCCTTATTTGCATCCTCCAAATAGTGCTTCCCTTCCATCAGAATTCGCCACACTCTCAAGAGCAGTTAGTATGTTGGGGCAGTGAGAAATTAGCATTGATTGTGAATGGCATACTACCTTGCAGCCTTGCAGCCCACAACAATAGGTCAACCAACAAAGACACAGAATGACATTAGACTGCACAGTAGGCTGATGCCAGTAGTACAAGTCAACTCCAGTCTTTGTACATCTCAGGACAATACGGCGAATCCCAGACTGCCATGTGGAGGCACAGGAGGTAGAGTAGGTGCAGCAGGTGCCTGATTGCCAGGTGACAGGTTGGGGTTGGTCAGAGCTCTACAGACTGAGTCAGGTGACACATGGCATGGTCGGTATTCTGTGTGTACAGTTGGGTCAGTTTGTAGTTTTTTGTAGGCCAGAGATTGAGCTATTCCTATTTAAAGGCTTATTCTCCCCTCATTCTAGGATCAGCTCCAATGGTGGTTCCACCTCCTCCTCTTGTAACAATTGGCATAGCATCTCTAGCAACCCCAATCGATGCAGCGCCAGCCAGTCCCGCAGCAATTTAAAGAGTGTTCATAGATCCAACAAACAATAGCAGTGGCATCAGTTTCTTCTGTTGTGGTAAATTCAAATAAATAATTCAAGCTTTATGACACCCTCTCCATCTCTCGATACACAACTTTATAAGAGTTTATCACACAAAAATCCCTCTGGTTTTAAACTAAGGATGGGCTCAACTCGACTGGGCTTGTAACATGACGACTATACCTAAGTTCCAAGAACCAACAAGCCTTAGATTCTACAAAACATGACGAGAAGGAATGTCATGATTGGCTCTAAGATCTAGTGGTCCAGGTGGATATTTTTTAGCCAGGTGGTTAGGAGTTCAAATCCCACTTTACATGCCTTTGCTTTTTCGTAGTAGCCTCCTACTCTTCCCCCTTTCTCTTTTTTTATTTCCCTTATATCAAAAAGAATTTTCCATAAATTCTTGAAAAAAACCAATCATATAAATTACTCATCTATGAGGTATTTGTCGTACAAGAAGACACTAGAAAAAGGGATTGGTTATCAACTAGGGTGGAGGACCATACATCTGAAGAATACCTTGCTCAAAGAATACATAGGTCTTGATGTCCTACACTCCCATATGGTGTGGAAGGTGTACATGATGTCTTGCAAGATGGTAACTAGGGTGGCACGGTGGCTATTAGAGGACCTGCTAGTGTCCTATCACCAAATTGTAGTGGGTGACACAAAATGTTCCAAATAGTGATGTTGGATATAGTTTCCCATAATTTGTCCATTGGTGACAACACCAGGCATTGAGTCACGTCCTATGCCTCTTTCTAGAAGGGCCTTTGACATGGGATCTTGTAATCACGTGAGGCCAAGTTGATGCAAAAGGCATGACCCCCCTCTATCAGCCATGCAACCATACCCCAAGTGAAGTCCCATTACATCCTCTATGCTCTCCCAAATCTTCTATGTTGTAGAATCATAAATGTTCAAAACATTTATCTTGGATTGTCCGATTCATAGGCCGATCCAAACCATATAGCCTCCAATACTTCTTGATCAAATACATAAAAAAGGAGGTCTCCATGCCTAACTCAATGGCACACTAGCTTAGTGGCCAATGTGCAACCTAGTAGCCTACCTGAGCTACTTTTCTAGAGCTAAGTAGATCACTGTCTTATTACAAGGCTCAAGCCTCGAGTACTACCATGTGAGGTGTTGAAAATTATGACCTTGGTCTTACCAAGGTGTACTATTAGGTCCCTCTATAGGCTCTAGATGTCTAAGCTAACGAGAAAGCCATGTGTCCATGTGTTATTGACAACTCCTTCCCCTAATGCCCCAACCACTCCATCATCTTGGACATTTGATCCCTTAGCATCAAATCAAACAAAAAAGGGTTCAACTGTTCCTCCCTGTGGAAGAAAAGTTAAAACCCCAAAACAGATGGGACGTGCCCCCAAATTTAGCAATGGAACCTCCTCTTTAGGGCATTAAAATTAGAACTGACACCTCTACTGCAAGTAGTCAGTCATCTAGAATGTTAAGACAATTTTGGGCCCCCATCCATCGCCAAATGTCATACGGGAGGGAATGTCCTAGATGGGGATTTGGCCTTGGAGCCCAAGAGAAAGGGGAAGACTCATGTGCCAACCGGAGATGAGTGATGTCCTAAGCCTGCAAGAAGGAAGGCTAGGATTGAGGGGCCTCTACAGAGGTTGACACTAAGTAGCTAGGAAAGTGGAGGGGGGGGGGGAGGGAGAGGCTGGCAAGGTGGAGGGGGGGAGGGAGAGGTTAGCAAGGTGGAGGGGGGGGGTAGAGGCGGAGGGGTGAGAAAGAAGAGGTTGCGACAGTGGAAGGTGGGGTTAAAGAAGAGGCAAAGGGGAGGGGAGGGGGACAGGTGGTGAGGGTGAGATCCCCAGCTTTGCTCTATGATGGTAGCGGATTGGGGAAGAGGGGGAGGAGGAAACCAAAGGAGGTGGCTACAAAGAGGAAAGAAGGGGGAAAATGTTAAATTACATGGCGCAGCGGAATAGAAACTGAACAAAGAATAGAGTACACAGCAAACTAGAGATGAACAAAATTTTCCTTCAATACTAATGTAGTACAGATGATGGCTCTGTCCACCCGTGCACTCCCACAGTGGAGCATAGATGCGATCTAGACAGATACTAGGTGAAGAGCTACTAGCTGGAAGATCTGATTTGGTACAATGGAATGGGGAGGTCCCCTCTTTATAGCTATGAGGGAGGTAGTCGGATCAACGTAGTCGATGAAACCGACTAGTCAACCTAGTCGGTGGAGCCGACCAGTCAACCTAGTCGGTGGAACCGACTAGTTGTCCATGGAATATTCAAGGAATATTTCCTATACCATTGCCTCGGGGGCTCCCACCCTCGAACCCCCACCAGGGGGGCTAGCGGCCCCCCTGGGACCCCCCAACTGGGGGCCAGCTGGCCCCTAGGCCCTAGTAAGAATAAGGGGCTCCCACACAATCACCTTTCTACCATCAACGGTCTCATTTGATAGACCTCATCTAACATGTAGGTCAAGATCCATCCAGTGTCCCGGGCTCACACATGGCTTCTCCTCATATGGGGGCCTTACAACTTGAGCACCTTGGACCACTGGTGGTGGTTACTAGGAGGGTGGGGCATTGAGCATATCTAACAGAAACAGAGGTGGGAGGGGTGCCTCCCTAAGCTTGAGCCTGAAGTGGACTCCTAAACAAGTCAAGGGTCCTTTGGGGGTGGTTAGGAGAGTTAGGTCTGCATAAAGATTGAAGAAGACCTCCCCTCTTAGGTGTTTGAGGCCCACCTATGGGGGATCCCTTAGCTTGCTCCTCTTGAGATGTGGGTTCTAGTGAGGGTCTCACCCCCGCCTATCAATAGTTGTTGAGAGTTCATGCTCAACATCATGTGATCATGTGTGCATAGCACCATCACGTGATCATATGTGCATAGCACTAACCTTATAGAGTGCTATAAAGGAAAGGGTTAGATCCCTAACCCTAACCCTAAAAGGGTTTGTATATATTCTATTTTTTCAACTAAATCTAGTGTACAGTTAGTCATTTGTGGTGTGCTCTCTAGCTCTGCCCTCTCTCCTCATCTCCACTCTTCTCCTCTCCCCTCTTCATATTTTGTCATGGTATCAGAGCTCCCTTGCCTTCCGCTAAGGCATTGTGATTCTTGAGAGTGTGAGAGAGATTGTGAGATTGAGTGTTCTCCGTGAGAGTCCACTTCCGGTGAGAGAACTTCTTCTTTGATGAAAGAATTCCGTCCATTTGACATAATTCTGTCCATGAGAGATTGAGAGATTTTCATTAATCTCCTTCCATTTGCTTCATTGTTTCTTTGCGAGTTTGAGAGATCCTTTTGTGAGGGAGAGTTCTTGAGATTTCTATCATTTGATCTTTAGAGGTTGAGAAAGAGATTTCAGTCATTTTTGAGAGAGATCTCTTTGATAGTTCTTCTTCTTTTCCTTGAGAGAATTTTGGATGAAAGAAGAACCACTCTTCTTGAGGAACCACTCATGGTAGCTCCAACAAAGGGAGCCTACAACACTTTCTGCAGATTCGCCTCTACAACTGCGACTTCCAAGCATAGTCGACCACCAAGATTTTAGAAAATCGGCAACGTCCAATTGAGCTCCTTTCAATGCCTGTGACTCAATCGTCTGACTAGCACCGATAGCAGCTCCTCGACGAGCCTCCAAGCACTCAAGTGGCAGCTCCACATGCTCTATCTTCAACGCTCCCACAACAACTTTGCGCCACAGCTCCATCAACGAGCTCAAAATGGCTAAGCCATGACGCCCCATCTCTGCACAGATAGAGGCTACGCTTCACCGGTCCTTCTCCATAGCCAGCCTCGCATCTACACGGGCGGCTCCCCACAACAATCTCTTGAGACACCATCAACGCCTTCTCCATTGACCTTGCTACTCCAGCACATGCACCACCAACAAGCAAAGCGCTATGCCTTCAACCTCCAACCATGGACTTCAGATGGACTCCCGAGCAACAGCGAAGAATAGCCGAGCGCCTTCATAGTCTCTGCAATGACAAGGCTGCAATGAAGCTCCATTGCTAGCTCTTCGACGACCTCCACGACTCATAACCTACTGCCAACCAGCAGCTCACAATGGGCGAACCTAGTAGCTGGCATAAGCCTCCAGCAGTAGTAACTGCGCACCGCCATAACGCCTCCAGACGACAAATAGCACAGCAAGGGAAATCTCCACGACGGTGCCTCCACGAGCCAACGTGCTCCTCAGCCCTCTGACGGAATCCACATCTTCGACAAAATCTCTCGAAGATTCTGGTAGCCCTCCTATCGACAACATGTGGCACCTACCCTATCTCTAGGGTCACCACACCACAAGGCGACACGTGGCCCGTGTGCCACATCACTTATCTCACACGTGGTAGATAGGTCTTGCCCGAGTTAGGTTAGTGGTCAGAGTTTTGCCACGTGGCAATCTTATCTTATCTACCAACTATCACCGACAGCCATGTGTTAGTCCACATCACCGACTGCCACATCATCACCGATTGCCATGTCATCAGCCACGTGAGGCTGCCATATCACCACTGCCACATCATCAGGACACATCATCTTACCACATCATCTAGCCATGTCATCATAGCCATGTCAGCATTACCACATCACCTTGCTGACATCATCATTTATGCCACCTCAGCAGTCCAGTCAGCATTGACCTCTGTAGGCACACACAGTGCTCCACAGTAGCTGCATGTGCACATAGTTGCCACCTCAGCACAGGGCTTCACAGACACACCTCTTGCTAGGCACAGTGCCACATCATCACTGCATGTGACTCACAGTGACACATCGTCATTGAGCACATTTGCACTCCTTTTGCCCCTCCACCTAGATCAAGTCATATCTCTTGATCCAGGAAGAATTTGAGGGCGCTCCAAATAGGAAAGTCGCTTGTTTTTTCGTGCTCTACGTGCTTGTCACATAACACGCACATTTCGGTGCAAGCTACACTCACATTTGAGATTCATCGACAAAACCACTTCCTTCACGCACATTTGCCTCTACATCGACGCATCTGACCTAGCACTTAAAAAGAACAAAAGAAAAGGAATTATTTGATATTATTTCATCGATCGACGGTTGGTTTAGATCTAGATCAGAGTAGACTAGATTGCCATAGAGGGGACGCTTTGAATTTCCCCAAGTTGCCAATCTAAGCCATGCCCGAAATTCCCGACTAGTACCTACTCGGAGTCAGTCCATACGCTCACATACGGTTTCACATCATTACATTACCTGAAACCTTACGTTCATCAATTCAGTGAGCAGACTTCAGAGTTTAGAGGCATTGCAGATTGATTCAGTGGGCAGATAGCATTTGATTTCACACACACATGCCACCATTATAAAGCCTATTCGGCTATCTCACGGCATCGTGCACATCATTTCAGCCTTGTAAAGCCTCTTGGCTATTTCCGGCATCATTGCCACAAGCCTTGTAATGCAGACCAGATTTTATATACTGCAGTTCTATCTTCACCAACGGTACAGAGATTTCACTTTGCATAGTCAGTGTATTTGCAATTGATTCATACAGATATCTTCACGACACTTTTGAGTACATTTCTTGCACCATGTCGACTAGTAACCTCAATTTGGAGGCATCTGCTAAGTTAGACAACTCCAATTACGGTACATGGAAATACCGAATGGAGACCATTCTTGTGCTTCAAGACAAATGGGAGTATGTCGATGGGTCTACACCTAGACCATTGGACAATCCAGCCACTAGTAGCTCTACTCCATCTGTTGTCACAGCACTAGCAATGGAATCTACAACGGGATCTACATCTACACAAACACTTTCTGCACTTGAAGAATTCATACAGTGTGCTCTTTATTGTAGATTGTATCCATATGTTCACAAAGAATGCACTCTAAGTCTTATGTTTGATTTAATTAATTGAAGAAAGGCATAAGAATTATATTTCCTGCTCTCCCTAGAGTCAATAATAACAACTACATAGTTATATTCCCTTGAACTTATGACTAATCTCATCTAATTCTTCCATGAATTATGGACCATTGATACCTCCTCCATTGAGAGGTCCCACATGATGTTTCTTCCATTTAAATTTTCATGATCTCTCATCATGTACCAATTGTAAAATTCAATAAAATTTCATGCATTAATTAAAAAGGGTTGTCCAAAAAGCACTATACTATTGAAATTCCTCATTCTAGAAATGGTGCAACACTCATATCTATTTTTTTGGTTATATTTTATTTAACTTATCTCATAATTCTTTATGCAATAAAACCACCAATGGAAGTAGAATGTGATATTTGAATTAGTTAAAAGGTTAGAGACAAATCATGTTACATAATCATGACCACTTTGTATGCTATCTTGATTAATTAATCTTCACAAAGGGAATGCTTCCCTACTATATCACGTCCATCATGTTCCCCCTTATCACCACGATGAAACTTGAAGAAATTTCACATCATATTGAACTAGTCAAGGATAAAGACCAAAACAAAAAGGAATACCCGAGATCATTGAAACTAACAAGAAGGACTACTTGAACAAAAAGGAGTACCTAAGATCATTGAAACCAACAGGAAGGACTACTTGACCAAACCCAATGCCAATGCCATTATATATCCTACTTTGCCTAGGGTTTATCCATTATAAACCATTTTGAATATAATAGAAAAGATATTAGAAACCAATGTTCCACTCTCATGTACCTACAAGGGTACCAGCTAGCTCTACTTTGTAAGCCCACCTTTATGTGGAGAAGGAATTGAGTAGCACAAATGCCCATCGATAGGTGCCAATTTAGACACTAGATCAAGGTTGAGTGTGGCCTCATGGAGGTCACGTGGATTGATGGGGTTAGAGGTCTAGGGTATAGGTTCCCTAATAGGGGGTGGTGATTTAGTCGACTGCCAACCTAAGGTCAGACACTGACTAAACCGACCTCCTAATAAGGGATGTATAATGCTAGCATGCATAACCCAACAAAAATTAGTTTCTATCATCTTGTCTTTGCCCAGCATATAGCCTCCATCCTCTACTATTTGTAGAATCCATCAAAGCTTCTTCATCGAAGCACATGACTAGGATCTCGTTGTTAATGGTGTTCTTGTATCTCCAAGTGAAGCTGATCAATTTCTTCATTGTAGTCAGTGGACAATTAAGATAGTACAAGAAAATGCATTCTAAGGAAAATATATTTCATTTATCCTAGAAAAATGGAAAAATCCCAAACCCACCGTGCTTGTTTTACAACCACTGCACTTGTTTTATGTAAATCCCAAATATTAGATCCCCATCGTGCTTGTTTTACAACCATTGTGCTTGTTAAATGTAAATCCACATCGTGCTTTTTTTACAACCATTGTGCTTGGTTTTTATAGTAAATCCCAAACCCATCATGCACTTTTAGTGATCCCAAACTATTCGATGTATTCTACTGCTACAAAGGTATATATATATATATATAATGTATGCCACCTATCTTGTAAAATCACCGGGTTGGTGACCACATTCATTGTGTAATAATTTTGAAGGAAACCACCACGATCCTAAAATAGCTTGTATAAATGCAATTGTCAATATGGGCCGCCTTGAGGGGTTCCCTTTAGGGGCAAGGGCCATATCAACATGCCCTATATGTCTAGTGGCATGTTGATATAGGCCTTGCCCCTAAAGGGGACCCCTCAAGGGCCCATAGATCGTATGCAACCAACCATGCACTGGTGACCACTTAACCTATACTACCACCTTGCTAGTTGCAATCCTAAATTATGAGACCACTTATGCTGTACTACCACTATGCTGGTTGCAATCCTAAAACAATTTGTTTGTATAAAGGAAGATCCTAAAACAACTTGCTTGCATTCATGGTCAGAAATAGGTAAATATAGCCAGTACAACTCTTGTGCATTATCTTCGTGATTTGCATTCTTGCACACTGACCTCACACGTTCACACGACACCTAGTCCATTCACCTTGTGTTTCTCTTTGCACAGCATCCTCAGCATCCACCTTTTCCCTTTTTTTCCTTTTGTCCTTTTTTCCCTTTTTACCTTTTCCCCCCTCCCTCCTCCTATTCTTCCTTCTCCACAACCCCTTTTTTCTTTCTCTCTCTCAAATTTTGACAAGTGCTATCCCACCCGGCCGTTGCCTTTTTGTTATCCCACCAGTGTTGCCTTACTACTATCCCATCAACCATTGTCTTTTTGTTATCTCACTGGCCGTTGCCTTTCTCCCACCCCCACGGCTCGTCGCCCTAGCTTCTATCCCATCAACTGTCGCCTTACTAATCACCCGCCGATTGCAGCCATAGTTCCCATAGTGCTGCCTGTCACCATAAATCCTATCCCCACGGCCCATCGTCTTACACCATCCCCCTAGCCATAGGGATACCAAAAAATATATTAGGACCCCCTATCCCCTCGGGTCATCACCTTAGCAAAAATAGTGAAACTCTGCCAAAATTCTGTCAGACTTTTCCCAGCTCCCTGCCCTCTTCTAGCCTACATTTCAGCCCTCAGCCTCCTCCGATTCTCTTATCACTCAATTGCCCTCCTTATTTCCCATGGATCTGGAAAATGAATTCTTCGAGTTCGAGATGGAGTGCAGTCTCCACCCCCCAATTCCACAAGCCACCGGCCCCTCCTAATCTCAAAGTATGCCTTCAGGGACCATATGTATGCCCTCCGACATCCTAGCAGAGGACCTACAAGCAGAGTAAGAGATCTTGACACAATAGGTCACTCAAGATGCACCTACATCAACTGGCACTTCTCCCTCCAACTCATCCAGGAAGCGCACCCCTGCTGCCCCCATGCAAGGGGAATACAAGATTGTGCGGTCTTAGACACACTCGCTGTTGGTAAGCTGAAAGGAAAGGAAAGAGTGGACACAAACTCAGAATACTTGCATTACTTGCATTTTTGGAATGAAGAAGAGTGAGGTCCTTAAGTAGGCACCTCATACATGCTCATTGACATCACTGATGACTTCAGAGCTCCACAATCATCTCCTCAATCTGCTCCTAGATTCTCTCAATCATCCTATGTGGCTCTCCACCACCTAACTGTGCTTGTGGGCACCTAACTGTGCCTCTAGCACTCACACATAGAAACATAAGGTGTGCCTGAGGCATACACCTTGAGATATCCCATCAAACCCCCCCTCAAGGGAATGCCTCAGGCTATGTCAAGGATACATCTAGTCTCATAGTTTCTCATGCCATCTCATGGTGGTCAAGGATAAATCTATGGCTAGGTTCTCATGCTAGCAAGGGTTCCCATGGGTGTAAGGTAAACAAAAGGGATACAAAAAGACCTTCCAATGGTTATCTCCCCTACATGTACATGCACACAATGTCTGTAGGAGGTACCATGGAGCAAAACATACACATGGCCTACATCATAAGGTGACCAGAGGTGTTTACAAAACACACAAAACACAATAGTTTATTTCATTCATTTTGGAGGACTATCCAGGCTGAGTACCTTGACATAAAAAGAGAGATCTAGAGCATACATAGAGATGTTTTAAAATGCATAATCTTCATGGGATGCCTCATCTTGTGGAGGAAAAATATCCATGTCAAGGCAAGGTCTTACCACATGGGCAGTGTCTAGTGCCTTATAAGATGGTACTATGATAGAACAAGTGGATCTGAAAATCATATCCTTCAAGAGAACAATTATCTTGTCATCTCCATAGTTGTGTAGAGAAGCATATCTTAGGTATCTGACCTTCATCTTTTTCTTGTACTTGGAGTCAAATAAAAGTGCCATGAGAGGGTAGATCTCTGGCTTTGTAGTTTCTTCCTTTTTGGCAACCATTGTTTTGGCAATCTTCAACAAGGAAGTCAGGTTGACATTTTCATCCTTTGTAGCATAACAAGACATTGCTTTATGTTTTGGCTTTTCACATATTTTGCATAAGCAAGCCATGAGAGGGTCTAACCCAGGTATTGGGCAGTGTCTTCTCTCTTACAGAGCTTAGAATAACAACTAAAATGCTTCAAAATATAAGCATTTAATGTAGCAAAGTCTTGTGACCAAATTTCAAACAATGATGCTTCTTCTTACATGCTTCATAGAGGTGGCTAAAATGAATACTTTCCAATCAAAACCAGGTCTAGCAATTCAAAACAAAATTGAAGCCACACTTGTACTGAAGTTATTGAAAGTTTCAAAAAACCAGAAATGCTAGAGTAGCCTTTTATGTAGCATCATCTTCAAAAACTTGTCCAAAACTGTCAAAACTAAAAGGCTGAACTTGGAGGGCTTGTAGCTCACTCTTCAAAGCAAGGAAAAGAGGGCTTTTTGAAGCAAAATAAAGCTCATATACCAGAGAGGGTCCAGCACAGAGGTTGGATGAAATGATGCGCACTTTTGCCCGGGGGAGTTGCTACAGCCTAAACCCGAGTTTTGATGATTTCTCCCTTGTTACTAAACCAAATGAGCTGAAAAATGGCTCAAAATCTTCGTCTTGAGGTCGCCCATCTACTCCTAAGAAGGCTCAGGCAATGGCGGAGCAGGCAGGGAGTATTGAGCAATAGAAGAAATTCGCTCTTTGGAGAATGGCAGCCAACAGAGACGTTTTTTTCTCAATTGCTTGCAGGTGGAAGTTTGCCCATACTAGAGGAGTTTCCAGCTCAGAGGGTTTGGGCAATGGTCGTTTGTAGGCGGAGAACCAAGCTCTCAAAGATTTTGGGAAGGAGGAGGAAAATGGAGAAGAAGAAGATGATGATGTGGCAGAAATGGGCTCAAGGGGGATCAAAGGGCTCTGATACCATGTTGGTAAGCTGAAAGAAAAGGAAAGAGTGGACACAAACTCAGAATACTTGCATTACTTGCATTTTTGGAATGAAGAAGAGTGAGGTCCTTAAGTAGGCACCTCATACATGCTCACTGACATCACTGATGACTTCAGAGCTCCACAATCATCTCCTCAATCTGCTCCTAGATTCTCTCAATCATCCTATGTGGCTCTCCACCACTAACTGTGCTTGTGGGCACCTAACTGTGCCTCTAGCACTCACACATAGAAACATAAGGTGTGCTTGAGGCATACACCTTGAGATATCCCATCACTCGCAACTTGGATAGCTTGGCTCTAGCAGCTCAATAGATATGCCATCCACTCTTGCTATGCCTACGAGGGATAGGACTACACCCTCCACTACCACAATGTAGCGGCATATCAAGCGCTCAAAGAGGCAGAGGTTCAGGCATCTCTCGCATTGACAGGTCTTGGATCTATGTGTGGCGGACCACCTCCCCTATCACCTGGACATGAGGCTACTGGTAGAATTCATCTAGGCCTACAACTCCAACACTAATGTCAGCATCCTGCGTGACATAATAGGCACTCCCCACTTCTACCACCTCAATGTGGATGTGGTGCGAGTAGCCTTTGGTCTCCCAGTCATTGCCGACAAATACACTCAGAAGAAAAAGATGCCCGAGGCCCTCAGCAAAATATGTAGATATGATCGAAAAAAGAGCAAGGGGCGCATCCATTTTTCAGAGATCATCAAGCCAGATTTGGAAAAGTCAGCATGCGCTCTCCAGTGGTTGACCTAGGTCAAACATACAGAATCTATCGTGCCCAACATCCTGGTAAGACTGGCAGCCCCCCAAGTCACCAACTGGGTGGACTATTTTTGCAACTAGATGGGGGAGGACCTCAAGACACATGGCAAAGTCCTTGGCAACCCTATGTTGTACATGCCAATCGCCTATCATATGCTATAGCAACAACCATTAATTGGCTATGGGCTGGCCGACAAAGATGCCACAAGGCCAATGCCAACTGATGAAGAGGAAATAGTGGCTGCACCTAAGAGAGCAAGGATGGAGCCAAGTGCTATCCCTACCAGCCAGCCCGCTCAGCCAGCCCCCACAGCCAACTGCTTGCCCAATACAAAGACCGACAGGTGCAACCACTCCTATGCAAGTAGCACATGCAAGTAGCACCGAATGGATCACTCCAATCCACACTCCAAGGGCAAAGTTGTACTTACGACCCCATCCACATCAACGATATCCCTAGGGATGACAGTTCCACATTGGCCTCCACCCAAGAGCCCAAGATACTCAAGCCACTCCCTCTGTGCCCCAAGTCTTAGCCGCAGCTACCACCCACCCTCAGGATACCACCTCCTTCGTCACCGGCTCCTCCTCATCACCCTTCAGTTTTGTAGAGCACCCAAGTATCAGACAGTGAGTGGTTACAGCAATATGTCTGTCGAGCAGCTCTCTCATGCCGAGCAGATGGAGCTGTAGCTATTTGATATGATGGCCCAGCTCCCACAGGTGGCACGGACCATTCTACAAAGACAGCGAGAACATGCCTCCCAGCTCTCCTCTACTCTTCTCCAGGCACAACTCTCCACACACGACAGTCACATGCTGATTGTTGCCCAAGATAAAGGGCAAACTGCCCTTGACAGAATGGAAGAGTATTACAACAAGGCCAAAGAGCTGGAGCTCTCCATCAAGCTCAAAGACGAGCTCTCTACCAGTGAATCCCTGGTCCAAACCCTCATGGACCAGGTGGACCCAAGGCAGAATTCCGCCGCCTCCACACCATCGATGAACAAAGGGTGCAAGCCACGGAGCAGCAAGCTAGAATCTGGGAGGGAGACCCTCCAAGATCTCTTGACACAGGAGTATGCACTAACCATTACCATGTAGGTAGACAATGAGCGCCTGCGTACCTCTGGCTGCCTGGAGGAATCCATGCTGGAAGACTAGGAGCAACAAGAGTTCTAGATGTACCAGGAGGTCTCAGCCCAACTAGCCACATACACTCTAGCCCCACGTGCTGTCCCTTAAACTATACAGATGCACTTCGATGCCCTTCATGCACAAAACCTCATCTTCCACCTTGACCTCACTACTCCCCTTCCTCCTAACACCCTCCAAACCATCCTCTGCCATAATCCCAACCACTGCTACCCCATTCTTGCCATGTCATACTTTTCTCTTGATCTTTAGCCCGCTAGCCTCTCTCTTCCCCATCCCTCTGACCTTCATACCCTTGCTGCCCACCCCATCCTATTCAACTTCCAAGCGTGGTGCCGGGTCATCACCGAGTCCTCTAATTACCCACAAGACGATGACATGATGCAACTATCCAAGCCCGATGAACTTAGCCCATGGGTCTGCACCCCCAAAGGCCTCCAAGTTGATATCAACTGGATGTAGACCTAGCCAAGCCTCAGCAGTCCAAACGCAAGGGCATCTAGTTGCATACCGCTCCACTACCTACCATAACCTCGGCATAATCATTTTGTACAATCGGGTGCTACAAGCTCTCCAGGAATCACTCGAGTCCTTGGTCGACAATTTTGAAACAATTCACATAGCATATCTCGAAGAAATCACCGAGGAGGAGGGGCAAGAAGCCATAGCAGTTTTTAACTCTACCGCCCCACTGTCAAAATCCCACAACCGCCTCCTGTTGATCCTACCCAACCCCCCTGCAAACCACCCAGCCTGCCGCCCCACCCCCACTTCCTCGAACAAACCTCCCCAAGTAGTCCTCCAATGCCTCCAACACAAGCTCTGCACAGCACGGGACCTCCTAGTCCATCTCCTCCAATGCCCCGATCGACCTCTCGGAAGAGGCCCTCAACACGCTCCTCAAGTCGGCAAATATTGTACATACACCCATCCATGCATCACTCGTAGGGATTTCTAAAGAGGACCCCATGCCTATGGGGACAACGATGATGTTCCTCCAACACCACCCTCCTCCTCGCCCAAATATGTTCAGTGGAGACCCGATCAGCAGTCCTTCTAGGAAGTGCCCGACAATGCACTGATGCATCACTCGAAGAAGCAGCTCGAAGGCTCTTGCCTCCACCTCTACAAAATCATGGAAGTTTGGCCCCTTACATAGTTCATTACCTAGTCCTTCAATGACTGGTGGCGGACAATTCGAAGTGCACACGCGACGAGTACCACCTCGCTCCCGATGCTCCTGTCCCCCTCACCGATGCTGACGCCGACCTTCAACCTCGCTGACGCATTCCATTTTTGAAGGAGTAGTAGTTTTGGTAGTGCACACGTCAATCGACAAATCCACCCCTTGTACATGCCCATGGAACACCATTGGACCTGGGCCCAGTTCCGCGAGCTCCGACAGAAGGACCCCAATATCTTATACAACTTCCCAAAGTAAATTTTTTTGAAGGAATTGACGCCCGCAGGAGTATTTTGCTTCCACCTCTAGTCATTCAACAACACCTACGGCTCTATCCCCAACCCCATGGTCATTGCAGTAGTTCATTTCAACCACCTCGTCCTCTTGCTCCTCCGTGATCTCCCTACCCACAGTCGGCCGATCGACGACAAGCTCCATAATCTCAACAACCAAATTGTCTTCAACCCCTACATCGGCCCCTCTCAATTCTAGGACCTCCGCCTCTACCTTCGCGTCCGCAATCTCCATGGCCATCACATTCGCATGTATGAGGACATGCATGCTACCCACTTTTGGAAGTTTCGCTCATACTTCACTTAGATCACTCCCCACCAGTTAGACCGCTACGTAGTCCTCCAAACGGTCCTCTCCACCCACCCCTCCAGCATGGCTTATCCGAGGGTGGCTCACCAATAAGAAGGGGGGGCATGTTAATAGCCACAACCACAGAATGCAAGGTACAGCTCGCAGAATGCATGGTAATGAGTGATTAGAGGTGATTAGGCTTCATGATTTACTTTAATGGCCGCAACTATGGATGGAGCACAGTTACAGACTTTACGGGTTACAATTATAGGCTTTATGGGTTTTGAGCCCCAAATGGCTCAAGATCGACCTCACCAATCCAAGTTTTGAGCCTCACATCCGGGTTTTGAGCCTCAAATGGCTTAGGACTCAGATGGGTGAGGCTAACATAAGTGCTATTTAGGACCCGGGTAGGAGCAGCTCCTAATTCTCCGATTGTCCCAAGCACTCTTATATGGTTAAAACAAGTGCTATTTTCAACACATAGGAGCTGCAATAGAAAGAGGGAAGGAAAGGATAGAGAAGATGCCTTGCCACCCTATGGACCCAAGAGCCTTGTGAATGTAAAGAGAGGGAGAGTGCAAAAAGGAAAAGGGTTGGCCCTCCCTTCAAAAGGTGACTTGTATAAAAGGCCAAATGGTTGACTTTGGTCTTCATTGTTGTATGCACAAGTTCGGAATACAAGCTCCCTCTTCTCTTTCAAGAGTGTTTTTGGGTGTTCTCTTGTTTCCCTTGTAGTGCCTTTGTGTTTGCCACTCCATCCCCCTTCACTCTCTCCCTCCCTCCTCCTTCTCCCTCCCTTCTCCCTTCTCTCCCTTCCCTCTTTCTCTCGTGGAAACACATTGCAACAATTTGAGAGCCGCTCGAGTGACACATGCGAATGGCTCATGTTTTGCATTTCTCTCCCAAGGAGGAGCAGCTTGGAGTGGAGGCTCCATCGGCATTCCTTCAAGATCCCCACAACACATGAGTCACCGTTGAGACTACATAGGGAGTGACGAGGGATTTTGAGCCCTAGGTTGGTAGAAGTGGCTCCTTGGATAGCTAATTGCCCTTGATTGGACAGTTTTGATGATGCAAGTAAAGTAAGAGGTGGCCATTGCTGGTAAATTATCTGGGGAATGATCTTAGGATATCGACATTGTGGTGCTTCATGATTCCCACATCATGCACAATGGGCACAATAGAGTGCTAGCCTTGCCAAAAGGCGAGGGCACTCAATGGAATGGTTCTTGGTATAGATCCCACATCATGCATTACCATGATTTGGGAATGGGTGAAAACTACCAGGAGATTCCTTGGTCATCCCTCCTTCCAATTGCTGGATCGGCGTGATTTAATAAATTAATAGGACAATTCCTCCATATTCACGCCCTTTGTGGGAGGGGTTGTCTCCTTGAATTCACTTGAGGTAGTGGGATTTAAGGTCTGGGATACTTTTGAGGAGGTGGATGTGGTCTTCCCTCCTTGGGCATGCATTTTCTTTCATGTTGTCATCTAAGCACACAAAAGCCTTGCTGCATAACTCAAACGATGTGGGATTCATGGTAAAAAGATGGTCATGAAGGTTACAGTCCCTGAAGCCTATGAGAAATTGTGGCAATAGTTCTACATCACTCACTCTCTTGTGAGGCTCACAATGAGAGTTCAAGTGTTTGATTCTAGCAATATAATCCTGAAGAGACTCGGTCTCTTTTTGCTTGACCTCATAGAGCTGGTTGAGAGGACTCCGCTTTGGTCCACTAGGTGCAAACCCCTCTATGAAGGACTTTTGCAATGAGTCCCAATTAATTTTCTTCTCCAAAGTCAATGCTCTAAACCATTGTCTGGCTTTGCCATCAAAGGCTTAAGCCAAAATCATTGACCTTGTCTAGATCCTAGTGTAGTCACACTTTCTCATGGCATTCTTCATTTCGTTAACCTTCCATCTCCTCCTTCCTCCCAAAGTTGAACTTTCATCTCCTTTGTTCCATTGACCTTTTGTCTCCTCCTTCCCCCTAAAGTTGCCTCTTGTCTTTCCGCGTCCTCCCCACTCAAAGCTTGCCTCTTGTCTTTCCACCTTCTCCCCTCTCCAAGCCTCCATCCAAGAGCTCCTTCTTAGTGATACGTGGTAGCTCTTCTCCTCCAAGCAGCCATGTGTCCTCTCTTTTTTTTTTCTTGTGTTCGTGGTTAATAGGTTAAAGATACATCCTTCTATAGCTTGCGACTTGATGAGGTTTCCACTACACCCTTCTTACTAAGGAACAAATGTCAAAAACTCCCGAGTGAGAGGGTCCATCTCTACCTGTTAACATAGAGAGCTATTGCAAAGGAATATGAGACTCTTGTATATGCTAGGGACCCCTTGATTGTATACTCTCCATGATTTGATAGACACTTTGGTAGATGACTAGAGCTTCACGACGGGTTTTCCCCATGCACTCAATCCTATCGAGACCTTAGACCATGAGACTTCATTGTTCGGCCCCGTAACGCAGCTCGATTTTTGTTGAATGAATAGAGGTGTTAGAGCATGTGTTCTAGAGCACTCCATGAAAGTTGCTTCAACGTCGTTGTAGCTCGCTTTTCTCATCTCGGATGTCAGCCAAGGGATCACCCTTATTTATCAAGCTGCCTAACAACGGACCACTGTTGTGGGACTCATCTGAGTAGTGAGCTTGACATTTGCATCCAGAGGAGTGTTGGAGGGGCTGCAGTCAACCATGCGGTACCTGGCAAGCATGGTCTGAATGTACCGTGCTTGATGAAGATATGTTTTCACACAGTCCCGGTCATGAACAATCTGGATGCCGAGACAATAGTGGAGTGGACCAGAGTCTGTCATAGGGAAGGTGGATTTGATGTCTGATATGAAGAGATCAAGGTGGTTGAGGTTATTGCAGATGACGATCAGGTCATCAACATAGAGGGCAACTGCAAGAAAGAGTGAGGGTGTAGTGCAGGCATAGATGCGGGGGTCGTGGTGGCATCGTTGAAGGCCATTCTGAAGGAAGTACGAGTCAATTTTGAGGTACCAAGAGCGCGAGGCCTATTTGAGGCTTTGTGCAGACGGCATACCATGTTTAGCGGATGCGAGAAGCCGGGCGGGGGTTGCAAAAAGATTTCCTCATCCTCCAGGTTACCGTGGAGGAAAGCTGTTTGGACATCCAATTGATGAACAAGCATGTGGTGCTTGTTTGCCCTGGCGAGTAGGAGGCGGATGGATGCAATGCACACCACAGGGGCCTTGAATCACGAGACATCCATTTGCTGCTGATGTGGCGTCGACCTATGGGACCGTATTCCCATGTACGATTGCGCTCGATGGATCGAAGGTCTTCCTGCAAGGCAAGCTCCCACTAGAGCCATTCGGGAGAGGCTTGGGCTTCGAGAAGACTAGTGGGTTCGAGAAGTGGCAGAAGGGTGGTGGTGATTAGAGAGTAATCATCGAAACGGAATGGGGGATTGGAGCGGTGGGGATCGGCATCTGGGGCATGAAGTTCAGGATTGGGTGAAGGGGGTAGGACAGCAAGTTTTGTCAAAAGGGGGGAGCTGAGTTCGTGGGTGGGAGGAGGACAAGGTGGGGGGGTGAAACGTGTAAATGAGGCATGGATAAGGGAGCCTTGCCGGGCCGTTGGATGAAGGGGGGATCAAGGGGGGGGGTTTCGACAGATGGCGTGGGTAAAGTGGCTAATTCAGGGGAAGGAGGATTGAGTTCAGTGGGCCAGCTGGCAGGTGCATGGATGAGAGGAAGAAACACGTCATGGGGTTCTTCCGAGGGAGAGGCACATGGCGGAGTGACAAGATCGTTGGATGTGGGGGACGTGGAATCCTCTACAAAAAGCACATTTCGTGAGTATTGCATGGAGTGGGTATGTGGAAAGAATACCTTGTATCCACGAGCGTTAGTGGCATAGCCAACAGAGATAGCAGCTTTGCCACGTGGTGCAAGCTTGTGACGTTTGTCGACGGGCACATGCACATAAATGCAACACCCAAAAACACAAAGATGGGAGACATTGGGGTGACGCCCATGCCAAAGTTCGTAAGGGGTTGTTAAGTTGATGGGTGTAGAGGGAACTCAGTTAAGAGGGTAGACCGCAGTGGACGCGGCTTCTACCCAGACAATCTTGGGGAGTGCTTCGTGATAAATCATGCATGTGGACATCTCCATAATGATCTGATTCTTGTATTCATCAATGCCATTTTGCTCCGGGGTATTAGGTATCGTGAATTCGTGGTGAAATCCATCTTCGCCCTACTGCTGCAGAATGTGTCGAATGGTGTGCTTCGGTACTCGCCCCCATTGTCTAAGCGCAAACATTTGATTCGTTTGCCCGTTTGATTTTTGGTGAGGGCTTTCATGTGCTTGAACTTACTGAAGACTTCATCTTTATGTTGCATAAAATAGATGAAAGTGAAGTAGGAATAATCATTGATGAATGTTGCATAATACCTGGAGCAATAATAATATGGCTTTTTCTTCACAAGCTTTGTCACTTTTCTATTGACATATCTAGTGCTCCTTTCTTCTTCTTTTCTTTTGCTCACATATGAAGCATTATAAGAGCAAAAAGAGCTAGGCATTTTGAATAAACATAACTAACTAAAATTTTCCTGAGAGTAAATCATTCTCAACACTCTTTCAAGCTTGCATCAAGCATCCATGACCAAACATGTCTAAAATTGTAGTGTAAAGATAGAGAAAAGTGGAGACCTCAATTCAAACACCCTGAAGAAAATTTGAGAGGGCTTTTGAATCCAAATTGAAGCATGTATACTAGCCCAAGGCCACCAGCAAGGACAAGTGCAAAATGGCACAATGTCACCCAAGAAAGCTTAAGCAAGCCTGATTGATTTTTTGTTGATTTCTCCTCATCCTCTAGAGAATTGGTGCTCAAAATTCATCAGCATCTTCCTCAAAGAGTCGCCCAATAGGATCTAGGAGGGTCGGGAAAAATTTGTCTCTAGTAGGGAGGATTTGATGTGAGGTCGTCGGGTAGAGTAAGTGTTGACATGGGCAACATATAGGATATTTCTCTAATTCCTCTGAGCCAGAGGTGCACCCTATCAAGGGAAAACTATAATTGAAAGGGCTCAAGAAATGGTGTAGAAACAAGGGTGAACAAGCTTAAGCAAAAATTGGGGCAAAAGAGGGAAGAAAATATGAAGAAGGAGAGAGATGGGAAGAAGATGATGATATGGCAACTAGGGGGCTATAAAACCTAGAGCTCTGATACCACATGTTAAGAAGTGGTGGAAGAGAAGAGATGCATTGACAACTCAACTCTCAAAGCATCAAAATGCATTTGATTCATGTGCATATACTATGCATCCATATGAGCAAATCTAGCCCAAAAGAAAATGCCAACCTGTAATGACAAAACAATGCCAATAAGAGCCAAATGCCTCAAGCATAAACACCATCCATGGGAATAAGAATCAATAATGTCTCATTCAAGAGAGAATAGCACTATCAGTGCATCAACTACAATGTGTCAAAGCTGTCCCTCAGCATAATACCATTTTGGGCTTTTAGCAGTGGTAGAAAGACATTACGGGCCAAGAAAACATCTACAACATCAAGTGGTGGAGGCCAAGGAGGAAATTTGGATTCAAGTCCTTTTAGTGTCACTATGGGTGATGAGGAGCCTAGGGACAATGAGGAGCTTGGGGGCCAAGTTCACAATGGAGAGATGTTAGAGACCTTCACCATACCAACCAAAATGTTAAGAGGATAGACTCACCCCTACCTTCTTCTGCCACAACTCCTTTCTAAGACATCCCCAAAATTCTTTTCTGGCTAGCCTTCCATGAGATCTTTGACATATGGAGACTATGCCTGCATCATCTTTGTCTTGCTGACAGATATGTCTTGCAAGAGATGAATAGACCACCACCCTCCTGAGAATCCAGCCTACAACAACCTAGCTAAGATCTTGAGTCTTTGCCTCCACAAGCATAAGCTTCATACTCTAAGCTTTGAGATTGTACTACATTGCATGTGGAAGAGTGTGGCCTCAAGTTAGATTAATCTCATTGGCTCCTAGACTGATATTGTCATCATCAGGATATTAGATCAATAATTGGAATAGTTGGATTTAGATCATGTTACACTATCATTCATCTACAACACATGTTGCTATTCATTTCACATCTTACATCAATTGCATATTACAAAGGGAATCCATCCCACGAAGCTATCACCTCACTAGTCACATCGCCATTCTCCATCAAAAATTCCTATGGACCATCCATATCATGTGGATCCATCTTTTGGGGGCACAAAATTATCTCCTATTCTTCCAGCCCCATGAGGTCTGGAGATTGGGAGCTACTTTGGCATGATCTAGAAGTCTAAACACCTCCACCTGGCATGAAACATCTCTCCCTATTTTATACTCATCTTTACTAGAGATAACACCAAGTCACATATCTGCTAGACCCAATGGAAATATTTAAAAATATGTATAAAGTTTATGGAAACATATGATTGGGATAGAGACACCCCAAAGGCATGAGCTGACTTGAAAGTTATGAAAACCAAAAGAGCCTTCTGGCCAAGAGAAAACCATGGCAGCAAGGTTATTTTACCAAAGGCATCTTGGGTTTTGACAAAATCAGAGGAGACTTGGGTGAAGAGCATTATATATGAAAACCCCAACTAGGTACATGCAGAACTTAAAGAATGCCTTTACTTCCTCTGGAAAACTAAGTGGTCTAAAGTCACATGATTGGCACAAAATCATTCACGTAACATTGCTTCCACTTCAGTTCAATCCATTCTTTACCTATTGTTTGAATTTGACTGACACAACATTGTTTCTATAGTATTTACCTCCAATTGATTTGCAGCAGGGATGTAGTACTAAAGATGCATCAAAGACCATCAACAAGCTTAATGTATTTGTTAGGTATGTTACAGGCTGTACAAATGCATGCCTAATTTTCATGGTCATTGCAAAAGCAAGTTCCATTGCTTATCATCGACATGTAAATGCCACCGGATATCATCAAAAGAGATCAAGAAATCATCCATTCCGTAAATGAGACTTCGTGTAGTCAAAGCTGTATATCTGATTAAAAAGGCATTTCCAATGAGTATCATGGACATCCAATTACATTTGCTTGTGCACTTGGCAAATGAAGTGCATATGCAAGCACTTTGCATAGCCGATGGATGTTTTTCGTGGAACTATTTATGAAGGTGTTGGAAGGGTATGTAAGACAAAAAGCAAAACCAGAGGAAAGCATGGTAGAAGTCTAGCTGGTGGTGCAAGAGTCAATGATTTACATTACGGAGTTTCTTGTACAACTCATGCCAAACATGCCTTGCGACTTTGGGATTAGTGATGAACCACATGTTGTAGGAGAGATTGGACAAGGGAAGGGAAAGCATAAGAAAATGAGTATTGCCTTGCAACAAAAAGTGAACACCTTTTGTCTTTACAATTGTAGGGAAATGGCTCAAACAATATGAAGAAGAAAGATCTAAAAGAGAGTAGGATAGAAAAGCTTGGCAAAGGGCCAATAGAGGTAAGAAGTATCCCCCAGAGTTATTGGATATGCCAACTAAATGCACCATTGATTGGTTGGAAGACGCTATTAAAGCTGCTAGTCGAAGAGGGGAGATTGTGACACACAGGGAGGAGGAATGTGCACAAGGTTGTGATATAAAGGTATGCAATCATTTTTCTTTTATTTACATTCATCTACAACCTTTTTGTATAAACTAACAAGAATCCATTACCTTTGCAGTACTATTCATGCAATGTGGGCATATGGTAATCATTACCGAGTAGAGAAAATTGATGTAAGGTGCAACACATTTGATTGAGAAGTCATGGCCATTTTTTCACACGAGAATATAGCTTATGCGAGGTATACAAATTTGAGTGTAGGCAAAATGGATTATGTTGGAACCATATAAGATATTTTCAAGGCAAACTTTAAGAAATTCCAAGTAATTATATTTGATGCAAAATGGTTCAAAGTCCTCTATAGAGGTGCTCAGGCCACCGTCAGGAAGGATCCAAGTGGATTTTTTGCCATTGACTCAAAAAAAATCTAGGATGACCTTAGTGACACATTTGTGCTATTCTCACACTATAAGAAAGTAAGCATTTCTTGTATGGATATCATTTGCCCTTCGACTTCATCAAAGATTTTATGAACATGTCATGGGTTTTGTTTTAGGTGGTCTTTCAACCCAATCTAGTGGACAACTACTGGTGATTTGTGATTCAAGTTGCACTTAGAATCTGACATGTATTTCAAGATATGGAATTAGAGAATGAAATGGAAGAGCAAGAAATAGATGGGTTCGAAGCTAGCACTTCTATTACCCCTTCTACCAGAGTTTTGGAAAGTGAAGATAGTTTGAGCTCCTCAAAGGGTTTTTTACACACAATGAAGATTCCAGTGACGCTTCAATTGATTAAGAAACGGATAACAACATTGATCTTTAAAATTTACGTGTTGCAATGTGAAAGCATTTCAATTTGATTTGAATTTTGCAAGGTTTAGCAAGAATGAATATCTACACTTTTTTTGATGGTGTGTTTTTCCAAAGGCTTTTTCAATTGAAATACCAACACTAATATCGATGCTACCTATAACAAACAATGCTAATATCAACAAAAATATAGACGGTACGATTTTTTGGTTGTAATATTGATGAAAAGCTTCTTGGCCAAAAAACTAAGTAATATGCATCGAAAAAAGCATCATAAAAGCAGCTAATTTTAGTAGTGTACACTACAATACAAAGGATGGGTCATCTTCCTCATTCTCCCCAGAGTCAGTGGCAACTACAAAGGTATCCCCCTCTTCCAAGCAGTCAGTGAGGTCATCAAAAGACTCCCCAAACTATGGAGAGTCATCATTTGTCTCTCCATTGTTTGTCACCTTATCTTTAAGTACTGGGAAAACTTGAATTATCTCACATCTCTTCACAGTTGTAATCTTCTCACGATTGTCATGATACCCTATGATGCATGCAATTTAGAAACAAGAAAGTTTTATTGTTTTGATCCCCTATGATGTGTGCACTATAAAAACAAGAAAGTTTTATTGTTTTGAGCACGCGGTTGTTTAAAAGGGTTTGAAAATTCCCATATGCTATGCAAACTATGATTCCATTTAATGGCCTCACATTAGTGTCCATTTCTCCTTTGCACTTCATTCATTTTCACTTCATGGAACACTCTGCGCATGACACTATTCCTAAGGCTTTTTTAAGTATATGTTGATTGTGCCCCTGTGGAGAGGTTGGCCATGAGCCATGTTATAGCATCATGGGCATGTCAATTGAGATTTTCTTGAGGGCATGTTAGTTGGTTTTTGAATAGAGTGTTGAGAGATCACGCTCAACATCATGTGATTACATGTGCATAGCACTAACACTTATAGAGTGCTATAAAGTAAAGGGTTAGATGCCCTAGTCCTAACCCTAAATGGGTTTGTATATATTCTACATTTTCAGCTAAATCTAGTGTACAATTAACCATTTGTGGTATGCTCTCTAGCTGTGCCCTCTCTCCTCATCTCCACTCTTCTCCTCTCCCCTCTTCATATTTTGTCACGGTATCAGAGCATGGTTCTGCCTTCCGCTGTGTGATAGATTGAGTGAGATTGAGTGCTTCCATTCTTTCATTCCGTTGATGAAAGATTTTCTTTCATTCCTTTATGAAGAATTGACATTCTTCTGAGAGTGATTTCTGTCTATGAGAGATTGAGAGAAATTCCATCCTTGCAAGAGTGAATTCCATTCATTCGATCAAAAGAACTCTGTCTATAGTCCATTCCTTTCAAAGATTTCAGTTGCGAGTGAGAGAGGTTCTTCTCCATGTAGAGAGAGAGAGAGATAGAGAGGTCCGTGCCTTGTAACCACTTGTGCTTCAAAGAGAAGTCTTCCAAGGTTGATTCGATAGCTTTAAAATTCATATACACTTCAGAATAATGACTCTTCCAAGCACTAGTACTCTTCTAAGGACTCTTCTTCCAGAGGCAAATTCTTAGGTAGCAGTCGCTCACAAATTCTATATTGGAAGTAGCATTCATGGAAGGTGAGATGAGAAGTTGAGCACTGCAAAGTGCAGACACTATGCACAAGCATGAGGTGGGAGTTTTGAATTTGGAGCACTACTCGGCGACGGATGCACTAGGCAAATCACAACAGCAACAACGAATGGGCAGCATGGACTAAGGGGCTGCTTGCAACTTCTCGGCTCTCCAGCGACTGATCACCAAAAATAGAGCCCTTCTACAACAAATTGCAGCACCGAAATCTCCAATAAAGAAGCTTCTCCTTGTCCGTTGTCAAAAGCTCAAGTGAGCCAATGGGCTCCTAGCTCTACCAAGGCTCATCCAACATGGCTTCAACAGCCCTAGTTGAGCAAGCGACTCTGTCTACAATGCTTCTATAGCACCACCACAGCCAACCTCACGGGCATCAAGGGCTCAAACCAAATGGTCCAATCGATCGAAATGCATAGGTTTGGCTGCCTTTGCAAGGACTTCGACCACTGTGCATACGAGCTCCCTCGCTAGCCCAACCTTCAACAACATTGCCTCTACAACGCAGCTCTGGCTACCAGCTCTGCATCACAACCTCCTTTGCCTCCTTCAATGAGCTTGTAGTAGCCGCCTTTGTCACAACAACTAGCACTTTAAAGACCTGCCAAGATATGGGATGGATGTCTTGGGAGCTAGCACCATTCTAAGTCCACATGGCTAATCTTGCGGGCCGCCGTTGTGTTGGAGGTGGCGGGCATATCATATGTGGTGTCCTTTGTGGTGCTCAACATGGAAGCCGCAACACCAGAGTATAGCATCCTTTTGGGTAGGCCTTGGTTGCGGCAAGCAAAAGTCAAGCAAAATTGGGAGCAGAATGTCATTTCAGTGCGGAGAGGAAAGAAGAAAGTGCGGGTCATAATGGGAGTGGCGGCACCATTGGTGGATGCGGTCCGACCTGTGTTCCGAGATGGTGAACATGGCGGACGGATTGGAGGATGATGAGGAGGAAGCCTTTCTCAAGGTAAATCCGGAGTTGGTTCCTATCTTCACCATCGATGTGGAAGGCATTACAGACAGTTACATGCATCAAAGTTTCCTGGCGGCCACGGTCAGCCATGTTCTAGAGGAGGGGTCTGAGGCCCAGCAAGTAGCAATAGAATTGGATATACGGGATCTCCTCCAGCAGGAGAGGGAATTCAAAGAATGGATGAGCAGAGTCACGTGACTTCAAGAAGATGCTTTGGATACGGTTTATCTTGGAGCGGATGGAGCATCTAAACCAGTCAAATGCAGCACTTTGTTGACAACTGAATTCTGCAGCGAATTGATTGCCCTCTTGCGGGAATTTTTTGATGTGTTTGCCTAGGACTATGCGGATATGAAGGGTCTAGATCCAAAGTTTTACCATTGGGTCAACCTCAAACTAGATGTCACTTTGACGAAGATACAGAGGTATCATATGAAACCGCACGTGGCCAAGTAAGTGCGCGAAGAACTGGAGCACTTGTTGTGGGTGGGATTCATCACACTGATTGAAAATCCAGAGTGGATTTCTTCGATTGTCATTGTGCCAAAGAAAAACAAGAAATTGTAGATTTGTATTGACTCCCGCAAGCTAAATGCGGCCACAGTTCCTGATCCATTTCCCTTGCCCTATATGGATTCTATGCTCGATGAAGTGGTGGGGCATGAGGTGTACTCCTTCTTGGATGGATATAGCTGGTACAACCAAATCCGAATGGCTCCGGAAGACCAGCCCAAAATAGCATTCATCACATCATGGGGGGTCTATGTCTGCATAGTCATGTGGTTCGGATTGCAGAATGCTCCCTTGACATTTCAGTGGGCAATGCAGGAGATCTTCGGGTCCTATTTGACAGATTTCATGAGGATTTTCCTGGATGACCTTAGTGTGTTCGGCACATTCGATGAGCACTTGGAGCACTTGTGGAAATGTTTCCAACGATGCAGGGAAGTCTCCTTCAGTCTGAATCCGATGAAATGTGCATTTGCAGTCCGCAGCAGCTGATTCATAGGGCATGTGATCTCGGCGGAAGGAATTGCAGTGGATCCGGATAAAGTGGCAGTAATTATGCAAGCCCCAGCACCAACAACGCCTAAGGAATGCTTGCGGTTCTTGGGCCAAATTTGATGGCATGGTAGACATCTGCGGTTCTTGGCTCACATGGCGATTCCCTTGAATGCATTGGCACATGTGGAACTGAAGGCATTTGTGTGGACT
Source organism: Dipteris shenzhenensis (assembly GCF_047967505.1). Classification (NCBI taxonomy): domain Eukaryota; kingdom Viridiplantae; phylum Streptophyta; class Polypodiopsida; order Gleicheniales; family Dipteridaceae; genus Dipteris; species Dipteris shenzhenensis. The sequence continues at coordinate 46,575,222 of NC_141604.1, forward strand.
GCAGAGTGTGACCAAGTGTATCGGCAGTTGAAGATTCAGCTTTCCAGAGCACCGGTACTGTTGTCTTCGGATTGGGAAAATAATTTTCATGTGTTCATGGATGCCTCAAATAGAGCTATTGGGAGCGCTTCGATGCACGAAGATGCAAATAAATGGTATCACCCAGTCTACTACGCGAGCCGATGGCTCTCAACGGTCGAAAAGAATTCTTCTATCATGGAGCAGGAAGCATGATCTATTATGTCAAGAAATTCCAGCATTATTTGTTGGGCCGACCGTTTGTCTTCCATGTTGATCATTCCGCATTATTATATTTGGTGAAGCAGCAAAGTCTTACGGGTCGATTGGCACGATGGGTGTTGCTCTTGTAGGAATACGACTTTGATGTGATTCATCGCCCGACGGGCTCGCAGCATGCAGTTGTAGATTACCTCTCCTGACTGGAGTTTAGAGAGCTGCCAACGGGAGTGGAGGATGGGTTCCTTGATGCGAAGCTAGTGACGATTTTTCAGGCAGATCCGATCACAGTAGAGGCTGAAGTGCCACTTAATCCCATGCCTTTGGAACCATGTCAAAAATGGGGCATGGATTTCATGGGTCCATTCAAGCCCGCAGCTGCCCGCACAAGGAATTGCTACACTCTGGTAGCCACAGATTATTGTACCAAATGGGTGGAAGCTTGGGCCTTGTGGGACAACACACAAAATCGGTCGCAAGTGTTTATACTGCGATGTGTTCACTCGGTTCGGGTGTCCAATTGAGATTGTCATCGATAGGGGGACTCACTTTGTCAACAAAGTGATCAAGCAGATGAATTCTTTTTATATGGTGATTCACAAGAATTCTTCCCCCTATTATCCGCAAGTGAATGGATTGGCAGAGTCTACAAATCAATATGTTCAAGCGGATCATGTCGCTATTAGTGAATGAGCACCGCATGGATTGGGATGAGAAGTTATTGACAGCATTATGGGCGTACCACACATCATTCAAGGTGGCCACGGGGTTGACTCCTTTTGAGTTGGCATTTGGGCTAGAAGCAATCACACCGATCGAGCATATTGTTCCGAGTCTGAGGATTATGGTGGAGGACATGCTTCTTCCGTAGGACTCTATGGTATTCCGGTTGGATGTTCTAGACCAATTGGATGATTTGCGGCTGGAGAGCTATTATCTCACCTTGGAGGTTCAAGCACGGCGCAAGCAGAGGGTGGATTTGGCTTCCAAGAAGAAATCTTTTGAGTGCGGGCAACTGGTTCTTATGTCCAACACTTGCCTTGGGAAAATGCTAGGGAAGTTGAAATTGTGATGGTCAGGTCCATTTTGGATTTTTCATGATTGCGGATCGACATGAGGACACGTGGCAGAAGGGTTCGCGACATGAGGACACATGGTAGAAGGGTTCGCAGCATGATGACAGCAGTCTTATGCGAGGTCCTAGCCTAGCCGCCATGCAACTCACTGTCATAAGGGTGGGATATTGGCAATCTGAATTACAACTCTTAAGCAATTGGTTGCATGTACCAGTTGCTTGCTGCTTGCTCTTCATCGCACTTGTAGTTCTCTTGAGTGCATTCGCCTTTTAGCTCTCATCGGCATTCATTGTTATCTCTTTTCTTCTCCTTTGCCTCGCCATGGGGATGGCTTATGCTCAATTTATTCCTCTTCTTCCGTTGGTGTATATTGATTCCTAGTCGATTGATGCTTGTCTCCAACGGCTACGCATTCAAAGTTTCAGCAGTATTGATTGGCAGAGGGTGGCTGTTTATCCATCAGCATTGGTGCTTTGCTAGCAATTGGCGGTAGGATCTTCTATGGAGTTCTTGGATGAGCATCGAGAGCTGATAGTGCAATTGATTGATCAGCGGCTCTTTTTGCCTATGAATGGAGGGATTATCGCAAAACCAACATGTACATAGGCAGTGATGGAGGTGGAGTTTGGAGCTCCTACTAGGGGTGAATACAAGTTGAGTGGGTGTTCAGATGCTCAGATGAGGGATGTGTATCGCTGGATACTCGAGTCGCTATTCTTGCAAGACAAAACATACACCATCTCGAGGGATGATAGTGGTTGCTGAGGAGAGGGTAGTACCATGGGCTCGAATCCTGAAGGAGCAGATTCATGCAGAGGCTTTACAGGTGGCAACTCATGTGGATAAGAAGCAGGCATTGAATTCCAAGATTGGGCAAGTCCTGGAGATTTTGTTTCCATACATCTAGAGTCTACAGCGCCCCAATAGTCGACTGCCTTGGTGCTCACTCTTGCACCTGAGGGGCTTGCACATGATGAAGCTGAGGGATCTTCTGGCGGAGTGGCTACGAAGCAATGGAGAAAGAAGCCTTGCCTTAGCCAGGGGGTGGTATCTCCCCTTGCATCCTCAACTCGGACTTCACATACAAGTGGTGTGGGAGGCGTTTTCACTAGTGGGGCGGCGACGACGCAAATTGCTGTGTCTACACCTATGTGTTACCAGTCATGGCGGAGCGGGTGATGGTGACTATAGTGTCCACTGCAGCCATGATCCTAGGTGGTACTCCGGTGGTGGGAGGTTCTCTTATATAGTGGTAGATGGAGCAGCTTCAGCAGAGTGTAGCAACGACTGTGGTGACTCCTACAACATCAGTGGCGGTCTCTGATGTAGCGAGGTTGTCGATAGCAGAAGTGTTAACAGTGATCTTGAAGTTTACAGGTGTGTCTCAAGTGTCTTCTACTGGGTTCAATTTTCGAACGCAGCCTATGCATGTGTAGTTGCAGTTTTATTCGCATTTGCTCACGTGGATAGCTTCACAAATTGGTGCGAGGGGAGAATCTGCTAGAGTGACCAGTTTGGAGGTAGAAGTCACATAGTTGCACATGGAAAATGAGTCTCTGCGAGGTCAGCAGGAGCGGGTGCAGCAACTGGAGGACCGGATGATAGTCCTTGAAGCTAGAATTCAAGTGGCAGAAGCACATTGAGAGGCCATGTAGCAGCCGCATGCGGAGTATGTGTCAAGCATTGAGCATGAGTTGCTACGCCGATGTACTACCGATGCATTGGCGGAGCATTTGTGGGCTTTTCGGGGAATGTGAGTGTTAACATGGAGTAGATGGGCTCACTCCTGGAAGCTCTTCAGGGTGATGTGCGGGCGGAATGGGATAGGCAGGTGGCAAGATAGAGTGTGGCTGTTGTTCCGCAGACCTGTTGGGAGCTTGTTTCGCACGAACGGCAACCCAGGACATACGAAAATGCGGGAGCTGGTGCAGGTTCTAGTTAGCAACAGGGTCCACAGGTGCCGACTAGTTCTGGACCAAAAGGGTCTAGCACATCTTCTGGTGGCCGTGGTGCGGATAAGGGAAAAGAAGCAGAGTCAGTGCAGATTGAAGAGGATTGGCAAGCCAAATATGAAGAGCTAGTAGAAGGCATAGTGGAAGCCATTCTCTGCAATAGCAAAAGAATAGATGCACTGAAGCGACAGAGGCGTTCACTTTGTTTGTGGTTGGAATTGTGCGCCCATTCTTTCAGTTTGTCACTGCCTCCTCATCCTCCTTGGTGGAAAGAGGAAAATGAGTTCCTGGGGAAGTATTATAATAAGCACACACCTTTTTCGGGGTTACCAGATCCCCCTTCCTATGAACCGATGGTGATTCAAAGACCTGCGATGGCATAGGAACGATGGCAGCAGCAATTACCGTCGGGTGCATGGATAGATGAAGTATTACCACAGAGCAATGATGTGAACAACAGGTAGTGGATAGATCTAAGCCTCATCCATTACAATGGCTGATGGATCTGGAGTAGGATCGAAGATTGAAGATGTTCATGCGAAAGCGGCAGTTAGAGACGACTGCGGCTGCTGGTTCGAGTGGAGCAACGACGCAATTGCAGACAGAGTTACCTAAGAGTAGTGATGTGGCGGGACTGAGCAAGGTGGGTGGCATTGTTGCACCCATTTAGTATATTTCTAGTTCGGATGAAGAGTAGAACTACAACGATGGCTACGGAAGGGCCTCGCAGAATAAAATGTCGTGCAGCTAAGCACATACATCACTATAATAGTTGCTTTTGGATAGGCAACATCGAAGATGTCCAAAATGCGAGGATGCTTTTGGAGAGGCAGGAGAAACAACAAAGGATGTTCAAACAAGCATTGCGACTACAGAGAGTGGATGTTTTTCTGAATGTTTTTTTCGGAATGAGATGCTTGTAATTCTTGTGTAATGAGTGGAAGGTGAGATTTAACTTACCGCACTTCGTTCTCTACCGAGGCTATGCCTAAAATGATTGTTGCACATACACTTTGCACCATGTCAGGCATCTGACTTTAATCAGGGGATGTGCATGTGTGGTTCACACAGTCCATTGTGAGTGCCATGTGTTATTGCATAACCATGTGGGTTAGCAGCAGTGAGGGTAGGTTAGCCGCAAGGGTTGACAGTTCAGATCTCCAAGCGGTTGGGGTCTTCAACGGATGCTTCTTTAGCCATCAGACGGTTCTGTATGCATGCTATTACTAGCATCCGAGGTCATTGTGTACGCAGATGTGTGCCAGCTATTGCTCCGAAATACAGTGTTCTTCACAGTTCTGTCATTCTCTTCATATCTGTATTCCGTTCTCGTGGATGTTATGTGTATCATTTGTCTATTGTTTCCTGTAGCGTCTGCGTGTATTTATGATGCTACAAAAGGCATAAAATGTCATGTGCTACCAATATAATTGTAAATGCCACCCACTATTTAATCTAACTAGGCAAGTGGTATTCATTTCACTAAAGAACGTTTTACAAAATATTATAGAAAGTCTTATCTTTCCCCTTTTTCTTCTAAAATCCCAAGAACAAGTCGAGTGAAAGATCTACTCAATAATGCTAGGTAGCCAAGCAATCTCTTACAAAGCGCATCACTTGGAAGCCAACGGTTACTATAGTTTGGAAGCCATTTAAATGTGAGACAAAACTCAACTGCTTAAGCAAGTGTAGGTCACAGAGGAGTTATTGGGAGAATTTGACTCCCAAGGACCAAATGGGTGATAGTCAATGCATCATCAACGTGGTTCCATGCAAGCTTTTAGTGAAGCAATTTGCTTATCTCTACTATTCAATGGGACCTATATTATAGCTAATATCTCTAGAGAAGTTTGCCCAAGAAGCAAATTCTCAACTAGGGGAGAACCTACAGCAGCCCGTGCTCTGAAACATGAAGGGTCATTCTTGGTGATAATCTGGGATTTTGAGCCTCAAGGGCCATTCCTAAATGCTAAGAGATACTTCCAAAAAAGCTCTTACATAATAGTAACTGCCAGAGCCCATAGAGTGAAGCTTAAAAGACTGGTAGTTGTAGCTCGGCTTAGTAAGGAGAGGATACTTGTACAAAGCTCAAGTAACGGTTTAAAAGGTAGCTAGCCATCATTTCCAGAGTTTTAGTGGATCAAACTAGCCAAATTCAAAGGGAGCTGCCGCAACATAAGACTTCCTTGTTTACATGCAAACCTTGCACATGTAAGGAAGGAGGTTTCCACGAAAAATAATATGATAATATCGAAGGTGTAGGAGCTTTGAGAATGCCCCGTGGCCACACAACATGAAAGGATCAAATGGTCGACGTGAAGGGATTCGTTCTAGACACGCCGACTCCCCTACTATCTATGATATTATCTATTGAGACGCAGAGCTCTCATGTCAATCATACCTCCCATAGTAGGATGCCTTTTCACGAGTCAAGCATGTCGTTAGATGTTAGATGTTAGCTACGCAGTGAACTAAGGTGAGGACAGTAGAGGGGTTTGAGGATTGAACGTGACCTCCGGAGCAAGGTATACATCAGTATGATGACTACAAATATACGTAGCTCTAGTCTTCCAAAAGAAAAATGCTTTCGGTTATTATCACACTGGAGCACCGTAGCTTTTTTCAAAGGTGAAGGGGAAGCGAGTTCCTTCCAGGCATTCAGTAAGCCCAAAGAGTCCCGTATCGGCCTTTCGCTTTGCAACTGTAGGAATATGCACGTCCCTGTAAGACCTCTTGTCATGCAAACATAAGGTCCGCGTCCCCCGTGGAACGTCCAAACGGGAGGAAGGCTTTCTGAGTCCATGCCGTAACGCCCTACCTTTCCCATCGGTTGGGGGAGCTCTTCGTGACAACGTCCTTCCCGTGCTCCTCATTAGGAGTCCTCATGCGTCTTCACCGTGCTCTTTCGTGCACTCAGACCCTCCCTCTAGTAGGGGTGTAGAATGGCGTAAGAGGACATTTTGCAAAAAGGGTTTGTGCTCCCTAATCATGGGACTTAATAAGGACCTTTTTATCGTCCATCCTCTCAAGGGTTGCGAGCTTTGCTGATGTTGCTGCAGGTGAGGCATCAGGGTCCTTCCACGGTCTGTTGTCTCCACAGATCTCCTTCAGCAACCTTGGGTGTCTTGTGGAGGTAAGTCAAAGTTTTGGATGCCTTGTGCATATCGAGGCTGCTTGTGTTCTCCTTTCATTTCAGATCTGCGTCTTGATCTGTCGACGAATCCCAGTGTATCTCTCCCTCATATGTACACACATATTCACATGTCTTTCCACATATTAAGGCATTCCATTGCTGTTTTGAATTCCTCAAATTTTCCATGGTAATTTCCTTTAAGAAAAATGGGTAGAGCCATGCTTTGTACTCCTAGGCATAAGCCTATATGACACCTGATTTTTTGTCATCCATGGGCCTTTTTACCTCTCACTATGCCGGTCAGTTCTTTAACCATAAGTCCATATTTTTTGATTCTTTCGAGGTAGATATCCCTCCTGTGGCCATATAAGGAAATAGTTCCATATGTCCCTCGGGGTTCATTCCATGTATCGGGGGAATATGCCTTTGTTGTTTCCTTTATTTCCAAGAAATACAATGGGTAAATCCAATATGGGTTGCTGGGGTGTTTGTGTGTAGATGGATCTAGGAACCGCCTTGGGTTAGGTACATTAATAAGAAGGATATCATCCATGTATTTAGCTAAGTGCTTGAAATTTCTCAAGGTTCCCCCGTGTTTGAGGTTCCATAGTCTTATGGTGAAGTTGTATTCGAACCAGAAAAGGTAGAGATTGCACCAAAGGGGGGAGCAAAGCCCATGGGGATACCGGAGACCTATCTATAGGTCACCCTTCCTAGGGAGAGGTGCATATTGTAGAGAAGCCTTTCAGGGAACAATGAACTCTTTTTCTGAACAAGAGAAAGCAAGTGAAATCACTTGTTCCATAACTCGAATGAGTCCCATCTCCCCAGCTTGTAGGGGGATGTTTTCAAAGTACTTGTCAATATCAGCTATGAAGACACATGTTAACTATTGAGTCCAGCAAGTTTATCTCGGTGTCGTACACTGACTTGACTATCCAGAAGACTTTTGAGGGGACTCCCAAGTCATCTATGATCGATTCTTGTAACCTCACACTAGCAATCATAAGGGGTTCTAAGCATGCTTGTAGTGATGATGATTTAAATCCTGCTATCTCCAAGAAAACACATGCATGGGCATTTGTTATCCACCTAAATGAGCTCTTATGTGCTTTGTATGTGCACATTAGATACGGCAGTGAATGCTTCTCAATAAGTGGACATATCTAAAAGGATAAAATGACCTTGGCCAATCGGTCCAGGGAGTCCCCATGTTCCACCCGAATGAAGTCCGGGCTATTTAGTCTCTCATATGCTAGGGAGAAGGCAAGCTCTGTGCATATGAATGCTAGAGTGGATGTTGATTTATCCATGGAGGTAACTAGGAGAGTGGATACAATCCAGTCTATCTCCTTTTATACCTCATGAGAGTAAGAGAAGGTTAAAGGTTTCCCTCTCGCAGGGCTCTTAGTACCCACCAAGTTTTTCCAAAAGTCCCTTGCGAATGCTTCAAAGGGTTTTGTTAACTTTCGGAGGTTTTCTCCTTCATGTTTATCTATACCAAGCTTAGAACCTGGTACCAACAGGCCTGCATTATTGTGCGGAGTGTACCTTCTAGTTGCATTCCCTACCTTGGGATATGGTTCAAACCTTTCCGCACCTCATTACAAAGTTGTTCATTCTGAATTAGGGCTGTATTCAATGTTACTACATGGTACCACGTTCTGTTAACAAACTTGGTGATGCTGGGCTCATGGTAGTGACAAGACATGTTCCCATCATCCCTAAAAAATAGCCATGGTTTCATCAACTTTGCTCCCAAGTTATCCTTGAAAGACTAGCTAATAGAAGCTTCCTTTATAAATGCACTAGCCATTGGTAAATTATGATCCAAACAGAATTCATAAAGAAATTTTCTTATAGAAAAGTAATTAAGAAGGGGATTATCAAAATCCAATGTTATAAATCCTTTGTTATTATTCAAGTGGTGAGTGATTAAGGTAAACTCTCCATGAGGGAGGTAAACAAAGCTATTTGAGGGGAGGTTGTATACCTGCAAAACATCAATCCTTTTCGTCATATAGGAGGTGCTTAAATTGGTAGTTTTGTATTGACACCTTGCATAAAGGACATTCTCTTGCCGCCTCTCAAAATCTTTGAGGGCCTTACCTGAGATTCACCCGTGTCCAAGTGGATTGAGATTTCTGCACTATTTTTCCATTTAATTTGCTTCGAGGTGTGCGATTGGGCTGGTTGTAAACTCTTGGTTCTCCTATATCCCGCTCCACCTCATCACTGAAAACTGCCTCGCTTTGAAGAGCCTATTGCTGTATGGCTGATGGTATCATGTCCTCTTACAATCCTTTCTCCATATAAATCCCTGGGGATGGTTGCAGGAATAGTGGTAAAGAAGGGCTTTTGTCTAAATTTTATACTGTTGCAAGCATAAATTCTCTCCTGTAGATAAAGGTAATGTAGCCTCTTCCAAACAAGACCATATCAGGGGTCTTTATAAAAAGAAGGAATGAGTTAAAATATGCTTTCAAAGGTCTTCCAGGAAAGAAGGTAACCAAATTATTAGCAATAAACTAGATGGCATGGTCAAACCAAAGCAGTTGAGATTTACAATCCATTCGTTTCTCATTGCATCTGCATTTAATATACGGTCTACCCACATTAAAAATATCATTGACATATTTTGGGGTTCTCCTTTCTGATTCATTAATCCTGATTCTACATCTTCCGAAGACCCCCACAGGAGATGGACATCTGCCTGACGCAAACATAGCCATGGGAAAAATATGAAGCATTCACTGGACATAAGCCACACATTGGGCATCTTCGCATCTTTGGTTGCATAGCATATCACCCACATACATGATGATCATCACACGAAACTGGATGCGAAGTTAAGCAAATGCATCATGGTTGGCTATAGTGAAGAAAGCAAAGCATACAAGTTGTATGATCCCATTAACCGCAAGGTCATTATCTCCAGAAATGTAATCTTTGATGAGGAATCGAAATGAAAAACCTCAAATACACAGGAGATAGAAGCATCGACTTCAGAGTCAGAAAAAATTGATGAAGAAGAGAAAGAATTGCCAGTAACACCCCAGGCAGAGCCACAACAACACGATCTACTAGGGAAAGAAGACCAGCAGCCAGATTGACATATGCTCAGAAAGGCAAAGCAATTCAGGATGACCAACTATGCTCTTATGACTACCATCATGGCTACAGAAGAGCCAATGTACATCAAAGATGAAGTAGACAAGCCAGAATGGCAAACCGCTATGAATGAAGAAATGGATGCTTTGTACAAGAATAATACTTCGGAATTATGCAACCTTCCACAGGAAAGAAGGCCATAGCAAACAAATGGGTATATAAAGTGAAGTACAATCCAGATGGCAGTATTCAAAGATACAAAGCCAGACTAGTTGCAAAAGAATTTGCACAGCAATATGGTTAGGATTATGATGAGACTTATGCTCCAATAGAAAGGATGGATTCCATATGGTTCTTAATATCACTAGCAACACTCAGCAGATGGAATGCATACCAGCTCAATGTCAAGAATGCATTTCTCAATGGTTATCTAGACGAGGAAGTCTACATGCAACAACCAGCAGGTTATGCTGAACCAGGAAAGGAGAATAAGGTTTGCCATCTCAAGAAGAGTCTCTATGGCTTAAAGCAAGCACCCAGAAGTTGGTACAATAGAATCGACAAGTATTTTGCTGATCTGGGATACATGAAATCCAATGCAGATCATACTCTCTACTACAAAGTTCAAGGGGAAGACATTACTAGTGCACTTTTGTACGTAGATGATCTGATTGTGAGAGGAAGCAAGGATAGCTTCATCAGAAAACTAAACCAAGACTTATCTGCAGAGTTTGACATGAAAGATCTTGGACTTATGCACTATTTTCTTGGAATTGAGTTTTGGAAAGATTCAGATAGCACATTCATGAGTCAGCTCAAGTATGTTGACAATGTCCTGAAGAAGTTTCATATGGCAAATTGCAAGATTGCAGCCACTCCCATGGAACAGAGTTTGAAACTTACTAAAGATTTAAAAAAGCCTACAGTCAATGACAGGTACTACAAGAAACTCATTGGATCTCATATATATTTGACTATCACACGGCCAGATATTTGTTAGCAATAAGATCACTAGCACAGTTTATGGCAAATCCAAAGCAGTCTCATTGGAATGCAGCCAAAAGAGTCTTCAGATACATCAAAGGTACAAGATAGTTTGGAATAGAATACAGAGGAAGTCATCCACGGTTGCATGGATACTGTGACAATGACTATGTTGAGGATCATGAGACTAGGAGATCAACACAGGGATATGCATTTTTCCTTGGTCAAGGTGCTATATCATGGTTGTCAAACAAACAGCCAACTGTTTCTTTGTCTTCGACTGAAGCATAATATAGGGCACTCACTACAGGTGCATGTGAGGCTATATGGCTCAGAAGACTATTGTCAGAAACAAATTACTTTGATGAGTCAAAGCCAACAACAATATACTGTGATAATCAATCGGCTCAAGCATTGGCCAAGAATTCAGTATATCACTCGAGGACAAAGCACATTGATGTTAGAGAGCACTTCATCAGAGCTAGATGCCCTATCCTTAACCCCAAATGGGTTTGTATATATTCTACGTTTTCAACTAAATCTAGTGTATAGTTAGTCATTTGTGGTGTGCTCTCTAGTGGTGCCCTCTCTCCTCATCTCCACTCTTCTCCTCTCCCCTCTTCATATTTTGTCAACAAACACCAAAAGAAGCTCGTTCCCCACCAATACGAATCCATTCTTTCCACCCAGAGTTTTGGAGGCAAAACTTATGGCAGAGAAGAATAAAGTATGGGATTTGCATGATATGAATCTCCTAGCTCCATTCCACATTGAGACTTGGTTGTTTCTTACTGATCTTATGTATCGGTTCAGTAGGAAGACGATTAAGCAAATAGTTTGCAGTGGCTATTGCTTCTGCCCAATATTGATTCGGCAGATGCTTCTAACTAAGAATTGCTCTAGCACTGTTTGCTAAAGTACCATTCTGCATTCTGCTGAGGAGTATCGACACATGTGAATCGTCTTCGTATGCCGTGATTTCTATAAAAGTTCATGAATGCTGAAGACATGTATTCACCTCCTCTATCTGATCTCATGACTTTGATCTTTCTGCATGTCTCATTTTCTACCATGGCTTTGAATTCTTGAAATCTGGAAAATACTTCAGATTTCTCTTTCAGAAAGTAGACCCAACAATATCTGTTGTAGTTGTCCAATGAAAGTCAAGTAGTAAAGCAAACCATTGATGCTGCGGGTTTGGGCATAACCCCATACATTTGTATGAATCAAATCAAGAATACCTCGTGCATGAGAGGTACTTCTGCCAAAATGGGTTCACTTTTGTTTTTCGAAGCAGCATGCTTCGCAAACTTTTCCAATAAACTATAGCTCTGGAATCCCAATTGCCATATTCTGATTCCTGAGATCTAACAAGTACTTGAAATTGACATGACCATATCTCTTGTGCCATTTTGCAGATAATGGCATCTGTTGTGATTGAGCTGAGTCCATGGCATGCTTCTCTGGTACTGTAGCTAGCATTCTGTACAAGCGTCCTTCCTTGACACCTTTTGCTACTAGCTGACATCTTCTGGATTTATCTCTAATAGTGCATTCATTAGGGGAATTTGGGACTCAAAAAGGGCCTCTTGGATTAGTCCCTTAAGATTTGTGATTAGCAAACCAGCCAATGGGAAGGCTTGGGCATTAAAGGAATGGAGGATTCCATATTGGCCTCTCATTGGTGGAGAGCCCTCCTTGGTCCCCACTAGTCTTCCACTTGCCTCTATCTTGCCCCCACCACCTCTTCAAGCATTTACTCCCCCCTTTCACTTTTGAATGGTCCCCATACCCTCCTAGGCTCTCTTGGTAGGCCCCCAAACTCGCGACTTTTTTTTCCCTCCAAAAAATTAAAATTTTCCAAAAGTGTCCCTAGCACCACAAACTCCTCCCAAGAGTCTCCCCAAACTATCCCCATTGACTTCCCACCTTTCTCTGAGCCTCTTCCTTCTCTCTACCTCCTCTTAACCTCCTCCCAACCTCTTCCTCCTCTCAACCTCCTCTCAGCCTCCTCCTAACCTCTTCCTCCTCTCAACCTTCTCTCAACCTTCTCTCAGCCTCCTCCTCTCAACCTCTTCCTCCTCCCAACCTCTTTATCTTTGCTTGCTCCCATTCTTTCTACAATGGTGAAGCACTCCCCTTCCCCTAGGCCAAAGCTATCAATTCAATCTTGTGTGGGTCGCATTTTGAAGGACAATAGTGATATTTGGATCCCTCAAGAGTTTAGGTTAATATCATGGGTCATAATGCAACCATCTGCAATAGGTCCATTCAAGGCTTCTAGAAAGGATAGAGCAAAGAAAGAGAAGCATTGGAAGGGTAGCATTGTTGGGTTTTGTAATACAAAAAAAGGACTTAAGGTGAAGGTTCAACACGTGTACATGGCTCGAGACATGAACTTGGATCCTGCCAGTCAAAATTGCTTTCCTTCAAATTGTATCTCTCTTTTACATTAACTTTTTTTCATTTTTAGTTCACATGTGTATTCTAATGATTGTATGTGAGCATGCGTTTTGAGAGAGGGTGTCTTGTGGTGATAGTAGAGGGGGAGGGGGGGAGGGAGAGAGAGAGAGATGGAGGGGTTCAAGGGTGTTAGGGGGAGATAGTAGAGGGGAGAGATTTTTGAGTGAGAGAGAGAGACTTTAGTACAATCATATCATATCATATCACATCATCTCTCTCTCTCTCTCTCTCTCTCTCTCTCACACACACACACACACACACACACACACACACACACACACACACACACACACACACATACAATTACAAGGTTATAGTTACCTATAGTTATGTTGTTTCTCATTGTAGCATTGTATTCTGATGAAAGATATAGGCTAAAGCATGGAAAGTAGTTTTGATATGAGCTTACATGGAAAATAAATGCTGATAAATAAATGTTGATTATAAGATTTGATGGATGTTGTCTCCACCATAGGGGAATGTTTTGTAGGGTTTAGAATGAGAATATTTTTTTCTATAATTCATGCTACCAAGTTTTTCGAAGAGAAGCTGCATATGGAAGCCTACGTCCTATTTCTCTCCCTAACTTTGATAGTCCAGAATGGCCTCTTCCTGATCCATTCTCTATAGATGCATTTAGAATGAAGATGAGATCAGATATTCAATCATCAATGAAGCTTACTTTCGGTTCAAAATCTGTGGGTGTTAGTTGGTTCATGCCCTCCATTAAATTTATTTGTTTTTTCAAATCAGTCTTCATTCACATGTGGGTATGCAAAGGCCTAGAAAATGAATTTCTTGATAATCTTCTATACCCAATGTGGGATGTTAGGGAGGGTTTGCAAGAGGGAGACCATTTTCAATGTATACTTACTAAAGAAAGTATAGTAATAAGATATCAAGTAGTGCGGAGTATTTGCTATATGAGATACGCTTACAGACGTTGGAAAAATAATCATGGCACATGGATACCTATGGATTGTGATGTAGTGGACACCACAGAGGTAGAGGTACATATGCCCAATGGGGATATCCAATATCTTGAGGTCACAGGTAGTTGGAGCTTGAAGCATGTTCGAGAATACTATAAGAAAACAATATAACATCTGTGCTCAACAGATAACAGGATCTCATACGCAAGAGAGAAAACCAGATAGTATGGAGAATCAAAAATTTGATTACTGTAGATCTGATACAATAGATGGCGTTGCCTCCCAGCCGTGCGCTCCTGTGAAAGAGCTTCGATGGCGAGCTGAAAACAGTAGAGGACGGAGGCTGGATGCTAAGGAATCAGGGTTGCTGTAGCCAGTGACGAAATGGGCTTCACGGGCTTGCTCTTATATAGCCACCACAAGTAGTCAGTTAGAGCCAATTGGGTGACCGACCCAGTCCACCCAAAACGGCCGACTAGGCATCGGTCCCAAAATAAACTACCGACCACACGATAGAATCGTGGCGTAAAATAGAGCAATTGACCTATGGGTCCGTTCGGCCCAGAGCCATCTGAGATCATCTAGGGCTCCAAATGGGCCCCGCAACCCGAGAGTGGGCTACCTCGGGAAATGCTCCATCTACCCTCAATGCGGTTAGTCATGGGATGCCTTCCCGCACTTGCATATAGCCTAGTTGGCAGTGTGCAAACTCCGTCCAGCCATCAGGCCACACATGGCCCCCATTTGGTGTCCAAACCAGGACCTACCGGATAACCGAGCTACTCAAATGCCTTCTCCTCATATGGGGGGGCTTACAAGTAGAGTTAGCTAGTTCCTGCATAGTTACACGAGAGTGGAGCATTGATATCTAACACCCCCCCTCAATGTCCACCTGCAAGTGAACTTACTTTTTGGCCCAATGCCAAGTCGATGAAGATGCCTCTCCAGCAAGTCTCTTCCAAGAGCCTTCGTGAAGATGTCCGTAGCATTCTCTGTAGTCGGACAGTACACCAAGTCGACCTCTCCATCCATGATGAGCTCGCGTAAACACTATATTAGAGAATTTGGGAAAATCCCAATTCCCACGAAATAAAATATAGTCACTTCAAAAGCAAAATTTGATGTTTTTTATTGAAACATTAGCTCCATTGAGGACCCAAGTTTCAATTATGTTGGGGGAGACTAGACCATGCACAATACTTTCCCAATTCCTAGAACCCAAGCAACAAGGTTCCGTATGTTGCTATGGCAAAAGGCCTTAATAGATGTGAACATGGCCCCATGGCCAAAAACATTTGTTGATTTGCTAGTGAAAGAAAGATGTTTGTTGTTTCATATACATTAAAACCACAAACAAAATCCAATTTATAGATGTTGCGTTAGGAAGATTCATTGGAGTAAATTAAATTGCAGTATTGATATATGCAATAGGATTGTTATAGAGCTTTGACATCCATCATATAAATGTGGTGTTCAAAAACAAAATTAAACTTGCAACAACTGTCAATTTTTATTTGGTATATTAGATGTATCAAATTAATGCCAAATGCATATGTTTCTATGTTGATAAATTGCAATATTGACGTATGCAATAGGATTATGGTAGAGTTTGGACATCCATCATATAAATGTGGTGTTCAAAAACACCGTTCCATCACAATAGAGCTCGTGAAACTCCCCATCATAATAGAGCTCATGAAACTCAGAGACATGGTCTTGATAAAAACCTTTTTTTAAATTGCTTTCTTGTGCTAAATATAATCAAAACCATTGACACAGCCAATTTTGCAACTAAAATTTGCACCACATCATTTAACACAATCATTAACAATTCCATACTAGTATTCATACTCACAAAGTAGCTCATCTGTGAAGGAGATATCCTTTATGGTTTGCACAGTAATGTAGCCATGGGCACTCAAATCTCCTTGTGACTTTTGAGCCCAAGGTGGTAGCTTAGGGACGTATACAAATATAACATTTGTTCTTTCTTTATAATACATTGAGCTATTTATATATCCAACAATGTTTCCATACAATACATCTCCCACAATACATTTCACATCTGTCAATGGCTCAATGAATGGATCTTCAAACATTCCATAAGTCTTCATCCTTGGGAAAAACTTGAGGAGAGATCTCCAAGTATCATAATCATACTTTGGACCATTATATACCGTCAAATCTTGTTTCTTCTTGATGCTCGTATGTACAAAAAGACCATATCCTGCCCCAGATATTGTTGATTTCTTTACTTCATAATGGATGCCATTCATTTCGAACATGTGCTCAATGGGTATGGGCAATTCATGTTTCCATAAACCATTGGATGTAGGATCAAAATTTATAATAAGATAGCTCTTCAACTTTTCAGGACAATCTGCAACACCTATCATATGTTTAAAATCAAAGAATCATTCTTTTAGTGGAGGAATACAAACTCACATCACAAAGCATAGAGCATTTTTTGCACAAGGTACTAACTCAATGTCTATTAATTCTTTCACATAACAAATTGAAACATAATGTTTTGCAAATTGAATCTAACCAAATAGTGTCCAAATATAAATCAGAATGTAGGTACAAATGTTTTAGTTGAGCATTTGTGTCTGCAACTCTAATGAACGAGATCACTCAGATTCACTAAGGGTTGTCTGTGTAATAAAGTCGAATCAAGTTGGCTAAGAATGCCCTTGCAGCATCGGCAGTGATTCCCCTTTCCTTGCATCCAAGAACCATAGCAAAGCGTTTTGCCTCACTATCTTTCAATGGCCCCATTTTGGCAATTTTTCCTAGCATGCATTCTTCCTCTTCATTCAATGTAACATGTTGAGCATGCACCATACTTCTTGTAGTAGGACAAGTCCCTCTCACTCTAGTTTTGGTTATAGGTGAAGCAATACCTTTCTCTGTGTCTTTTTTTGAACTACGAATAGACATATGAGATTCGACATTCATCCTTTCAAGCACTTCTTTGTTTTTTTCTTTGAATTCAAGGATCACTGGTTGAAAATAATAGAACATATCATGCCCTTCGACAATCAGAGCTTGACCAAATCTATTAGAAGAGATGGCACTGCGCACATCTACTGCATCATCTAGCATCTGTAGGTATGGCAATAACTCATGAAGCAAAATAGAATCACCACAATCTATATCAAATTTTGTAGGGAAAATGCAATTTTCTGCTGGATTAACACAACTTGTGTAAGGCAAAACGTCAATGAACACTGTTCTTGCTGGTTTGCATTCCTCTTTGTCAGACTTTAGGTTGTGTGCTCTCAATGAAATTTGTTTGTGTGAAAGCATTCATGTTTTTCTTTTTCAAAACAAAATTGGATTACTAAAAAAAAGAAAGCATTCATGTTCATATGCATAGTATACCCCCTAAAGTTGTTGAATCTATACCCTTTCAAGTTATTTTAATCCCCAAAACTACATATCCTTACAATGCCAAAAACCTTTGCATAATAGATAGAGTGGAGTCCAACATTATCTAGCATTGCCCGAGTGTTCCCACTAAGAAAAGATTTGGCCAAGCGGCCAAAACATATTTGAGCATTCATATGAAGTGAATAAGGATAGAAACAACAATTTACACTAATTCATTCATCACGATCAAGACTCAACACACTTTTTAACATTTATGAACTCATAAATAAATTTGGATGTGTATCACTCTCCGAAGGTATTACAACATGCAAACACATCTTTTCATGAAATATAGAAAATTAAACATATTCGAGAATACATATGAATGTTTGAATTATGGCAATGAGATAGAAGAAATTTCCAAGTAATATTAAAAGATCCTTGGAACGAAATTAATACATCATATGGAGAATATAGCAAGATAACATATGGAAAACACGAACACCATATAAAAGGACAATTTCAAGGACCTGTTGCTTCCTCTTCTGTTTCCCAAAACTTTGAAGCGTGTTTTTGTAAATGCTCACGCTGCTCTTCATTAAAGGGTTGAAGCTCTTTTTGTCGTGGTATGGTATCAATTTCTTTATCCCCTCCACCTTTAGTTGTATCATCTTCTTTTGGTACCCCCTCTATTGCCAATATTGGTTCTTGGAAGCCAGACCATTGTCGAATTTCATGATTATTGTAAGCATACGTGCAACAGATACTTTCCACCTTTGCCAACTCCTCATAAGTCTCAACAACTGAAACAACACACCTCTTACAAGAAAGAGACTCTATTGCAGCAAGCCCCTCAGAGAACAAGTCCAATACATACTCATCTTCTTGACAGAAACCCATGATCATGTCTTTCATGATACTTGAACGTTTTCTTTTCAAGGACAATTCAATGTCAAATCCATCATCATCATCCTCGTCACCTGATTCTTCTGCACCACTTGATTTTTCATATTTTTCATCTGCAACATATATTGATGGCTTACATTGTGCATTGGTATAGCGCTCAATATCGTTGAAATGCTTTTCCTTGCTTACCAGTACATAGGCAATTAAGCCATCCATAGATCCAGTGACAAATATATCTGCAGTTTCAAAATTAAGGCAACCGAAGTGTATTTTATATTGTCCACATGTCTTATTTAATGCATTCTTCAAACATGATACATGATCCATGGTCAAGAACACCACAAGAAGGAATTGCACTGGGGGAGAAGCGATTGTCATCAAGCTTTTCAACAAACACTCAAAGCGATCCTCGTTCCAATTTCTACTTCTGCTTGGTCCATACATTACATCCAAAAAAGCAACCCCTATTGCCATTGGCTCTTGGTACACATTATGTATAAATTCCATTCCCTCCATGTTTGAACCGACTGTGTAGAACCTCCAAGGCCGGGTGGAATTCGGTCCATGACTTGAACCTTCACTTTGTCCCATAATCCACCTCAGATACTCCTTTGCAGCATCAGGCAATGGTGGAGTTTCCTTGCCCTGTTGAAGCTTCACTTTTAACCATGAATCAGAGCAACCACGAATCCGATGATACAATTTTGGAGTAATTTTAAAATGTAATCTGCACTCATCCCAATTTTTTAACATTAAAGAAGGACATTCTGCCGATATAAACATATAAAGTTCTTCTTGTAGTGCAGCATCTCTCTTGATCTGCATAGCTCGTCCTTCAATATCAAGAATCATGGCATCAGTCTTTGTTTTAGCTATGACTACTCTACCTTCCTTAATGTCATTTTGAATTTGACCAATTCGATCATCACTCAATCCACGCAAGCATCTAAACATTGAGACTGTGGGTTGCCTACGACATTTTCCATCTTGTGAATATTTGCCTGCAATGTAATCCTGAAGGATGGAGATCCAACCATCATAAATGGCATCGCTTGTGATTATCATATGTACATCCTTCGTGGCAAAGCTATTGCCCAATGTTACCTTGCCAGTGTTAATGAAAGCCTGCAAAATATATGAATCCATTAGAATGCAATAATTAAGAAAACATTCTTGTAAAAAATGATTCATAATTAAAATCTGTACTTACATCCCAATTCTCACGATCTGGATGTCCTTTTGCAAGCCCCTGTTGTGCTTTCTTCGGTCTGTTAAAGAGAGTCCATTGTCCCCTCACCTGCTTAAGTATATCAATGTATGGAGATTGTCTCAAGATATTTTGAGACTCTAGGTTTGCCATCTTTGATATCTCCACACAAAAGCGTGCGGGACAATTCACTAGAATCCTCGTGTGGCGGGTGTGATAGTAGTTCTTTCTTTGGGCCGTATTGTTATCATCATTAGATGTGAATATTTTAGCAACATATATTGCATGTTGTCCAGATAGTATCCAGTAGTGGCACTTGGTTAAATCCTTTTTATCTACCCGTTCTAGGGGCTGCTTTGTTTCAGGATTGAAAGGCATTAAATCCGCTACAGCAGCAGGAGGCCTAGAGTTGCAGCAAGCTTCTCCACATGCTCTTTGTTCAACCCTCTATATACATAGCTTGGAGGAGCTTTTTGACATCTTGCAACTGGAATTGGAAATGTTGCATGCAACCCGAATGGGTAGTGTTTTTCATATTCCACCAAGCCTGATGGTTTCTTTTGCCCTTTTTTTCCTATGACCTTTGCACTTGGCTCCAATTCACTACCACTGCTTTTTTCCACAGCTACTAACATACCCTCTGGAGGTGTTCCTTCCTCTGGTACATCAATTATAGTTAGCTTTCCTTTCTTTGCCCCTTCTCCGCTACCACCTGGTGCTTGAACCATAGTCGACTTTCCTTTCTTTGTTCCTTCCCCACTATCTTCCCCACTCTTGCGCTTCTTTAATGTTGCTGAAACTTTGCGATATGATTCAATGATTGTTGTCACTGTGTCAATTTCATTTCCATCAATTGATTCAACACTTATCCAGCCTCTTGAGTGCATGTTTTCATCCACATCAGAATTCATATGAGATGCTTCATAATCGATGGGATCCAAGAGAAATTTCTTATTTTGATTTATAATGATTAACAATCCAATATCTCCCTCTTTTCCAACCACATCTTCTGTGATTTGATGTACCGATCCAACACAAGTGTATGCACTTTTATTAGGTAACAAAACAAATAAGTGAATTCGTGTCAACTGTGCTCCCTCAATACTATATATGTCAAAGTACCAAGGTATGCTTTTTTCTCCAAATCCACTTACAACTTTCTCAACCTTCTTCACATTTGTGTCTTTCCTGTAAAAAATCCAAGCAATATACAAACTATCATCTTTATAATCTTTAACGTTAGACAAAACACATTATCGATAAACATATTTGAAATTTGAAATAGAATCGAGAATTAACAACAGACATAGTGGTAGATTTGAGAAAGCACCATGGTCTAGGGAGATTTGGCCGTGCGGCCAAATCTTATTGGCTTCTTTTAAAGCACCAGAAGGGGAGGTTTGGATCTATCGCCAAATCTTATGGGCTTCTTTCAAAGCACCAAAGTTTTGGGAGATTTGGCCTTGTGGCCAGATCTTCTGGGCTTCTTTCAAAGCACTAGGGAGTGGAGAGATTTGGCTGCACAATCTTCCTAGCTTCTTTCAAATCGGTCAAATATTTCTAGCTTCTTTTAAATCACCTGGGTCTAAGGCGATTTGGCCGTGTGGCCAAATCTTGCTAGCTTCTTTCTAATCACGAGGGTCTATGGAGATTTGGCCGTGCGGCCAAATCTTTTCAAAGCACCAGGGTTTGGGGAGATTTGGCCTTGTGGCCAGATTTTGTGGGCTTCTTTCAAAGCACTAGGGTCTGGAGAGATTTGGCCGTGCAGCCAAATCTTGCTAGCTTCTTTCAAATCGGTCAAATCTTTCTAGCTTCTTTTAAATCACCTAGGTCTAAGGAGATTTGGCCGTGCGGCCAAATCTTGCTAGCTTCTTTCTAATCACAAGGGTCTATGAAGATTTGGCCGTGTGGCCAAATCTTTTCAAAGCACCAGGGTTTGGGGAGATTTGGCCTTGTGGCCAGATCTTGTGGGCTTCTTTCAAAGCACTAGGATCTGGAGAGATTTTTTCGTGCAGCCAAATCTTGCTAGCTTCTTTCAAATCGGTCAAATCTTTGTAGCTTCTTTTAAATCACCTGGGTCTAAGGAGATTTGGCCGTGCGGCCAAATCTCTGTAGCTTCTTTTAAATCACCTGGGTCTATGGAGATTTGGCCATGCGGCCAAAGCTTTGTAGCTTCTTTTAAATCACCTGGGTCTATGGAGATTCAGCTGTGCGTCCAAATCTTTTCAAAGCATCAGGGTTTGGGGAGATTTGGCCTTGTGGCCAAATCTTATGGGCTTCTTTCAAAGCACTAGGGTCTGGAGAGATTTGGCCGTGCAGCTAAATCTTGCTAGCTTCTTTCAAATCGGTCAAATCTTTGTAGCTTCTTTTAAATCACCTGGGTCTATGGAGATTTGGTCGTGCGGCCAAATCTTTTCAAAACACCAGGGTTTGGGGAGATTTGGCCTTGTGGCCAGATCTTGTGGGCTTCTTTCAAAGCACTAGGGTTTGGAGAGATTTGGCCATGCAGCCAAATCTTGCTAGCTTCTTTCAAATCAGTCAAATCTTTCTAGCTTCTTTCAAATCACCTGGGTCTAAGGAGATTTGGCCGTGCGGCCAAATCTTGCTAGCTTCTTTCTAATCACGAGGGTCTATGAAGATTTGGCCATGCAGCCAAATCTTTTCAAAGCACCAGGGTTTGGGGAGATTTGGCTGCGTGGCCAAATCTTGCTACTTTCAAATCACCAAGGTCTAGGGAGATTTGGCTTTGCGACCAAATTTTGTACGTTTTGAAAGAAGCTAGGAAGATTTGGCCGCATGGCCAAATCTCCCCATTTAAAATTCAAATCTTAAGATTCAAATTTCAAATCTGAAAATTCAAAATTCAAAATTCAAAACCTTAGATTCAAAATTTAAAATTCAAAATTGAAATTTTGAATCTTAGATACAAAATTCAAAATTCAAATTTCAAGATCTGAAAGTCAAATCATATACTAAAGACCCTACTTTCAAATCACACTTCGAGATTCATATTTTTACAATTCTTGCTTTCAAATCGTGGTGTTTTGAAATGGAAAAGATGGAGAACATGCAAGAATCAGGTACACTTTCTATTTCTTTCATTTTCTTACTTGGATGATTGAGTAGCCATTGTTGTTCGTGAGCTTGTGCTCTTTGGATTTCAAGCAGGCAGTAGGAAAGGATGGAGTTTTTGTTCATAGGAGGAGGAAAGGGTAGAAGAGGATAAGAGTAGGCAAGAGCAAGATAGGACGGAAGAGGCTGAATAGGGACGAAGGAGCAAACGAAGGAGGTTCCTCATGCGAGGAGAGGGATGCTGTGACGACTGCGACGAGGGCGTAGGAGGTTCCGAGAGAGAGGGGAGGGATGCTGCGACGAGGGCGAAGCAGTAGATTAGGAGAGCGGCTAAAGGGACGGTGTGACAAAGGAGGTTCCGAGAGCAAGGAGAGGGAGGCTGCGCCGATTGCGACGAGGGATGCTGCCTGCAAACGGGGGCTAGATGACAATGAAGGAGGCTCCGAGAGCGAGGAGAGGCATAGGAGGCTATGAGGGGGAGGCAGGACGAGGAGGCATGCGACGATGGCGAAGGAGGATCTGGAGGGGAGGCGCGACGAGGATGAGAAGGAGGCTCTGGGGGGGAGGCGCGACGAGGAAGAGGAGGCTCTGCGATGATGGCGAAGGAGGATCTGGGGTGGGAGGCGCAACGAGGATGAGAAGGATACTCTAGGGGGGAGGCACGACGAGGAGGCTGTGAGGGGGAGGCGGGATGAGGAGGCTCTGAGGGGGAGGCGTGCGACGACGACGAAGGAGGCTTTGGGGGGGAGGCATGACGAGGATGAGAAGGAGGCTCCGGGGGGGAGGCGCGACAAGGAAGAGGAGGCTCTACAACGATGGCGAAGGAGGATCTGGGGTGGGAGGCATGACGAGGATGAGAAGGAGGCTCTGGGGGGAGGGGAAGGAGGAATCCCCCAAAAAAGGGGTGGAGGGGAAGGAGGAATCCCCCAAAAAAGCATGTAGAGCAAAAAAAAAAGAGAAAAAGACCTCTTTCTAATCCAACTATTGAGTGTGGAACCTATGGAGTGCTTAATTGGTAATGGAAGTTTAAAATCTACATAGTTAAGTGCACATTGTTAGGACAAATCTGGGATGGGGAGCCTCCCGGGACCTCTCATTTTGACATAGTTTTAAACTTTTTTGCTTGAAATTAGCTAACCAAGGGTGGAGGAGTGTTTTCCAAGAACTACCCCATCTAAGACATTGTCCTAAGGCTCTCAAACCACCCTAGTTACACATTTGAGATCTAGGAAGGGAGAGAACAAGGTGAGCCTAGCACTTGATCCCCCATGAAGATGAATTCAATTCCTTCTCATAGTTTTACTTTTTATGCTTGGTTTAAAAGGTTTGTTTAGCTTTGCCTTTTAAAGTTTTGGTTTTTTAATGGTTTTAGATTTTCAGGTTTGCTTTTAAAGTAATAGTATGATTTTAAAGTGTAATAGCGTGAATCATGAAAAGCATGTACGATTTTTTGGAAAGTAGGATCTCTAGATTTGAATTTCAAAATTTGAAACTTGAAATTTGAATTTTGAAATTTGAATTTTGAAATTTCAAACTTGAATTTTGAATTTTGAACTTTAAAATTTAAATTTTAAAATTTGGATTTTCAATTTTTAAATTTAACGTTTGAACATTTGAAGATTTGGCCATGTGGCCAAATCTTCCTACTGATTTGAAAGAAGCTAGCAACATTTGGCAGCACGGCAAAATTTTCCCAAATCCTGGTGGTTTGAAAGATTTGGCCACACGGCCAAATCTTCCAGAATCTAGTGATTTGAAAGAAGCACGCAAGATTTGGTTGCATGGCCAAAACTCCCCATACCCTAGTGCTTTGAAAGAAGCCTACAAGATTTGGCCACACGACCAAATCTCCCCAAGTTTGAAAGAACGCCACAACCAAATATTTTCAGTGCTTTGAAAGAAGTCACCAAGGTCTTGAAGGATTTGGTCGTGCATCCAAATCTTGTTAGCTTCTTTGAAAGCACCAAGGTCTGAGTAGATTTGGCCGTGTGGCCAAATCTTATTGCTTCTTTCAAAGGACTAGTGTCTTAGGAGATTTGGCCATGTGGCTAAATCTTGTTGGCTCCTTTCAAAGCACCAGGGTTTGGGGAGATTTGACCATGTGGCCAAATCTTGTGGGCTTCTTTGAAAGCACCAGGGTATGTGGAGATTTGGCTTCTTTCAAACCACCAAGGTCTAAGTAGATTTGGTTGTGTGGATAAATCTTGATGGCTTCTTGAAAGCACTAGTGTCTCGGGAGATTTGGTTGTGTGGACAAATCTTGCTATCTCCCTTTCAAAGCACCATGGTTTGTGAAGATTTGGCCATGTAGCTAGATTTTGCTGGCTAAAATTCAAAGCACCAAGGTTTAGGAAGATTTGGTCATGCAATGAAATCTTGTAAAGCATTTTCATCCTAAGTCACACCATCAAATATCAATATTGAACTATAGCAAATGCTATGTATGCAGGTGCCGTGACATTGAAAGTGGGGGTTAAAGTCAACTTGCTTGTCAGTGGAAAGATTGTTGCGATTGGGACAATATTCTCTACATCACATGATGACATGTGCCAAGGTGTGTCCTTGGGAGAAAACAATGTATCGGTGGCGATCGATATTTGTATGGATGAAAGTGCACTTCTTCCATTTCCTACAATGGATGCATTCTTAGTCTATGAGGCTTTGGGTAGTGTTGTTCGTTGGAAAGCACGATCAATGAGTTGTGTGGACAATGTCAATGGAGCTATTGTACCAATGAATGATATAACATCAGATACCATTGATGTTGAACCTCTATGTGAATATGATGAGTTTTCCATTCGAGAATCATGGAAGGACAAGAAAGTTTTAATATGGGATGAGCAAAAAACCAAGAGCATTGCTGAGGGTGTTGTTTTGTATGTCTACCCATTTGAACCTATAAATTTTGAGATGCTTGGTGAAGGTAATCTGGGTGTGGGAATTGAAAAGTATCATAGTGATGTATCAGGCATCGATACCATCCACTTAATAAAATGGCCCGTTGCACAAATAACCTTTTTAGATGGAGCTTCATTAAGAATCGATGACACCATGAATTTTCCAAGTGGTTCTGGGCAAAAGCACATGGAAGATGAGGACCCAAATGAAAAATCCACAAAAAAGAGGCGTTACTGCATGATAAAGAGGAAAGCTAAAAAACATGGCATGCCATTAGCATCATCTAGACTCACAAGGGATGCAGTCACAAAAGTATCCATGATTGATTGTTGTAAACAAAATTGTTGTCAATTTGCCGATCGTCCAATGATATCCAAATTACGCATAGAGTATTGGGGCCAAAGTTTGGAGGCTCACACCAATTATGTATATGACACTCTTGGGGTTGCTTGTCCAAAAGATGACAATGGGCAGTTCAAATATGTCTTTTCATTGAATGGTATTCAAGTTTGTTGTAGAGCATGGTATGAAATGCATGGTATTCCAAAAACAACATTTTATTGATACAGGGAGCAATTTGAAATTGGTATACGAAGGTGCATGCATGGTAATAAAGGAATCGTGCGGAGAGGTTGGGACTACACAGAACTGGGTAGAGCCATAATCCAAGATTTTGTGGATAACAATTCTGAGCGTATGCCACACAAAAGTAGAACACTTTAGGATGGATCAAGGGAAACACAATTGGTGATATCGGATGTATACAAGCAAGTTGATATTCTCTATGAGGTTAACATCATGCAGTTAAAGCATAGTTTGGGTTGTAAGGAGATGTCAACTTCCACGTTCAACCACATATGGAACTCTGAATTCAAGCAAGTAACTTTGTCAAAAACAAGTGAATTCTCTAAGTGTGGTTTATGTAGTGAAATCAAGGCTCAGCTTGCAGCGACAAAATGCCAAAATGAACGTAATAAGTTGATGGAAGATAGAAGAAAGCACATGTTACAACAAAAAAGTTGTAGAAATGTGTACTACACTTGGCGCAGATTTTCTGAAATGTATCCTCAGACATACTTGTGCATTATCCATGATAAGATGGACCAAAAGAAGACAGCCATCCCTAGATTACGCAATCGTTCAAAGGACACAGACAAATCCTTTCAGCTCCCAGTGGCTTTGACTGGCATGATAACATATGGACATGGTTAAGGACGTTATGGTCACTTTTCTTTATCCTTGTGGCCGTCGGATCCTAACTTCACAATTGGTTCATTGGCTTTGTGTTTGAGAAATCTTGAAAGATTTGATAACCATGCACTTGGAGATTTGGTACATGATGGGATGCCAAGGTCTGACAACGCTCTGCTAAACGCACTAACCTCAAGAGAAGCATTGGATTCTCACTATGTTTCTAATGACAAGCAACAACTTCATCTTGAGGCAGTGGGTGGAACATTCAAAGACCTTGGACTTGGAAGTTCCCATCAAGAAAATCCTTATAAGAAACTACCCGAACACCTATTGTTGTAGTTGGATAATTGTGGTTCTGAAAACAAGAATATATCATTACTTGTTGCTCGAGGGATTTTCAAGTCAATTCAATTGGGATTCTTGATGGTTGGGCATACACATGAGGATATTGATGCAATGTTCAGCAGGTTTTCTGAGAGGTTAAGAACTAGCCAAACATTGACATTTGCACATCTCATGGATACTTTTAGATAATGTGAGGAGTCTTCTCCAATGCCATTTTTGGTAACGAAAGTCCGTGATTTCAAGAGCTATGTTGATGGATGCCTATGCGATGGGCAAGATGATTTAGTGAGACACTCAAAACCTCTCCACTTTCGGTTCTTTATACGAAATGAAGTTCCTATCATGCAATATAGAGTGCATCCATGATCTTTAGATTGGCAACCAAGTGAAGGTGGCATTAAGTTGTGGAAGAGACATCCGGATGATCATCCAATGCTACCAAGTGGAGAGTCACCTTGTGTACCCATGTTCGAGTATGTGAAGGATCACTCAAATGTGGTATTTGGTATCAAGGAGTATGTACACTTTTGGGAAAAATGGGCGCACCTACAAGGTCCAGAAGCATCTTTCACAAAGTTTTACAAGCCGGTAGTGAAGTATTGGAAGAACATGATTGATGAGCTTGATAAACCAAACAATAGTGTAGAGGGCATGTACGAGAGATTTTGGCCAAAGACGCAACATATTGATTGTGTGCAAGTAGTTGATAATGAAAATGATGAGTTTCAAGGAATTGAAGAGTTGAATGATCACTACTGTGGACCTCAAAGGAAAAAGCCAAAACAATCATTTGATCCAATGGTTGATGTACAAAAAGGACACGTTCTTTTGGTCTGACCAGTAGAAAAAATTTACCCAATTTGGCTAGGCATTGCTCAAACTGATGTACAGAAGGATAATAAATCTAAAAATTTCAAGAAGGTTTTCATACAATATTGGGCACCTATATACAAAAGACGCAATGCACAAATTGAGGAGGTGTATGTAGATTGTTGGAACAAGATTTGGATGTACAATAAAGGTGATCCTCCACATTGGGAATCTGTTGATGATATTGTATGGTCATGGGTTCCAAAAGGTATCCTCTCAAAGAAGGTTTCCTCGAAGAGTAGCAACCTCCCCATCAAGGTGAAGATACCAACCATTGCACGCAAGTGAGCTTTATCCAGTTTGTCTCATAGAACAGATTCCAACTCTGATGCTGACTCCACAATGGAGTGAAGGTACTTGAAAAGCATGACTTTTTTTTCCTTGCACAATGATAATTTAATTGAATACTGACAAATATTTGGAAGGTATGACATTGTTCTTTTTTCTTTATCTTTTTTTTGCAGACCATTGCTTCATGGTTGCAAGTTTTGCACACTCGACAAAATATCAAGGACTAGTGTTGCATTCTTACTTTTTCTTCAACTAAACTAAACTGGTGTTTTTGAACACCACATTTTTCCAAGAAGAGGCAAAAAATGCTTCGTTGAACTCAAACATATGATGTTTTTTTCTCGGCTAATGCAGAACATGCACACTCCAAACTGTGAGTTTCATATACATGGCCAAATCCAGGGAGAAAGTAAATGGAGTGCACTCAATGCATTGTAATTGCAACCCCTCAAAAAATACCATGCATTGGTCGAAACCTCAACATTTGACATTTTATTTATGTTGATGCAAACCATGCACATTTGCAAGATTTGGATGGACTACCAAATCTATTGGAAAAATCAATGAAAAACATTGAATGTTACATAATTACAACCCCTCAAAAATTCCCAAATTATCAGGATTTTCCCAAATTCTCTAATATGGAGTTCGTACAAAGTGATATTGAATCTCAATGTGTTTTGTGCAAGCGTGGAACACAGGGTTCTTTGCAATCGCCATGCAACTCTGATTGTCACATGATAACTGCGTAGGCTTGTTCTGCACTGCACCCATGTCCCCTAAAATCCTCCTCAACCATACTGCCTCGCAAGAAGCAAAGCAAGCTGATTTGTACTCAGCCTCGGTAGAAGAAAGAGCAACTGTAGGTTGCTTCTTGCTGACCCATGACACAGCTCCAGATCCAAGTGAGAAACAGTAACCTGTCACTGATCTCCTGCTGTCCATGTCTCCTGCCCAATCCGAGTCACAGAATCCGGTCAAGATGTTGCCCTTGGTATAGGTGATGCCATAATCAAGTGTGCCTTTGATGTATTTCAGCACTCGCATCCCTGCCCTCCAATGGTTCTCCTGGGGCTTATTGGAAAACCTGCTTAGTACACCAGTTGCAAAACTGATGTCTGGCCATGTGTTGCACAAGTAAATCAAGCTGCCCACAAGCCTTCTGTACTTTGCTTCGTCCACCAGTGGTGATGAATCCTCGTTTGAGAGCTTCACGTCAACCTCCATAGGGCTACCAACTGTCTTGCACTCAGCCATGCCAAATGCCTTCAGTATCTCTCCAACATACTTCAGCTGTGAGATGAAGATCTGTTTCGGCTCTTGCCAAACTTCAATCCCCAAAATTCAGAATGTAAACTACCATATTACATGCTTCAGCCCAGAAAGTCTTTGGCAAATCTTTCCCTTTCATCATACTCCTTCCCATTTCACAGATAACACGCATCTTGCGTTCTGCTACTCCATTTTGCTGTGATGTATGTGGCGGGGGTTTCTGCCTCTTGATCCCGTGACTTTTGCAGTAACTTTCGAATTCAGTTGATGTGAACTCTCCACCTCTGTCTGATCTCAATTTCTTCACCTTCCTCCCCGTTTCTTTCTTGACCATTACATGCCATTCCTTGAACTTACTAAAAGCCTCGTCTTTAGTCTTCAGGAAGTATATCCATATCCTTCTATTGTATCGTCGATCATCATCATGAAGTAGTAGGAACCACTCAAAGCTTCCATCTCCATCTTTCCGCAGAGGTCCGTGTGAACGAGCTTTAGAGGAGCCTTTGCCCTGCTGGCCTCTTTAGGAAAGGACTGCCGATGCTGCTTGCCCATCATGCAAACTTCACATACATCGAGCAGATCTATAATTTTTGGTAGGTCTGCAATCATTCCACTTTTATGCATCTCCTTCAAAGAACTAAGGCTTAGATGACCAAACCTCTCATGCCACAGCTTAGTGTTCTTCACATCGGCTTGAGCAGTGAAAGTTAAGAGTTCGTAGATGTTGTTGCGCCGTGTACCTTTACCAACGACCTTCCCTTGAAGATCTAGAATCTGTGCACCATTCTTATCGAATTGAACTTTGAGGTCCCGATCCATGATTGCAGAAACGGACAACAAGTTCCTCTTGATATCTGGCACATAAAAAACATCGAACAACTATTTTACAACTCCATTTGACTTGAGAGCAATCGTACCTTTTCCTTTTGTTGGACATTTTGCATCATTGCCGACTGCTACCAGGATGTCATTCCCTACCGGTTGTAGAGAGGTATACCAATCCTTCCGACTGGTCATGTGGCATAATCCAAGGTTCATCCGCAGATACATGAATTGCCTCCGTGCAAATCTCCTCAATTGCTATGAATAGCTCTATTGGTACTGCCTGCGCGCTGTTGCTGGACTCTTTCTTTACTCCGTTATTCTCATCTGCAATCTTCTTTCAGCACTCATTCTGCTTGTGCCCTGCCTTGTTGCAATAGAAGCACTTGATCTTCTTCTTTCTCTTTTTATCATCAGAAGAAGATGGGTTACCAGAGTCCTTACCCTTACCTTTCTTTGATCCAGCGTAGAAAGCCGAATCTTCTCCAGTCCTCGTCTTTTAACGCATCTCCTCCTCCAGAAGCATCGCGCTAAAATTCTCAAAGTTGAGGGGTAGATTTTTATTCTGCGTATTCAACGCCGACCGTCGTACTTTGGTGGGAGAATCCGTATGCACCTTCGTGCTAGATTCTCGCTGGTGATGGTGATGCCAATCGCAGTCATCTGATCGCGCAGATTCTTTACCCTGGTGATGAACTTCTCTGCCGCTTCAGACTCAGACAATTTCTCATTTGCGAGTTGAGTCTCCAGATTCTGAATCCGCGTCTGATTCGTGGTCTCGTACTGATTTTTCAAGATCGCCCATGCCTCCTCCGCTGTGGTGACATGTTGAATTAACGCCATGACAGAATCACTTACATTGTAGACAATAGAAATCATCGCATCTGCATTTCTCCTTGTCCACGCGAGAATCTCATCCGTAGTTGGTACTATCTGTTGTCCTGCATTGGCTGGATCCGATCTCGCAATCGGCCTCACGTCCACCCCAGTAGCAGTATCCCAAAGCTCGTATGCGCTTAGGATGGTCTTCATCTTGAACTTCCAGAGTGGATAGTTAGAGCCGTCCAACTTTTCGCTTTTGCCGAACGGTGGGATTCGTAGTCTTGTGGGCCGGGCCATCTCTCAGTCTGCTCGCAAACAGAAACACACTACCAAATCTTCTTGCTAGAGTCCAGGCTCTGATACCATGTAAGAAAACAATACAACGTCTGTGCTCAACAGATAATAGGATCTCGTATGCAAGAGAGAAAACCAGATAGTATGGAGAATAAAAAATTTGATTACTGTAGATCTGATATAATAGATGGCGCTGCCTCCCAGCCGTGCGCTCCTGTGAAAGAAGCTTCGATGGCGAGCTGAAAGTAGTAGAGGACGGAGGCTGGATGCTAAGGAATCAAGGTTGCTGTAGCCAGTGATGAAATGGGCTTCACGGGTCTGCTCTTATATAGCCACCACAAGTAGTCGGTTAGAGCCAATTGGGTAACCGACCTAGTCTGCCCAAAATGGCCGGGTTGGTCCCAAAATAGGCTACCGACCACACGATAGAACTGTGGCGTAAAATAGAGCAACAAACCTATGGTCGTCATTCGGCCCACAGCCATCCGGGAACATCTGGGGCTCCAAACGGGCCCCACGACCCAAGAGTGGGCTGCCCCAGGAAATGCTCCGTCTACCCTCAATTCGGTCAGTTATGGGATGCCTTCCCGCACTTGCATGTAGCCTAGTTGGCAGTGTGCCAACTCCATCCAGCCATCAGGCCAGACATGGCCCCCATCTGGTGTCCAAACCAGGACAACCGAGCTACTCAAATGCCTTCTCCTCATATGGGGGGGCTTACAAGTAGAGTTAGCTAGTTCCTGCGTAGTTACACGAGAGTGGAGCATTGATATTTAACAAATACATCGCTGTCACCTTTGATGATAGTGATTTTTTCTTTACAGTAAATGGGAAGATAGTAAGAAGGCGACTCAAAGGAACATC
The DNA here is from genome assembly GCF_047967505.1 of Dipteris shenzhenensis. NCBI lineage: Eukaryota > Viridiplantae > Streptophyta > Polypodiopsida > Gleicheniales > Dipteridaceae > Dipteris > Dipteris shenzhenensis. The sequence goes on from NC_141604.1 coordinate 46,607,339, forward strand.
AATGCTTGAGAAATGGAAGCCTCCTTGTAACTTGTCCATTCATACTGGTATTAAATAAATGTAATAGTTTTTAAAGTGTGATGTCATTTGTACTGGCAATGAGTATACTTAATAAAATTAGTAGTTTTTGATGTGTGTTGTAATAGTTTTGAAAATATGATATAGTTTTTGAAGTGTGTTGTAATAGCACTTGAATAAATGTAAAAGTTTTGAAACTGTGTTGTAATACTTTTTGACTAAATGTAATAGTTTTTGTTAAGTGTGATGTCATTTGTACTAACATAGGGCCCCCTAAATTCCAAAAAAAAAATCCATTATTTTGGGTGGCAAGGGGAGGCGGGAGTGGAATATGATGGCAAATTATTTAGGCCAATATATTACATTGTCCAATATTTTATTACCTAAATTGTAGTCACACCTTTAAGGTATTTAAAGAGACTGAAGTCAACTATATAAAGGGCCATTAGGTATGGCATAGCCTTTATTATCCTCACCTCCTAGACAACCTGCTCTTGCCATCTTCCACAAACCTCCAGTGGCCACACCCCGCGAGGCATACCATGACTTCATCGCTTCTACTCGTCATTCAAGTAGAGAGGCAGAGTTGTATGACATTTTTGATCATCAGATAGATGTCATTGGCATAGTCCACAAGCATCTAGATCTCTTTAGAGATGTGGTAGATTACGTGAGAGAAAATCAAGCCTTACCGGATCCGGCTAGACATAGATAGAGTATAGTGGGTTCCTGTGAATCTCCTCATTGACTGTCGCCAGGCTGATAGCACTTTCAAGTTTAGGTTGCAAAGAATTTGCAAATCCCTTAGTTCAAAAAGTTTTAGAAGGATTTCCAAGGATAAAGAGTTGGATCTGCAAGCGGGTCCTACAGGAACTCGTTTTGTATCCCTAGAAATAGCCTATTGTGTAATTCTTTTGGAAATGGAGGACACAAATGCACCTCCATTCATCAATGTAGAGCCACCTCTTCTTCTAGCAGCAGGGCAAGATGTGGACGTTGAGGAGAATCGTGGTTGCAAAAGCCGCTATTGCTCTAGATTGGTCTAGTGCAACTTTGGACAAGGGAAAGCACATAGTAGATATAGAGCAAACAATAGAGTTGGTTGTGGTTCTCGAAGTAGGAAGGACATCATCCCCCACAGGACAGCCAAAAGGGGAAGAGGAGGAAGAAGGTATGACGGATGAGGTTTTGATGCAAACCCTTTTGTATATTTTGATTGAAAACAAAGAGTATTTATTATTGATTGACATTCAATATATTAAAAAATTGAGAGAAGATGAAGTATTGGGGGCACTCTCTGCTTGGGAGAGTAGTAGTAACTTAGGTTACCTAGAAGGGGGGTTGGATAGGTGCACGGATTTGGCACCTGCAAACACTTTGGAGCATCCGATCTTAACTATGTGGGAGGAAATGCATGACTCTACTAATGCAGCAGTTACAAAGACGGAGTTCCATGAGGTCCAAGAAAGATTGGAGGCAGAGAGGGCGCAGAAACTTCAGAGACATCATCGGCACCACCTCCAGCAATTAATGAGAGCAAAAGCTCCATCGATATATCTCGGTCGGGAATGGACGAACAAGATACTGCCCACATTGTAAGTTCATGATATTTTATCAATATGAATGAGTTAATGTTCTTAGTTAAGCATTGAGAAGATTACTGATGTTATCTCAATTTTCAAAACGTCATCGAAGTTGATAAGTTTGTGACATGTAAAGGGGGTCCAGGTAATAGCATCGGTGTGGATTCAGCACTAGGACACTACATGGGAATGTTCGAGTGCCATAGCCTAGTGTGCTTCCATGCTTTGTTCTCCCCTTATGGGAAGGAAGCGATGATAAAGTGCAGGGTACTTTCAAAGCTAGTCTCCCTTGTGCCTTTACCCCCTTCTGTGCAGAAGTGTATTTTGGTGAGGTGGGACTTGGCACTATCTACGTTTGGAGAGAAACTAGCAAGAAGAATCGTGGTGGTTGCTGGCTATGGGTGCTTTGGCAGGTGTTTTGATGCTGGGCAGCTTGTAGAATCTTTAAGTGAACCCACTTTTTTGTTGACTCAGAGAAGAGCAGCAATAGTAGCTAAAGCTAAGCAAGAAAATATTTTGTAAAAAGTGCATCTATTGGATGCAATATACAAGAAATATTGTATAGACATCAAAATTTAATATAGATTTCTCTTGTTTTCCAGATGGGTGGTGTTTTGCATTATAATTGAGTTTCATTTCTTGGATTTTAGTGTATCCTTAATTTAAATATACGGTTGATTTTGAAGAAAAGTGCATTCCCTTATCAAAGGTTTCAAGAATTCTTCAAGTTACTAGGTGTATGAATAGACAAGATCAAGATTGCTGATGAACTCTAATCAAGATAGCAACAAAAGGTTAAATTGGATGCACAATCTCAAACCCTTCCATATTTAGATTCATCTTGGGACTAGGAATGTTTTGCATCCCAAACCTAGGAGGAAAATAGAACAATAATATGGTGGCTAATTTAGTTATGTGCATGGTTAGTTGGAAGGATTAATGTAAATTAAGAGGATATATGCTCCATGATTGAGATGGCAAGCTCTCACTTATGCCAATGGTTCCACATGGATATGGCAATAATCCACATGTATACTTGGTTGGTGTTTGTGTATTTTCAAATTTGGATAGAGAACAAGCATATGACTGACTCAAATCCTAGCATAGGAGATTGGGTTTTGACTTTTATGGAAATTGTGGCTAAGGGGTGTTACACACAATTGAAGATGTAGGCCCTTATGGTGTAAAATGTTGTAAAGTATGGTAGGAATGGCCAAATTTGCTTTAGAAGTGTGCCTTAATATTTTGAAGACATGGGTGATGATTACAGTGTGAAGTTTGATACAAAATGGTAAGGTTGACAAATTTACTAATAGCTATGAACAACAATGGATTAAAATGGTTGTTGCAATGGATTAAAATGATGTGAATAACATGACATATGAAACCATGATTCAAAGTGGGTCCCAACTTTGAATGCTAATGATCAAGATATGGGTTTATAAATTGGGACACATTTCAAGCATGAAGAAGCAAATGGATTTGGGCAAAAATTTTGTGTCTTTGATCAGAAGGTGGCCTCATATGACATAGGCACCTTTTTTTGTTTTTTTTAATGTATTTGTTTCTTCTATGTAAGTGATGGGGGATGCATCCCCCAATTTAAGAAAAACCCCCAAGAGGCCCTAGTGCATGCAAGTGTGACTTTAGGCCAGATGGGGTCCCCGTCTGGCCCAAAGTCGCACTAGGGCCTCTCGGGGGCTCTTTTTTTTTTTGGGCATATCTTACTCCCATCACATACACACACACCCATCACACACACAAATAAACAAACACATAAAAACACAACAATAAAACCCCCCGAGAGGCCCTGGTGCACGCAGGCGTGACTTTGGGCTAGACGTCTAGCCCAAAGTCGCGCCTGCATGCACAAGGCCTCTCGGGGGCTTTTTTTTGTTCTTTTTTTTTGCGGATGCATTCCCCATCACTTACATACACACACCCATCACACACACAAGAAACAAATACAAAAAAAAAAAAAAAAAAATCCCCTGAGGGGTCTTGGTGTGCACAAGCGTCTGGCCCAAAGTCGCACCTATGTGCACGAGGGCCCCTTCGGGGCTTTTTTTTGTTTTTGTTTTTTGGGGGGATGCATCCCCCATCACATACTAGTGTCTAATCATATTCTACCACGATTATTGACTAATTACATACTAGTGACTAATTACATTCTACCATGATTATTTGCCATCAACAATCAATTACATTATGTACATACATCAGATATGGAAGTAGATAATACACTGCACGATTCCACTTGAAAATGAAAGCTCAAAGTTGAAAATCTACAAGAAAAATAGTTTCCAAAGGATTATATTACAAAAAATATTTACAACCATCTTTGCACAAAATTGCTTTTGACAACCAAAATTGGTGTCCATAGTGAATACAACAAAAAATCTGACTATGGCCTAAGTTGTGGGTCTTCTCTGATCCACCTTGCCAGCTGCATGTCTTTTGCCATGATCATAACCCTCTTGGCATGGAGTGCACACAAGTTTGTGTCCTCAAGAAGAGTTACAATCGCCACTTCTGCTGCTTCTTGTATGGTGGCTAGTGCGATTGATTGAATATGATAGTCATCCCTGTAGGAATGCATAATCTCTTTCACCAATCGAGCGAACGGAGCTCTTGGGATTAGAAGGTTCGTGCTACTTTGATACTTTCTTATCTCTTGAAGCGCCTTCCTTCCAGGCTTTCTGTGGTGTCTTCTAGGGACTCCACCTCCACCTCCACCTCCACCTCCACCTCCACCTCCACCTCCAGCTCCACAGCTCCAACTCCAGCTCCACCTCCGCCTCCGCCTCCACCTTGCCTATTGTGAGCTTTGCCTTTTCCTTTTGCTGTACGATGCAATTCTGGCAAAGATTTTCCACCTTGTTTAGAATGTGGAAAGTCTTGAGTAGCATTGTGCCATGTAGGTCGTCGTTGTTGGCTCTCCATTTGTGCCCTTTGTTGTTGAGCCAATTGAATCCGCATTTGCTTGGCATCTTCTTGTCCTCTGGCCCATTCTTCCAATCTGTGTCTTTTGCGCTCCTGTTCTTCTGGTCTGCTTTCTGGCTCTTGAGGTGCCTTGGGCTAACTCTAAGGATTGGATTGCTCCCCATAATCTTCATCATCATCATCATCTGTTTGCTCATTGGTTTCTGTCCTCTCCTCCTCCTCCTCCTCCTCCTCTTGCCTCCTCTTTCTTCTCTCTTCGATCATTGCATTATATACATTGGGAGGGATTGGGAGCTTTGTTCTGGTCTTCCAGTCTGCTTTGTTCTTGCCATGTCAGTGATGGTGGGGCTATGGGAAATGTTACGGTAGGAAGGAATGTAGTAGTATGAGAGAGTACTGGTGGTACTGAGAAAAAGAAGGAATTTGCATATATATAGGGGTATATTTATTTTGTGCATCATTATTATAGTTAGCCCCCCCCTTCCCCCTTCACCCCCCCTCAACCCCTCCTTCCCCACCCCCTATTTGTCATCGTCACCTCGGGGGTTAACCTCACAAAATTTTAGTGTACCACGTGCATTGTAAAGAAGGGATATTTATCAAAAAAATTACTTAGTTCATTAAAACATTGGGTTTTTTCATTCAACTTTAGGAAAAAATTACGTAAAGAGGAGGGGTGTTTGTTTTGGGGGAAAAAAATTATTTAAGGGGTTTTTGAAATTCCCCTTGAACTCCCGTGAGGTCACTCCCCCAACCTTTTCTCATCGCCCGCCCTTGTTGGGTCCACAAGTACAAAATTTAATGCTTGTTTAAAAAAAAAAGAGCTAATTAATCAAATGTCCACAAGAAATATTGAAGTGCGATTTTAATTAACATCAAGGTACATTTGGTTTAGCGATCCAATGGTTTCCAACACAACTGTAAGTAATGCTTCATAATTACAAAATAGTCCAAATATACATACCTTGTAGCTTTCAACTTGTGTTTCCTTGCTCCACCACCATATGCCAAGCTCTCCATTTTTTTGCACAGGCTTGATACTATGCTTGTAACCTAGAGGGGTTCTTTTTATCCTTTCTAATCTCCTAGTCAGTGTAGCAAGCTCTTGTTGGATACACCAAGCCTTTTTCAACAGATTGTTCTTCTCATCTATTAATCTTGTGATTGTCTCTTGTGACCTCTCTTTTGCAATTTCTGAGTCAGCAAGTTTTTTTTGTTCTTGGGTTAGTTGTTCTTGAAGGTTATGCACAGTATCTCTAAGTATCTTTGTCTCTCCTTCCATTTTCAACAAGTGAACCTTTGCAAAGTGTGCTTCAGCATTGGAATGGCCGATGCATTTACAATATCCTAATAAGCCTTGAAGACCATCGCCTATGTATTGAATCAAACTCGCCACATTTTCAAACAAAGGTGGAGCACCTACCAAAGGATCCACTGGATAGAGTCCACCAACACTCCATAAGTCGACATGCTCATAATTGATCTAGTGTATCTTTGCTGACAACCTTGTGGCCAAAACGTTGATGAGTTGTGGCATATACTCTAGTGCATCTTCAATGCAAAAGGTGCTTTTTCGTGGCTTGTTGGTGCAATCTTCCAATGGAGCCATGAGAGGGATTTAGAAATAAGGCCTTGGATCAGTTCAAAGAATAGAATAGCATAAATGGAAACAAGTTTGGGACAATGGAAAGATATAATAGGATCAATGGAAGCAAGTTTGGGACAAAATGATGAGAAGAAATTGGATTTGGGTGTTGCAAAGTGCTTACGATAGAAGGAGCATGAATGTGGGATTGGAAGATGATTATGGTCAGAAGGAGTAGGATTTAGATGTTGAAAAGTGATTTGGGTGCATAGGCATGGTTTGGGGGAAAGTTTTGAAGAGTTTTGGGCCATTTTGGGCACTTTTGAAAATTTTCAAATTTTTGGGCTAGGGTGTACCCGTGAGATACTTTATGTGGACCACCTAAAGAGTAAAGAGAGTTAACTTTTTGAGAGTGGGGGGGCTCCAACTGGGAGAGGGAGGTGCACTTTTTGGGGACCACCAAGGACCTAGGGAGATGCACTTTTTTGTCCCCATATGGGGTGATGGGACGCTTTGTAGGCCTTATTCGTTCTTAATCCATTTTGCTAATCCACTCCTTATGAGGTCCTTTTTTAGTCCAAAATTCCCCTAATGCATCTTTTTGTTGACGATGACTCGGTAGTTGTGTTCCGTCATTTGACCTACTGACAAAAGGTTCTTGTTGACTTTTGGAACATAGAGCACATCTTTCACCAATCCTTTCGTACCAGTGAAATTATTCATAGGGATAACACCTGTCCCTTGAACTGGATTCAGTGTATTGTCTGCTGTGTAGATGACATTTTTTTGACTTCTAATGGTTTCATCTCTGTGAACCATTCCTGATGATTTGTCATGTGAGATGATGCACCGTTGTCGATATACCAAGGATCCTGTTCTGCTTGTTCAACTTGATAGCTGAAATCCTCTTTTGGATTGAAATCAGTTTCTAGGAACACTATATCAGTTTGCTGCATTTCCTTGCTTGCAAGAAACATATTCCCATGTTCATTTGTAAAATGACTGTGACTAGAATGTCCCCCACGATGATTTCCTCTACCGCAGAAATTCCCTCGATTACTGCTGCATTGACCGCCTTGGTCGTACCACTTCTCGCGGCAATCTCTTTCATAGTGTCCAAACTTGTGACAGTAGTTGCACTGAATGTTTGACACATTGGTGGATGCATTCCCTCGTCCTTGAAATCTTCCTCGGTTGAAATGATTTCCTCTTTGTTGATGCTGATGTTGTTGAGGATGATGCTGATGCTGATGTTGATGTTGATTCGAACTTTGCTGATGATTACCACTTCTCTGGAATGATCTACCTCTGCCTCTGTCTCTGCCTTTGCCTCTGTCTCTGCTTCTGTCTAAAGCTGTGAATGCCTAATCATTAGAATAACCTTTTTGTGCTTGAATGGCTTGCGTCTTGTGTAATTGGAGTTGTCTAACTTAGCAGATGCCTCCAGATTGAGGTTGCTTATAGACATGGTGCAAAAAATGTACTCAAAGTGTCGTGAGAATCACTGTATGAATCAATTGCAAAACACTGACTGTGCCAAGTGAAATTTGAACTGTCGGTGAAGATAGAACTGCAATATATAAAATCCGATCTATGTTACAAGGCTTGTGGCAAATGATGTCGGGATTGCCAAGAGGCTTCACAAGGCTGAAATGATGTGCACAATGCTATGAAATAGCCGTATAGGCTTTACAATGGTGGCATGTGTGTGTGAAATCAAATCATGTGCTAACTGCCCATAGAACAATCGACAATGCCTTTGAACACTCTGAAGTCTACTCACTGAACTGATGAACGTCATGTTTCAGGTAATGTGATGATGTGAAACCGTATGTGAGTGTATGGACTGACTCCGAGTAGGTACTAGTCGGGAATTTTGAGCATGGCTTAGATTGGCAACTTGGGGAGATTCAAAGCGTCCCCTCTATGGTGATCTAGTCTACTCTAATCTAGATCTATACCAATCGTCGATTGATGAAAGAACAACAAATACTTTCTTTTCTTTTGTTCTTTTTAAGTGCTGGGTCAGATGCATCGATGTAGAGGCTGATGTGCATGTAAGAAGTGAATTTGTTGGTGGCGAGGCTCAAAATTGAGTCTAACTTGTGCCAAAATGTGCACATGATGTGATCAGCACGTAGAGCACAAAAAATCAAGCAACTTTCCTTTTTGGAGCACCCTCAAATTCTTCCAGGATCAAGAGATACAAGCTCTAAGAGGGATCTGCCAAGGAGGAAGTCTGCTCCTGTCTTCGTGATTGAAGTATCCTCTCATGGTGCCTGATTACCTCATGAATGAAGCCTACCAAGAATCTCTGCTCTGGATAGGAGAGGAATCGGGACAAAACCCCATATCCATCTCTAAGGAGGCAGTAGAAAGGCCCTTGGATCTCATAGTAAACAAGACACTTGAAGACGAAGTGCTCCTCTATCTCAATTTCCTACATGTCACATAATGTGCATATGCACCTCTCCCTGGGTAGGCGCTCTGCTCGGCCTCTCTTGATACGAAGTCTATGTGAAGAGACCCGGAACTACCCAATAGAGATCCTCAATGAGTGGGGTAAGTGGATCTGCATGTATCCTCATGGGTTTGATATGTAAGCAGTGATCTCTGTAGAAGCCTTCATTGGGAGGAGTTCGCTCGATCCCAACCAAGTTCGGAATGTGTGTAGCTATAAGAGATCCTCACAAATTACCTAATTGACCTCATGTGATAGGAGGGGAGAAAGCGGAGCGTCCATGCTATACTAGAAGGGAGGAAGTCTATCCATGTGGAGCCCCAGTCACTCAAACCATCTCTCTATGCATCCATACTAGTATCTATGGTCACCTCCTGCTAAAAGTGCCATAGAGGAGGACAATTCTAGCCATGGTAGCCTACTGTGCCCAGAAGTGTAATCCTCACACTCCCTCAGATACGTGACATTGACTTGAAATGCAGCATCTAGCTGTAATGGGGATGACCCAAACTCATCCTGAATGATCTGGTGAGGAACCGATGGCTTACCGCGAATCATTCATGATAGCATGAGAACCTATAGCTGCTCCACACGTGCCCACTCTGTATCAGACAAGTCTGGCCCCAAGCAAGGGATGTGATACATCCTTGCTAGGCGGACCAAGGAGTCAAAAAGTAGCCCCTTGATTGTGGATCCTGAAAATGCGAGCGAAAGCACTGCCTCTCTAGTCTGACCAATGAAGCGTATCCGTTGCCCAAGTGTGCATGCATTGCAGGTCTCATTGTGAAGATGGGTCCAGAGAAGACAACCCCAAGATACATGTATGATGAAACTATCTCAACAACTGACCCATCAAACGTGAAATGCTCCTACCGCATGATGGCTCCAGATGTAGAAAATCATAACCTTGGTTTTACCCAGGTTGACCTTCCAATCATGAGACTCACAAAAGGATTGTAGTGCGTTAAAGTGTCTCTGGAGCCCCTATGTTGAGGAAGACAAAAGAGCCACATCATCTGTATAAAGTAATATCCGGATCAGTGTGCGAGGAAGAGAGAAACCAACCAGCCCTGTGTCTGCATCATTGTCTCGAGCTCGTCTATGGAGAGGCCAAATAGGGCATGTGATAAGGGACACCCTTGTCTGACCGCAATAGTGCTCAGGATCTCGTCTGTCCTCCCAGATCCTGCCCAGACTCTGCTTGAGACTCACTCGTAAAGTGCCATGACAGCCCAAATGATCTCCTAATCATAACCCAAATCCTAAAGGCGCTGTATGAGGCAGGCTCTCAAAACCACATCAAATCAAAATGCCTTGCAAAAATCCACAAAGAAACTGTAAACCCTCTGCTTCCATGCCCTCGCCTCTTCCATGATACACCTGAGCGTGAGAATGTGATCCATGGTTCCATGATCACGTTGGAATCTAGCCTGTCCTACTGCTCTAAGTCCTTAACACTCTGCAAATCTGCTGACCTTGGAATCGAGCACTGATACATAAATCTTGGACATGACATGTCCAATCATAATGGTCTAGTAATTCTCCGGGCTCATGAACTCAGTGCATAGTCCCTCATGATCCTTCGTTGGGCCATTATGAAGTTTCATTACAGCATCTTTACCCCCCCCTTAGTGAAGAGGGTGTAGGATGTGGGGCATGGCATATGTGAGAGGTAAGGAACTGGCTGATTCGGATGTCATATAATGTGCGTGCATAATTATACTAGACTTGAGTGTTAGTGACTAGTGAGGGGGGCCGTCCCTCTAGAAATCTCCGCCAACAGTCCTTAGAGTTGTTTTATTAAACAAAATGTTCACTAGTTCCTCCTTGTTCCGACGAACGAAATCTAGTTTCTTCCTATGTACCAATTGGTGATACTCGCATAGCGTATCTGGTTTGCTCAAAAGACTGTTTTTTGGTTTCGAATTTGAGCTACTGACATAAAGCCTTACACTCATCATCATACCAACTATAATTACAGTGTACGGTCCCAAGAGGTGGTGGGAGCAGAGAGAGGAAAGAGAGAGAGAGAGAGAGAGAGAGAGAGAGCATGTGTGTGTGAAGGGTGTGCATGGGGGAACGAAGATATAGAGAGAGATAGAGAGAAGAGCAAGGAGAGAGAGAGAGAGTGAGAGTGAGAGAGAGACAGAGGAAGGGATGAGAGGGAGGAGAGAGAGAGAGAGAGAGAGAGAGAGAGAGAGAGAGAGAGAGACAGAGAGAGAGAGAGAGAGCATGTATGTGTGAAGGGTGTGTGTGGGGGAACAAAGATATAGAGAGATAGAGAGAAGAGCGAGGAGAGAGAGACTATGTGTGTGTGTGTGTGTGAGAGAGAGAGAGAGAGAGAGAGAGAGAGAGAGAGAGAGAGAGAGAGAGAGAAGAAGTAGAAGTAGAAGAAGTAGAGTCTATTAACATCCTCAGGGGGCCAAAAATGACCCATGGGACCCGTCTCAATACAATGTAAAATAGAGTCTCCTCAAGGACAAGGGCTAGGAGTCTGAGTTCTTGACGCCAGGTAAAAAGAAGAGTGACAAAAGATCCCAATGTTGCCGGAGAGGTAGTAGATGGAACCAATGTCAGCTGAGCGGAGTCCTCTAGTATCTGCTAGTAGTCCTCCTTGATATGTGCATATTGGGGGCACTGTAGAGCCACATGTGCCTCCGTCTCAACTGTCTGCATGTCACAAAGGGTATAGACTCTAGCATATCTAGGTTGATGCATTCAAGCTCCCTTCTCAATTGCAAATGTATGAGATCTGGTATGAAACCTGGCTATGTTTCTGCAATATAGAAGGGGGATAGGTGTGCTAATATAAGGTCTCTCTAGACACGTATGTAGACCAACATATGGGATTTATGTTGTCTTGGTAATATTCCAGCTTTACCCTCTTTTCAATTGTCAACCAGTGAGTTTGCAAACTGCTCAGTAAAGACAATTGAAACTCTTGCATGGTGACCTTTTCAGGCGGCATGGTCAAATATGTTTCCACTTTCCATCTACTGAACCATTTTCTTATGTCGATTGCCCATCCTGTACAGATGATCTTACTTTTGTGGTTCTTTTGAAGCTTTGTGTTGGCATTCCATGCTTTATGAGAGAGAGAGAGAGAGAGAGAGAGAGAGAGAGGGGGGGGGGGGAGGGAGGGAGGGGGAGAGAGAGAGAGAGAGAGAGAGAGAGAGAGAGAGAGTTTATATTATATATAGGATACATTCTTACATTTCCATATTTAGCGTTGTGTGTGCGTGCTTTAGTGTATGTGTAGAAGCTCTATTGAATTAACAGGGTTTTAATTATTGTTGACCTAAAAACTCTTGAATAATGTGTGTGTATACGCGTGTGCATGCATACATGTGTGTGTGTGTGTGTGTGTTTGTGGAGCACTCTGACATACTCTTGACATGTGCAAACAAAGGGAGAGAGTGAAGAGACAGTAAGGAGAGAGAGAAAGAGAGAGAGAGAGAGAGTACAGAGAGGAAAGAGATGTAAGAGAGAGAAAAGGGGAGAGAGAGAGAGAGAGAGAGAGAGAGAGAGAGAGAGATAGAGAGAGAGAAGGGTGTGTGGAACGAAGATACAAAGACAGATAGAGAGAAGAAGGAGGAGAGAGAGTGTGTGTGTGAGAGCGTGAGAGAGAGAGAGAGAGAGAGAGAGAGAGAGAGAGAGAGAGAGGAAGGGAGGAGAGAGAGGAAAGAGAGAGAGAGAGAGAGAGAGAGAGAGAGGGGGGGGGGGGAGAGTATATTATATTAGATAATATATAATATATTATGTTTTATTATATATATATAATATAATGTTATATTATGTATATTATTTATTTCATATGATATAATATATTAAATCTATCTCTCTATCTATCCATCTATATATATATATATATATATAGAGAGAGAGAGAGAGAGCATGTGTGTGTGGGGGGGAACGAAGATACAGAGAGAGATAGAGATAGAGAGAGAGAGAGAGAGAGAGAGGGAGAGAGAGAGAGAGAGAGTATATTTTATTTGATAATATATAACATATTATGTTTTATTTTATTTATATATATATATATATATATACATTTACATTTACATTTACATTTACATATATAGATATATACATACATATATATATATATATATATATATATATATATAAAGAGAGAGAGAGAGAGAGAGAGAGAGAGAACGAAAGAAAGAAAGTGTATTATTGTCCACTAAAGGCCAAAATGGGCCCATGGGACATCAAGAACTCTGCATACAAGATAGCACAAAATCAACGTGCCACAAAGAAGAGGCATCGTCGAATATCATCTAAGTGCTACGCAATACAATGCAAGTGAAAGTACATAATGTCAAATCTGAGCCTAAATACAAAGTAAACTAGATGCAAGGAAACCGCCCCTGGGTGCAAAATGGGGGGATGAGTACAATATGCCAATGCAAAGATACAAGTCCAGGTGTCACGGAGTCTGAGAACCAAAATAATACTGGAAATCCTGTCCATCGACTCTGCCTCCTGCTATGAGAGTACAAATCTGAGCAAAGGTGAGGTGAGCGGCTGGTGGGGCGAGATCTCCATGAGTAAGTCTCCTCCGAAAAGCTGCCATCATCCTGGATCATCTGGAGATGAAGCGGCGAGTACGTCCCCTATGTAACAAGATCTTGCGGCATCTACAAACCATCTCATATGTACATCCACAGGGTGGAGGCATGTGTCCTATGTGAGCTCTGACCTCCTCGTGCTCCTCCTGGTCTCTGTCCTCTGGTATAGCATGTGCCTAAGCTCTATCAGGCTGGGCTCTATCACGCTCCGGTCTGTGCTGATGGTCTCTGAGGTAGTCTCGTCGAAGCATAGTGGCCTCCCTGACATAAAGAGCTAGGCAATGCTGATCCTCGTAGTCCATCACTCGTGAGAGAGGTCCAAAGCCATCTGTGAAGAGATAGTGGAATCTACCTCTGAGCTCATAATATAGCGGGCATCTGCAAATGAAGTGCTCCTTTGACTCCACCTCTCCCATGGTGCAACAAGGGCAGATCCTGGTCTCTCGGCCTGGTCGCCGTCCATCCTCCATGCGTCGCATCCTACCAGCCTCTATCTCGAGCTGATGCGAAGAGACTCTAAGCTGTCCAAGGGCAATCCTCAGTGAGTGGGACATGTGGATACCTGTATAGCTTGGTGGAATGACAAATCCATTCTTTGAGATCCGAAGGAAGTGGTCACGATATGTGGCCATCTTCGTCGGAAGCTGCGTGGGATAAATCCAAGTGCGATACGTATGAAGCTGCAGCAAGTCTGCTCTCGTGACCTGGCTAAGCTCGTGGCGAGTCAACTCGAGATGAGGGGCATCTATGCTGTATCGGAAGGGAGGCAGTCTATCCATGTCTAGTCCAAGAGATGTGAGCCACCTAGTGAGTCTGAAGTACCAGCAGTATCGGGTCCCAGATCGTGCCAACTCCATAGAAGATGCAAGTGCTAACCATGGCAACCGAGCTCTGCCTGCTGCTGAGTCTCCAAACTCCCTAACCCTGTGCAAATACATGACCGACTGAAACGTTGCATCCAATGCAAGGGGAGTAGCTCCAAACTCTGCTAGCATGATCTCGCGCGGAACTGTAGCCTTGGCCCTAATGAGCCGAGAGAACATGATGATCTGTAACCTCTCTACTCGTCTCCAATCTGCAGCACCGAGGTCTCCTGCCCAGAAAGGATGCCCAGAAAGGAGCTGCATACATCGCAGTTGGTCTCACCAATGTATCAAAAAGCAAGGATTTCGTAACGGGATGCTGAAAGTGGGACTGAAAACACTGACGCTCAAGATGAGCCAACGAAGCATACCCTTTACTTATCCTATCTCGTGTTGCATATGTCATGGTGAAGACCGGTCCCCTGAAAACTGCCCCCAAATAAGTGTACTCTCTAACAAGCTCAATGGGCTGTCCGTCATAAGTGAAGCAAAACTCATCTGTGCTGTAAATACGATCAGAGGTGTTGAAAACCATAACCTTGGTCTTGCGAAGGTTTACGGTCAACCCCCTGTCCTGGCAAAACCTGTGGAGTGCCTCAATATGTGCCTGGAGTCCCTGAGCAGTAGAGGAAATGAGAACCACATCGTCCGCATACCGGAGGATAGGAATGGAGGATCCTGAGAGAGTAGAGCCCACACCGCCTGTCATCTGTACAAACATCTCTAGCTCATCAATATATAATCCAAAGAGAGTAGGAGAGAGCGGGCAACCCTGCTTCACCCCAATCATGTTGCATACCTCCTCTGAGAGCCCCTCACGTGTTCGAACCCGACCAGTGACCCTCTCATACAAAGCCATGATAGCCCACTGTATCTCTCCACTGAAGCCCATCTGGCGAATCCTCTGAAACAATGTGAATCGCGGAACTGTGTCAAATGCCTTCCTGAAGTCCACGAAGCAACAATAAAGCCGTTGCCTTCGTGACTTCGCCTCCTCTACCAGTGCCCTGAGTGTGAGGATGTGGTCAAGTGTCGAATGATCCCTACGAAATCTAGCCTGCCCTCTGGCTCTGAGTCCTGTCGTCTCGGCATGGTCATTTATACGGCTTTCCAAAACTGATGCATAGATCTTGGCCATAATGTGGCCAATCATGATGGTCCTGTAATTCGACGGCTCCATAGGGTCCCCCGACTTGTGGATAGGTACTATGGTATTGCCTAACCAGGACTGTGGTAGGCCTGTACAAACAGACTCATTGAAGAGACGGGAAAGAAAAAAATCTAAGGCATCAATCCCATGGATTACATACTCCGCTTGCAATCCATCATGATCCTTAGCTCTCCCGTTCTTCAATCGGTGGACTGCTGCACGGACACTCTCTGGTGTGAAGAGACTAGATGAAGCTGGCCTAGGGGAATGGGATAAATCGATGGCTGGCTGATCTGGAACATCGTATAGAGCTGAAGTATATGCAGACCAGACACGTGGATCTGTGAGGGGGCTCTAAGACTTCGAGCGGAGGAATTTTCTCCAGAATTCCTTGGAGTCACAAATGAAAAGCAAGCTTCTCAGCTCCTCCTCATTCCGGGCTAGAAATTGGCGTTTCTTGCGCCTAACCAACCACTTGTAGTCTCTCTTGGTTTCGGCAGGAGGGGAGACTTCTCCTTGGTCTCAAGGTGAAGTTTCCTGCGGAGTTCCTTACACTCCTCGTCATACCAACCGTTGCAAGGAACAAGACCAACCGGTGGGGGACTAGACGAATGACATGTGGCAGGGAACGACATGTGAGCGGCAGAAACGAGTGAAGTATGTACAAGTTCCCACCGGTCCTGCGTGGATTTGGTAGAGCATCTAATAGATGAGGACGGAGTAGGCAGCTGAGGTTCTGGCTATATACATCATCGAACTGGTGGTCGAAATGAACCTCATAATAGGGTTGGCGATCGTGATAACGAGGGGGGGGTGGGTCATGGGAGACATGAGTCAAAGTAAAGTGGATGAGTGCATGGTCGGCAGAGGGCATGAAGGGGCTAACAGTAAGGCTATGGATGGAAGGGACTAGAGTCGGGGGACCTATGATGTAGTCGATCACGCTAGTACCACGCCCAGAAGTAGAAGAGAATGTAAGCATGGAAGACTGTGGCCACCTGGACAAGCCATTATAAATGACCATACTGTGCGAGGTGAGGAGCTCCAGTAAGTGACATCCCTGATCTGTGGGCTGTACTGTGCAGTCTGATGAAGTCCGACAGAGGCTATCATCGTGAAATGCTGGGAGTATGACCGGATCCTCCATGAAGTCATAAGTGAGGGCCTGTCTGTCTGAGGTCCTCGCATTGAAGTCTCCTAAAAGGATGACTTCTCCGCGATGTGAAAAATTTGCAATGTCCGCTGAGAGATCCTCAAATATGGACTGGCCTGGTCCAGTGGAAGAATAGATCGACTGCGCCGGGGGGAAGTAGCAAACTGCAATAAAAAGATCTCGCTGAGGGGCTCTGCGACGGATGCGTACCCACAAGAATCGGGCATGTGAATCCGCTCTCTCCACTGTGATGATCCGATCGAGACGCTCTCTGTACAAAATGGCCACTCCTCCAGATCCTCTCACTCCAAATGTCCGAGTGTGCTGCCTGAAGGGAGATCTCCATGTATACCCTGTCACTCGTGGCAAAGGTCTCTCTGGACTCTCGTGTGTCTCCGTGAAAAAGATGATATCTCTCCCAAAGAATGCCCCCCATAGATTGCCTGGCTGTGCTGTAAAAGAACCATTGCAGTTCCATATAGCGATGCGTAGACTATCTGACGGGTGGTGTGTCCCATGGGCCCTGTCCCGTCAAGCGGTCGGAGCATGTGTGTGTGGGGGCGGGGATTTTTGTGCGAGGCAGCATGTGTGTGTGGGGGCGGGGATTTTTGTGCGAATGCTTCGCCCTGCGATCAACATGACATGGCCACTCACACTCATCTAGCTGAACCATTGAGTACATTGGGCATAGAGCCATCCAAGTGGTGCCTATGGTGGAGGTGGTCTTGAAACTTGAAATTTATTTCTTGAAATTAAAGACATTTTAGGATCCCACTTTGAGACCCAATCGAGCAGGTCTCTAACCATCGTAGACGGGTCATGCTAGTCGTGATGAACAAGCAAGCTAATGGTAGAATAGTTTGTTGAGATTAAGACCTTTAAAATAGGAAAATGTGAAGTATGAGCAAACTAATGGAGGAATTATGTGAGATTCATCAGGGAAGTATGCATATGAATCTTATAAACAGAAGAAGCCAAGTTATTCATGATATCTCGTAGGGGCTATGCACATGAATAAAGAGCGATAATTTATACTAAGGCATGGAAGAATAGATAAGGAAATTGAAGTGTTTACGTTTGAGGGGTTTGCCCTTCCGAGAAAGGCAAAATAGAAATTTTCTTGTAGTGCCTTTGAAAAGTGAAATTACCTTTCAAAATGAAATTCTAGGCTAGCCTAGGACTTTGAGGTCTCTCGAAGCCAAGTTCTTATTCATATTTCAATATGTAATATAGCTGACTAATTAGGCCATGCCATATTTTTGCTTGTAGCTTTGCCACAATTGGTCCACAGTTTGCCCGAGCAAATCTTGAAAGTAGCTCACGTCCCACCCCGTGGCGAGCTTTGCATTCAGGCTCCTCACGAACCCCGCCTTCAGGCTCTCGCAATATTGCAGGAAATACGCCGTGACATCGTAGCCTTGATCCCACGCATTGCCCTGCCCAGGCTTCACCCAGTGCCCATCAAGCGGAACAAACCCTGCCGTCAGCCGAATGTAATCAGCCATTCCCTCTATCAGCCCGCCGTCCGCTTTCCCCTGCCCGTTCCACTGCCATACATGGGTCATTTCGTGATATAGCACCCCTTTGACCTCCGTTACAACGTCCCCGCTGAAGCTGCCCACGTAGCTCTCGCTTAGATGTATGGCATACTGATCAGGCGCACCGTCTCCCTCTGTGATCGCCACCGCACCGTAATTTGAAGGCACGTCGTCCACATAGAGGGTCACTTTGTTCACTTGCTTCTCAGGGATACTGGGATCTCCTCCGTAGAAAGTGTTTTGGATGAACTGACTTGCGGAGGCAAGAATGTATTGAGCTCCGGTTGATCCGATGAGCTGGTCGAACTTCTCCCGCCGGTCTCATTTTGAGCGTTGTTAACAACGGAGTACTGGGTATCCGAGAAAGCTACTGGGGAGGTGGAGATTATGAGAAGGAAGAGATATATGGGGAGCGAATTACGCAGCATATTGGGAGTCTAAGGAAGAGAGAGAGCAAGAGACTAGATAAGCTAGAAGGTATGGAAATGCCCTGAAGGTATGGAAATGCTATGAAGCTTTAAGCACCGCGGATGGTCTTTTTGACCAAAAGAGTTGGGCGCGCGTTAAACATGAACAAGAGAGGCATCTCATTACTTTCCGCTGTGAGGCACCTCAAAGTCCAAGGTCAAAGTCATAGCTTCCAGAATTCAAAAACTCCTGTACGCGACTGTGATTGTCGCGCGAGAGTCCAAAGTGGTTGAGTCTTCTCCAGCGAAGTTGGAAACATGCTAATGGGTCAATTGGTGGAGTGTGGCTATTAGTGTGTCCTTGCACTTCTTTAATGGGTACATAATTGAAACCATGATAGCATGAAATTGGGCATTGTTCTAATTTAAAGCATTTAATTTTGTCTATTTCATTCATTACTTTCAATTTTCTAGGCCTCATAGTGAAAGTATCATGCATATTACACATGCACACTCACGCGTGTGCGCGCACACACACACACACAATCCCTCGTGGATCCTCGTAAAATGTGGATATGTATATTATGTGATAGCCATCATGAAGCTTGTCCGATACTCTACATATGGAAGGATATGTAAACCCCTAATTATATGATGACCAACTATGTACACACATGGTCATGGGAGGACCCTTATGATTATTAATGACATAAGTGAGTTTATAGGCATTATCATTGGAATATATTGTGGTACTAAAAGGACAATGAGCATGGGTTATATATTGGACCTTGGATACCATAGTATCCATTGGACCACCACTTGGACCCAAGATATACCTTTGGTTGCTGTTCCGGTAGAGTTAATGGGAAATAATGATATATATTTTGAACTATTACCCCAGTGAGGTGCGGGATTTTGCCTCGTATCATGTAGATGCCATATAAGGCATCCCTTGGACCACCATGTCCCTTTATGTTTTGATTGATACTAGCCAGTACAAGAGTAATACTAGGCAATAACCCCTTGGACCACCAAAGAGAAGGAGTGGTGCTCAGATGTACCAGGAGAGGGGAATTAATGGGATTCATTGGTGATATCTTTCAAGATCCAAGTTCAAATCTTTCAAGATCTGAGTTGGAGTTGGAACATGTGGGGAAGTACAATGGCCCCCCCTTTTTTCTAGTTAGAACCTCCATAGTTACCTTCAGTTCTCCATTACGCTCCTTTTTGTAGGATCTAGTTCCATTATTCTCACAAGACTGGCTACTCACGGAGCTTCAGCACTCTGAAATGCTATAGCTTGTGCCTCAAAGCCCACAACTTTTCTTTCTAGCATCCAATATCCTGGATTCTCTTTCCTTATACTGCATATTGCAAGAATTGGAACAACGCACAACCATAATTCAAAGTGCGTAGGAGTTTTATTACAAGAAGCTTCACGGACTACCTCATGAACTGGAGCTTGAGCACTTTAAGCTTCTTGAAGATGAGCTTCAAGGACATAGCGGGACGCTGATTTTCAACCATGCACAAGCTAACATGATCTTCAAAAAGGTACACACTATAGATGCACATTTAGTCTTGGCACCCAGAGTTTAGTTTTGGTGTCTGGAATGGAGGCATTATGCCCGATAATCATTCTACTTCTACTCGAAACGACGATGACACACTGCGGAATTGGCATCCATGCAGGCGGACTGAGAGCAGTAGTCCCTGCCTGCGGATGGATTGAGGAGTCGTCATTGCATTTTGGCATCCATTCCACTACTCAGAAATACGCAAAGCTAGCTCAGAACTACACAGTTTCTTGGTCTTAGATGTGCCCAAAATGACTACGTGCTACATCACATGCCCATGCTCGTTATTTTAGAGCACGTTCCTTCTACTTGGCTTCACGTTGAACCACAATCCTTCTACTTCACTGCCTTCACGTTGAACGGAATCTAGGTACTCTTTACATCCTAGCTTGAGGCCATGAGGAACCATCACTTGAATGAAATCAAGAGACCAAGGTGGTTCTCTTTAAAGCTTAAAAGCTACGCGATTGTTATACCTGAGAAAGTATATGGGATCTTCCTCCTCAAAGAACACTGCGCTGAGATCTTCATCATAGCCATGAATGAGATCACTGGACTTGGCAAACATTGGGAGGAAGCCCTTGGTATGGCTCAGGTCTGATATGCACTGATATGTTATGGGAATCTAAGGAACCACAGTTGCGAATCGGTCGCAATACAAAACAAAAATGGAGCTTATAATTGCAAAAGAACATATGCTCTAAGAACAACGTGGTTGTAAAGATTTTGTTTGCAGACATGATTTTGTTGTAACTACTGGGGGGTGTGCATTGTCAAAGACTGGCAACACCATTTAGAATGATAAGGGCATTTACTGTGGGGCAACTCAATAGCTACCGTTGGTCCATCGTAAGCCTACATAAAATACGGATACGTGTCAATATATTTTCTAAGCTCTCACAACGTAGAAGTATACACAGAGATAATGAGATTTTTCCTCATCAAACTCATAGACTTTCATTGTGAGCTTATGTAACATGGCAATCCGTTTCTGTGCTCTCAGGATCAGGCATAGAATTTCCTTCCTGTTATTCTCATTGCAATGATAGGTATATTGATCATAGGAGCGAGATACCTTGGTGATAGAGGCAGGATTATTCTTTCCATACAACACAAAAATATTGTTAAATTAGCCAAAGCATTGGATAACGTAGATAACATGGATTACAAATTGAACATTCTTTCATGTATCATCAAGATGCGCCGCCTCTGTTTCAAGCTACCCAGCTTACATACCATTATTCCACATGCTACCCAAAAGGTGAAGTGGAAAAACACTTCTGCTTTTAGCCCACGTTGGCCACATGACCATTAATTGTTGCATGCTCTGGTGCATCAACTAGACCCTTGAAACCAGCATTCTAGACCTTGGGCTCTTGTAATGGCTTAGTAGAATAGAGAATGCTTTGGCAAAAAGCTAAGTAGAGAATACCCTATAGGAAGCAATTTTTCATTTGCAGATATCCATTGCTTATTTTCCAGCTATAGATTTCATCGAAGAGTTGCCCGTCCAGGGAAGAGGTTTCAGAGCTACATCTATTGAAGCTCATGAACCTAGTACAATGAATTAATTGTTTTATTAGAGGAAGAAAAGAAAAGTGATTGTTAGATAAGGGCCAACCTATATCTTGCATTTTTGGTATAATGGACACATTGTTAAAATGCGCACAACTTTTGCCTATACTTAGACCTTCCCTCATGGGTTAGTCACTTCTAACAAGAGAGTTTGGGATTGTTGTCAGTTTTAGTAACTATAGTAATTATGAATAGGATCTGAATTTGCATAACAAGGATTACTATTCATTCTTGGAATGTCCCTTTGATTCGACACTTTATTACATAAAAAGAGGAAAAAATGATTCATGACCATGATTGTGTAAATGGTAAATGCCAACATTGGATAGTGACATTGGCATTGGAATTCATGACCTTGTTTGGAACAAGGAAATTACCCATGGACCACTATACTATCACTCCTTTACTCCTTGCAAAAAAGAAAACTCGTCAGTAGACTCTTAATGTTCATGGGGTACTATTGATCTTTCAAAGTAATGGATATGTCATAATTTTATCCTTTATCTTGAATATACTGAAATTGCATTGGATACTGCTGACTTATGAATATTGTGGGGAAATTTCTGTTTAATTTCATTATATTCATTTACATTTAGGATGTCCTTTCCCTATTTGCATTTTATGAGCATTTCTTTGGATCAAAATAGAATAGAAATTGCTACTGGTGTTTTTTACATTGTGTCGCATTTATTAAGAACTTGGAACCCCTAATGTGAGTAGGGAGAGAATTACCATCGGAGTCTTCTTTTATCTTATTAGATATCTGATATAAATGGAGAGATTTTGTATCTATGGAATTAAGAAACATTCATAGTTTAATTATTTCCTGAATTTTCTCTTGGAGATGTGACTATCTAAAGTCCATTGCTTTAATAGAAGAGTATAAAGATGGCATTCCTTTATTGTAGAGATTGATGACTTTGTTAGGTTTAGGATTTGGTGACCTTGGTAGGATTATATTTTGCAAAAGTACCTTTAGAATTCCCCTTGGGAATTTATTTCATTTTCTTTGTTGAGGGACAAGTCCCAAGGTTAAAGAGGCATTAAGCCTAAATTATGGTATTTATGATGCAGAGGTTCATCAAGACATATTTCCATTGGTTTTGGATTCATTTTAACACTCCTTAGTGGGATAATCCTTTCTACTTATGAATGGAATGACCATGATGATGAAGGAATTGGAGACCCTTTTAAAATTTTATCTTGCAGGTTTATGGGGGCATGGCTTACTTTGAAATGGAAATTGGAGGGTTCCATTTCATGATTAATGTCGTTAACCCTCACTTTACTAAACACTTCACTTGTTATATTCTACCTTTCTACTTACTACAACTTACTAAAATTTTGACATTTTTTGCCAGAATGCCAAGATTTGATGCTAATCTAGATAGAGGAACATGGATAACAACTATGTGCTGGCATTGAAGCCTGGCTTCCACAACAAAAATGTATTGTTCTAACCTTCATTTTTGTTGTGATTGTGCCAGGTGATTCAGCCTACCTCTCCATCAGATTTGCATTGAAAATTCTAAGGCATGAAGATACGGTGTCGGAAACTTTGAGGCATTCTCTACAGTGGATTATCTCCAAATACTATTAAATAAGATTGGATATTCTATTGGAGACTAGCCATCAGTATTGTTGTATATACTTACATGAATGTGAGTATAAAAATTGACTCTCACTTTGATACTTTGTCCAAAGGAATGGTATGATATGAATTATTCTCACTTATGTAGTATTAAGAGATTGCTTACTAATGGATTATTCTCACGAGGTGTTTGAGAAAAGGGCAATAGAAGATGTTTGCAATTGATTTATTTTGACATTGGAAACTGGTCTGGAAACTTAGTAGTGTAGTAGGATAGTTGTTTGATAGGACACACACACACACACACACCATTTCCTGACAATCAAGTTCTATAATTCATGTTCCTTATAAGCCATCTTCATGACAATTAAGTTCAAGAATGGATGTACTGTATAAGCCATCTTTTTTCATAGCATTTAATGAGTCAAAAAGCTCTTTTCTTGTTATGGTCAAGAAATGATTTTCTTTTTCCAATAAAATGTTTTTGTATATGGAATTTAATGAGTCATAAGGCTTCGCGAAAAAAATGAGGGCAATAGCATTAAAGTAACCCCATAAAATTCATGTTATATGTCAATTAGCGCATGACCTTTATTTGTGCTAAAGTCACTCAGCCATAAAGGGTAGCTAATTGATCAATATCATGTAATCAACCCTTGCTTATGGATTAAAAAATAAGAATGTGTGCACGAGGGTTGTGGGATATGTAAAATTAGCAAATGACGCTTAAATTTTTGAGCAAAGGAATATGAAAAGGCAAAGTGACCCTTCATTTCTTGGGTGACCCTTGATTTATGAGCATACACTGCACACGTACACACACGCACATGTGCGTGTGTGCATGCACGCACGCACACACACACACGCGCACGTGCATGCATGCATGTGAATAATAGGAAGAGGGAGAGGAAACGATTTGGATTTAGTGAAATCTTTTCATTCTATTATGAACGTTTTCTTTCATTTTCATTGTGAGAATTTGTTGAGAGTTTCTCATTCCTTTTGGATGTTCAATGATTCCATTCCTTCCTTTCATGAGTGATTGAGTCAAATCTTCTTCTCTTTGTAGAGAGTGTGAGTGGTTCCTATACTCTATAGAGAGACATAAGGAAGAGAAAGTCTCTATCCTAGCTATTCTATAGAAAGAGATTTCAACTTTGACTCTACAACTTTACTTCGACTCCACAGCAACTCATAGCTACATGATCAGTTTCGACATATAAGGCATCTACAATGACCAGTAGCATACAAAGGCCACACACAATGTTAGACTCAAAGTAGTAGCGTACTCTACAAACATCTCTACGAAAAGCTATAGACAACCTAACACAAAAGTGCCGACCAACAATTAACATGCAACAAAAATTGACTATCTACTACACAACAAGCACTCTAGCA
This sequence comes from Dipteris shenzhenensis, assembly GCF_047967505.1. Taxonomy (NCBI): domain Eukaryota; kingdom Viridiplantae; phylum Streptophyta; class Polypodiopsida; order Gleicheniales; family Dipteridaceae; genus Dipteris; species Dipteris shenzhenensis. The sequence continues at coordinate 46,631,755 of NC_141604.1, forward strand.
ATGATTAAATCAGACTCAACTCATCAATGGAGCGACATAGTGGGAAGCATACATGCAAAACAAAATATGCTAGATCACAATAGACTAAGCAAGATAAAGTGATGCACACAAAATAAATGTGGGTAGAACATAAATACCTACACAGACATGGGACACGATTGAAGAGTAGAAAAAATTGGCATTCTCAAAAGCAAGCACAGCCAACAAACCAAGAAAGTCAAACAAGCACTCATGCAACACTCAAGTGGTAGACAAGAAAAGCAAGACAACATTGATTGACTTTAATGTCAAGCATGAACAAAACTGTGACTACCACGATGTGCCAAGAAAACAATAAAGAGACACAAGGATTGAGCATTTGACCCGTGATGATAGAAAACACCATAATAAAAAAAGAAAGCAATGAAGAGTAGAAATAACATTCTTGATGGTGGAACGTTGACAGATTCTCCTTCTTTCTCAAAAGATAAGGCCACATGGCAAGCTTTCCAGGATCAAATAGCAAGACCCTAGGGTACTCCACACACCCATAAGATATGGCCAAGACAAGGTAGGTCACAATTCATCACATAAGCAAATTGGCACTTGATCAATAACCCACAATGCCACATCATTAATATACATAGTAGTCCATATCATCATTACCACATCATAGGGCATCAATACAGTCCACATCAACATTTCCATATCATCTATGCCATGTGGCACACATAGTGCCAGCTAGGTGCGATTACCTGGACTACAAGGAACACTGTGCAGTTTGCATGTTTACCACACCTACCAAATCATCATTGTCTTTGCAAGTACTACTCTACATAAATAGACACTACATGTGCCCTTGACTATCACATCACCTTTTTGACCCCTCTTGTTAATCAAGCCACAACTTTTGATCCAGGAAGAATTTGGAGGTAGTCTAGAACTAAAAATAACCCATTTTTTGATCTCCACAGGCTTGTTTGATTCACATAAATTTTGGCACTTGCATTTGATAGTTTTGATCTTCTTAATCAAAACCACTTGTTTTTCATATTAAAGCCTCTTCATCGACACATACTAACCCCAACACATTACAAAGAGCTAAGAAAAGAAATCATGATTTTCATCATTACGATGGTTGTTGGTGTAGCATAGATTAGCATATCTAAGTTTATCTTGGATGAGATTTAACTCCACAAAGCCAATTGAACCCTTTCTCAAACTCACCCAACTAGTTCCTATTGAAGTCATCTAGGGATTACCAAATCACATGATTATGTAAAATTTTATGTCATCACCTAACAAAATTATGATATCACATTAGTAATGGGAAATTAAGGCATATTTGGTGATGACCTGTTAACTGGGAATTATAATGCAGTATAACCCCATATACCAGTGGTATATTTATACCATCAGTATCAATATAAGCCTACATACTGACGGTATAACTATTATATATATCGATGATATTTAGGCTTATACCACCAGTATTCTTAGATAGCCAAGCGAGTGTGCATTGGTTTTTTTGCCAGTGGAGAGATGACTTGATAAGTTCCTCACATAGGACTAGGGCTTCCAAGATGGCATGGCTACTCTATCCAATCCTTACATTGGGTGGGTCAAAGAAAACGTCATTATTTTAGGTGTTTAGAGAATTTCTTAGCATCTTAAATGTTAATGTGTATGTATTTTAGATGCTTAGAGTTGTGATTATGACACCATTGCTATTTCTGATCTACAGATTTTGTGGGGTATAAAAAATGTCATGATTGCACTTCTATTTTTAATCATGTGCAAATTTAAAATGGTTGAGGTAGAACTTAGAGGTAGAAACATATAAGCTTGCATATGATCAAATAATTCATGAATCAAATAAGCTGCATATGATCAAATAATTCATGACTCAAATCATTGCATACAATCTCTCATGAATCAAATGATTGCATTTAAGTTGTGAAAAATAGTGGATGAATGAATATTTTATGATAGGGGAACCCTACATTTTGAGGATTACATCAAAACCTAGGGGTTAGAGCAGTAATGTCATGAATTATCCATTGCACCAAAGTCTCAATTCATGATATGGTAGGACTTGTGTAGATGTTAGGGTTTAGGGTTTTGGTAGAACTATGAAGTAGAAACACACAAACTCGCATATGTGTTGACCTCGAGTTATCTCAATGACCTTGGGCTAATACCATGCATGCAAGTTAGGTAAAGTTAGCTTGGATTGAGACCATTAGAAGGCTAGTAATCAGCACCAATAGTTGAAGTGGTGTGACCTCGAATCACAAGGAAGGCCTATTTAGGCCAACATAGAGAAGCCAATCAATGGTAGCGGTCAGAGCTTTGCATTTTGCAAGTAAGTTTTTGCAAGTTTTGCGAGTTTTTATTGAATTTTGTCTATAGCTCATGCTGAGCAAAAGTCCGACCTTGTACCTTTGCGAAAATCACGGGAATTCTCATGTCAAAGGAACTCCCGGAACTGGGCATGAATCAGCTTGACATAGCTCCACCTCTTCTGGTTTAGACTCCGTGTGTAGGGAATGCAACAATTGCCATTGGAATTCTAGAACTAGATTAAGCAATTTGCCCAATGAAATTTGGATAGGAGCCTCCAAAATGCACTCTAACCCCGGCTCCCTTTGCGGAGAATTAGCCTGCCTCTTGGCTTGGTTAGCTACCAACAATGGAGTTGCTTCAACCGCCTTTGGACCATTTCCTGGTAAGTGTAACTTGAACTTGGCTTGAGTCTCCACCTCCAATTGAACAATTGGTTCCGCAAACTGCACCTTACGTGCCTCACTGGGCATCGTTGTGAACTCTGGCAGAGCCATCAATGGTGGCTCCTTTGTCACCAACTAGTAGACTTGGCATCAAATGTGTTCCTGAGCTGACCAATCTAGTAGCTTGTCACCATTCTTGGGAGTCATCGGTCCTCGCAGCTTGGTACCAGCACGGGTGATTATGCTAATATCCGGGCACACTAGCGGATCATCATCAACGTGTACCATCGAAGTGCTGGGCATTTTTGTGGACATCTTTTGCCGCTCCGGATCCCATTCCTGAGCCTCCAGGTATTCGTTTCACCAATGGCCTTCACCCAAGCAAAACAGACAGGTTTTCGATTGATTCTGACCATGACCCCCGCCTCCATGTTTGCGTCTGTGGCCACCGTCGCCTCCACCTCGTTGGAACATTTGTTGCTGGGACTGGAATGCTTACTGCTATGACTCCTCTTGCACAAAATATGTAGCCACATCTTACTGCTGATCTCTAGCCGCGCCCATTGTAGTGGCATCCCACCGTGTTGTGTGTATTAGTCAAGCAAATCGTGCACCAATTCACGTTAAGAGCACACTCGATTGCGGAGTGACCAGGATTGCGGTAATGAGTGCACCATATACCCTTCAAGCCTTTAGGTACGGATGCTTCTCAGGAAGCCACTCGCGCACCCTTACCCCTTTTAGAGGCTCTCCGGGTCTTCGTCTTCGCTTCCAAGTCGGAATCCTCCGAATTGGCACCTTGAGACCTTCTGTCTGAACTGGTCACATCTGAATCTTCCTCACTATCATCTGACTTCTTTGATTTGGACATTTTCTTCTTGGATTTTCTCTTTCCAGATTTGTGGTTCCTGGATGTCCTCCCATGCAGTGATTCCCCCACTCGCACTACTTGTGCCATGACTGCCATGATCGTTGTCTGTGTCCGATCCACTGTGGCCAACGCCATTCGTAGATCCCATGATAGCCCCGAAATGAAGTAGTCATTGAGTACCTCCTGAGCAAGGCTTTAAGCCGCAGGCACACATTGCAAGAGTAAATTGAATTTGGACGCATAACCTTCCACATCCTGATCGCCTTGCTCCAAGCTACACAATCTCTCCAGAGTTTGCGAAATCATCTTTTGTTGATGAAACCACCTCAAGAATGCATTGCGGGCTGCATCATATGTGGCGAAGTGGTTCACTACGTACTCTGCCAACTAGCATGACACCTTACCTGATAAGGTTGACTCAAAAACCACTTCATGTTGGAGTGGCACCACAACTCCTGGATTATTGATCCCATACACCTTTTCGAACATCCAGACATGTGCATCGGGGTCGTCCAACTTTTTCCCCGTAAACTTAGCATACTTGATGTTACTTGTCGCAACCGCAGGAGCTGTTACAATCATCACAGTGCCTCCAAGGTTTGGTGCCCCTCCATATGGCCTTCCTTGACCGAAGAGATTGCGAGAAGATGCCGAAACCGTAGTTGGAGACGAAGATGCACTTAGCACTTGGCGTGCATCAATTGAGACCTATACCCATAGCTTTGGCAGTGAAACTGACTGCACAGGTGGACTCTGATTCCAATTGATTCCAATCGGCCCCTCTCAGATCTTCTTACGGGCTGTCGTCGCCATGCTTAGGATCACTGTTGTGCCACCGCGGTTGCATCGTCAGTGTCAAGGGATCAGGAGGTCCTTTCGAGCATGTGCATATTCATGCCTATTGGGAAGATAACAACCGCAAAATGCACTGCCATGACCACTGGGGATGAGGTTCTTCACTAGAATTTCTGCACTCGCTCGACCATAAGCAGGGTGTTGGGGGTCGGATTGTATCGGATAGAGTTCATCTTGAAATCCACGGATGTGCCTCCTCACCACATCAATCTCCTTCTGAATCTCCTCTGGAGTGAGTGCAACTGTGTGCAGACCTCCATGTGAAGTGCCTCTGCAATGACGGCAAGGAGCGATTGACATGAGCGCTCAATTGCCCGATTGTGAATTCCATGCGTGATGGTAAGAATGTGCATCGTGATCGCCAATGTGTAGCATCATATATATGCGCAGATGCTACGGGAAACAATAGACAAATGATACGAGTAACATCCCACGAGAACGGAATATAGATATGAAGACAATGACAGAACGCTGAAGAACACTGTGTTCCGAAGCAATAGCTCGCACACATCTGCAAACAAATGACCTCAGAATGCTAGTAATAGCATGTGTACAGAATCGTCTGACGGTTAAAGAAGCATCCGTTGAAGACCCCAATCGCTTGGAGATCTGAAACGTCAACCATTGTGGGCTAACCTACCCTCACACACCCCTCTAGGTCACTGCTGCTAATCCGCATGGTTATGCAATAACACTTTTTTATAAGTCTTTTAGATTCAACATTGCAAGGAGTTTCACTACAAGGCATAGGCCATTTTCCGACGGGAATACCGACGCTTTTTACATTAAATTTTTTTTTTTCACGGGCGCAAAGGTCGCTATAAAAGTCGTTAAAATCGTCAAAAAAGGAGCGTCGCTATAAACCGTCGCTATATAGCGACGCTGTTAATCGTCGCTATATAGCGACGATGAAAACGTCGCTATATAGCGACTCTGTTAATCATCGCTATATAGCGACACTGGTAAACGTCGCTATATAGCGACGATTAACAGAAGTAAAAAAAAAGGGTTAGTGGGGCTAAACAGGGCTTCCTTTTGGCCCTGTTTAGCCCCACTAATCCTTTTTTTTTTTTTGTAATTACAAAAGAAAGTTTTTTATAACAAAATTTCCCTTGCTTGCAGGGTGATACAAAATTGTTCTTGTGAACGATGAGGAAGAAATGCATATACATATACAACTGTGTTTGTAACAAAATTACCCTGTGAAAGGGCGATACAAAATTGCTCTAACGAGCGGATATACAAAATGCTACTACCGCTACTAATCCGAATCCGAATCCGAATCGTCTTGTTGGCCTGTTCCTTGGTCCTCGGCACCTGCGTCTTCTCCCTCGTCCCCAACACCTGCGTCTTCTCCCTCGTCCTCGGCACCTGCATCCGATCCTTGCCCCTGTTGATCGCTCGTCTCTGATGATGGGACGCTTGAGCTTTGACCCTAAGAGTGAACCATATAAATCGAAAATTAGATTGGAACTTAAATTAAAAAGTGAGATTACAAGTAGGAGTAAACTTATACCGTGCGAGCAGCCACCTCAGCCCAATCGACTGTCGCTCCCATTGCCTCTTGCTCAATGAACCTCGGGGGGGTCACTATGTATAAACCCTCTATATCACGTGCGTTCAAGGCCTATATTTAAAGTCCCTTATCTGTAAAAAATTTCATTAATAAAATGTACCCCTTTTCTATACAAATCTGTAAATTTTTTCCAAAACTATTTTAAATAGTCCCTTATGTATATTTATTTCTGTAAATTTTAGAAATAAAAAAAATCCTTCTGTTGAACTCACGTGATAGGGTTACATATGATGAGTGACCCCCCCGAGCAATGAACCACGGCTTTGTTCCTATCCGAAATGCGCGCCGCGTCTCTGCATCCATAGGAAGACGACCCATCGCAGCTTGCTGTGGATCCAATTTACGAGAGAGAGAGTTAGCTAAAGTGCATGTAATATGTAAGTAAAACAAATAGAACAATACATTAAATGGGAAGAAGTAGACTTACCACGGTTGCCTCGAACGCATACCGTCCGCCTGCACCAAAGTACGAAGTACCTACGACGTCCAGCCATCTCTTCGCAGCCCTCCTCAAGCCCTCGAACATTTCGGGATGGTCCCTATGTTGCTTCTTGAAGTACTTCCAATCAGCTTTGTCTGCCCAGCTGGGTTTAGCCAACCCCTTTGTAATGGAAGTACGCATGGTTGATCTGCGATGCTTTAGGACCAAACCCATGCGCTCAAGCATATAATTGTTATTAAACTCCACATTTGGCGGATTAGGATATCTTTGTTTTAACTCATCGATCACCGCCTGCTTCTTTTGGGCATCTTGATACCACCAATCGATATTTATGCCGCTCTTGAAGTGATGACTCATCAACCGCCTCATGGCGGCCATCACTGCTTTGCCCTTTTTGTCTTCTATTATCTCTCCGGCAGATGTGATTTGATAGGAGAGATCCCCTGATGAGTAAGGGGGACTGACGGTAGCAGAGTCTGAAGGAGTGGAAGCTGCGCGACCGCTTCCGGATCGAGGAGTAGCTGTGGGAGTAGGAGAGGGAAAGGGACCTGATTGATACTGTGTCTCCGGACCAAGTGGAGACCTAAAGGAGCGTGAGTGTGCTGACTCGTCTACATCTCCTGAGTCAGCACAACATGAGCCGCCCGTCCTACTCTTCCTTCCCTTGCGGGAGGCATGCGCAGGTGATGATCCCGCGGTCGAAGGGGCGCGAGGGGATAGCTAGGCAGTACGTCCACCCATCGGTGTAGGGGAAGGAATTGCGGAGGTCCTCTGAGAGAGCAGAGAGAAGAATCTCGCTGCCTCCTCATCGCTCATCTGCGCTACAAACTCGTCGGGAGTCCCGACAAAGCCATGCACGGCTAGCAAAGGAGTCCCCTGAGGGGTAGTCGCAGTGCTACGTGGAAGAGGGGTCGGACCAGGGGTAGTCGCAGTGCTAGGACCGAGAGGAGTCGGACCAGGGGTAGTCCTCGGGGTAGTCGCCTGAGAGGAATCAAAGTCCTCTGGAGCATATAGATCGTGAGCTCTCCTCCTGCGAGGCTGTCCGTACTCGTCCGATGAGCGACGTGATCCCATGTCTAACATAGACACAAACACGAAAACAGAAAACAAAAAACAAACATGAGCATTCTCATAGGCATAGGCATAGGCAAGAAGAAAGAAGAGGGAAAGGAAAGAAGAGGGAAAGGAAAGAGGGAAAGAAGAGGGAAAGATAAGAGGGAAAGAAGATGTAAAGGAAAGAAAAGAATGAGAATGAGGAAATAGAGAATGAGAGAAGGGGGAAATAGAGAAGGGGAAAGAGATGAGGGAAAATAGAGAAGGAGAGAAGGGGGAAATGAGAGAAGGGGAAAATAGAGTGGGAAATAGAGAATGAGCTTATGCAGAAATAGAGAATGAGCTTATGCTTCTCTCATTCTCTATTTCCGCATAAGCTCACGCATAAGCTCAAGCTTATGCGAAAACTTAAGCATAAGCTCATGCACATGCATGAGCATAAGCATGAGCTTATGCTTAAGCATAGGCATCGGAAATAGAGAAGGAGCTTATGCATAAAATAGAGAATGAGTTTCCGCATGCTTATGCTCATGCGGAAAAAGAGAAGGAGCTTATGCAGAAAAAGAGAAGGAGAGAAGCATAAGCTTCTCTCATTCTCTATTTCCGCATAAGCTCCTTCTCTTTTTCCGCATGAGCTTATGCTTATGCTCATGGGTGAGCATGAGCTTATGCTCATGTTTCCGCATATGCTCACGCAAAAGAGAAAGAGAAAGAGCTTATGCGGAAAAAGAGAAAGAGCTTATGCGGAAACTCATTCTCTATTTCGGCATAAGCTCCTTCTCTTTTTCCGCATGAGCTTATGCTTATGCTCATGGGTGAGCATGAGCTTATGCTCATGTTTCCGCATATGCTCACGCAAAAGAGAAAGAGAAGGAGCTTATGCGGAAAAAGAGAAGGAGCTTATGCGGAAACTCATTCTCTATTTCCGCATAAGCTCCTTCTCTTTTTCCGCATGAGCTTATGCTTATGCTCATGGGTGAGCATGAGCTTATGCTCATGTTTCCGCATATGCTCACGCATATGCGGAAACTTACGCATAAGCTCATGCTCATGCATGAGCATAAGCATGAGCTTATGCTTATGCTTATGCTTGCTTAAGCATAAGCATAAGCATAAGCTCATGCTTATGCTCATGTGGAAATAGAGAAGGAGCTTATGCGGAAAGAGAGAAGGAGCTCATGCGGAAAAAGAGAAGGAGCTTATGCTCATGCGGAAATAGAGAAGGAGCTTATGCGGAAAGAGAGAAGGAGCTTATGCGGAAACTTACGCATAAGCTTATGCGGAAACTTCCGCATGAGCTCCTTCTCTCTTTCCGCATAAGCTCCTTCTCTATTTCCACATGAGCATAAGCATGAGCTTATGCTTATGCTTATGCTTATGCTTAAGCATAAGCATAAGCATAAGCTCATGCTTATGGTCATGCGGAAATAGAGAATGAGCTTATGATCATGCGGAAATAGAGAAGGAGCTTATGCGGAAAAAGAGAAGGAGCTTATGCGGAAAAAGAGAATGAGAGAAGCATAAGCTTCTCTCATTCTCTATTTCCGCATAAGCTTATGCGGAAACTTACGCATAAGCTCTCATGCTTATGCTCATGCGGAAATAGAGAAGGAGCTTATGCGGAAAGAGAGAAGGAGCTTATGCAGAAAAAGAGAATGAGAGAAGCATAAGCTTCTCTCATTCTCTATTTCCGCATAAGCTTATGCGGAAACTTACACATAAGCTCATTCTCATGCATGAGCATAAGCTCATGCTTATGCTCATGCGGAAATAGAGAAGCAGCTTATGCGGAAAGAGAGAAGGAGCTTATGCGGAAACTTATGCATAAGCTTATGCAAAAATAGAGAATGAGAGAAGCTTATGCTTCTCTCATTCTCTTTTTCCGCATAAGCTCCTTCTCTCTTTCCGCATAAGCTCCTTCTCTATTTCCGCATGAGCATAAGCATGAGCATCCGCATAAGCTCATGCTTATGCTCATGCATGAGCATGAGCTTATGCGCAAGTTTCCGCATAAGCTCCTTCTCTCTTTCCGCATAAGCTCCTTCTCTATTTCCGCATGAGCATAAGCTCATGCTTATGCTCATGCGGAAATAGAGAAGGAGCTTATGCGGAAAGAGAGAAGGAGCTTATGCGGAAAAAGAGAATGAGAGAAGCATAAGCTTCTCTCATTCTCTATTTTCGCATAAGCTTATGCGGAAACTTGCGCATAAGCTCATGCTCATGCATGAGCATAAGCATGAGCTTATGCGGATGCTCATGCTCATGCTCATGCTCATGCGGAAATAGAGAAGGAGCTTATGCGGAAAGAGAGAAGGAGCTTATGCGGAAAAAGAGAATGAGAGAAGCATAAGCTTCTCTCATTCTCTATTTTTGCATAAGCTTATGCGGAAACTTATGCATAAGCTCATGCTCATGCATGAGCATAAGCATGAGCTTATGCTTATGCTTATGCTTATGCTTATGCATAAGCCTAAGCATAAGCTCATGCTTATGCTCATGCGGAAAAAGAGGACATGCTTATGCTCATGCGGAAATAGAGAAGGAGCTTATGCGGGAAAAGAGAAGGAGCTTATGCGGAAAAAGAGAATGAGAGAAGCATAAGCTTCTCTCATTCTCTATTTCCGCATAAGCTTATGCGTAAGCTTACGCATAAGCTCATGCTCATGCATGAGCATAAGCATGAGCTTATGCTTATGCTTATGCTTATGCTTAAGCATAAGCATAAGCATAAGCTCATGCTTATGCTCATGCGGAAATAGAGAATGAGAGAAGCATAAGCTTCTCTCATTCTCTATTTCCGCATAAGCTTATGCGGAAACTTACGCATAAGCTCATGCTCATGCATGAGCATAAGCATGAGCTTATGCTTATGCTTATGCTTAAGCATAAGCATAAGCATAAGCTCATGCTTATGGTCATACGGAAATAGAGAATGAGCTTATGCTCATGCGGAAATAGAGAAGGAGCTTATGCGGAAAAAGAGAAGGAGCTTATGCAGAAAAAGAGAATGAGAGAAGCATAAGCTTCTCTCATTCTCTATTTCCGCATAAGCTTATGCGGAAACTTGCGCATAAGCTCATGCTCATGCATGAGCATAAGCTCATGCTTATGCTCATGCGGAAATAGAGAAGGAGCTTATGCGGAAAGAGAGAAGGAGCTTATGCGGAAAAAGAGAATGAGAGAAGCATAAGCTTCTCTCATTCTCTATTTTCGCATAAGCTTATGCGGAAACTTACGCATAAGCTCATGCTCATGCATGAGCATAAGCTCATGCTTATGCTCATGCGAAAATAGAGAAGGAGCTTATGCGGAAAGAGAGAAGGAGCTTATGCGGAAAAAGAGAATGAGAGAAGCATAAGCTTCTCTCATTCTCTATTTTCGCATAAGCTTATGCGAAAACTTGTGCATAAGCTCATGCTCATGCATGAGCATAAGCATGAGCTTATGCGGATGCTCATGCTTATGCTCATGCGGAAATAGAGAAGGAGCTTATGCGGAAAGAGAGAAGGAGCTTATGCGGAAAATTACGCATAAGCTCATGCTCATGCATGAGCATAAGCTCATGCTCATGCATGAGCATAAGCTCATGCTTATGCTCATGCGGAAAAAGAGAACATGCTTATGCTCATGCGGAAATAGAGAAGGAGCTTATGCGGGAAAAGAGAAGGAGCTTATGCGGAAAAAGAGAATGAGAGAAGCATAAGCTTCTCTCATTCTCTATTTCCGCATAAGCTTATGCAGAAACTTACGCATAAGCTCATGCTTATGCTCATGCAGAAATAGAGAATGAGAGAAGCATAAGCTTCTCTCATTCTCTATTTTCGCATAAGCTTATGCGGAAACTTACGCATAAGCTCATGCTCATGCATGAGCATAAGCATGAGTTTATGCTCATGCTTATGCTTAAGCATAAGCATAAGCTGATGCTTATGCTCATGCGGAAATAGAGAAGGAGCTTATGCTCATGCGGAAAAAGAGCTTATGCGAATAAGAGAAGGGGGAAATAGAGAAGGGGGAATGAGAGAAGCATAAGCATAAGAGAATAAGAGGGAAAGGAAATAGAGAATAAGAGGGAAAGGAAAGAGAGAAGGGAAAAGAGAGAGGGGGAAAGAGAGAAGGGGGAAAGAGAGAATAAGAGAAGAGGGAAAAAAGAGAAGGGGGAAAAATGAGAAAAAGAGAAGGGGTAAGAGAGGGTTCCTACGCCCATCACTGCAGCTAGCGCTTAAGGCGCTAGCTGCAGGCCAATGCAAATAACAAAAATATTAAATGGAAAGAAGAGGAAGCACTTACCTGTAAAAGTATGTCCCGCTCGGTGTAGTGGACTGGCCCCACAAAAGAGAGAGTATGTCCCGCTCGGTGTAGTGGACTGGCCCTACAAAAGAGAGAAAACAACCCATTTTTTCAAATAAGATGTTAGTGGAAAGAGGAGATCACAAAAGCAACTTCTTGAAAGGAGACAAGGAAAGAGAAGATTGAGGAGACAAGGAAAGGAGGAGATTGAGGAGACAAGGAGAAAGAGAAGGAAGAGAAATACAGGAAGAAGATGTGAGTTTCTTTCTTTCTTTCTTGAAATTTCATTTTTTGTTTCAATCCTTTCTAATCAAGCATGAAAACTAGTTTAAAACTTTAGCAATACAAGTAGAAACACTTACAAAACCAAAGCTAACAAACAAACAACCTACATTGTTGAAACAAACTCACCTCTTGAAGAACTTTCTTTCTGGAAACCAAAGAGGGAAAAAGGAGAGAGAGGGAGTACAAGAGGTAGGAGAAGGGTGAGGAGTGGGAAATAGAGTAGGAGGTTGCTTGGAATAGATGGGAGGTCAGTGAAAATAGGTGGGAGGAGATTTTGGGTTGCTTACTTGAGAGATTAGGAATGGTTTGAGCAAAACGCCGCGTGTTTCGGCATTTCGGGTTTTAAACCACAGCGTCGCTATATAGCGACGCTCTTTCGTCGCTATATAGCGACGTTTTTAATTTAAAGCGTCGCTATATAGCGACATTTTAAATTAAAAACGTCGCTATATAGCGACGGAACAGAGTGTTGCTATATAGCGACGCTTACTGTTTATTTTTTTGTGTGGCCTCTTGTGAAGCTCAAACATGCTATGCCTATAATTGTCAATATCTCCTCTTACTATATAGCCTTACTATATAGGATTTTTTGTTTCAATCCTTACTATATAGCGACGTCATTCTTTTTATATAGCCTCAAGAGAAGCTCAAATTAAACATGCTATGCTCATAATTGTCAATATCTCCTCTTCATGCTTATGTTTTGGTTTTATAAGTGTAGATGGAAGGGACGAGTGGAAGCTCATCCGATGATGCGCCAACGCCCGGGAGCACGAAGTGGCTTACGGAGAGGTTATATTGTCATTGCACTCATTGCAAGCGAGAAGTACGACATCAACGTCGTATTATCATGCACCACTTGCGGATGTATGGGGAGGAGCCGGAACCAGTACCCCCCGTTGGTGTTGCACATGTTGATGGATCATCGGTAAGTCAAAGCTATTTAAGTTCGCAATCTTATTGTATACCCAAAATTAGAAGATCTTCTATTTACACAAATGAGCTTATGACAGGATGATGAGGGTGACGAGGGTACACATATACCTTCTCACTTTCAACAAGACTATAGTCTCCCGGATGATGACGAGGGTATGGTCGACATGATGGATTCCATTTTTAGGGGCACTACATCCCACGTACACGTGATGTCAAAGTCTGAGGTGAAAATGTGAGAGTTGCAATCAACACAATTGTACGAGGGTGCCAGGATGTCTAAACTACGTGCTTGTCTCTCAATCTTGAATCTACAAGAACTACTTACAACGGTCCCCATGCAACTGTGAGAAAAGATAGTAGCGGTCTCTTTGCAATAGACTCCACCAAACATTGGACCAATGAAAGTGATACTTTTGTTCTTCCCAAGCACTGTGAGCAGGTGCATACTAATGATTTAATTAGGTGGTTTTTCATCCGAATCGTTCTGATCCAAGATGGTGGTACGTGATCCAAGTTGCACCACGAAGTAAGCATATTTTTGAAGATCGAGATGTGGATATGGAGATGCCGCTACCAATGCCGGATCCAATTGATGAATCTAGCGAAGAAGATGTAGATCACCATATGAGGCAAGAGGAAGATGCACATAATGACATCGCATGGGAGGAGGATGGAGATCACGATATTGACGAGGAAGACAACAATCATCAAGATCAATCACCACACTTAAGCTTAATTGAAGAAGATGATCAAATACTTTTAGGTGAACGTACGATACTAGAGTACGATGATGATATAGGAGATCAACTCGGTATAGAGTTGGAGATAGACTTGCTTGGCGCCTTAGACTTGGCTCAAGATGAAACAGTTGATGTAAATGCTCTTATTTAATTTGATTTTTCTCATCTCAAACTTGGACATGAATATATGAGCTTCAAAGGCTTGATGTACATGCTCTCATTTTTTAATTCTCTATGAGCTCAAACATGTATGAAAATTTAAAAAATTTTGTCATTGGAAGAAAATAAATTTTAAGGCTTTAAAAAAAAAAAAAACCTCTCTGTAAAACGTCGCTATAATATATTGTCTCAGTGTCGCTATATAGCGACCTCTAAAAGTCGCTATATAGCGACTTTTACTAACGTCGCTATATAGCGACGTTTAGCAAAAGTCGCTATATAGCGACGATTTACGACACCCGATTTTTATACCGACGATTAACGCTAAGCGGGCGCTAATCGTCGGTACGTAAACGTCGCAATAGGATGCGTGTGTAGTAGTGTTTGCTAGGTTCTTTTTGGCTAAAACTCCATCTATGACAGCATCATTCTCTGGTTACACTTCCAATTTAACAAAAATTTACATACCTTATGGTCCTGGAAATATAAGAAAAAGGGGGAATATGAGGCCCCCTTACAAACATTAGGACATTGGAAAAATAACCCTTGGTGTCCCTAAAAGTCATCTTCCATGTTTCATCCTAATCAAAATGTTGAGTTTGACAAGGATAACAACTGTGGCTAGGCCATGAAGCCTGTAGTCCCACATTGCATTGTATTCATCTGCTAACATGCTGTGCTTATGGATAGATGTAGGTGAGTCCAGCTATCTATCTCAGCTTTTGGGTTAAAAGGAGGATGATAATGATACACCTACTCGCAACTTTGATCACTAGGTGTACTACCATCCCAATTTTTTGTATCACTCTTAGTCCACTAATGCTTAGATGACCAAGCCTTTTTTGGCATAGCTTACTCTTACTACATCAACATGAGTAGTGTAAGAAAAAAGTTCATAGATAGTGTTGCATCTTGTGCCCCTTCCAATGCTTTTGCCACTAGCAATTTCTACACCATCATTTATCAAAGAGAAACTTGAGGTTACAATAGTTTATAGCTACAACGATCAACAAGTTCTTGTATGTTTAGCATATATAGGACATTCAAAAACTAACTCCATTAGACATGCAAGACCTACACCACCGTCGCCATCTCCTCCCACAGAGAGCTCTATCTCTCTCTAAAATTCTCTCTCTAGACCTCCCTCTGCCACGTGGTAGATAAGCATGGAGGAAAACCTTGGTTAAGGTAAATGTGGATTAAGATAATCCTTAGAGAAATTAGGGTTAAGGGCCTTGGTCAAGCTTGTGCCATGTGGCAAAGTTGTCCCATAGGTGACACATCAGTACTCTTATCCACAAGGTCCACATCATCACCACCAACCACTTGCCATGTCATTCGCAAGAGCCCCCATCTGCCATGTCACCACTGACTGACACATGGCACCGACTGCCATGTCATCTAATCTACCACATCAGCATCCACATGGCACATGCCACATCATTCGCATGACACATGTCCATCCACATCATCATCTGTCACATCATCACACTGCCACATGGCAGTCCCCCCTGACAGGCACTCTTACCCCTTGGTTGGCAAGCACACACAATCCCTTGCAGGTGCACACAAGTGCCACCTCACATAGTGGTCCACAGGCACTATCCCTTCATAGGTACAATTCTTCATTTCTGCATGTGACTCCACTTGCCACATCATCACTGTGCATTTTCATTCCTTTTTGCCCCTCCACCTAGATCAAGTCGTATCTCTTGAGTCAAGAGGAATTTTAGGGTGCTACAAAAAGGTAAAACAATTGATTTTTTGTGCTCTATGCATTTTTCACATCACGCATACATTTCGATGCAAGTATCACTCACTTTTGCGCCTTACCGACAAATCCACTTCCTACATGCATATCGGCCTCTACATCGATGCATCTGACCTGGCACATAAAAAGAACCAAAGAAAATAAAGTATTTGTTGTTCTTTCATCAATCAATGGTTGCTATGGATCTAGATCAGAGTAGAATAGATTGCCATAGAGGAGACGCTTTGAATTTCTCCAAGTTGCCAATCTAAGCCATGCTCGAAATTCTTGACTAGTACCTACTCGACGTTAGTCCCTATGCTCACATACAGTTTCACGTCATCACATTACCTCAAACTTGATGTTCATCAGTTCAGTGAGCAAACTTCAAAGTGTTCAGAGGTATTGGCACATTGTTCAATGGGCAGATAGCACATGATTTGATTTCACACACACATGCCATCATTATAAAGCCTATTTGGCTATTTCATAGCATTGTGCACTTTAATTCAGCCTTGTAAAGCCTCTTGGCTATCCCCAACATCATTTGCCACAAGCCTTGTAACATATCGGATTATATATTATAGTTCTACCTTCACCGTTGGGTCTACTTTTTGAAAGAGAAATCTGAAGCATTTTCCAAATTTCAATAATTTAAAGCCATGGTAGAAAACCAGACATGCAAAAAGATCAAAGTCATGAGATCAGATAGAGGAGGTGAATACATGTCTTCAGCATTCATGAACTTTTGCAGAAGTCATGGCATTCGAAGACAATTCACTTGTGCATATACGCCTTAGCAGAATGCAAGAGCTGAAAGGAAGAATGGTACTTTAGCACATAATGCTAGAGCAATGCTTAGTGAGAAGCAATCGATGCTAGAGCAATGCTTAGTGAGAAGCAAACAACGCTAGAGCAATGCTTAGTGAGAACATCTTCCGAATCAGTATTGGGCAGAAGTAATAGCCACAGCAAACTATTTGCTTAATTGGCTTCCTATCGAACCGATACAGGGTATGACACCTTATGAAGTATTCACTGGACACAAGCCACACATTGGGCATCTTCGCATATTTGGTTGCATAGCATATGCCCACATACATGATGACCATCGCAGGAAATTGGATGCAAAGTCACGTAAATGCATCATGGTTGGCTATAGGGAAGAAAGCAAAGCATACAAGTTGTATGATCCCATCAACTGCACATCAAAGATTACATCTCTGGAGATTATGACCTAGGAATCTGAATGGAAAACATCAAACACATAGGAAGTAGACGCACCGATTTCACAATCATCTACATAAAAGGTTGATGAAGAAGAGCAAGAATTGCCAAAAACACCTCAAGCATAGGCATAACATCTCCGACGGGGTCTACTAGGGAAAGCAGACCTCCAACCAAATTGACATATGCTCAAAAAGGCAAAGCAATTTAGGTTGAAACCACTAACTATGCTCTTATGACTACCATCATGGCTACCGAAGAGCCAGTGTACTTCGAAGATGCAGTAGACAAGCTAGAATGGCAAACTTCTATGAATGAAGAAGTGGATGCTTTGTACAAGAATAATACTTGGAAATTATGCGACCTTCCACCATGAAAGAAGGCCATAGCAAACAAATGGGTATACAAAGTGAAGTACAATCTAGATGGAAGTATTCAAAGATACAAAGCCAGACTCATTGCAAAAGGATTTGCACAGCAATATGGTCAAGATTATGATGAGAATTATGCTCCAATAGCAAAGATGGATTCCATACAGTTCTTGATATCACTAGCAACACTCAGCAAATGGAATTTTATCTACCTGCATCCCTTCTTCTTCACACCAAGATCTCAAAAATTGTTATTAATATTGTCCTTGGTCACATCAATGGGACCCGGTATTGGAATTGACATCACACCTACTCTAGTTGTGTTCATGCATAGCTCATAATACTCAAAACATCGTTCATCTTGAACTTCTAGAGGGTGCATTTTTTTCGATCTAGCTTTCCTTCAAAACCAAAATATGAGACGTAATCTATTCTTCCAAACATAATGTAGCTATATAGCTCATCATGTGTGCTATGTATATTATCGATGCTATATAGCACTCAATCTATTCTCTTAGCTTATCGAATAAGCTACATAGGTCATGCTATGTGCATAATGTAAGAGCTATATAGCTCATATTGTGTGCTATGTACATTATCTATGCTATATAGCGCTCATTCTATTCTTTCAAGCCTACTAAATGAGCTATATCGCTCATGTGATGTACATTATCTCTGTTATATAGTACTTAATCTAATATTTCAAGCATGGTGAATGAGCTATATATTTCCATAACACATATCATGTGCTTTTTGTATGCTAGATAGCTCATTATTTTTTCTATGATGCACCTAAGTATCATTGCACAAGGTTGGTTAAAATACATATGTTTGGAGGTTTTGGAAAGTGCTGATATTTTGCATATATTTTGTATATATATATATATTGTTTGGAGGCACAGGCCCATAGGGATTTTTGCTTACAATTGAAGTCTAGGGTTGAGTCCAGGCCCCCCATTGTTATTTGTCCACATCCACCGGTTGTTGATGGTGTGGGTGGTTTGCTTTTGAAGGCCAGTGACTATAGCCACTGCTCAGCATGTGGCTTCCCTTTTGGTACTTAGTCATTTGAGGTGATTGGATTACAATGCGGTCACATGTACCATCGACCTTCCCTTGAAGATCTAGGATCTGTGCACCATTCTTATCGAATTGAACTTTGAGGTCCCGATCCGTGATCGCGGAAACGGACAACAAGTTCCTCTTGATATCTGGCACATAAAGAACATCGGACAACTGTTTTACAACTCCATCTGACTTGAGAGCAATCGTACCTTTTCCTTTTGCTGGACATTTTGCATCATTGGCGACTACTACCAAGATGTCATTCCCTACCAGCTGTAGAGAGGTATACCAATCCTTCTGACTAGTCATATGGCACGATGCACCACTATCAATGATCCACGGTTCATCTGCAGGTACATGAACTGCATCCGTGCAAATCTCCTCAATTGCGACGAACAGCTCTATTGGTACTGCCTGCGCGCTGTTGTTGGAATCTTTCTTTACTCCATTCTTCTCATCTGCAATCTTCTTTCGGCACTCATTCTGCTTGTGCCTTGCCTTGTTGCAATAGAAGCACTTGATCTTCTTCTTTCTCTTTTTATCATCAGAAGACGATGGGTTACCAGAGTCCTTACCCTTACCTTTCTTTGATCCGCCGGTCCAAAAAGCCGAATCTTCTCCAGTCCTCGTCTTTTGACGCATCTCCTCCTCAGAAGCATTGCGCTGAAATCCTCAAAGTTGAGGGGCAGATTTCTGTTCTGCGTATTCAGCGCCGTAACAAGACCGTCGTACTTTGGTGGGAGATTCCATATGCACCTTCGTGCTAGATTCTCGCTAGTGATGGTGATGCCAATCGCAATCATTAGATCGTGTAGATTCTTCACCCTGGTGATGAACTTCTCTACCGTTTCACACTCAGACAACTTCTCGTTCGCAAGTTGAGTCTCCAGATTC
Organism: Dipteris shenzhenensis; assembly: GCF_047967505.1. NCBI lineage: Eukaryota > Viridiplantae > Streptophyta > Polypodiopsida > Gleicheniales > Dipteridaceae > Dipteris > Dipteris shenzhenensis. The sequence continues at coordinate 46,650,977 of NC_141604.1, forward strand.
TGAATCCGTGTCTGATTCGTGGTGTCGTACTGATTTTTCAAGACCGTCCATGCCTCCTCTACTGTGGTGACATGTTGAATTAATGCCATGACGGAATCACTAACACTGCATACAATAGAACACAGCGCATCTACATTTCTTCTTGTCCACCCGAGAATCTCATCCGCAGTTGGTACTATCTGTTGTCCTGCATTGGCTGGATCCGGTCTCGCAACCAACCTCACATCCACCCCAGTAGCAGTGTCCCAAAGCTCGTATGCGCTTAGGATGGTCTTCATCTTGAACTTCTAGAGTGGATAGTTAGAGCCGTCCAACTTTCAGCTTTCGCCGAACGGTGGAATTCGCAGTCTTGCGAGCTAGGCCATCTCTCACAATCTGCTCGCAAACAGAAAACACACTACCAAATCTTCTTGCTAGAGTCCAAGCTCTGATACCATGTAAGAAAATAATACAACGTCTGTGCTCAACAGATAATAGGATCTCTATGCAAGAGAGAAAACAAGATAGTGTGGAGAATCAAAAATTTAATTACTATAGGACTGATACAATAGATGGCGCTGCCTCCCAACCGTGCGCTCCTATGAAAGAAGCTTTGATGGCATGCTAGAAACAGTAGAAGACGAAGGCTGGATGCTAAGGAAATCAGGGTTGCTATAGCCAGTGATGAAATGGGCTTCACGAGCTTGCTCTTATATAGCCACCAGTCGTAGTCGATTAGGCTCAATTGGGTGACCGGCCCAATCTGCCCAAAATGGTCGACTGGGGGTCGGGCCACTGACCATACGATAGAACCGATGTGCAAAACAGAGCAACTGAGCTACGGTTTCGTTCGGCCCAGAGCCATTTGGGTTCATCTGAGGCTCCAAATGGGCCCCGCAACCCGAGAGTGGGCTGCCTCAGGAAATGCTCCGTTTACCCTCAGTGCACCCAGTCAAGGGATGCCTTCCCGCACTTGCATGTAGCCTAGTTGGTAGTGTGCCAACTCTATCTGAAGCCATCCAGCCATCAGGCCACACATGGCCCCCATTTGGTGTCCAAACTAGGACCTACCGGATAACCGAGCTACTCAAATGCTTTCTCTTCATATGGGGGGCTTACAAGTAGAGTTAGCTGGTTCCCGCGTAGTTACACGAGAGTGGAGCATTGATATCTAACAGTTTTGTTATGTTCATGTGCAGATGGCCAACTTGATGCTGAGTTTACTTCTCCCGACAGTAGCGAGCACGTCTTGCCTATTACAAGTGTGTATTGCGATAATATCCTCAACTATTCTTAGTGTCCATTTTTCTATGATAGTACTTTCACTATTAATTTTGTAATGTAGGTGAAGGAGGATCTATAGGTGGAGATGTAAGAACACTTAAGAGAGGGAGGACTAGTGATCTAGACTCCACTTAATTAGATAGCAACCACCACAAGAGTGCAACTAGGCCTTTGTCCCTTCTCTAGTAGGGTATGACATATATCTCCAGATTCCAAATGTCTTTGGTGACCCAAATGTGCGCACAAGCTAGACGCACATCTGAGACCTTTTATGATTTTTTCAATAAAACCATAACACTCCTTAATGATATGTTCCCTTGCTTGTAGATAGTAGGGCCAATGCGAGGTAAAGTAGCACATCATCTACAAACCTTATTAAATACCATATCATTCCTTTGCAACGATATGAACCACACAACATTACTTCTAAAATCTAGCAGGAGCATCCCCCTAATAGAATCATAAAGTAATTTAAAAACTAGTGGTTAAGTATATTAAGACCTACTACATCATGTGCATTTAAGGGTATATTAAAAATACCTTATATATGAATTTTCTATGACTTATATATAAACCCCTTTTCTATTAAATTTGTAATTTTTTTAAAAATATTTTAGATAACATCCTATAAATAAAAATCTCTCAAGAAATTGGATGAAAATATCATGTTGATAGGTACATATATATGTTAGTGACCCCTCGAGAGAAATCCTTCCCAACCCTTTCCAACATAGCCTTAGCGACTCATGCAGTTTAAAGAGATATGAGAAATACCTTCCGAGGCTCTATGACATCTTTTGATATAGCTGGTAGAGCACTTACCAATTTCAGTAGGCTCCCTATATCCAATCTAGACTCCCCTGTGTATAATTTACTAGAGTAGATATAATATTGCATCTATGATATATTTCTATTCCATATTCTCCTAAATATTGCCCCTAGGGGGTCCCATGTCAACCACTTTTTGTTGAGGTACTCAAAGGCACCACAATGAGAGAAGATGATACGAACATGGATTAAAGTTTCTTAACCCACTTGCCATCCCTTCATCTATCCCCTTCCTCTCCTATTTCCCTATTCCTCCCCCTTCACTATCCCCACCCACCCCTTCCCCTACCATCCACATCCCTCTCTCAAAACTCCTCTTTTCCTCTCACAAGTCCTTTTCTTATTCCCTCTCGATGCCCCTCCCAATATCCCCACTCATATGCTCTTCCACTATCATACCTACTCTTTATCAATCCCTTCCTCTAACCTATCCCACCCATCCTTCATCTATTATTTTCCTCTTCCCATCCCCTTCCCTACCCCTTTCCATCCCTTTCCTTATTGCTACTTTCCTCTCTCTTTCCCTCTCTCATAATCCCTCATGTATCTCTCTTTTCCTCTCTCCATATTCAAACATCTCTCCCATTACTTCCTCTATCCCCTTCCCCTTCCCCTTTTTATTCCCTTTCCCTTTCTCTACCCCTTCCCCTTCCCCTTCCATCCACATCCATCTCTCATTTCCCAAGCCTGCTGTCCCCTTCCCTTCCACCCATATCTTGAAAGTCGAAATTCAACTAGTTGGGGGATTATTAGTTGTGGAGAGACGGTAAGGGGTGAAAAGGAGGAGGGAAAGTACATGCCAATAATCTAAGGAGAAGGTGGAATAAAGGGGGGGTTGGGACTTGAACAAGGGAGGACAGAGGGAGAGGGTGTAGGGATGGTGGATGGGCATGGGGAGAAGGGGAGGTGGGGATGCACATTGATTGAAGGGGGAATGAAGGGGCTTCTCAACACCATTGCAGAGGGGGGCTCCTTCCAAGAGAGAGATCTCGAAAGGTAACAATGAGCTCATACAAGTGAGCCTTGAGATTTCCTAATTTCATGCAGCAAAGCATAAGTATTTACTTTTGAAGGATATTTGATCCTCTGTTAAGGAATGTACCATCAGCTCAAACAATTTGAGTGCCACAAACCATACTTTAATGTGGCTCCTCGAATAAACTAGGTGCAATGGGAGAATCCTTACGCACGATTAATTGTGCTCAAATTACACACAAAAAAAAGCTTAAATCACACAATATTGATAAATTCCCCTAATTGAACAGAATTTGAACATGTATTCATTATTGGAGGGGTGGAAAGGCAAGGGGAGAAGTAAATAGGAGAGGAACTAATGAGGATTTCCCTCTATCATGAGAGGGAGGGGCCCTCCCCTCTTATTTGTAAGGGAACAAGGCTATCCCTTTAACCTTAGCTACATCACCTTTTCACCTTAGAAATTGATTGAATTTTTAAATTGAAAAGTAAAGGTATGTTCAATTGCTTCTCTCCTTACATTAAGATATGTGTGGATTGATATTTTGAGATGAAGGGCCTTTAGAATAGGAAAATGGGCAACTAATGGCGGAATGATTTCTTGAGATTAAGGGCTTTTACTATAGGAAAAGGGGAAGTATAAATGAGCAAACTTATGGATACATGGATCTAGAGTCCAATGCTGAATAAAATGGAAGGGGGCCAAGTTTTATTCATATTTCTTAGGAGGAAGCCAAGTTCTTACATTAGTGTTCCGACAGCATGGTGAAAGAGTAAATGTCATATCGTCTCGATTGAAGTCCCATATTATGGCTTGCAAGACCACTCACATGCCATATTTTTGCTTGTAGCTTTGCCACAATTGGTCCACAGTTTGCCCAAGCAAATCTTGAAAGTAGCTAACGTCCCACCCGGTGGCTAGCTTGGCATTCAGGCTCCTCACGAACCCCGCCTTCAGGCTCTCGCAATATTGCAGAAAATAAGCCGTGACATCGTAGCCTTGATTCCACGCATTGCCCTGCCCAGGCTTCACCCAGTGCCCATCAAGCGGAACAAACCCTGCCGTCAGCCTAATGTAATCGGCCATTCCTTCTATCAGCCCGCTGTCCGCAGTCCCCTGCCCGTTTTAGAGGGTCACTTTGTTGACTTGCTTCTCGGGGATACTGGGATCTCCTCCGTAGAAAGTGTTTTGGATAAATTGACTTGCGGAGGCAAGAATATTTTGAGCTCCGGGTGATCCGATGAGCTGGTCGAACTTAATGCCGCCGGCCTCATTCTGAGCGTTGTTAACGACGACGTACTGGGTATCCGAGAAAGCTGCGGGGGAGGAGGAAATTATTAGAAGGAAGAGGTAAATGGGGAGTGAAATACGCAGCATATTGGGAGTATAAGGAAGAGAGAGAGCGAGGTTGATAGGCGCTGAAGGTATGAAAGGCTCTCTAGAGGTATGAAAATGCTCTGAAGGTAGGTAAAGGTATATTAGAAATGCTCTGAAGGCTAGGAGGTATGGAAATGCTCTGAAGCTTTTAAACACAGACACCGCGGGTGGTATTTTCGTCCATGCCACAGAAGTCATGACAGATCTTGACCAAACGCTGCACCCGTTAGAACATTGACTGGCAGACTTCTCAAAGTCGGCCTCTACTGAATTGTCGAGAGTCCAAAGTCGCAGAGAATTCACGATCAAAGTTGGAAAGATGCGAGGAAAACTTGTACGGCAACGCGCTCACACCAAGAAAGCTAAAGGGCGGGTTCACACCACCCGCCAGGACATGGAGAAGAAGTCGAGGATACATACCTGGACCAATTGGTGAGACGGGCCCACACGTGGAGAGTAGGCCGCCCAACTCCTTCGGCAAGCAAAACAAGTGGGTACAGTCAAAGGATAACAATTGTCAAGATGATTGGATGATTACTTTGCAACACCTGTGATGGAAGCCTGTGCATAAGAAAGTTCTAATGATTTGCAAACTGTGTGACTCTGTGCGTACGTGAGAGAGAGAGAGAGAGAGAGAGAGACCAAAATGGAGGGGGCCACTTGGCAAGAAACTGTACGGGACACTTTTTTACTTGCAGGTTGTCCACGCGTCTTTCATTGACTTTCCAAAATGTTTAATTGCCTCCTCAAAGTTCTTGTAATCACTCTTTGTCCATGTTACTTTGTCACAGAACATGAAGAGTTGATCAAGAGACCTCCACACCTCTGCCTTCCTATTTCGTGCTTCCCCATCTGCCTCATGATCTTTCACAGCATTATGGACTTGCTTCCACAATCCATAATTAATCTTTGAAACTGCTCTACCTTGCCTTACTTGCTTACTGTGTTTGGGTCGAGACAAGAATCTTCTTGCCTTAACACCACCAATAGAGGGCTTGATTGGTACCTCCTTGCCATTGGTAGACTTTTTAAAATCCTTTGTGATTTGAACATCCTCCATGCAGACCTATATCGGATAACACTTTTTCCAATGCTTGAAGAGCATCCTTTCTATTTTTTTCGGGACGGAGTTTCCAAGCAAATCCAATATATAAAAATACCAATTTCTCAATAATTCGACATAGACCATGCAATGTGCAGATGTGAACATTACATAGTGGAATGTCCAGAATGGCCTTGAAGTCAGGGTCAACTTTATCTCTATTAGGTGCTCTCTTCCACCATTTTGAATCCATTACTTGAGCTGATTCTTTGCAGTAAAGACAAGGAGACTTTGAGTTGCCTCCTTTACTAATGTTATACATGCACTTAAGTGTTTTAAGATCCCCGGCCATGTGCCACTCTACTTGAAAATCACCTTTTCCTGCAACATGGAGATTCTCGCCTTGCACTTGTCTTTTGATTATTGTTGGTATTTCCGTGTGATGAAACACCCAATCTAGTGTTTCATGGTCTTCGGTCTTCACCTGTGAGATTATAGAAAACAAAAGTATTACTATATCAGATTTGAAAACAATGACCAAAATCAAGTATAAAACAACCCATGATCATACCTGGAACGAGCCTAACCACCATATGTGTTTCTCTGACTGCACACTAAAATACTTCGAACTCGCTTCAGTCAATGATGTATCAATCGCTCCATTCATCAATGTAATAGTAACTCTTTCCATTTTCTTTTCCTTTACAACCTCACACTCATCCAGTTTGATAACAAATTTCAAAATGCCTTTGCACTCCTCAAATGTTATTCCATAAAACTCGACCATTCTTTTTTGAAGTTGTTGCAGATCTAAAAATATATTGTTCCAAGGATCATACACAGTGGTTCCTTTAACACCATGAAATATTTCTTCAATATGGATATATTGCCCAATAAATTCATCTATACTTTCATTCAAATGACCTCTTATCCTCCACACGGTTTCTCGATTTGGCAGTAAAACTCGTTTAATCCTTTGATCTTTCAAAGTTGAGGATATCGCATGGAAAATCGAACTATATCCCTTCCTGCTAACTCCACTAACATCAAGAGCCTCTTGGATTATAGTGCCATCAACTTGATTATTGGATACAAAGTCCTCTACAACATTGCGTTTAACTGTTTTGTATTTTTTTTCCTCAATCAAACCTTTTGCTACACCGCAAGAAAGCAATCCTTTCATTTGTTTAACAGGAAGAAGGTTCGGGTCCATATTTTCTTTTGCAGGCTCCAATAATTTCCTGTAATAACAACACAATATGACTATATTATTCAGCACCTCCATTCTTATTTTGCGACAATCAACGAAATAGATATAGTCTGGAAGAGAGCCTTTTTGAGTATACAAAATGATAAATTTCAATCTAACCTTGCTTCCTGAATTCGTCGCTTGCATCCACCAGTCCCAGCCTTTAAATTTGCAATGTTTTTAATCTTCCTGCTACGTTGTCTGTCTCCAAGCACGGTTCTCTTCTTTCTTGCTCTTGTCAACTCTTTTTTACTCTTTGAATGCTCCTCAATTTCATTCTGCAACTGCTGCTCCAATTTTGCACGAATGGCTATCTCCTCCATCTTGGCCCCCTTTTCTTGTAGGTACATCATTTTATACGTTTCCGCAAATGCAAACTGCACTGAAATATAACCAAGAAGTCCATTTTATCCATCGCCGGCAAACCTCAGTAATGTGGTGGGATTGACAAATGGAGGTGTAGAGTTTTTTACTTGACATTTTGGATATATGCTTCCATCGCACCATAAGTCAATATGTTGAAGCCCTTCTCTTCTCATATTTTCCCGCTGTTGAGCATTCAGCACCGTATCCTTTCGTCTTTTTTGTGCTGGAGCATATTGTTCTTCCAAGTCGATGTGAAGATGGTGTAATCGCTTCTTCTCAGATAGTGACTCACTAGTATCGGCCATTTTTTGTGCTCCTCAGGTTGCAAAGTTTGTTTTTCAATCTCATAGTCATTTTGTAACATGAATCGTGGAAGTGTGGCGGTATCCATGTGAATATTTTGAAAACTTGCAATCACTAAGTTCAGTGATGGACTCTTAATGAAAGACCTGCACACGTCGGCCAAAGAGATGCGGAATCTTTGGTAAATAAAAAAAAATCTAAGAGGATATTTAATACAAAATCGTGTTAGTCAGACAAAAGATTATCTTATTCCTTTTTGAATTGACAGTTCTGTAGTCCTTACTGACAAATCTGAGCCACGTTTCTGTATTTTACTATTTTTGAGGTCTTTTAGGAGAGAAATAAATCAAAAAATAGTGAATTTCTTACAGGGCCCCAAAATGAGTTCCCTTTTTCCCTAATGTACGAATCAAGATGGCCGAATCTATCTTGAAGGGCAACCCTGCATCTTCATTTAGATGCTAGTTTGACACCCATGTATATGGAGAAGGGTGCCTTAAGGAGCTTTTTGAATCATGGTTAGTACATCAACAAGGGAGTCGATCCAAAGGTTCAAACCATCCTTAGTCTTGACAAGTTATGAGGCACCTTTTTCTAGAAGGTCCTATCTTGATCTATAAATGGGCATGTTAGGCGAGTAATTCATTGTTAAGATCTTAAAAATGTATTTCTTTGTTTTGAAAAGTCACTAAGTTAACAAAGGCCAAAATATAACTTTGTCGACAAGTCACACCCACGTTTTAGTAATGAATCCGTACAAAGCTTATTGTTGGTGCACATGAGGTCAAAAATTTGCATTCAATGCCCCATTTTGGCTTAGTGGGCTAGCTAGTGGAGTGTGGCTAATATTGATGTGTCAGTGTAGTTCACCTACATCAATGCCAAGTGTTGTAAACTAAAAAGGAATAGACTAAATACGGTGTTTTTGTAATGGCTACATAATTGGAACCATGATAACATGAAATTTGGCATCATTCTTTAAAGTATTTGTCTATCACATTTATTACTTTCAATTTTCAACCCTCATCATCAAACCATCATACATCAAAGAAAGAGGACAAGTTAGTGGTAGAAATGCATTGAAGAGTCGATCTGTATTCTATTTCAATTTTTATTTGAAAAAACAAGTACAACATATTACATGTATACTATGTATAAGTACAATATATTACATGTATTCTATTTCAATTTTTATTTGAAAATAAGTACAATTATTACATGTATACTATAACATACTACAATATGTGTGTGTATGGGGGGGCAGTGCATGCATGTATGTATGTATGTATGTATGTATGTATGTATGCATATCTATATGTATATCTACACACACACACACACACATGGATCAATGCAAGATCGGTTGTGGCCAATTGCAAAACTACTTTTAGGGCATGCCGTGATGTGCACGGATGGGGAGATTACGAAATCTATGGTGGGTTGCGATGACATGGAATATAGCCCACATGCTCGTTGGCTTTTTTTTTTTGCGGTGTGGAAGGCAAGGCCCTATTCTTACCACAATGAAATTTTTACCAGACTGAGTATAGGACAATGCCAATTTTATCACGATTATTGCAACACACTTGCATGAACCAAGTGAGGACCAAGTCAACCATTGCGATGGCCATGTCAACCTGTGCAGGCATAAAGTCTATAGTTATATATTGTAACCATGGTGCTGGTTGGTGATGTGAAACATGTGGCATTGCATGCAGAAAAGTGGCATACGTCAACCATCAGGATGGTTAAAATTGTTGTAGGCATAGTGGCCTGCCTCAACCATCATGATCATAGAAATTAGCCACACCCACCACTACATTGGCTATAACCAACCAATTGAAACCAAACATATCAACCCCATGGAAAACATTTTTCAAAGCCCTTAAATTAGGGTAGTCCTAAAGCTTAATCGAGATTGTATCTTAACACTTTCCAAAAATCATAAACATGTCAAGATTTTCAAATAAGTGCTATGCTTTGTTTGCAAAACTAGAGCCACTCGAATGACCACCACTTTAGCCAGATTAACTTCTGCTGAGACAATGCGACATAAGAGCAACCACTCTTAACACAAAGCCCACACTACGTTGGGTTAAGACTTAGTAGCTAATTAGCAGAGCAAGTGAGAGAGATGCTTAAATGCTGCAAGTGCTGATTCTTATCACCGAATCATACTAAAATCACTTATGAAAACATGCATGAATGTTTGCAAAAAATCTTGAAAAAACTCATCACCATTCTTTGAAAGGTTGCCAAGGCATTTTTAAGATCAAAATTCATAATGCTAGAAGCAAAGGCTCCCCACTTTCTGATAAAGATTATCTTCTCTTTATATTCAGATGCCATCAAACTTGATTAGAACCAATAAACTCATCCAAGCAAGAGGACATCAATGGCATTCAAGAGAAAGTTGGAGTAAATGGAAGAGGGAATGGATTCCAGACTATTGCTACATTGACTTTGCAATAGTATATATTATATCCCTTAAAGTAACCTAGAAAACAACTCAATTATTTAGTGCTTCGGCCTATTTAAAGAAAAAGCTTCGTAGAAGCCCAACTCATATCAACTTTAAAAAAGAATTACAATGAAACTATAGCACTACCTCTAACGAGGCATTTCTTTTTTCTCGGCACCATTCATGAATAAATCTCTCTCTGATACACCTCTGAGGGCTTTTCTAGTTCTCCACCTAGCCATGGTGCTCCCTTGTTTCTAATGTTTCCTTTGTGGAGCCTCTCTCTGGAGGTCTCCCTTGAACCCAGTGCATGCCATGTGGACTTCTTATGATGCCAAGTGTCATTTCCAAGGCCCTTACTCTTTTAACCTTTCTTGGCATCCCTCTTAATGCTAGATCTATTTTGCCTAGGCATTAATTTGCATGTCCACTGTCACACTATCAAGCCCTCTTGGTCCCTTGCCTCAGCTTTACACCATTATGGTTGACATAACATTCCCTTCCCCTTAGAATGGTTTACATCCTCGAAAACAAGATTGGGAAACCTCCTCTTGAGATTGCTTACCCTTTCCCATGTTGAATTCTCTTTAGGTCTATCTTTCCAACTTAACCAGACATTCTTGCCATATTACAAGTATGTCGTGTTCTTTTTTCTTTTCTTTCTAAAATTCTTTCTGGTTCGTGTGGTAAAGATGCAGGTTCAATGACTTCAACTAGGACTTCATTTCTAATGAGATTATCATCATCTCCTAATTTTCTTTTGAGCCTACTAACATTAAAAACTGGATGTACTCTACATCCCTCAGGGAAGGCTAATTTGTAAGCAAGTTCTTTAATCCTCTTAAGTATTGTGAATGGTCCACAATACCTAGGAGACAGCTAATTGAGACATTTACCTGTCTTTAGAGATTCTAAAGATTCAGGTACCTTGAGGTAGACTCTCTCATTTACTTCAAACTCCAACCTTCTATAGTGGGGGTTTACATAACTTCTTGCTCTATCTTGAGCTCTTCTTATGCTATCTTTAGCTAATTTAAGCATTTGATTCATATCTTCAAGAAAGTCTCTGGCCACTTGAACCTTCTCTTTTCGAGTCCCGTCATTGGGACTCTTGGTTGAAATCCATACATCATCATGAATGGACTAAAACCTGTAGCTAAATGTTTGGCACTGTTATATGCAAATTCTCATATGGGCAGATATTGTTCCCAATTAGTTTGTTGTTTACTTACATATGCTCGAAGCATATTCTCAATGATCTAATTGACTTTCAATTTCACCATCACTCTGTGGATGATCCGCGGTGCTCATATTCAATGAAATTTCTAACCTCTTAAACACAGCCCTCCAAAATGGCTCTTAAATTTGCTATCCCAATCACTAACAATACCGACTGGTAGCCCATACAGTCTATAGATATGCTCCACAAATAGCCTAGCTAATTCTGGAGTTTTAACATCTTCATTAATAGGAATAAAATGAGCCATCTTGGTCAACCTATCCACAATTACCCACATGGAGTTGTGCCCCCTCTGTGTCCTAGGTAATCCCACAATGAAATCCACGGATATGATTTCCCATTTGCCAGATGGAATCTCCAATGCGTGTAGGAGACCTCCTACCTTAAGGCGCAATATGTAAATGGTGTAGTCGCTTCTTTTGAGGTTCTTCTTCAATAGCATGGTTGCACGCAGCCGTTTTGTGAGGGTTGGTTCTTCCTCTTGCCTGCTTTTTATAAAACTCATCTAATCTTTCGGGGTAACCATTCAAATATTTGAAAACAAATGGATTAGTGATGGAGTGATGGGTTCTTTATGAGAGGCCACTGTCGAAAGAGATGTGGGATCTATATGGAGAGAGAAAAGCCATAGGTTGAAATTGATTGAACCTATCTATATGTGTGAAAATGTAGATATGCCAATGAGTGCTCATGATACAATCTAGCTAAGAGAGAGTTGGGACTCCCAAATCTTCATTAGTGTTGGGGATGGCTTGTGTGTTATTGTAGTAGTGCTTGGCACCTTGCTAAGTCTAAGATTTTCTCATTGAACCTTCATCTATTGACATAGGAGCTTGCTGAGTGGGCAAATCAATTGCACGTGTTTGTCCCTTAAATTCTCTGGAAATTTTTGATATGACTTGCTTTTGCACCTTCCATCCAACATCTTTGATTGTTGTTTCCTCTTTTATGATAATGATGACAAATCCTTGCAATTAGGTAATTGCATTAACATCCACCTAGTCAGACACACCTGTCCAAATGACTCCACTTGAGATCAACTTCCTTATGGTCTACATTGTTCTTGAGCAACTTTAGATGCTCTTGCCACAAATTGCATTCATATTTTAAATGATTCTCACCACTAAAAGAGCATTGAATCTATGATGACCCTTGATTTTTGCCTTTTTCATTCTTCCCTTTGCCTTTTCTTGCTTGTGTCTCGATGAATGCCCATCTTTGGGCCTGGGTTCTTGTGAAACTTGATGTACATTTGTAGTGCGACTCTTGTTATATCAACATTTAGAATCATCATGCTGAATTTTTTTGCAAGTATTGCAATGCTTGGTGTGACAATCATATTCAATGTGTCCTTACCTGTAGTAGTTATTTCATCATTTTCCATTTGAACTGGGCCTTCAAATCCTTTTTTAGCACAGACTTTAGCTTGTGTGGCTTGCAGGAAGCATCTTGATCATCATCCCCTTTAGCCTTTTTTCTTTGTTTTCTTGGCAGGTCTACTCTTCTCTATAGTGACTACTCAGTTTAGCAATTCTTCACATAAGTCTTGGTCAAATTGACAATTTCAGGTGACCATAAATCCATATAAGTACAACCTTTTAATCAGCCAAGGTCGGAGTGACTTATCATCTAGTGGTGGGCTCAATGGATTGATTAGAGCTCACATTCTCAACACAAAATCTTGAAGCGACTCATTTTATTTCTACTTTATGCCACTAATCTTTGTGAGAACATCTTATTCATTGATTTTTGATATGAATTGCATGAGGAATGCTTCAAAAATTTGCTACCAGGCCACAAAATAACCAATTGGAAATTGATTCATTTTATATGGAATACTTATAGAAAACTCTATAGATGACTATCTTCATTGTTAGCACCCTTAAATTCTTAAAAATTGACTTTCATAGGCTGAGTGGCCTTGGCCTTAGTAGCTACTACATTAGTCACTACATCCACTAGATCAAGATCTCTAGGTTTGAGTGGCCTCAACGTCAGCCTATGACGTGTAGTTGTAGTAGGTCCACTTGGGGATGGACTTCTTACTTTAGTCCTTTGTACAGTCAAAGATGGGCTTCTGGCTCGTCTTCTTCTTAGTTATGATTTTGAGGTTCTTCTAACCTTTGGACTTGATTCATCACTCCTTCTAGGTTGATCACCGTGCTCATGGCTCAGTTCATGGTCAAATTCATTGGTGGACACCTCAAAATCTTGATTTTCTACGGAAGAATGATCGGTTTTTCCATACCACCACATTGAGGACTGACAATCTCATGTTCCTTGGGTCATCTTGAATAAACCTTAGGAATAAGTTCTCTTTAGGTATCTAAGTACTAATCTATGACCAACTCTCTAGGTACAAGGCCATGTTTTTTCCCACCCTAAGGCTCTTCACTCCTAGTAGACCCTTGCTATATACACTCATTCTCACAGATTCCATGCTTCCATCTCCAAACATTTTTCAGGGCCTAGATTAACCTATTAATTGCTTAAGTATACTCCTCTGTGCAGACACTAGTTATCAAACAAGCCTTTAGATGCCTTAACTCACCCTCCAACATTTAGATGAATCTTCCATAATAATAGTATACTAGTCCAAGAAACTATCATAGCTCATTGCATGTTAGCATTAATTTCTACTCTCAGTATCTATGTAGTCAGTTCTAAGGAACACTAAGCTCAAACAACTCAATTTTCCACTCATGCTTTTAGCACATCAATCCCCCATTAGAATCGCCAAATGTTAATTGTATTTTCCTCACTCATTATTGCAATGCCCAGAATTGGATGTGTGCATAGAACTTGTAGGAAGACTCTCTCTCTTGCACTCCATTGATTACTTGTCATGTAGGATGATCACAATGCTCGGGTTATAGAATAGATGTTAATAGTACATAACAACAGGGTTTGTGTCTCGTTTGTGTTGCATGGGCAAAACCGTATGGAGATGAGTGGTCATGTATTCACGGAATTACCAAAAGAAAAATAGTACTTATATTCGATATAGAGCCACCTGATTACAATCAAGTTGTAAACTGAATGGTCAGAGACTTAGTTGCTTCACCTTGGCTAAGGCTCAACCCTCACTAGCTCTACTTGAATCTTGCTAGCCCATGTAGATCCTAACAAGTCAAAATTAGAGGATCTTAGCACACAAATGAGTCTCATGTGTTCTACCTTGGACTCTCTTCGTAAGTACCTACAATCTTAAGGGTTCAAGGTTGTATCCTTTCTATTCCAGACCTCAAAATCTGCTAGACCGCTACGGGTTTTGACATTTTGCGAGTAAATTTTTTTGCAAGTTTGCGAGTTTTTCAAGTTTTTTTATGTGTGAATTTTATAGCTAGTCGCTAGTTATAATACTTGCATATCACCATGCAAGTATAAATCATAATAAAACGAGGCAATATATTTCTTAAACATAGGAAACACTTAATGGAAACCATGGAGCTAGTTCTATTAGAATTGTTTTCCGAGAAGGCATTTTGGGGTTTCATCTAAAGGTACCCATGTTTGCAGTTGTTCTCAAGGTTTTTGGGCCTTCTGAGCTCATTTCTGGTGTCAAAGAGGTCAAATTGTGCATGTTTCAAAAGTTTTGTTTTGTTCTAATGAATTTATACCCCTCTAGCAACATAGTTCAAGTTTTGTTTTGTTCCAAGGAATTTGTACCAATGGAGTAGAGTAACAATGGTCATCCATAGGTCAAATATTTGAACATCAGTCATTTCTAGTTTTTGGGAAGGTGTGCCTATTTGTATTGGGTCCTCTTCATGTAAGAATACAATTTGTGCATATAACATTATTTTAAATTTCTCCCAATGTTGAATGCATAGTTCTACTTAAATTTTCCTATTTAAAAAAAACATTATGGTTGGTCCTTGTAGCTAGAGATCAAGGTGGCTGTAAGAGTTGTACACCAAACAATCTTTAATGCCATGCCATGAGCTATATAAAAAATTCAATAAAAGCTTGCAAAACTTGCAAATTGCCAAGCCCCGACCGCTACCATTGATTGGCTTCTTTATGTTGGCCTAAATAGGCCTTTCTTGTGATTCAGGGTCACACCGCTCCAACTATTAGTGCTGATTACTAGCCTTCTAATGGTCTCGATCTAAGCTAACTTTACCTAACTTGCATGCATGGTATTAGCCCAAGGTCATTGAGATAACTCGAGGCAACACATATGCGAATTTGTGTGTTTCTACTTCAAAGTTCTACCGAAACCCTAAACCCTAACATCTACACAAGTCCTATAATATCATGAATTGAGACTTTGGTGCAATGGATAATTCATGACATTACTGCTCTAACCCCTAGGTTTTGGTGTAATTAATTTTGCATGTATGAATTATCTCAAAATGTAGGGTTCACCTATCATAAAATATCGATTCATCCACTATTTTTCACAACTTATAGTAATTTTGATGCAATCATTTGATTCATGAGAGATCATATGCAAGCAATGATTTGATTCATGAATTATTTGATCATATGCAAGCTTATATGTTTCTACCTCTAAGTTCTACCTGAACCATTTTAAATTTGCATATGATTAAAAATAGAAGTGGAATCATGACATTTTTTATACCCCACAAAATCTATAGATCGGACACAGCAATGGTGCCATAATCACAACTCTAAGCATTTAAAAATACATACACATTGGCATTTAAGTTGCTAAGCAATTCTCTAAACACCTAAAATAATGACGCTTTCTTGATCCATCCAATGTAAGGATTGGATAGAGTAGCCATGCCATTCTGGAAGCCCTAGACCAGTGTGAGGAACTTTTCAGGTCATCTCTCCACTGGCCAAAAAACCAACGCACACTCGCAAGCTATCTAAGAATACTGGTGGTATAAGCCTAAATATCATCGATATATATGATAGTTATACTGTCAGTATGTAGGTTTATATTGATACTGATTTTATAAATATACCACTGGTATATGGGGTTATATTGATGTTTTAATTCCCAGTTAACAGGTCATCACCAAATATGCCATAATTTCCCATTGCTAATGTGATATCATAATTTTGTTAGGTGATGACATAAAACTTTACATAGTCATGTGATTTGGTAATCCCTAGATGACTTCAATAGGAACTAGCTAGGTGAGTTTGAGAAAGGGCTCAATTGGCTTTGTGGAGTTAAATCTCATCCAAGATAAACTTAGCTATGCTAATCTATGCTACACCAACCATCACAATGATGAGAAATCATGATTTCTTTTCTTCAAGTGGTTCTGATCAAGGAGATCAAAACTATCAAATGCAAGTGCCAAAATTTGTGTGTAATCAAACAAGCATGTGGAGCTAAAAAAATGGGTTATTTTCAGTTCTGGACTACCTCCAGATTCTTCCTGGATCAAAAGTTATGGCTTGATCAACAGGAGGGGTCAAAAGGGTGATGTGGTAGTCAGGTGCACATGTAGTGTCTATCTATGTAGAGCGATACTTGCAAAGAAAATGAAGATGTGGTAGGTGTGGTAAACATGCAAAGTGCACAGTGTTCCTTGTAGTCCAAGTAACCGCACCCAACTGGCACTATGTGTGCCACATGGCATTGAGAGATACTTGTATTAGTCCACACACATGCCACCCTCATCATAGAAAGATTAGCCACTCACAATAGAAAGATGCACTGTTGGCACATGGCACTGGCAGAGACTGGGACCTAATTGATGTTTGAAATGCTAGGCTAAAGATAGCTCTATAAGATTGGAAAAAGGCCTACATCGCCATTGGCAAATCGACACTGTGCTTGAACCTTGACGTTAAAAGCCCTCCCAAAACCAAAGGTCAACCCCAAAATGACCAAGGATGGTGGTTCTAGATAGTGACAGTGATGATGAGGAAATTCATGCAATATGCCAAGGAGAGATGACTCCTAGAGACCCTAGAGTTAAGAGAACTAAAGGTAGATCCATCAATTATGCAAGATGCATAGTGAGATTAGCTTGATGCCCAAGCCAACAAGGAGCTAACAATAGAGAGAATAATATAGTTGTATGGCCACGAGCCTCAATGTTTAACATGTCGGCCAGTGCATGTAACTTCTTATAATCCAAGGGCCCAGGGAAATTTTTTGAGAAGTCACAATCCTTCTTACCAACACCTACTATGACAGAATACATAATTCAATTCAGAACATGATATCAAAGCAAAGAGTTAGAGAAGGTAAAGTATGGCATGGTAACACATAATCAAAAGCCTAAACAAACCTACCTCAATAGGTAAACAATGGAGGAATCTTTCTCATTTCCAAAGCCATAAAAAGAATATCCAATGAAGCATTTGGATGCAAGATTCTCAAAAATTCTAGATTGGTTCCCAGCTGGCACAAAGTCACAAGGTGGGAGAATATGCCATGACATGAGTCTTTTACCCAATATGCCAAGAAGCAACCACGTTTGTGGCTCAAATTTTCAATCATACATGACTAAGAAAAAATTACATGTTAGTAAAAACTATTACACTCCTTATCAAGGACAAGATACAGGATTGGCTCAACACCTATCCTTGCTACTAACAAAGTATGTATCCACCACCCATAATGGCAAAAGCTTACTGGCCATTATAATTGGGTTGGAAATATAGCAACAGGAAGCCTCTACACACCTCTCAATGGATAATTAGAATACTTTACTATATTGGCATTATCTCCTGAATGGGAACTAGAGTCCCCACCCACTCTCAATGTGGATGACATGTACGGCCAACAATTTGAGTAAATTACTGAGGTGGATGTGGAACTCTACAAAAAATGTTGCAACTCAATTTTGAATTGCTACCACAAATAGCTAACATAGATTGAATCGAGGGAAGAAATCCAAGAGGGGGCCACGTCTCACAATGACTTCACTAGTGGGCTAGATAGTATTCCTCTTCAAGAATCACAAGTCAACAATGTTGATGACTCTCCGGCTCGAGGGATGAAATCCAAGAGGGGGCCACGTCTCACAATGACTTCGTTAGTGGGCCAGATAGTATTCGTCTTCAAGAATCACAAGTCAACAATGTTGATGACTCTCTGGCTCCGTGGCCACAGCCACAAATCGTTCCTAGTGGCACTCTACTACAAGCTTCCTTTTAGGATAAAGATTAGCGTACCACATGGTTGCATGAGAGCTAACTATATTCAATACAAGCAAGGAAATCCCACATTCTAAATCATACAACATTATAGTCAACAATTGCAAAATTGTCAAAACCATTTGCTCGCATGACATCAGATGAGTAGAAATGGAAAGACAAATGATCCCATTGTTCCAAACCAAGTTGCAAAATGCACAGAGTAATATTCATAAGCTCAAGGAAAGCATGGTAGAGCAAATGCAACAACATATCCTTGTACAAAATGCTCTAGCAGAAACTAGGAAGGATGCATTGCAAGCTATAATTTCCCTATAATAAAAACACCTTCGGCTATTTGATGCCTTGAGTAGAAAGAAAGAGGTAGTGTTATCCCTCTCCCAAATTCAAGTATCCTGTGATGAGCTAAAGAAATACATAGTGCACTTAAATGAAAGCTTGGTGCTAAAGACGATATCCATGCCACAACAAACATAAAAAATGAGTTGCAAAAGGCATCAAAGATAGGAAACATCAAGTTCAAGCACTAGAGCAAGCAGAAATGCATAGCATCAAGGGAGAAAATTGTGAGTCCCAAAGAAAAATTGGATGCTCATGGAAAGAGATAATCTAGCTCCACATGATTAATGATCAACTGCCAGGACAACCAAAAGCAACCCACCAATTTAACAATCTAAAGCTTGCCTACACCTCAACACTTGGCAAGTTTAAAGAAAAATGCATCTACAAAATCAAAATGCAATAATTTCCAAATTGGAACTTCAACTCTTGAATCAAGTGGATGCCATTGTGGAAGAGATCTGTTGTTTGTGCAACAAGGCACCACCACATTATACCAAGATCTTGTTACAATCCTCAAGCAAGAGGATCATCTCAAAGCAAGAGTTTGCATTTAGTGGGAATACTTGCAACTCAAGATGCTAGATGTAGTATCTAGTCTTTATTGGACCATGCCAATGAGCACAAAGGCTCTTTGTGATCTATGACAAAAAATGGATCAAGATGAGCTAAATGCATTTTATCTCTCAATACATGTAAGCCTCATGCGAAAAAAACCTGATCCAATGCTTCTATATGGATGCTTGATGGGAAGTCCTCCTCTTAAGGTAATAGTTGTACTCTTACCCCTACTACAACGTGTGGAAAGAAGCTCACATTTAGCTTAATGAAGAAGAATGGTTGTTCATGATGGTTCATGGATTTGTCGCCTCCTTATGGGGTTTTAGGGGTAAAAAGGAGTTGAACCCCTACAAGAAAAGGTTGTAAGGTTCAAAAATGTAGAATTGGGGAGATCGTCTCCTTCATGAATCAAAAGGGGGTAAGGGTTGAGAAGTCTAAAATGAGATTTTTAAGGTTACAAGGGTAGATATAGAGTGGGAGAGAAGGATTTGTGAAAGGGAGAGAAGGAATAGATCTAAGAAAGGGAGAGAGTGGGAGATTGAAAGGATGGAAGGGAAAAGGGGGGAAGGAGGGGCGTTTGCACACTGAGATCATGTTATCACACATTGATAGTGTTGAGGGAGAATGGACATAAGGATATCACAACAATTGAAGTGAACTAAATGCTAAACTGCAACAAAGAGATTCTTTCTATTAAGAGATACTAATACATGTTCTTGAGTTTCTATTTCTATAAAAATTATGTGTTATTATGTGACACATGGTGTGTCCTTTTATCATGCGGTAACTGACTGCAAGCGGTGCCTATAAGAAAACGTGACTAGGCTAGTTTAAATTACTCCAAGGGGGGCCCCAAAAACCTTTAAAACTTTTAATTCGTTGGTTTAAAACGAGCGTTTTAAATCCCTCCCAAATCCCTAGAGCATTCTAGTTTGTGCACAATTATGATGGAGTGGCTATTAGTTTTGTGGTGCTTGACTAAATGCTCTAAGATGCCAAAGCATGTAAGCTTGAGAAGTAAGCGTGTAAGCTTTGAATTTGATGAGAGCTATCCAAGGGACTATTTAGGTTATTAGATTAAGTTATTTATCACCTAATTCTTTTTCTATCTTCTTCTTCCTTTCCTTTTCTTTTTTGCCTTTGTCTTGCAAACTCCTCTTGCATGACCTTATTCTTTTGCTCTCCAGCATCTAAAGGTTTTGGAATCACCATGGTAGAAAACCAGATAGGCAAAAAGATCAAAGTCATGAGATCAGATAGAGGAGGTGAATACATGTCTTTAGCATTCATGAACTTTTGCAGAAGTCACAGCATTCGAAGACAATTCACTTGTGCATATACTCCTCAGTAGAACGTAAGAGCTGAAAGGAAGAATGGTACTTTAGCAGACCATGCTAGAGCAATGATTATTGAAAAACATCTTCTGAATTAGTATTGGGTAGAAGCAGTAGCCACTGCAAACTATTTTCTTAATCGGCTTCCTACCAAACATAGGATCTTAGATTCTTAGTTTTTCTTCCAAAATGTTTAGTTTTTATCTCTCTAGATCTTGATTTTGCAAATATTTCCCATTACCATTGCCCCCCTCCTAAATTAAGGTATGGCCCTCACAAACCTCTCCGTTGCCATATCTCTTGCACAACACTCCCTCCCTCCCCCTTGCCATCTCCCCCTCCCTCGTGCCATCTCCCCCTCCTCCTTGCTATCTCTCACCATATCTCCAACGTCGCCCCCTCACCAGCTCTCCCTTCCTTTCTCTCTCTCATTTCTAGCCCCCCATCTTGCCATCTCTTCCTCCCCCTCCATATTTCTAGTCCCCTCACCATTTCCCCCATCTCTCCCTCCCCCCCCCCCCCCTTCCCCTCACCATCTCCCCCACCCCCTCTCCCTCACCATTGCATATATTTCTTGCGTCCATCATTTATCATGACCATTAACATCGCGTACCTATTAGAATTACAGTACCTATTGCCCATCACTTACCCATAGTAAGAATTAGAGGAGTCCATCTTCCAATGTTCATGAAATTTTTTTAAAAATTTCAAAAACTCCCTTAAGTCCACATCTTTGGAGGCATTATAGCCTTGTATGAATACTAACAAATGTGGCTAAATAATCACAATGCCATGATCCCTATGACCTTCTACCAAATAGCATTGAATGCTCCTATGGATGTCCTTTCATGTAAGGAAGTTTTGAGTCCTAAACATGCACCGCTATAATTATTCACTCTTACCAAAACCGAACCAACCAAACAAAAAGAATATCACCCTTAGTACTTGACAGTCTTTCATAAAAGCTAATGCAAGAAAGATCCCATCATTGTTGCTTACATGATTCTCTTTATACATTGAGTAATTATATTAAAGACCTTTTCTGCTATGGACCAAAGCCTAGAGATTCACAAGTCATCATTATCATCATAGTGGGATGGTATGTAAATCATCTTTGATGTGTTTACATATTTATCCTACCATTGGCCAATAAATCCCTTCATGGTAATGAAAGTGTGGTTCCTCCCTTCCCTACTAAATTTATTGCATTAGTGGGTGTTTTGAAGATGGTGGCTCTACCTTTGTTGCAAGTTGGAGATTCAATAGTAGCATTGGTCTTGGCCTAGGGATGATCTATTTTCTTGATATGCATAATTTCCTTATTGTTGGTAGAGGTGACTATTGATTTTCATTTGTTTTAGCCCCATCACATGTCGTCCTTGTTGTAATTTTAGTCATATTTTGAGGCAAGGTATGCATCATGCATAGTGATTCGATTGTAGGTATTAATTAAATTCCAAATTTTTCAATATGTACTGTCATCAAGTTTCATCACTCATGCGAAAGTAGATGAAGGGAGGCTTGAAAAAAGTAGATGATGTATGTTTTGTTGATATGTTTGTCATCAAGTTTCCTCACTTATGCAAAAGTAGGTGAAGGAGGCTTGAAAAAAATAGTTGAAGAATGATTCCTTTATATTTTAATATGTGGCTGTAAGAGCTATTTGTCTATATGGTGGTTTGGCACTTTTTAGTAGTTGCTTTTGTGAACTTTACCATTTATGGACATCCTACAAATTAAAGATATAACAAGATTATGGATCCTCATACTAAAAAAATTTGTAACTTTATGTGCAATACTAAAACAGCATGAAATGTTCTAACATGAAGGGAAAATCCATTGAAAAAAAAATCAATGACACAATATGCATTAAATTTAAGCTTTCCATATTTGCAATTGTTGAAGTATCTCTTCTATTCAATTAAGAATCTAATACTGTTTTCTTTCTTTAGTCTTTTTTATTTTCTTGTTCTGGTAAATAATTTGCTAAGCATTCCTTGTGTAGCTAAAGCTTTCTCTCTAGCTAATTAATTTGTACCTTCTTATACGATATTCTCTAGATAGATCGAGACTTGTGAAAAGAAAAAACTAAGGAAAGCCATTGCTTTCAAGGACTTTCCTAGAAAGCTTGGAATGCTTACAAAGCTTTGTAGCTTTACACTTTGTTACATCTTAATGAAGGGGATGAAGGAGCTTGATTGGGATCTAGAATCAATCCAAATCTTATGTGTTGTAGGTCATCTCCAAAGATAATGTGATATCATTTACATATCCCTATCCACACAATAGTGGCACCTCCCATCCACATGCATTTGCTCTAGCCAATGACCGATGGGCAACCCTCCGGAAGAAATATGTAATCTTTCGTGGCCTGCAACGATTGGTCCAAAAGTGTGACCAAAATCTAGAGATAACCTCCTAGGGCGAAGACCAATGCATGTCATGTACAAGAACAAGGACACCTACTGCAACAAGGTAGTCATTTGGAATGTCAAGCTAGTTCTAGGGCCCCGTCCAAAACGCTCCCATGGAAGGGGATGTCCTAAGTGGGGATTTGGACTTGGAATCCAAAAGTGGAAGGCCCCAATGCTAGCATGAGGGAAGTCACACCTTGAGCGAGAAGGAAGGCTAAGATTGAGATGACAAAGATGCTCTTTGGCTAGGAGCATGGGTAGAGGGAGAGACGATGTGAATAGGGGGAGAGGTGAGGAGGAAGTCGTTGTGGTTGGGGAGTTGGTGAAGAAGAGGCAAGGTGGATGGGTAGTGAGGGTGATCCCTAACTTTGCTTTGCAGTGGTAACAAGGGGGCAGAGGGGGAGGGGGAGGAGAGAATAGGAGGAGGTAGGCATGAAGAGGACAAAAGGTGGTAGAGGGGGAAGGGTAACCTCCCTAAGCCAAGCCTGAAGTGGACCCCTGAACTAGTAAGGAGACCTTGGGGGGTGGCAAGAGAATTAGTTTTACAAGAATATCGAAGAAGAAGTTCTCCTCGAGTGTTTGAGGTTGACCTATGGGGATCCCTCAGCTTGATCCTTTTGAGATGTGGGGGCAATCAGGGCTCACCCTCTATAAAGATCTCCCCTAGTATCCACCACAAAGTCATGGTACTATAGCATGAAGAATACTAGATGTGGGCACAGGGAAATATGGCTCTACTCCACAACAACTTGGGTGATATCAAGAAGATTAGCTGGTAAAGGAAGATGCCTCTCCAATAGTTGGTAACTTCCTAAATGTGATCACCCTCCGGCTTCATGGATATGAGGCCTACAATACAATCCACCAATTATTTGCCTTACAAATACTAAACAACGATCTAGCTTAGCCTAGCCTAGCCTAGCCTAGGCTAACCTAACCTAGTCTATCCTAACCTAATAGCATACTTCAGTGTGGCCTATCCTAGCCTAAACTAATCTAGAGAGGAGAGGAGAGGATAGTGGGGAGGAAGGGGGAGGGGGGAGAGATGGTGAGAGAGAGGGGGAGGGAGAGACGGCAAGGGGAGGAGAGGGAACGGGAGGGAGACACAATGGGGGGAAGGTTGTAGTGGGCGATTTAGAATTTCAGTCCTAAATTGTACAGATAATTTATTGGTACTGTTTTGGGGTGATGAGGTAGGATTGTACCTTTGTACGCGGCCTGTCTAAAAGGGGATCGCAGGTGCCAAAGCATGGAAGACCGTGGATGCAATGGTCAGTTGCTCTTTGAGAGGCGCTTTGAACCCACACCTAGGAAGGTTGCGTGTGAGCCCTGGTTGTGTGCATGCAATGGGGAACTCGAAAAGTGTCCTTGATCCACCCAAGAACCTGAAAGATGGTACTCGACGCATGCAAAAAGTCGTCCTGTCTCCAAGTAGCTCCTTAGCTGGAGAACGTAAATTCCCCGGTATCATTTTTCACAAATCTTTAACTAGTCTTGGTTGGCTTTGCATGTTTCGATTATTGGATTGGGCGTCTCGGGTGGTTTTGAACGTTTCAATCATCGGATTGCTTGAACAATTCACTGGCTTTTGGCTGTCTCTGGGTGTTTTTGATGTTTCAATTATCGGATGGCCTGACAATTCCCAGTCTGGTGGATTATTTTACGGCCGTCATGTCCTCAACAACCGGTTGCAGTGTCCTCAACCTTGGCCCAACCAAAACAAATATGATTTTTGGCATACTGCCTCGATATGGCATATAGATTATTGTCCTTACCACAGTTTAAAAGATTATCCTATTTGTCCATGGTGCATGCAAGCATCGTTCCTACCTTCAGGTATGCTTTCCTATACACCTCCAAACCTGCGTTTTCTTCAGCTCCTCACAAAATTTCAGCGTGTGGTTGTTAGCTCTCCCAACACAATTAAGCACTTGGTTGTGATTCTTTGGGACTGTAGATTGCACTTGTGGCTGCGGTCCTGCTTCAAGTTTTGTTTATAATTCTTTTTTTTCTTGTATAATGGAATGTAGAGCGTTGCACGTAGAATTTGTCTTGTGCGTCACCGAGAAGTCAATTAGATTTTGGCTTGCACACCATAGCACCACGCTACGTTGGCCCATTCCAACATCTTGAAAGAATTGGGACTCACTTATCGATTAGAGTTTCCAAAAGTCATAATGTGTTTCAGGTAGTATTTTAGCAAGTCCAATTCACATATTTGGAGATGGTCTCAATATCGAAAACGTGGAATATTTCTGAAATGATGCTTGAAAGATGTGTTAAGAAACTTTGCCATAGAGACATAATGGATGTGGAAATTTTATCTAAGTGCTTATGTATCATGTCACCCCTTCTTTAGTCAAGGCATTGAGGACAACATCTATCTCGAGGGGGGATGAATCTAACATACCCCACCGTTTATGTAGTTTGTAAATCATCTATCAAGAGGGTTAGGGATCATGGTTTCTTGCACCATTCTTGTGTTAAACTATATTCACACAACATCGATGCAATCAATAGGAATGCCAAGAGTCAGCAGAAATAGGAGGCTACACAAATGTTTGGATCTAAGGTATGTCCAATTGAGGGAAGGAAGTATGTTGATCATCTTGATGATCCATATTAGTTCTCATGGATGTCTTGATTTGATCGTGGTGGTGTACCAGTGTGTATATAGACTAACAATGAATGATGGGCAAACATTGATTCTTTGTGTTGACTAGGAGAGCCAATTTTGCATACTCGCCGATTTCCCAAGAGTGCAATGTCTTAGGTGGCCTTCTACCGGCCCCTCTACCCTAAGACGACACTTTTTTTTAAAATGTGCTGGGAGAGCATTGTCTGCAAGGTAGTGCTAACAATGGCACTTTACCAATCCTTGTTGGGGGCAGGGAAATAAATAGAGCACGAGGGCACGTTCATGAGAGTCTACCCATCTGTATTTACGTGCATTGTTCAAAATTAAACCTTCCTCTAAAATTGAGGGCTATACAATTGGCACCCCCAGTCTTATTGTATGTTTGCCTCTAGTCCTATAATAGTATGAGGCACATAAGCGTGGATTGGAGATAGGACATGTAGATAGGAGTAGAGCTCGAAGAATAGGAGAGAGACGTTGCATGACGAGTTTGGAAGTCCACATCCTTGGGGCGAATGGAGTGCGCACGGTGGCTTGAATTGTAGACAAGTGAGCCCCCGTAGCTCCCTATCTCATGCTTTCCATGTCTCCTCATCATTTTCTCGAGGACGTATATGCTTGACCATTCGCAAACAATGGGGGGGTGGGGGGGAGAGGATGCAAGCTGGTTCAAGTCATCCAAGGGGTTTGGTTAGAGTCAATACACCTCATGTTTTGGTGCCTAGAGATTGGTGTAGGGTTCTTGGATGAGTGGATTTGGGCTTGCTGAAAATGGAATGGTCATTCCATGGATTGCTTGCAAGAAGAGATGCATATGCAAACAAATGTCTGAACACAAACCATCAGACACATGGATGGAGGACCGCCTCAAGAAAAGAGATTGAAATAGAGAGATTGCAACAAGGCCTTGTCAGTCAGTCAGCTTGCTTCTACAAGGGCAGCAAAGATGAAACTCCCTCTATGTCGTTTGCTCCTGCATCTATCTGTGTGGAGATCTCAGGCTATCGGTGTATCAAAACCCTCTGGGGATATTCAAGCTCAGCCTTTCTTCTTGCGCACTCACATGCCATATTTTTGCTTGTAGCTTTGCCACAATTGGTCCACAGTTTGCCCAAGCAAATCTTGAAAGTAGCTAACGTCCCACCCGGTGGCTAGCTTGGCATTCAGGCTCCTCACGAACCCCGCCTTCAGGCTCTCGCAATATTGCAGAAAATAAGCCGTGACATCGTAGCCTTGATTCCACGCATTGCCCTGCCCAGGCTTCACCCAGTGTCCATCAAGCGGAACAAACCCTGCCGTCAGCCGAATGTAATCGGCCATTCCTTCTATCAGCCCGCTGTCCGCAGTCCCCTGCCCGTTCCATTGCCATACATGGGTCATTTCGTGATACAGCACCCCTTTGACCTCCGTTACAACGTCCCCGCTGAAGCTGCCCACGTAGCTCTCGCTTAGATGTATAGCAGACTGATCAACACCGTCTCCCTCTGTGATCGCCACCGCACCGTTTGAAGGCACGTCGTCCACATAGAGGGTCACTTTGTTGACTTGCTTCTCGGGGATACTGGGATCTCCTCCGTAGAAAGTGTTTTGGATAAATTGACTTGCGGAGGCAAGAATATTTTGAGCTCCGGGTGATCCGATGAGCTGGTCGAACTTACTCCCGCCGGCCTCATTCTGAGCGTTGTTAACGACGACGTACTGGGTATCCGAGAAAGCTGCGGGGGAGGAGGAAATTATTAGAAGGAAGAGGTAAATGGGGAGTGAAATACGCAGCATATTGGGAGTATAAGGAAGAGAGAGAGCGAGGTTGATAGGTGCTGAAGGTATGAAAGGCTCTCTAGAGGTATGAAAATCCTCTGAAGGTAGGTAAAGGTATATTAGAAATGCTCTGAAGGCTAGGAGGTATGGAAATGCTCTGAAGCTTTTAAACACAGAAATGCTCTGAAGCTTTTAAAATCGGCCTCTACTGAATTGTCGAGAGTCCAAAGTCGCAGAGAATTCACGATCAAAGTTGGAAAGATGCGAGGACGGCAACGCGCTCACACCAACAAAGCTAAAGGACGGGCCCACACGTGGAGAGTACTCCTTCGGCAAGCAAAACAAGTGGGTACAGTCAAAGGAGAACAATTGTCAAGATGATTGGATGATTACTTTGCAACACCTATGATGGAAGCCCGTGCATAGGAAAGTTCTAATGATTTGCAAACTGTGTGACTCTGTGCATACGTGAGGGAGAGAGAGAGAGACCAAAATGGAAGGGGGCCACTTGGGAAGAAACTGTACGGGACACTTTTTTACAAAAGTGTAACTATAGCGCTGCCTCGAAGGCAGTGCTAACAAAAATAAAAGGCAGCAAACACGCTACTTGGAGATGGAACCTCTACCAATTGCTCATTAACTATTCCCTCGGCCACTAAACCAATCACGTTTTCAGGTAGAAATGGGGTGCTACCTTTACTTATATCATGATCACCAGGTGCTACTGCGTGGTATGAACGACCTCCCCGACAACCATGCTCCCCTCCATTTTCTTCCTCCTTGTCCAAGCACATGGTGTCAACCCCACCTAAGTCCCTTGCCTTGAAAAACGTGACTTCTTCAAATGGCCTCTTGGAGGCCTTTCTCCCTTTCCTATGAATCAAGATGGCCGAATCTATCTTGAAGGGCAACCTTGCATCTTCATTTAGATGCTAGTTTGACACCCATGTATATGGAGAAGGGTGCCTTAAGGAGCTTTTTGAATCATGGTTAGTACATCAACAAGGGAGTCGATCCAAAGGTTCAAACCACCATCCTTAGTCTTGACAAGTTATGAGACACCTTTTTCTAGAAGGTCCTATCTTGATCTATAAACGGGCATGTTAGGTGAGTAATTCATTCTTAAGATCTTGAAAATGTATTTCTTTGTTTTGAAAAGTCACTAAGTTAACAAAGGCCAAAATATAACTTTGTCGACAAGTCACACCCACGTTTTAGCAATGAATCCGTACAAAGCTTATTGTTGGTGCACATGAGGTCAAAAATTTGCATCCAATGCCCCATTTTGGCTTAGTGGGCTAGCTAGTGGAGTATGGCTAATATTGATGTGTCACGATGTTTTTGTAATGGTTACATAATTGGAACCATGATAACATGAAATTTGGCATCATTCTTTGAAGTATTTGTCTATCACATTTATAACTTCCAATTTTCAACCCTCATCATCAAACCATCATACATCAAAGAAAGAGGACAAGTTAGTGGTAGAAATGCATTGAAGAGTCGATCTGTATTCTATTTCAATTTTTATTTGAAAAAACAAGTACAACATATTACATGTATACTATGTATAAGTACAATATATTACATGTATTCTATTTCAATTTTTATTTGAAAATAAGTACAATTATTACATGTATACTATGTACATACTAGAAAATGTGTGTGTATGGGGGGGCAGTGCATGCATGTATGTATGTATGTATGTATGTATGCATATCTATATGTATATCTACACACACACACGCACACATGGATATGCAAGATCGGTTGTGGCCAATTGCAAAACTACTTTTAGGGCATGCCGTGATGTGCACGGATGGGGAAATTACGAAATCTATGGTGGGTTGCGATGACATGGAATATAGCCCACATGCTCATCGGCTTTTTTTTTTTGCGGTGTGGAAGGCAAGGCCCTAATTCTTACCACAATGAAATTTTTGCCAGACTAAATCGTTATCTCGCTATAGAGTCCTTCATTGCGCCAATGCTAACGATACATCAGTGACATGCCACATGGACTTAGATGCTATATTTAATCTAGTATGATCACCATGTTGGTTTTACACGTAGCATTGCCCGCACATCTTTGAAGCCATGAACAAGATTCTTGGTGGAATACATAGGACCATGCCAATTTTATCACGATTATTGCAACACACTTGCATGAACCAAGTGAGGACCAAGTCAACCATTGCGATGGCCATGTCAACCATTGCGATGGCCATGTCAACCTATGCAGGCATAAAGTCTATAGTTATATATTGTAACCATGGTGCTAGTTGGTGATGTGAAACATGCGGCATTGCATGCAGAAAAGTGGCATACGTCAACCATCAGGATGGTTAAAATTGTTGTAGGCATAGTGGCCTGCCTCAACCATCACGACCCCATCACGATCATAGAAATTAGCCACGCCCACCACTGCATTGGCTATAACCAACCAATTGAAACCAAACACATCAACCCCATGGAAAACATTTTTTAAAGCCCTTAGATTAGGGTAGTCCTAAAGCTTAATCGAGATTGTATCTTAACACTTTCCAAAAATCATAAACATGTCAAGATTTTCAAATAAGTGCTATGCTTTGTTTGCAAAACTAGAGCCACTCGAATGACCACCACTTTATCCAGATTAACTTCTGATGAGATAATGCGACCTAAGATCAACCACTCTTAACACAAAGCCCACACTACGTTGGGTTAAGACTTAGTAGCTAATTAGCAGAGCAAGTGAGAGAGACGCTTAAATGCTGCAAGTGCTTATTCTTATCACCGAATCATACTAAAATCACTTATGAAAACATGCATGAATGTTTGCAAAAAATCTTGAAAAAACTCATCACCATTCTCTGAAAGGTTGCCAAGGCATTTTTTAGATCAAAATTCATAATGCTAGAAGCAAAGGCTCCCCACTTTCTGATAAAGATTATCTTCTCTTTATATTCAGATGCCATCAAACTTGATTAGAACCAGTAAACTCATCCAAGTAAGAGGACATCAATTGCATTCAAGAGAAAGTTGGAGTAAATGGAAGAGGGAATGGATTCAAGACTATTGCTACATTGACTTTGCAATATTATATATTATATCCCTTAAAGTAACCTAGAAAACAACTCAATTATTTAGTGCTTTGGCCTATTTAAATAAATCTCTCTCTCTGATACACCTCCGAGGGCTTTTCTAGTTCTGCACCTAGCCATGGTGCTCCCTTGTTTCTAATGTTTCCTTTGTGGAGCCTCTCTCTGGAGGTCTCCCTTGAACCCAGTGCATGCCATGTGGACTTCTTATGATGCCAAGTGTCATTTCCAAGGCCCTTACTCTTTTAACCTTTCTTGGCATCCCTCTTAATGCTAGATCTATTTTGCCTAGGTATTAATTTGCATGTCCACTGTCACACTATCAAGCCCTCTTGGTCTTCTCCCTCAGCTTTACGCCATTATGGTTGACATAACATTCCCTTCCCCTTAAGAATGGTTTACGTCCTCGAAAACAAGATTGGGAAACCTCCTCTTGAGATTGCTTACCCTTTCCCGTGTTGAACTCTCTTCATGTCTATCTTTCCAACTTAACCAAACATTCTTGCCATATTGTATGTCATGTTCTTTTTTCTTTTCTATCTAAAATTCTTTCGGGTTCGTGTGATAAAGATGCAGGTTCAATGAGTTCAACTAGGACTTCATTTCTAATGAGATTATCATCATCTCCTAATTTTCTTTTTAGCCTACTAACATGAAAAACTAGATATACTCTACATCCCTCAGGGAAGGCTAATTTGTAAGCAAGTTCTTCAATCCTCTTAAGTATTGTGAATGGTCCACAATACCTAGGAGACAGCTAATTCAGACATTTACCTGTCTTTAGAGATTCTAAAGATTCAGGTACCTTGAGGTAGACTCTCTCATTTACTTCAAACTCTGACCTTCTACAGTGGGGGTTTACATAACTTCTTGCTCTATCTTGAGCTCTTCTTATGCTATCTTTAGCTAATTTAAGTGTTTAATTCATATCTTCAAGAAAGTCTTTGGCCACTTGAACCTTCTCTTTTCGAGTCCCGTCATTGGGACTCTTGGTTGAAATCCATACATCATCATGAATGGACTAAAACCTGTAGCTGAATGTTTGGCACTGTTATATGCAAATTCTCATATGGGCAGATATTGTTCCCAATTAGTTTGTTGTTTACTTACATATGCTCGAAGCATATTCTCAATAATCTGATTGACTTTTAGTTTCACCATCACTCTGTGGATGATCCGCGATGCTCATATTCAATGAAGTTTCTAACCTCTTAAACAAAACCCTCCAAAAATGGCTGTTAAATTTGCTATCCCAATCACTAACAATACCGGCCGGTAGCCCATACACTCTATAGATATGCTCCACAAATAGCCTAGCTAATTTTGGAGTTTTAACATCTTCATTAACAGGAATAAGATGAACCATCTTGGTCAACCGATCCATAATTACCCACATGGAGTTGTGCCCCCTCTGTGTCCTAGGTAATCCCACAATGAAATCCATGGAGATGATTTCCCATTTGCCAGATGGAATCTCCAATGGGTGTAGGAGACCTCCTACCTTAAGGCGTTCAGCCTTATTGACGTGGCATTTTTGGCATTTCAATACATAATCTTGGACGTCCTTACTTATTCCAAGCCAAAAGAATTGTCTTTTCAGAAGCACATATGTGTTCTGAATTCCCGGGTGTCCAGCACTCGAACTATCATGACATTCAAAAAGAATTTAGTGCCTAATGTTGTTATTATTCACGACACATACTCTACCTCATAGAGCAGATAGCCATCTTCAATAGCATATGTTTTCCACTTGAGTCCTTTATCAAAAACCTATGGTGTGTCACCATTTCCATATGACTCCTCAGTGAAAGACTCTCAATTAGTTGGATCCCTATGGAACATTGACCGATTCTCCTTCTTTCTCAAAAGATAAGGCCGCATGGCAAGCTTTCTAGGTGCAAATAGCAAGATCCTAGGGTACTCCACACACCCATAGGACATGGCCTAGGTCACAATTTATCACATGAGCAAATTTGCATGTCATTAATAACCCACAATGCCACATCATTAGTATACATAGTAGTCCATATCATCATTACCACATCATAGGGCATCAGCACAGTCCACATCAAAATTTCCATATCATCAATGCCATGTGGCACACATAGTGCCAGCTTGGTGCAGTTACCTGGACTACAAGGAACACTGTGCGCTTTCCATGTTTACCACACCTACCACATCTTCATTTTCTTTGCAAGTATTACTCTACATAGATAGACACTACATGTGCACCTGACTACCACATCACCCTTTTGACCCCTCTTGTTGATCAAGCCACAACTTTTGATCCAGGAAGAATCTGGAGGTAGTCTAGAACTGAAAATAACCCATTTTTTGAGCTCCACATGCTTGTTTGATTACACACAAATTTTGGCACTTGCATTTGATAGTTTTGATCTCCTTGTTCAAAACCACTTGTTTTTCATATGAAAGCCTCTTTATCGACACATACTAACCCCAACACATTACAAAGAACTAAGAAAAGAAATCATGATTTCTCATCATTGTGATGGTTGGTGTAGCATAGATTAGCATAGCTAAGTTTATCTTGGATGAGATTTAACTCCACAAAGCCAATTGAGCCCTTTCTCAAACTCACCTAGCTAGTTCCTATTGAAGTCATCTAGGGATTACCAAATCACATGACTATGTAAAGTTTTATGTCATCACCTAACAAAATTATGATATCACATTAGCAATGGGAAATTATGGCATATTTGGTGATGACCTGTTAACTGGGAATTAAAACATCAATATAACCCCATATACCACTGGTATATTTATAAAATCAGTATCAATATAAACCTACATATTGACGGTATAACTATCATATATATCGATGATATTTAGGCTTATACCACCAGTATTCTTAGATAGCTTGCGAGTGTGCGTTGGTTTTTTGGCCGGTGGAGAGATGACCTGAAAAGTTCCTCACACTGGTCTAGGGCTTCCAGGATGGCATGGCTACTCTATCCAATCCTTACATTGGATGGATCAAGAAAGCATCATTATTTTAGGTGTTTAGAGAATTGCTTAGCAGCTTAAATGCCAATGTGTAGGTATTTTTAAATGCTTAGAGTTGTGATTATGGCACCATTGTTGTGTCTGATCTATAGATTTTGTGGGGTATAAAAAATGTCATGATTGCACTTCTATTTTTAATCATATGCAAATTTAAAATGGTTCAGGTAGAACTTAGAGGTAGAAACATATAAGCTTGCATATGATCAAATAATTCATGAATCAAATCATTGCATATGATCTTTCATGAATCAAATAAGCTTGCATATGATCAAATAATTCATGAATCAAATCATTGCTTGCATATGATCTCTCATGAATCAAATGATTGCATCAAAATTACTATAAGTCATGAAAAATTGTGGACGAATGAATATAGGTGAACCCTACATTTTGAGATAATTCATACATGCAAAATTAATTACACCAAAACCTAGGGGTTAGAACAGTAATGTCATGAATTATCCATTGCACCAAAGTCTCAATTCATGATATCATAGGACTTGTGTAGATGTTAGGGTTTAGGGTTTTGGTAGAACTTTGAAGTAGAAACACACAAATTTGCATATGTGTTGACCTCGAGTGATCTCAATGACCTTGGGCTAATACCATGCATGCAAGTCACGTAAAGTTAGCTTAGATCGAGACCATTAGAAGGCTAGTAATCAACACCAATAGTTGGAGCGGTGTGACCCTGAATCACAAGAAAGGCCTATTTAGGGCAACATAAAGAAGCCAATCAATGGTAGCGATCGGGGCTTGGCAATTTGCGAGTAAGTTTTTGCAAGTTTTGCGAGCTTTTATTGAATTTTTTCTATAGCTCATGGCATGGCATTAAAGATTGTTTGGTGTACAACTCTTACAGCCACCTTGATCTCTAGCTACAAGGACCAACCATAATGTTTTTTTTTACTGGGAAAATTTAAGTAGAACTATGCATTCAACATTGGGAGAAATTTAAAATAACGTTATATGCACAAATTGTATTCTTACATGAAGAGGACCCAATACAAATAGGCACATCTCCGAAAAAACTACAAATGACTGATGTTCAAATATTTGACCTATGGATGACCATTGTTACTCTACTCCATTGGTACAAATTCCTTGGAACAAAACAAAACTTGAACTTTGTTGCTAGAGGGGTATAAATTCATTGGAACAAAACAAAACTTTTGAAACATGCACAATTTGACCTCTTTGACACCAGAAATAAGCTCAGAAGGCCCAAAAACCTTGAGAACTACTACAAACATGGGTACCTTTATATGAAACCCCAAAATGCCTTCTGGGAAAACAATTTTTGGCACCCTACCTTTGTAGCTCATCGGCGAGCTATTGTTTCAAGCTATTTATGCTTGGCTCAATGGATGCACAAATGCAGTGATGCTTGGCTAATGCTTGCTTGCTTGCCTTTGTAGTTTAATGGCACGGTGAGCTATTGATTCAAGGTATTTATGATGAGATCTTGTCCTCTAATAGAACTAGCTCCATGGTTTCCATTTAGTGTTTCCTATGTTTAAGAAATATATTGCCTCGTTTTATTATGATTTATACTTGCATAGTGATATGCAAGTATTATAACTAGCGACTAGCTATAAAATTCACACAAAAAAACTTGAAAAACTCGCAAACTTGCAAAAAAATTTACTCGAAAAATGTCAAAACCCGTAGCGGTCTAGAAGATTTTGAGGTCTGGAATAGAAAGGATACAACATTGAACCCTTAAGATTGTAGGTACTTATGAAGAGAGTCCAAGGTAGAACACATGAGACTCATCTGTGTGCTGAGATCCTCTAGTTTTGACTTGTTAGGATCTGCATGGGCTAGCAAGATTCAAGTAGAGCAAGTCTTAGTGAGGGTTGATGAGCCTCAGCCAAGGTGAAGCAATTAAGTCTCTGACCATTCAGTTTGCAACTTGAACATAATCAGGTGGCTCTATATCGAATACAAGTACTATTTTTCTTTTGGTAATTCCATGAATACATGACCACTCATCTCCATACGGTTTTGCCCATGCAACACAAACGAGACACAAACCCTGTTGTTATGTACTATTAACATCTATTCTATAACCCAAGCATTGTGATCATCCTACATGATGACAAGTAATCACTGGAGTGCAAGAGAGAGAGTCTTCCTACAAGTTCTGTGCACACATCCAATTCTGGGCATTGCAATAATGAGTGAGGAAAATACAAATAACATTTGGCGATTCTAATGGGGGATTGATGTGCTAAAAGCATGAGTGGAAAATTGAGTTGTTTGAGCTTAGTGTTCCTTAGAACTGACTACATAGATACTGAGAGTAGAAATTAATGCTAACATGCAATGAGCTATGATAGTTTCTTGGACTAGTATACTATTATTATGGAAGATTCATCTAAATGTTGGAGGGTGAGTCAAGGCATCTAAAGGCTTGTTTGATAACTAGTGTCTGCACAGAGGAGTATACCCAAGCAATTAATAGATTAATCTAGGCCCTG
Source organism: Dipteris shenzhenensis (assembly GCF_047967505.1). Lineage (NCBI taxonomy): Eukaryota > Viridiplantae > Streptophyta > Polypodiopsida > Gleicheniales > Dipteridaceae > Dipteris > Dipteris shenzhenensis. The sequence goes on from NC_141604.1 coordinate 46,686,808, forward strand.
AAAAATGTTTGGAGATGGAAGCATGGAATCGATGAGAATGAGTGTATATAGCAGGGGTCTACTAGGAGTGAAGAGCCTTAGGGTGGGAAAAAGCATGACCTTGCACCTAGAGAGTTGGTCATAGATTAGTACTTAGATACCTAAAGAGAACTTGTTCCTATGGTTTATTCAAGATGACCCAAGGAACATGAGATTGTCAGTCCTCAATGTGGTGGTATGGAAAAACCGATCATTCTTCCATAGAAAATCAAGATTTTGAGGTGTCCACCAACGAATTTGACCATCAGCTGAGCCATGAGCATGGTGATCAACCTAGAAGGAGTGATGAATCAAGTCCAAAGGTTAGAAGAACCTCAAAATCATAACTAAGAAGAAGACGAGCCAGAAGCCCATCTTTGACTGTACAAAGGACTAAAGTAAGAAGTCCATCCCCAAGTGGACCTACTACAACTATACGTCATAGGCTGACGTTGAGCTACTAAGGCCAAGGCCACTCAGCCTACGAAAGTCAATTTTTAAGAATTTAAGGGTGTTAACAATGAAGATAGTCATCTATAGAGTTTTCTATAAGTATTCCATGTAAAATGAATCAATTTCCAATTGGTTATTTTGTGGCCTGGTAGCAAATTTTTGAAGCATTCCTCATGCAATTCATATCAGAAATCAATGAATAAGATGTTCTCACAAAGATTAGTAGCCTAAAGTAGAAAGAAAATGAGTCCCTTCAAGATTTTGTGTTGAGAATGTGAGCTCTAGTAAATCCATTGAGCACACCACTAGATGATAAGTCACTCCGATCTTGGCTGATTATTATATGGATTTATGGTCACCTGAAATTGTCAATTTGACCAAGACTTATGTGAAGAATTGCTAAACTGAGTAGTCACTATAGAGAAGAGTAGACCTACCAAGAAGACAAAGAAAAAGGCTGAAGGGGATGATGATGAAGATGCTTCCTGCAAGCCACACAAGCTAAAGTATGTGCTAAAAAGGATTTGAAGGCTCAATTCAAATGGAAAATGATGAAATAACTGCTACAGGTAAGGACACACTGAATATGATTGTCACACCAAGCATTGCAATACTTGCAAAAAAATTCAGCATGATGATTCTAAATGTTGATATAACAAGAGTCGCACTACAAATGTACATCAAGTTTCACAAGAACCCAGGCCCAAAGGTGGGCATTCATCAAGACACGAGGAAGCAAAGGCAAAGGGAAGAATGAAAAAGGCAAAAATCAAGGGTCATCATAGATTCAATGCTCTTTTATTGGTGAGAATCATTTAAAATATGAATGCAATTTGTGGCAAGAGCATCTAAAGTTGCTCAAGAACAATGTAGACCATAAGGAAGTTGATCTCAAGTGGAGTCATTTGGACAGGTGTGTCTGACTAGGTGGATGTTAATGCAATTACCTAATTGCAAGGATTTGTCATCATTATCATAGAAGAGGAAACAACAATCAAAGATGTTGGATGGAAGGTGCAAAAGCAAGTCATATCAAAAGCAAGCTCCTATGTCAATAGATGACGGTTCAATGAGAAAATCTTAGACCTAGCAAGGTTCCAAGCGCTACTACAATAACACACAAGCCATCCCCAACACTAATGAAGATTTGGGAGTCCCAACTCTCTCCTAGCTAGATTGTATCACGAGCACTCATTAGCATATCCATGTTTTCACACATATAGATATCTCAGTAGTCATGCGTAGAGCACTCACATGTTTTGAGCATCACGCTAAATTGCACAAATAAAAACCCCAAGAGATACTTGTATTAGTCCACACACATGCCAGCCTCATCATAGAAAGATTAGCCACTCACAATAGAAAGATGCACTATTGGCACATGGCAGTGGCAGAGACTGGGACCTAATTGATGTTTGAAATGGTAGAATAAAGATAGCTCTGTAAGATTGGAAAAAGGCCTACATCGCCATTGGCAAATTGACACTGTGCTTGAACCTTGATGTCAAAAGCCCTCCCAAAACCAAAGGCCAACCCCAAAATGACCAAGGATGGTGGTTCTAGACAATGACAGTGATGATGAGGAAATTCATGCAACATGCCAAGGAGAGATGACTCCTAGAGACCCTAGAGTTAAGAGAACTAAAGGTAGATCCATCAATTATGCAAGATGCACAATGAGATTAGCTTGATGCCCAAGCCAACAAGGAGCTAACAATAGAGAGAATAACACAGTTGTATGGCCACGAGCCTCAATGTTTAACATGTCGGTTAGTGCATGCAACTTCTTATAATCCAAGGGCCTAGGGAAATTTTTTGAGAAGTCACAATCCTTCTTACCAACACCTACTATGACAGAATACATAATTCAATTCAGAACATCATATCAAAGCAAAGAGTTGGAGAAGGTTAAGTATGGCATAGTAACACAATCAAAAGCCTAAACAAACCTACCTCAATAGGTGAACAATGGAGGAATCTTTCTCATTTCCAAAGCCATAAAAAGAATATCCAATGAAGCATTTGGATGCAAGATTCTCAAAAATTCTAGATTGGTTCCCAGCTGGCACAAAGTCACAAGGTGGGAGAATATGCCATGACATGAGTCTTTTACCCAATATGCCAAGAAGCAACCAAGTTTGTGGCTCAAATTTTCAATCATACATGACAGAAAAAATTACATGTCAGTAAAAACTATTACACTCCTTATCAAGGACAAGATACAAGATTGGCTCAACACCTATCCTTGCTACTAACAAAGTATGTATCCACCACCCATGATGGCAAAAGCTACATTGACCATCTACTAGCCATTATAATTGGGTTGGAAATATAGCAACAGGAAGCCTCTACACACCTCTCAATGGATAAATACAATACTTTACTACATTGGCATTATCTCCTGAATGGGAACTAGAGTCCCCACCCACTCTCAATGTGGATGACATGTACGGCCAACAATTTGAGTAAATTACTGAGGTGGATGTGGAACTCTACAAAAAAATGTTGCAACTCAATTTTGAATTGCTACCACAAATAGCTAACATAGATTGAATCGAGGGAAGAAATCCAAGAGGGGGCCACGTCTCACAATGACTTCACTAGTGGGCTAGATAGTATTCCTCTAGAAGAATCACAAGTCAACAATGTTGATGACTCTCCGGCTTGAGGGAAGAGATCCAAGAGGGGGCCACGTCTTACAATGACTTCATTAGTGGGCCAGATAGTATTCATCTTCAAGAATCACAAGTCAACAATGTTGATGACTCTCCGGCTCCATGGCCACAGCCACAAATTGTTCCTAGTGGCACTCTACTACAAGCTTCCTTTTAGGATAAAGATTAGCGTACCACATGGTTGCATGAGAGCTAACTATATATTCAATACAAGCAAGGAAATCCCACATTCCAAATCATACAACATTATAGTCAACAATTGCAAAATTGTCAAAACCATTTGCTCACATGATATCAGATGAGTAGAAATGGAAAGACAACTGATCCCATTGTTCCAAACCAAGTTGCAAAATGCACAGAGTGATATTCATAAGCTCAAGGAAAGCATGGTAGAGCAAATGCAACAACATATCCTTGTACAAAATGCTTTAGCAGAAACTAGGAAGGATGCATTGCAAGCTATAATTTCCCTATAATAAAAACACCTTCCACTATCTAATGCCTTGAGTAGAAAGAAAGAGGTAGTGTTATCCCTCTCCCAAATTCAAGTCTCTTGTGATGAGCTAAAGAAATACATAGTGCACTTAAATGAAAGGTTGGTGCTAAAGACGATCATATCCATGCCACAACAAACATAAAAAATGAGTTGCAAAAGGCATCAAAGATAGGAAACATCAAGTTCAAGCACTAGAGCAAGCAGAAATGCATAGCATCAAGGGAGAAAATTGTGAGTCCCAAAGAAAAATTGGATGCTCATGGAAAGAGATAATCTAGCTCCACATGATTAATGATCAACTGCCAGGACAACCAAAAGCAACCCACCAATTTAACAATCTAAAGCTTGCCTACACCTCAACACTTGGCAAGTATAAAGAAAAATGCATCTACAAAATCAAAATGCAATAACTTCCAAATTGCAACTTCAACTCCTGAATCAAGTGGATGACATTGTGGAAGAGATCTGTTGTTTGTGCAACAAGGCACCACCACATTATACCAAGATCTTGTTACAATCCTCAAGCAAGAGGATCATCTCAAAGAAAGAGTTTGCATTTAGTGGGAGTACTTGCAACTCAAGATGCTAGATGTAGTATCTAGTCTTTATTGGACCATGCCAATGAGCACAAAGACTCTTTGTGATCTATGCCAAAAAATGGATCAAGATGAGCTAAATGTATTTTATCTCTCAATACATGTAAGCCTCATGTGAAACAAACCTGATCCAATGCTTCTATATGGATGCTTGATGGGAAGTCCTCCTCTTAAGGTAATAGTTGTACTCTTACCCCTACTGCAACGTGTGGAAAGAAGCTCACATTTAGCTTAGTGAAGAAGAATGGTTGTTCATGATGGTTCATGGATTTGTCGCCTCCTTATGGGGTTTTAGGGGTAAAAAGGAGTTGAACCCCTACAAGAAAAGGTTGTAAGGTTCAAAAATGTAGAATTGGGGAGATCTCTCCTTCATGGATCAAAAGGGGATAAGGGTTGAGAAGTCTAATATGAGATTTTTAAGGTTACAAGGGTAGATATAGAGTGGGAGAGAAGGATTTGTGAAAGGGAGAGAAGGAATAGATCTAAGAAAGGGAGAGAGTGGGAGATTGAAAGGATGGAAATGAAGAGGGGAGAAGGATGGGCGATTGCATGCTGAGATCATGTTATCACATTGATAGTGTTGAGGGAGAATGGACATAAGGATATCACAACAATTGAAGTGAACTAAATGCTAAACTGCAGCAAAGAGATTCTTTCTATTAAGAGATACTAATACATGTTCTTGAGTTTCTATTTGTATAAAAATTATGTGTTATTATGTGACACATGGTGTGTCCTTTTATCATGCGGTAACTGACTGCAATCGATGCCTATAAGAAAACGTGACTAGGCCAGTTTAAATCACTCCAAGGGGGGCCCAAAAAACATTTAAAACGTTTTAATTCGTTGGTATAAAACGAGCGTTTTAAATCCATCCCAAATCCCTAGAGCATTCTAGTTTGTGCACAATTATGATGGAGTGGCTATTAGTTTTGTGGTGCTTGACTAAATGCTCTAAGATGCCAAAGCATGTAAGCTTGAGAAGTAAGCGTGTAAGCTTTGAATTTGATGAAAGCTATCCAAGGAACTATTTAGGTTATTAGATTAAGTTATTTATCACCTAATTCTTTTTCTATCTTCTTCTTCCTTTCCTTTCCTTTTTGCCTTTGTCTTGCAAACTCCTCTTGCATGACCTTATTCTTTTGCTCTCCAGCATCTAAAGGTTTTGGAATCGCCATGGTAGAAAACCAGATAGGCAAAAAGATCAAAGTCATGAGATCAGATAGAGGAGGTGAATACATGTCTTTAGCATTCATGAACTTTTGCAGAAGTCACAGCATTCGAAGACAATTCACTTGTGCATATACTCCTCAGTAGAACGCAAGAGCTGAAAGGAAGAATGGTACTTTAACAGACCATGCTAGAGCAATGATTAGTGAAAAACATCTTTCGAATTAGTATTGGGTAGAAGCAGTAGCCACTGCAAACTATTTGCTTAATCGGCTTCCTACCAAACATAGGATCTTAGATTCTTAGTTTTTCTTCCAAAACGTTTAGTTTTTATCTCTCTAGACCTTGATTTTGCAAATATTTCCCATTACCATTGCCCCCCTCCCAAATTAAGGTATGGCCCTCACAAACCTCTCCGTTGCCATATCTCTTGCACAACACTCCCTCCCTCCCCCTTGCCATCTCCCCCTCCCCTGTGCCATCTCCCCCTCCTCCTTGCTATCTCTCACCATATCTCCAACGTCGCCCCCTCACCATCTCTCCCTTCCTTTCTCTCTCTCATTTCTAGCCCCCCATCTCGCCATCTCTTCCTCCCCCTCCATATTTCTAGTCCCCTCACCATTTCCCCCATCTCTCCCTCCCCCCCCCCCCTTCCCCTCACCATCTCCCCCACCCCCTCTCCCTCACCACTGCATATATTTCTTGCGTCCATCATTTATCATAACCATTAACATCACGTACCTATTAGAATTACAATACCTATTGCCCATCACTTACCCATAGTAAGAATTAGAGGACTCCATCTTCCAATGTTCATGAAAATTTTTTAAAATTTCAAAATTTCCCTTAAGTCCACATCTTTGGAGGCATTATAACCTTGTATGAATACTAACAACCAATGTTGCTAAATAATCACAATGCCATAATCCCTATGACATTCTACCAAATAGCATTGAATGCTCCTATGGATGTCCTTTCATGTAAGGAAGTTTTGAGTCCTAAACATGCACCGCTATAATTATTCACTCTTACCAAAACCGAACCAACCAAACAAAAAGAATATCGCCCTTAGTACTTGACGGTCTTTCATAAAAGCTAATGCAAGAAAGATCCCATCATTGTTGCTTACATGATTCTCTTTATACATTGAGTAATTATATTAAAAACCTTTTCTACTATGGACCAAAGCCTAGAGATTGATAAGTCATCATTATCATCATAGTGGGATGGTATGTAAATCATCTTTGATGTGTTTACATATTTATCCTACCATTGGCCAATAAATCCCTTCATGGTAATGAAAGTGTGGTTCCTCCCTTCCCTACTAAATTTATTGCACTAGTGGGTGTTTTGAAGATGGTGGCTCTACCATTGTTGCACGTTGGAGATTCAATAGTAGCATTGGTCTTGGCCTAGGGATGATCTATTTTCTTGATATGTATAATTTCCTTATTGTTGGTAAAGGTGATTGTTGATTTTCATTTGTTTTAGCCCTACCACATGTCGTCCTTGTTGTAATTTTAGTCATATTTTGAGGCAAGGTATGCATCATGCATAGTGATTAATTAAATTCCAAAATTTTTAATATGTACTGTCATCAAGTTTCATCACTCATGCGAAAGTAGATGAAGGGAGGCTTGAAAAAAGTAGATGATGTATGTTTTGTTGATATGTTTGTCATCAAGTTTCCTCACTTATGCAAAAGTAGGTGAAGGAGGCTTGAAAAAAATAGTTGAAGAATGATTCCTTTATATTTTAATATGTGGCTGTAAGAGCTATTTGTCTACATGGTGGTTTGGCACTTTTTAGTAGTTGCTTTTGTGAACTTTACCATTTATGGACATCCTACAAATTAAAGTTATAACAAGATAGCAGATCATTATGGATCCTCATACTAAAAAAATTTGTAACTTTATGTGCAATACTAAAACAGCATGAAATGTTCTAACATGAAGGGAAAATCCATTGAAAAAAAAATCAATGACACAATATGCATTAAATTTAAGCTTTCCATATTTGCAATTGTTGAAGTATCTCTTCTATTCAATTCAGAATCTAATACTGTTTTCTTTCTTTAGTCTTTTTTATTTTCTTGTTCTGGTAAATAATTTGCTAAGCATTCCTTGTGTAGCTAAAGCTTTCTCTCTAGCTAATTAATTTGTACCTTCTTATACGATATTCTCTAGATAGATCGAGACTTGTGAAAAGAAAAAACTAGGAAAGCCATTGCTTTCAAGGACTTTCCTAGAAAGCTTGGAATGCTTACAAAGCTTTGTAGCTTTACACTTTGTTACATCTTAATGAAGGGGATGAAGGAGCTTGATTGGGATCTAGAATCAATCCAAATCTTATGTGTTGTAGGTCATCTCCAAAGATAATGTGATATCGTTTACATATCTCTATCCACACAATAGTGGCACCTCCCATCCACATGCATTTGCTCTAGCCAATGACCGATGGGCAACCCTCCAGAAGAAATATGTAATCTTTCATGGCCTGCGACCATTGGTCCAAAAGTGTGACCAAAATCTAGAGATAACCTCCTAGGGCGAAGACCAATGCATGTCATGTACAAGAACAAGGACACCTACTGCAACAAGGTAGTCATTTGGAATGTCAAGCTAGTTCTAGGGCCCCGGCCAAAACACTCCCATGGAAGGGGATGCCCTAGTTGGGATTTGGACTTGGAATCCAAAAGTGGATGGCCCCAATGCCAGCATGAGGGAAGTCACACCTTGAGCGAGAAGGAAGGCTAAGATTGAGATGACAAAGATGCTCTTTGGCTAGGAGCATGGGTAGAGGGAGAGACGATGTGAATAGGAGGAGAGGTGAGGAGGAAGTCGTTGTGGTTGGGGAGTTGGTGAAGAAGAGGCAAGGGGAATGGGAGGTGGATCGGTAGTGAGGGTGATCCCTAACTTTGCTTTGCAGTGGCAACAAGGGGGTAGAGGGGGAGGGGGAGGAGAGAATAGGAGGAGGTAGGCATGAAGAGGACGAAAGGTGGTAGAGGGGGAAGGGTAACCTCCCTAAGCCAAGCTTGAAGTGGACCCCTGTACTAGTAAGGAGACCACCACAAAGTCATGGTACTATAGCATGAAGAATACTAGATGTGGGCACAGGGAAATATGGCTCTACTCCACAAGGACTTGGGTGATATCAAGAAGATTAGCTAGTAAAGGAAGATGCCTCTCCAATAGTTGGTAACTTCCTAAATGTGATCACCCTCCGGCTTCATGGATATGAGGCCTACAATACAATCCACCAATTAGTTGCCTTACAAATACTAAACAACGATCTAGCTTAGCCTAGCCTAGCCTAGGCTAACCTAACCTAGTCTATCCTAACCTAATAGCATACTTCAGTGTGGCCTATCCTAGCCTAAACTAATCTAGAGAGGAGAGGAGAGTAGGATTGTACCTTTGTACGCGGCCTGTCTAAAAGGGGATCGCAGGTGCCAAAGCTATACTGCCTCGATATGGCATATAGCTTATTGTCCTTACCACAGTTTAAAAGATTATCCTATTTGTCCATGGTGCATGCAAGCATCGTTCCTACGTTCAGGTATGCTTTCCTATACACCTCCAAACCTGCGTTTTCTTCAGCTCCTCACAAAATTTCAGCGTGTGGTTGTTAGCTCTCCCAACACAATTAAGCACTTGGTTGTGATTCTTTGGGACTGTAGATTGCACTTGTGGCTGCGGTCCTGCTTCAAGTTTTGTTTATAATTCTTTTTTTTCTTGTATAATGGAATGTAGAGCGTTGCACGTAGAATTTGTCTTGTGCGTCACCGGGAAGTCAATTAGATTTTGGCTTGCACACCATAGCACCACGCTACGTTGGTCCATTCCAACATCTTGAAAGAATTGGGACTCACTTATCGATGAGAGTTTCCAAAAGTCATAATGTGTTTCAGGTAGTATTTTAGCAAGTCCAATTCACATATTTGGAGATAGTCTCAATATCGAAAACGTGGAATATTACTGAAATGATGCTTGAAAGATGTGTTAAGAAACTTTGCCATAGAGACATAATGGATGTGGAAATTTTTTCTAAGTGCTTATGTATCATGTCACCCCTTCTTTAGTCAAGGCATTAAGGACAACATCTATCTCGAGGGGGGATGAATCTAACATACCCCACTGTTTATGTAGTTTGTAAATCATCTATCAAGAGGGTTAGGGATCATGGTTTCTTGCACCATTCTTGTGTTAAACTATATTCACACAACATCGATGCAATCAATAGGAATGCCAAGAGTCGGTAGAAATAGGAGGCTACACAAATGTTTGGATCTAAGGTATGTCCAATTGAGGGAAGGAAGTATGTTGATCATCTTGATAATCCATATTAGTTCTCATGGATGTCTTGATTTGATCGTGGTGGTGTACCAGTGTGTATATAGACTAACAATGAATGATGGGCAAACATTGATTCTTTGTGTTGACTAGGAGAGCCAATTTTGCATACCCGCCGATTTCCCAAGAGTGCAATGTCTTAGGTGGCCTTCTACCGGCCCCTCTACTCTAAGACGACACTTTTTTTTTAAATGTGCCGGGAGAGTATTGTCTGCAAGGTAGTGCTAACAATGGCACTTTACCAATCCTTGTTGGGGGCAGGGAAATAAATAGAGCACGAGGGCACGTTCATGAGAGTCTACCCATCTGTACTTAACGTGCATTGTTCAAAATTAAACCTTCCTCTAAAATTGAGGGCTATACAATTGGCACCCCCAGTCTTATTGTATGTTTGCCTCTAGTCCTATAATAGTATGAGGCACATAAGCGTGGATTGGAGATAGGACATGTAGATAGGAGTAGAGCTCGAAGAATAGGAGAGAGACGTTGCATGACGAGTTTGGAAGCCCACATCCTTGGGGCGAATGGAGTGCGCACGGTGGCTTGAATTGTAGACAAGTGAGCCCCCGTAGCTCCCTATCTCATGCTTTCCGTGTCTCCTCATCATTTTCTCGAGGACATATATGCTCGACCATTCGCAAACAATGGGGGGGTGGGGGGGAGAGGATGCAAGCTGGTTCAAGTCATCCAAGGGGTTTTGGTTAGAGTCAATACACCTCATGTTTTGGTGCCTGGAGATTGGTGTAGGGTTCTTGGATGAGTGGATTTGGGCTTGCTGAAAATGGAATGGTCATTCCATGGATTGCTTGCAAGAAGAGATGCATATGCAAACAAATGTCTGAACACAAACCATCAGACACATGGATGGAGGACCGCCTCAAGAAAAGAGATTGAAATAGAGAGATTGCAACAAGGCCTTGTCAGTCAGTCAGCTTGCTTCTACAAGGGCAGCAAAGATGAAACTCCCTCTATGTTGTTTGCTCCTGCATCCATCTGTGCGGAGATCTCAGGCTATCGGTGTATCAAAACCCTCTGGGGATATTCAAGCTCAGCCTTTCTCCTTGCGTCGTTGTGCTTTGGAATCCTCAAAAAGCGATTAAGGCTTTGTTCCAAGTTCCTTTCATGTAGCTGAACCACAGGGCTTGACTCGATGTGTGCCATGTCATGGGCATATGCAAGCCCATGGTATGGCTTCCTCGCTGGTAGCTTTCAAACAGCTTGCAGCTCAACATCAGATGCAAGAGACAGAGGTTAGCTGTACGGACGGCTGACATTATCCGCAGCCTGCTAACATCAGGTACCTGTACATGCACAAATGCAGAGGGTAGGTGTAGAGATTTAGTGCACTTAGCTCAATTGCACTAACAGTCTTGGGTGATGCATCAAAGTTACACTAACAGGCTATGATGCATCAAAGCTGTAATTGCACGAACAGAGCTTGGGTGATGCATCAGAGCTCAATTTCACCTTATAATTCCTCTATTACTATAATTGATAAATAGGGTAATGGATTCAATTTGGGGCGTTTCAAAGTTGAGGCTTCCAGCTCGAGAAGGCGAACATTTTATTCTGAAGGAGCACTAGAAGGCACAATTTCAAAATACATTTTTTAGTCAAAGATGGAAGGCCCAAAAGCCTATGGAGAAAAAGGGGAGCATGGGGGGAACTGAACCGCATGTCCTACATTTGCAAGCATGTGGCACAAATGTTTGGACCCTACCTCCACCTCACCTCCCACCCTCTTCGCTTGACCTCCCTTCCTCTCCCATGAGTTTGTGTGGCTATAAGTTATGCTGACATGGATTTTGGATAAGCCACTTGCATGTTGAATTATGAGCAAATTATATGGAGAGGCTAATATAGGAGACCCCCCCTCCCCCTCTGTCCTCATTCCCTCCCATGCTGAATTGGCTTCCTCCTGGCTGCGAGTCATCTACCCACCTGCTCCCTCTCTCCCATGCCTCATGAGCCTGCCCAGCTACCTCCATCCAATCCAGTGTGATTCCACCTGAAGACCAGCCCTTTCCACGCTGCTGATTCCAGGTCATGTGTGGCCCACACAGTCAGCTGCCCCAGCAGTTATTTCTGCTCCTGCCTCGCCTCTGATCAGCCAGCCTATGCCATGCCTACTCTGTTCCTTTGTACGATTCAGCCTTGATCAGCTATCTCCGTAGCAGCAGTCGCCATTTCCAGCAACCTCTGATTACACTCTTCAGCTGCTCCAGGTCATTCTCTGATAACAGCCTCTGCAATGAACCTCTGCACTGAGTCAAAAAGCTGCAGAATCTGCAATCAATCTTTTTCTCTCAGTCTGCAATGACGCTCTGCTGAACAAAGCCTACACATCATGTGCATTCCAGTCCTTGCTGCAAACTCAGCCCGTGGGAAAACCTCTCCAGCAGCTTTCTCTTCTTCTGCCTAAGATACCCATTATATTGCTGCCAGCCACCCAATATCGTCTGTTGCTCTCATGTCTACAGAAGCAATTAGGCGAATAACTACTCTGACCTCCTGGCCACTAAAGTGCCTCGGGACTGCTGCAAGTGGCAAGGGTAGGTGGCAGCAGCAGCAGTCCAGTCGGGGTCTACCCGGGAGGGGGGGGGGATGCACGCAGAGGAGGGCCCAACCTATATAAAGGGTTCCTCTCCTCAATATTCATTTCTGCCCTATGGCTTGAGTAGGACTAGAGTCTAGCATAGGACTGTCTAACTAGGTTAAATTAGTTAGGGTTAGCCAAAGTTAGGACCAGTTCTCAACCAGAGCTTTGGGAGTGACGACTGATGTAACCAGCAATTTTTCTTGTCTTAATCGTCTGAAAAGATCCAGACGTTGCACCAGCTCTGCATGTGTTCTAAGGGAATCAACATAGACATTTGCCTCATCAGGGTCTAACAAATGTGGCATCTGATGTAAATCGTCAGCCAATGCCCAAGTGGAAGCCTGGGAAATGAAATGCTAGAGCAAGGGCTAAGGGGACAGCTCCCACACAGGCAGCCGAAAATCTTGCTTGGTATGATTTAAACATCTATAGAAAGGTACCAGAGGGGCAAGGCATTGTGCTGCTGAAAAAGATGGTGAAGGTGGGAGGCATACTTTGTGTGGGTGGTGCAAGGTACAAGCTTACCAGAAATCCCACCATTGTTCTCCTAGAGCTCTGCTGCATTGGACAACTTGCTGGCGAGTCTGTCATTATGCTGCTGGAGCTTTGCTACATTCATCAGTCCGCGAGTGTTCTTCCTGAGATTCAGAATCTTGCCAGGCAGTCTGTAAAAGTTTTGTTACAACTCTGCAGCTGCAGCGAGCTTCTCTGTTGGAGAGCTAGTGCTGAAATTATGCAGGTGTGAAGATTTAAGCAGAGTATGAAGGCAGTTATTAAAGCTGTTGTTAACAAGGGCCTCCATGCCAATGGGCTTGAAGATGGCAAATTGCATGGATAGTGCCTTATAATGTGTAAGACCTCTAATGCCAAATGTAACAACGTAAGATGCAGACAAAAGTAACACTATCTGCCTCCATCTTCCCTTGTTGCTTATGCTAATAGAGTTGGAGAGGCCCTTGTCCTTGCACGCTATATGCTGCAGTCATAGTAGGTCACCGTGGTATTCTTTAGCACACTCTCAAACACTTCAGAGATTTGCAAGGCTCCCTAGAAAATGCTTGAGGATGCTCGCAGATATGATGCTGCCTGGCTTTGCACCTTCCTGCAACATTAGCTGGGAAAGTCTAACAGCCTCATGACCTTGGCCATGTTGGACATATCCTACAATAATCACAATCCATGTCACCATGCTCCATCCTTCTAGTCTTCCAAGCAAACTCTTCCAAGTTCCCGCAACATTAAGTCAGGACAAAATGACACAGGCCTATATTATTGAAAGTGGTCATGAGTTTAGTAGATTGTGTATTCAAATGTGTAAGCATTCAGGGTGCATGACGAGTTCCAACTAAAAGCTAATAAGAGAGGCAGATGTGTCTATCAGAAGTATAGAGTCAATGCCTCACAATGTGGGCCACCATATGGGTTTAGGTTGGAGCTAGATGCAAGTGGCATGTAGGCATTGCATGCAGCCCATATTAGGGTGCACTGTCCACGTAGGACGGCCACATGTCGGCTCATGCAAGGGTCACAGATGGCTGTCATAGGGGTAGCATTCAGGCTGTTACATGGGCAGATTTGGCTCATCCAAAGAAGACTGGAAGACTTGAGGCAATGTGTAGCCTTGACTAGGATTGGACTGGTTGCTTCAGGATTGGCCTGATTGGACGAGCAACTCAATTTACCTCAGTCCGTCCTTTCTAGAGCTGGTTGGCCTCCAAAAGGGGAAGAGGGCAGACAGCCCCTCCTAATTTCTATATAAATGGCTCCTGTGCCCATTCTTTCAATCTAGGAAGCCTCATAAAGAATGCAGCAAAGAGGAGATACACCAGCAGTTGTAGGAGCCTTTTGTCATTGCAGGGGCGCTCAATTTGGTGCAGCCCGTTAGGGGGGCAGACATGCCTTTCTAATGTCTAGAAATGTCTCCCGTGCCCATTCCCTCAATCTATGATCGCTAGTAAATCTTCTTAAGGCATGCAGCAAAGGAGACCAGCAGTTGTAGGAGCCCTTCGTCATTGAGGAGGTGCAGACCCATTGGCTGCAGGTAGAGCAGCCCATTGCTGCTACATGGAGTAACATTTTGTGACACTTTTGTACTAGATTTTGACACTTTTGTATTAGACCACTCCACAGTTTGTGGAGCAGGCAACTCAATTTACCTCAGTCCGTCCTTTCTAGAGCTGGTTGGCCTCCAAAAGGGGAAGAGGGCAGACAGCCCCTCCTAATTTCTATATAAATGGCTCCTGTGCCCATTCTTTCAATCTAGGAAGCCTCATAAAGAATGCAGCAAAGAGGAGATACACCAGCAGTTGTAGGAGCCTTTTGTCATTGCAGGGGCGCTCAATTTGGTGCAGCCCGTTAGGGGGGCAGACATGCCTTTCTAATGTCTAGAAATGTCTCCCGTGCCCATTCCCTCAATCTATGATCGCTAGTAAATCTTCTTAAGGCATGCAGCAAAGGAGACCAGCAGTTGTAGGAGCCCTTCGTCATTGAGGAGGTGCAGACCCATTGGCTGCAGGTAGAGCAGCCCATTGCTGCTACATGGAGTAACATTTTGTGACACTTTTGTACTAGATTTTGACACTTTTGTATTAGACCACTCCACAGTTTGTGGAGCATGGAAATAGAATTTTGCTAGCCTATCTTGCTGAGTCATCTCCAGATTTGTGCTCGCCTTTGTTAGCACTTGCGTGCACATCTTGGGAGAGAGATCTAAGAGTTTGTGTTTGATGGGAACCCATCATTTTGCTGGGGTGTAGGGAGGTGCATGAGTGTCTGCCCCCAAATAGATTCACCTACCTCAGTCCAAAGATGGTACCATCTGCATGAGATTACAATGAACAGGTGGTAATCAGTGGCTAACCTGGTCAAAGTTTTTCACTGC
This sequence comes from Dipteris shenzhenensis, assembly GCF_047967505.1. NCBI lineage: Eukaryota > Viridiplantae > Streptophyta > Polypodiopsida > Gleicheniales > Dipteridaceae > Dipteris > Dipteris shenzhenensis. Next base: position 46,702,048 of record NC_141604.1, read on the forward strand.
TGAGGTTGGTAATGTTGTATATCTGGTTTGGTTTGCATTCTGTTTGGTTGTCATCAGAGGAGGCCACATTGAACCAATAAGTATCACTTTCCATGGGTGGAGAAAGGGCAGCAGATAGGGCAGTTATTTAGACACTTGGGGCATTTAAGAGCAAGGTTTAACTGGGCATTGGAGGATGGACCACATTCCGGCATGTCACTTGGGTCGGGGGTAGCTAGTTTTCATAAAAGCAGTGGATGTTTACTTTGAGGCTTGCATCACGTATTGCAAGAACATAGAGTTAGGCAATTACCATGACTTCGCAGCAGGGTAAGCTATTAAGATGGGTAGCCTTATTTGTAAATGGCATTGTACCAGCTAATTCTTTTTCTTTTGCATGTGAAAATGTCATATTCAGATAAAAACTAGTATATATACATTTATCTATCATCTCAAAAAGCTGACATAGATGAGTTGTAATGCTACAACAGCAGACCAAAAAACATCAGGAAAAGAAGAGCAAAACAAGTAACATAAGTTTGCTGCTACGCACCTCTAGGGGCATTGTCCTGTGCTCTTAAAATTTCTTGAAGTCTCTGGTCATCTGCTGCAGCTGGATGCTCAGCTGCTGCAACTGTTGCCCTTGTTTCTGTCCTGTTAATCCAAAGTTAGTGCTGTTAAACTGAAAAGTGTTATGAGCCATCCACAAAAGCTGCAATATGAAGGCCCTAATAATAACCCATTCTTGTTGCAGCATACCCCCCACATCACCCCAAGGGAAGACGTCACAATTGCATTGTATCCCTGTGCAGTCCTTAACCCACTCTCAAGGCTCTCCTGCTTGACAGCATACCATGCATCCTCCTTCACTCCTGGATCTCTTTTGCAACAGTCATCCAGCTATCTGATTGTGAAAGATTTTATAGAGTCTAGAGTCACCTAACTCAGGCACACCTACACACACCATGTGTTCACACACTCACAACCATAGACCTTATGACCCTAGGTATGATCCCATTACATCAATTTGTCTTTCATTTCCCTCCACAAATTGATGACCTCATCCCTCAGCAGTAGTCCATGGAATGCTCCATGGCTTGCCCACCATCATGTGGCAACACACATGGCTCCAACTTGTGACTCACTCCTAGGACTCTTGGTTTACAACTAGAAGATAGACAATGACTATGCATGGGAATACCCTTAGATCGAGCAAGGTAAAACATAAGACTAACAATCATTTGAGGGGGACATCCCAAGGCAGAGAACCCTTATTGACCACACACACACAAAAATCTACCTTGAAGATGTGGGGAAATTCCCCCCTTTGATGGAATATCTTATCCTTTTCCTCCTTCTCTTCCAAGCTACCATAGTGTGAGGTGCATTGTCATTGGAGAGGTTCTTGGTGTAGCCCTTCTTGTAACTCCTTTGCCCTTTGATCTTTCTTGCATCCTGTATGCCTTCACATGAATCAAGCAAGGTAATCACATATGCATGGGTAGTTTTGCATTTTATGTCTGAGTTCATTGATGATTGATTTGATATTGCAATAGGAACAAGGTCAACACCTGGAAATATTTTGGCTTTATGTGTATTTTTTTCATATTCAATAACATTGATCATTTTAAATTTGAAAAAGTTTTTGTGAAGGTATCTATGTTGCCTCTTTTTTTTAAGTGTGATATAAAAATGTATAGCCCAAAGAATTGGCAGTTTTACCCCCCCACACCTTTTGGTGCTATTGTACAATAACGATATGAAACATTGTTGTGTATTTGCATATAAGATGAAATCTCGATGAAATAGTTCAAGTTAAATATAGCATCAAATAATTGAATGAGTTGGAATTTATATGTACTCTTAGAAATTTTTAATTATCAAGCAATTTTGATTTTGGAAAACATATGCAAGGTCTTAAAAGTGATGTATTACTGATATGTAGGCCGTTAAAATTCCACCCCAATCAAGCTTTTAATCTATAGGCATTCATAATGAACATAGTTTACAAGGACAACACATTTAGACATAGTAGCTTCCATGCTTATGAATATCCTCGTGCATTTGTAGCTATTTACATTCACCACATAATGCATCTCCCTTTTCTTCATTTGAAGCAACGTAATTCCATATACCAAGGTGAAACAATTTTCTTTGGTCCTTTGGAGATATACCAAGGTGAAACAATTTTCTTTGGTCCTTTGGAGATGCTTTTTCTCTGATGCATGTAATAAGTTGATTTATCAATGTCGATTCATTTAGTTATTCTACATATGGAAAAAGTTTTAGGTGAAACAACTCAAGACCTATGGATGTGAATATTTTTTGGGATATTTTCCTTGCCAAATATGTGGACTCAACAACTATGGAAGTGACTTGATGGACTAAGTTTAGTCAACATGCTCAATAATTTTTTATTATGTCTTGAAGTTAGAGACATTGCAAAATGCAATATTTCCATCTACTTATATTATTTCTATCATATGCACTCTTGATGGATTGTTTTGGTCAAAGATTACTCTCATAATATTAGTGAGTCTATAAAATACGGGTAAAATACAAAGTAATTTTATCAAGGTGGGAACCAAGGAATCTCAAGGCACATGCATCTACTTAGTTGATTCTTGCTACAATAATTCCATTTTCATGAATTGTGTCCATACATCTTTTATTACCTTGTGTTGCATGAACTCTTGATAAAGTAAGATTTTTAAGATGGAAGTTTGTCAAGACATAATGGAATCCAATCAAGGAGTTTCTATCATGATACTTCATGATATTGCTTCCATTTAGTGTGTTTATAAGATGCACGGTGGATTACGTTGGTAAACATGGATTCAAAGGAATCATAAGGATGGGACATGCACTCTTATCATGTTGTCGACCTAAATCATGTAATATTTAAGCATGATAGTTGTTGATGCAATGAAGGAAAAAACCCATGGATTTTTCTATCATATGAATTCAATCATAAAATACCTTTATGAATTCCATCCATGTATCCCTTCCTCTTGTGCTACCCATGTACTATACGGAACTTTTTTGGACTACGTTTTTCAAGATGAAATGGATGAAGATGGAATGGAATATTTCCACTCCCCTTGAACCTCCTTATATCAAGAGATGTCAAGATAGATTGGATGAAATTTATGACTTGTCTCTATTGTCTATGTACTCCATGATACTAAAGTCACTTAATGAGTCCATAGAATGAAATATTCTTGGGGCCATGTTGTCTATCTAGATAATCCACCCTTGATAGAGAATTTTTATCATGGTGGAGTGAAGGTATCTCAAGGACCGGTCCGCACATGCATTCTAATCATTATGTCTACGTGATCATGGACTCTTGATATTAGAATAAGTCCACTAAGATTTGGTATCCTCATGTGAGAATTTGATTAATTGTGTCCATGGCTCTTTTTCTACCTTGTATTGTATACAACCTTGATGGACTAAAATTTCATTTCCTCTTGTGCTACCTATCCACCATATAAAACCTTGATGGTCTAGGTTTGTTAAGATGGAATAACCTCAAATTTTTATCAATTTCATGGTATTGTGGTGATCTTTTACGCTATAAAATGGGAGCATTTGGATCATACTATCTCCTAGATTATGTACCCTTGAGGGACTAATTTTGACAAGGTTGACTAAAGGTAGCTCAAGGATTGTGGATGCAGATAATGGACACTTTACAACCCAAGTCCATTACGATTTATTAAAGCAAGATCATGGATTTCTCTCATTTTCTCAAGCTACTTCGTGAACACTTCATACACATAATGAAACTATAAAATGGATTTGCTTAGTATATATTATCATCAATGGACCCAGTTTGTGAAGATGCGATGGAAGTCTATTCATATTTGTGCTAGTCATATATTCATCGCTGTTAAGATGCAACAAAAGCAGACATTACATATTCACATAATCACGTGCACTTTTTGTGTGATTTACAAGAGAGGAATATCGTCAATCTATCACACTAATAAATAAATAATTACAATTAGTAGAATGAGTTTTAGTGCCAATAAAGATGATTGTACCAGTGGTGGTAGACTTGGCAAGATATTAGAAGGCCGACGTTATCATTCTTGCTGATGGTACAGGGTCTAGTACAACTAGTAATGTTAACTTTACCACCGGTAGCGTACTTTGCCTCCATTAACAATGATGATGGAATACCGCTACTAGTAGCAGTCTTTTCACCACGCCTGGGAATTTTATGTTGCTTTGGATTTGAGAGGTAAATTTCCTCTCTTCTCTTAAAGGCCTTAGCCTAGGGATTGGTTCTTAGTCCTTACACTGACAAGGCATGGGGCTAGATGAGACTACTCTTGAGGTGTAGGTGCATGGACTCTCTTGAAGAGGGAGGTGGTTTTGTCATTTTTTTTCTTTTGCATGCATTCTGTATCATGTTAAATACATGAATTCAGTGACTTGGATTTTGTATATGCAAATATTATATGCAATTCTCAAACTTCAACACTGATTTTTCTATAAGATGAAGTCTAATCAAGGTAACACTAGCTCGAAGTGCAAAGGGTTTGTGTTATAGAACAAGTGCTAGAGCAAACAAATTGCATTTTTGTTGAGAGAGGTGGACGCCACAATAGAGAGTACATATAAACTATATGATTTGAAAAGCAAGGCTATAGAGGACATGAAGAGGTTGCTAGAAGTAGATGTGTGCTTGTCAGCATTGTAAAATGGGAGTCCATTGATTTGGATTAAATCCCTCATTGGAAATGTCTACACACAGTTCAGGGAATCATTTGCTACAAGACCGTCATTTATCGATGATGTTTGTTCATCGTAGATGAAATGATGGGATGCAATATGGGATTTGCATGAAAGTAAATTCTTACAATTTAACACGAAGATCCTCATGATTGGAGTTGGAAGAAGAAGTGAGAATTAATGTTTTAGATGGTGGAGGAGTAAGCTAAGCAAGATGAGGAAGGAGGCACGACCGTCTTGAAAGGGAAAGTGCAGGGAACCGACATGCAAGAGCTACAGCGAGCTAGTCACATAAGAAATGTTACTTTTGTGACATTTATCACATAGAAAGAGATCTAGTTCGGTCAAAAGTTTGGATCTCGAGCCATATGGGTTTGTCTGCCAGATCGGCCTATTACAACACATATGGTATGCTGGTAAGTGGTATAAGGGTGTTGTTGAGACTATTAGATGAGAAGCATGAAGAGAGGTGGCCATGCAACAACACACCCTATCCTCATTTGAGTTGTTGCTGAGCAACCCCTCTACACCATTACAACATACTTCAATAGTGGGAGCCTTTCTCAAATTTTCCTGGATGCTAGCATGATGTGCACTTGAAGGGAGGAGTAATTTTGAGCGCGCAAGTAAAAGGCAAGCTCAACAATGCAATCAATGGAGGAGACTTGGTGTAGAGAATTCAATTCTTTTGTACCAAGGTGCACCATTTGATTCATGTTCTCCTTGCTAGACTAGCACGCTTGTATCAAGCCCAATGGTTCAATACAAACTTGCCCCCTAGCAACATCTTGCTAGATTTTACCTCAAATGGTGCATGTCTAGTTAGAATCATTGATTGGGAATGGAACAAGATATTTCATAGGAGCATAGGAAGGCCTTCAAAAAAATGAAGCAATTGTAAGATGAGAGTGATGAGGGTTGGGCACCATGGATTCTCCAAAATAAGCAAGATCAATGAGGGATCAATGTTAGCTTGTACTACCAAAGTTATGGGTTTTTGCACTACAGGGGAGATGGAATCCACAATTCGATGTGTTTTCCCTTGGTTGGATTATCACCAAAATGGTGTAGTTTTGTTTGATGCCCATAAATATTTCAATTTGGGTGTTCGCATGCCTAACTATTCACTTTTGCAATCCATTGTGTTACGCATTGATCATAACATGATGGAAGGAAACCCATCGGAGTGTCTCACACTTGAAGATGAAATGTGACAAATCCAAGTGTTTGGTTGTGATGGGTGACTAGTTGGCTATGTGGTCCATCGAAGAGATGAACCTTGCTGGAGAGTAGTAATAGAAAATAAATTATTTATAGATATGATTTCTTTGTACATAAATTTGTTATAGTGATGTAATAAAGTAAAATTTTGAGTCTCACTTTTAAGGCTCTTGATACTACGTTCTAAAATTTCCATGGAACTGATTGTACATATGCCCTATGCATCCTATCATGTAGCATCGTCATGCATTGTATCATGTTACATCATCATGAACCACATCATGTGACATCGTGATGCATCATGTAAGCATGAAACCCTCATACTTGCTAAAGGCTTTTGGGAGTATAATAATTTTTTGCCAAATGTATCAAATATTGCCTCCAAGCAATTGATATAGAATCCTAAGTCTCGTTTCCCATGCTTCCAAGATTATTTCATCACCATAGTGCTATGATAATGATTTGCAAAATGGTATGGATAATGCTCCAATCCCAAACGTATTTGAAGGTTGTAGCTCACCGTGTGACTGAAGTGTCTAGACAAAAAAATTCTCCAATATTTAAGTTCATGAACTATAACCATACAACCTAACTTTGCTTTCGGTCCTACATACTCAACAATCGCTGACTCAACAAAGTCCAATGTTATCAACGTTCCTTGACAAGAAACATAATAATTCTTTCTAAAGAGATTCGAGGTGCCTTCACCTCACGAGTATTCCCATATACCCCCTACCTTTTGAGCACAAGGATTAGGAATTACTCCCCAAGCCAGGCCCTGGGGTGAAGGAAATAATTACTATGCTTCTTGTAAAGGAAATATGATAACCTTGGACCTTTTGGAGACAAGGAGTTCTGACCAAAAGAGGATCCGAGATGTGTGATTTCTATTCATAAACTTAAAGACTGGAGGATAAATTTGTAATATAATAATTCAGTCCTTGTAAGCTACACCCTTTGTATATGCTTCATATTTCATAATATTTCCATATCATTTTCATGGTACTGGAAACAAACAATGGGATACTATACTTGCTTCTTAGATTGAGACTCGGCAAATGAGGAGCTTTACAAAGAAAGAGCTTAAGAGAGACCCTAGCACATGGAGCTACTTGATAGCAATAGTGAGAGGTTGGTGGAGACATTGTATTTTGTAAGTATCATTGGCCATCATATGGCTCCGAAGCTTCACTCTTTGTATTGGATAGTTGTTTTTATCCCAACCTCTCCAAAATTCATATGAGCAGGTTAGATCCCATGGCTTGGTGTAGATGACCTAAAGTTTTCTGACCTACCTTGCACTAACTAAAAGTCACACAAGCACTTTTGAATGTGAGAGCTCCTTCCTCCTTAGCAAGGAATTCACCCTTGAGTTTGAAGTATGTTCCGAGGTCTTCAATCTCGTGGGCTTTGTTTCTTGGAATAATTGGCCCTTCTTCTTGAGGCTAGAGCTTGGACTTCTTCCCTTTAGGTTCCCTTCTTGGGGGGATCGGCCCTTCTTTTTTAGGCTTGAGCTTGGACTTCTTTGCTTCAGTCTTCCTTCTTTCAATGGGTTGGTCAAGGCTCTTTTTTTTTGTCTGGTAGAACCATCTGGTTATTTTTGCTATAGCATCTCATCTCTTGCTATAGATAGATGCAATAGGTAGGCATGATTAATCTTTCCATGATGTGGGCAATGGGCAACCGCAACCAGGTTCTTTGCAACATGAGTTTGCATTCACAAACACCCCAAAGTAAAACACATGCAAAGCGTGACCGCATCTATGGAATATTTTCATGGGGACATTGTCCTCGAGGATGATGCCGATATTCTAACACTCGCATACCACACCATTGTATATAATTTTATGGCATGGGTGTGATTTATCCAAGAATCCACTATCTTTCCAACAAAATCCCTATGTTAGAACTCCTTAAGCCTAGCGATCTACATGACCTACCTTGCAACCCATAGATATTGGCTAAAAGCCTATAGTGGTTGCAAGTGTATGGCCGAGGGGATGCCAAATTTGCATTCAATTGCCTTTTTTCCAACAATAGTGAATGTTAGCCCCCTACCAGCATAATAGTCTTGTACAATGTCTTAGAAGCTATTTAGAACATGGTTCAAACTGGCATTAGCTAGTTTGATGATTCACATATAGTGTACCCAATGGCTTGTGCCATCGTATCATGCACTCATCTATGATGTACTGATGACAACCCGTTCACTTCTTACCCTACCATATCTCAAGGGATAGTCGTTCTCTTTAACTATTGCAGCAGCTATCAATACCATAGTCTGACCCTGTGCATTAGCAAGCTATTTCTTAATTTCCTCCTGCCTCATTCTGAGGGTGCGTACATCATCCTATAGCACCTCCTCTTCATTCTCACCCATTGCAATAGCAATGCAATAGATGTATCTGATTTTATCAGCTACCCTTGAACCTGGTGAAATTCTATAGCAGGTTCTGTGCAGGCATGTTCAAAGAGATCCACTATTTACTAGGTTTCAGATAGGATATAGGATGGAGGAATGCTTGTTAAAACTTTCAAGAGCCATGGTAAGCTCTTGCAGAGCCCTAGTGTAATTGTACATATCCTTCAAAAATTACACATTCTCATTGTCTCCTCCACCCTGGTTGCTCTCTACCTGATATGCATCCTTTCTTGTCTCGAAGCTCTTTCATAGCTCTTGCATAAATTCTAGGGTTTTCTGCATTCATTGCTCTATCATTTCATCTTTATCAATGTCCAATATGTTCTACATTTTGCAGTCATTGATGAACTACCAATCACCGTGGCGGCATGTGATTGCATGTCAGACTTGCATGCAATTATGTTTGGGAAAAATATTTTTTAGTGCAATTAATGACCAAATCGTGTGGCATGAGATTAAATAGTGGCTTATGATTTTATAATTGGATGGTCTTGCATGTCAACGATTATTTTTGGGTCAAAACAAGCAATCTAGTCTGGCATGCAATTAAATTGCCACTTAATTAGTAATCACTGTCATGGCAGCTCCTTCGTGATTATCTAGATTATGTTTAGTGTAGTTACTTACCAATCACACCATGGTGTCATGTGATTGCATGGGCTTGCATGTGATTATTTTTGGGGCAAAACAATTCTCAATTATGTTTAGTGCAGCCCCTAGAGATAAAATAGTGGCTCATGATTCTATAATTGGACGGCTTGCATTGTGGTGGTTTTTTTGGGGGCAAAACAAGCAATCTTAGTCACCGTGGTGTCCTCACCTTTATGAGAAGGAAAAATTTTCCTATGTTTTAAGGTCTTTTAATGAAGCTTTGCATGGTAAAGAATGCGACTAATTGGCAGCTCAAATTTTGATGAATTGAAGATGTCTCATGATTATTTGGATGGCACTACTAGGCCTCCATTCACCTTGGCTTGGATTTTGATTAATTTAACGTGGTTTATTAAGATGGCTCATGATTATTTAGATGGCACAACTGAGCCTCCAGTCACCATGGTGGCTTGACTTTTGATTAACGTAAGGTGGCTCATTAATATTAGAGTGCCACTATTATTATTTAAGCATGTCCCAGAACATGATTTGGCTACTTTGCTCTCATATGCCCCTACTCTTCTACTTTGCTCCATGATCCCTTTCTAGCTCTCATTCATTGTTGATTGGCTACCTTGCTCCACATTTCCTCCTCCAGCTCTCATCCACTCATATGCTCTCCTGCTTATCCGCTCCATTGCTCACCCACTCTTTTCACTATGCCAAGAACTATAGGAAAAACAGTTAAGTTCATTACTACCCCCCCTTGATATAACATGATCCCAATCTTGTCTGCTTTCTCATACAATGTCATAGTGTTGCACTCCCAGGACTTAAAATGCCTACTCTTGTGGAATGTCTTCATAATCTCCATTGATTCTCCCCACATATCCATGTTGCCACTTTGGATGGCATGCACACAGGTGGCCTCTTTATGGCTATGCCCTATGGATTCCTTGGAGACATTAATGAATGGATAAGGATTTGTAGAGCAGAGTTTTGTCGTGTTGTTTGTGGGGACCAAATTCTAAGTCCTGCATTTGTGCATGGCCATGGGCCTCTCCATCGTCTCCTTAATTGGCTCCCCAAAAATTTGGACGAGGCTCATAACCACTCAACAATGGCTAAGGGGTTATCCTTACCAAAGGTAATCTTTTGGACTCTAAGACTCTCAGCAATTGTTGAGTTTTTGTAACTGTAATCTCTTTTGTTCAAAATTTTCTCCATGACGCTCTCAACAAATGCCAAGCTGTTAGTGTTTATAAACTGTCTTTGGATGTAAATGTAATCTCTTTTCTTAAATTTTTGCTCGATGATGTAATCTTTTAGGCTCTAACGCTCTCAGCAATTGTCAAGTTCTTATAAATGTAATCTCTTTTGTTCAATTTTTGCTCCATGAGTCTCTCAGCAATTTGTTGAGTTGTTAGTTTTTATAAACCGTCTTTGGATGTATATGTAATCTCTTTTGTTCAATTTTTGCTTGATGAGGCTCTTAGAAATTACTGAGTTATTATAAATTATCTGGATGTAATCTCTTTCTTTACCTTTTTCTCTTAGCAATGGCTGAGTTGTTCTACTCACTAGGTGTAAGTTTCTCAACTCTAATATAAATAATACTTACCAGATCAGGAGGCATGATGATTTGAAAGCCCATGTAGGGCATGTGAAATTTTAGCTACCATGTTTCAGGTCCCCCCTTGATAATATGTGTCAACAAATTGGATATTATAATGTAGCCTAAATTGTTTTATTAAAAAAACATGCCAAAGGGCACGCTATTGTGTTTAATGCTATGGAATATGAAATGCAATGACCTTTGATATGCTTATGGGTCTTATAGCAAGAAGGTGCAAGGAAAAAAAGAAATGATAAATGACAAGTAGTGTTGGATTATAGAGATCTCACATATGCATGAATTGAATATTTTCGAATTCATCCATTGTAGGGTGAATAAAGACACCAAAATGGCCAAAGATGAATGTTTTAAGAGCACCATGCATTAGTACCATAAGTGTGGATTCCATTTCTTTAATCATTTTTAGTTTTAAACAAATCAAGAAAAAGTTATGGAGCAGGCCCTTGAATAGGTGTGCATGATCTTCACAAAATATTGGAGCTCCCTTAAACCATACCAATTAATATTATTTATTAATTAGGTGTGTCCTTTGGTTAAGTGGAATCTCAAGTAGTATACTTTTTCATGATTACATGGCTGCATGTATGTGTAGAACAAATTTAAGATGCATGCTTCACATGCAACATAGCGCTTGTTATGATTTAACAATCTCATTCCAAATGTTAATTTCATAAAGTTTTTGTCTTGCATTCGAGCTTGGAATGGGCAATATTGCTTGGAGAACAAGTTTGTAAAATTTTGTTTGGGAAATATATAATTTATGTGTCAGACAAGTTACTTATATAAATGCCCTAAACCTCACAAAAATGGCTACACCCAAGATTGCATTTAGCTTAAAGTTCATACCATCATTATTATTGACAAGTCATGAGGCAACGTTTCCTAGAAGGTCTTTTCATGATCTATAAAAGAGAGCATTATCCCTCTGATTCAGTGATAAGGTTTGAAAAATGTCAAGAGAGGGCCACATGCAATTTGATAAAAATGTTGTACAGCAATACAGCCTTACCTAGATTATAACTGGTGCACATGAGGCCTAAAATCTAATGCAATGTCCCATTTTGTCTTAGTGGGTCGATTGGTGGGTGTGGCTGGTGGTGATGCACCCATGCAATTTATCTACATCCAAGCTGTTGCAAACGAAATTAAAGAGAACAGTGAGCTATAGTATTGCTATAATGGATACATAATTCGAACCATGATCGCATGAAAATTTGTATCATTTTCTGAAGTATTCAAGCTTATCACATTCAGTAATTTTAATTTTCAGTTGCCAATCCTTCTTGTTGGGATATGTGTGATCAAGGGCTTGCTAGGAGCATGTGTGCATCCACTAGCAGTCATATGGTTGTCTGTGTGTATGTAGAAGAGGCACACTTAGTGCCATAGGCCATGACAGAGGTGCTGATGTAATGCAAAGGCCCCCATATGGAGTGGTGCCTATGATTGTGGAGTTCCTATGATTTAGGAGCTACCTCCACTGATGTGGGAGAGGTGCTATTGATTTAGTACACCCTCTCTCTATTTCTATAAAAGAGGGACTTCCCTCTCACAATGAATAGAACACCCATTGCTACATCTTTTGTGTTCTCACTCCTCTTGCCACAATGCATCTATTCTCCCCCATGTTCCAACATTTGGTATCGCAGCCATGATCCTTCTTGAGCTTTTAGACTCCTAGGCTGCCACCTCATCATCTTCTTCAACCTTCTTCCATATCTCTCCCATTTTTCCCAATTCTTCCTGAATCTTGTAGTCTAGATCAAATCGTTAACTTTCAAAATGCTTATGGATCTAGTTTCCCCACTCTAGGACGCACCTCTTCACTATTGGGATTGACGGAATTTTACTATGAGCAGTCGTGCTGCTTCATTCTTTGCTCGCCAATCTAGCTTAAAATCTACCTGTTGGGAGACAATTTTTCAAAACCCTCTTAGTCATAGTTGGATGATACTGTGAGCTTTCTGCTGATGAAATTTAAGCACCAATGCTTGCTAGAATAAGGAGAAAACGTTAAAAAAACCAGTTAGAATAGGCACATCTCTCCACGGTGACACAACACAAAATTTTGCCATTCTTCTCTGCTAGAAGTAGCCGTCAATAAGAGCTTCCATTTTCCTTTGAAAGTCCTCCCAAAGCTTGTATCCTCAGCTTCAATTGAACCCTCCAACTTCAAAATGTTCACTTTGGGGGTTACAGTGATATCTACTTCTAATATGAACCATTGAATATGGTTAAGTGCTAGAAAGTTTCATTATTATCTTAATTATCTTTGGTCTTTTGGATGTTTGACCATTGGAAGTGATCTGAGCCATTTTTCAGTCTTATCTTTGGAGCACCGTCCTGTAGTTTGATAGTTTTGGTAAATGCTCATAATGCATTTATGATATATTTTGAATTGAATATGCTTGAAAGCTATTTTTTGGAGCAATAGACACTATATTTCCTTTATGCTAGAATTTCGGGGTATCTAATTATCTCTCCAACCAATTATACTTGTGGAGAAGGAGACATCTTTGTAAGGGACTAGACACTGCCACATTTGTGGTAAGACCTTCCCAATATGCCTTCATCATATTATTCCTCTAACATTAATTATGTATCTCAAAGGAAAGCATTCTTAAAGAAGGCTAGAATGAGAGTAAAGCCCTGTAATGGTGAATATTTCATCAAGGTGAACACCAAGAAAAAGATATGTGCCTTCTGTGGAGTACCCAATCAAACTATGGAGTATTGCCACCTAAAAAGGTTTTCTCTACAATTGCTCTCCAAGAGACAAGCCCAAGAAGAGGAGACGAATAACTCACACTACATCTGATCCCAACCTGACGATTGGATCACTCTCAATTTGTTTGCGCAACCTCAAGAGGATGGATATGCATGACCTTGGAGACCTTGCTACTAATGGGATTCCTAGAAGCAATGCTCGCCTTTTGAATGCTCTATGTTCAAGAAACGCTTTGGACTCCCATTACAGTTCTAAAGGTGCACATGTTTCCACAAGTGGAGCTAGCTTGTCTGAAAATGTAGATGTCATGATCACAAATGCAAATCTAGAAACTGTATCAGAAAGTGACCCAAAGTCTGTCACGGAGGCCATGACAACTTTCATTGCAAGGGCTACAGACACATGTATGAATTTTTTTCTGTCAAGTACAAGAGAAAACCCACCCTCTTTAGAGGGGAGTGTTGCTATTGAGCCACCATTCCAAAAGTTGCCAGAGAACTTGCTACTCCAACTAGATAATTGTGGGTCTAAGAACAAAAATAGATACTTGTTTGCATACCTTTCTCTTCTTGTAGCAAGGGGCATTTTCAAGACAGTTCAATTGGGCTTCTTGATGGTAGGGCACACACATGAGGACATTGATGCAATGTTCAGCAGGTTTTTTGAGAGCTTGTGGGTGGGACAAACATTCACTTTCCCGCATCTGATGGATACATTCAAAAAATGTACATCATCTTCACCGGCACCATTTGTTCTTACACAGGTTCCTAACTTCAAGGATTATGTGGATGGCTACCTATGTGATGGGCAAGAAATGCTAGTTGGACATGCAAAGCCATTACAATTTCGATTTTACATGCAAGGTGACATACCAATGATGCAGTACAAGGTGCATCCAAAATCATCGAATTGGATGCCCATTGAAGGGGGAATTGAGCTATGGAAGAAGATAGTGAGGGTCGATCATTGTTGCCAGTAGGTTGTCCGGATATACTGCCAATGGCTGCATTTGTGAGAGATCACTTGCAAGTAATATCAGGGATAAAGGATTACATTAAGTTTTGGGAGAGATGTGCAAGTGGAAAGAATGCATCCTATGAGTCCTACATTAGGCCAGTGATAGACTATTGGAAAACCATGATCGGTGAGCTCGAACAGGAAAACATCTCAAAGATAGGAGTGTACAGAGAGTTTTGGCCAAGAACACAATCTCCTGATGAGGAGGATGATATAGATGCTTGCATTAATGATTTCCAAGGCTATGAGGAATGGAATGATCACTATTGTGAGCCTCTAAAAGGTAAGTCGAGGGAAGAGTTTAGACCAATGGTGGATGTTAAGCAAGGTGACTTCATCTTGGTGAGGCCATCAGATCCTATATACCCCATATGGCTTGGGGTTGCCATATCAAGTGCCGAGATGGATGCTGCTTCTCCTAATTTCAAGAAATTATTAATTCAGTATTGGGCACCATCAGTTAAGAGAAAGGGGCTCAGTGATGCAGATGCCTATGTTGATTGCTGGAACAAGTATTGGGCAGAGAATAGGTTGGATCCATAGGTATGGGAGTGTATTGATGCAATTGTCTGGTCATGGACATCAAAATCCATAAATAGACCCAAGAAGATCAAGATTCCATAGAGCGTATGTATCAAAGCACAGGAGAGCTTTCTTGGTATCAAAGCATAGAAAATGGTGTCGATTTTCTCCCTCTTAATCTCCCAAACTTCCATTGTAAGGTGTGTTCTCATGTGATGTTTCTCAATTGTTGTTATCTTGTCAATGCGTATTTGCATATTATTAATATGACAATTTTCAGAAGTTGACCTCCACCAACAACTACTTTGTTTCTAGTGGAACTCACTATGCATGGTGTTTGTCAACACCACCAACTGGTGTTTATTAACACCTCAAGTAAAATATACATGTTGTCCCTAGACGGTGTTTATTAACACCACCAAATTACATGATTTTCAAACTTTGCCACAAATGCTTTGTTCCGGTTTTTATACACAATGAACTGTTTCACAACCAATGAAGTTTTTCATAATCATTGGAATTCCAAATATTAGCTTATTCAATATCGGTAAAATTCCCACAATCAATGGAAATTTTCCCAAATTTAATGAAGCCTTTCCCAATTTTAATGAAATCCACCCAATTTTGAAATTCTCAAAATGCAACTTTTGCCCCACTTTATCTAATACTGTGTTTGATGATGATGATGTTGACAATGAGATGGATATATGGTTGACCACCAACAAGACTATGTACTTAGTACTACCATTCTGATTTTTTTATATTTTGCATATTGGTGTGGATGCTCGTTTAGTAGCTCGACCCTCATAGCTTGTTTGTAACAGGATTTTCCAGCCTCATAGACCCATTGGTCTTTTGAAGACTTTAATAAACTTTCTTTCTTTCTGTCCCTTCCCTCATCTCTCTCTCACTCTCACATACACTCTCTCTCCTCTCTCTATCTTTGTTCTCTCTCTCTCTCTCCTCTCTCTATCTTTGTTCTCTCTCTCTCTCTCTCTCTCTCTCTCTCTCTCTCTCTCTCTCTCTCTATGTGCATGTCAAGAGCACATCAAAGTGCTCCGAACACCCCCCCCCCCCCACACACACACACATGCACACACATGCACACACATGCATGCACATACCCATGCATGCACACGTACACATAGGTGCGAGGGTGCACGTGCATGTGCATGCACACACACACACACACTTGCACCCCAAAGGGGCATAAACCACTAGAAGGGTATGGACCCACCCTAACAATGACAAAGTCCAATACAAGATGAAAATACATGCCTTTTGCATTGAGCCGGTGATGAGACCCCACTACATTAATGCATATGGGGGGTTACCATGGAGAAATGATTTTATTAAGAAACACATTAAGAGGGTATATGTTGTACACACACAAAGACATCGACTATTTTTTTAAAAAGCCAATGAAAAGAATAAATCAAAACATAAAGGACAAGAGTGGCATGAGCATGTATATTATCATACATATGGAACTATTCCCTTAGATGACCATGGGAGGGATATCTACCTCGGAAGAATAGGAAAATATGGAATTATGGTTAAGAATTGACTGCCATAGGGAGAGGTAAAAAGGCCCATGAATGATAGAAAATCGGGGGGTCATAAACACACGTGCCCCCCCAGGAGTTCCTAGCATGGCTCTACCCATTTTTGAAAGGGAAATTATCATGGAAAATTTGAGGAATTAGAAACCTCAATGGAAATGCCTTAATATGTGGAGAGACATGTGAATATGTGTACATATGAGGGAGAGATACATTGGGATTTGCTAACAAATTAGCATGCAAATCTGAAATGAAGGCATAAGGCAGGTACGAGCTTGCTTCACTTTGGAGTAACTTATGCATTAATTTACCTTTTCATGCCTCACAAGATCGAAAGGAGAACACAAGCAGCCTCGATATGCACAAGGAATCCAAAGCCTTGACTTACCTGCACACGACACCCAAGGTTGCTGGAGGAGGAGATCTGTGGAGACAGCAAACTGTGGAAGGACCATGAGACCTCGACTGCAACAATGCATCAAGGATTGCAACAAAGCTTGCGACCCTCGAGAGGCTAGACGATCAATAGGTCCTTATTAAGTCCCATGATTAGGGAGCACAAACACTTCTTCCAAAATCTTGTCTTATGCCATTCTACACCCCTATGAGATGGAGGGTTTGAGTGCTCGAAAGAGCATGGTGAAGGCACATGAGGACTCCGCACAAGGAGCACAGGGAGGACATGGCTCCCCCAACCGGTGGGAAAGGCAAGGCATTATGGCATGGCCTCACAAATCCTTCCTCTCATAGTGTTTCTCTTCTATCTAGCCTTGTAGACAAGCCTTCCTCACATAGAGCTTCTCTTCTATCTAGCCCCACAAACAAGCCTCATTGGAACTTTGTGGATAGTATGTTCATTTCATTTGTTCTCCCATCTTAGTTTTTGTTTGGAGCATAGTTTTTGAGCAATGGCTCTAGCTATGATAAATTTGGACGTTCCACGGGGGACGTGGTCTTTATGTTTGCATGACGAGAGATCTTACAAGGATGTGCATGATTCCTACAGCTATAAAGCAAAAGGCCAATACAAGACTCTTTGGCCTTACTGAATACCTGGAAGGAACTCGCATCCCCTTCACCTTTGCAAAAAGCTACAGTGGTCTAGTGTGGTAATAAGCAGAAGCATTTTTCTCTCATTTTTCTTTTAGAATACTAGAGCCACATATATTTGTAGTCATCATACTGATGTATTACTTGCTCTAAAGGTCACATTTAATCCTCAAACCCCTCTACTATCCTCACCTTAGTTCACTGCATAGCTAACATCTAACATTTGATGACATGCTTGACTCGTGAAAAGGTATCCTACTATGGGAGGTATGATTGACATGAGAGCTCTGCATCTCAATAGATAATGGGTCAGATGCCCTAATGCTAACTCTAAATGGGTTTGTATATATTCTACATTTTCAACTAAATCTAGTGTACAGTAACTAACACTATATTAGGGAATTTGGGAATTTTCAAATAATTTGGGACTTCACAATATGGTTAAGATTTGGCCACATAGTCAAATTTGAACCCATTACTTGAAAGTTGAATCCATCCTAAACACCATATTAAGGAATCCTCCCAAGTCCCATTTTCAAATAAGGGTTCAAGCTTTGGATACATGGTCAAATTTTAACTCTTTACTTGAAAGTGGGACTTGGGAGATTACCAAATTCTCCATTATAGTGTTAGTTAGTCATTTGTGGTGTGCTCTCTAGCTGTGCCATCTCTCCTCATCTCCACTCTTCTCCTCTCCCCTCTTCATATTTTGTCATGGTATCAGAGCATGGTTCTACCTTCCATTGAGGCACCATCCTTGTGAGAGAGATCGAGAGATCGAGAGAGATTGAGCGTTTCCATCCTTTCACTTTCGTAGAGTGATAGAGAAAATCCATCCATTTGAGAGATATTTCCATTCGTGTGAGATTGAAAGGTTTCCTTCTTTGAGAGACATATTATGTGTGTGAGAGAGTATATTTCTTCTTCACTTCTTGAGTGTTTGTGAGATATAACATTCTTCGAGCTTGAAAGATTCATGAGAGATCTATGCTAAGAGATTTGTGAGAGAGAGAAATAGGTAGAGCCTTCTTGAGAGATTTCTGCTGCGAGAGAGAGAGACTTCACTTTGAGAGAGTCCTTGAGACAGAGACAGAGTCTCTTTGCAAGTCCTATCCTGCACTATGACCTCTAGCATCTACGACTTCTACTCCAAGCAATACACAGCCGACCGATTCGACCTTCTATTGCAGGCTCCATATAGCGGCTCCAACAAAGCTCTAAGGCTCCATATAGTGGGTTCAACGAAGGGCTCCAACAAAGCTCTAAGGCTCCATATAGCTTTTGCCTTCAACTATGTGACCCGCATGACGACCAGCTTGTAGTCCAGAGTATGCACACGGGACCCTCCATCAACAAAGGACTTCAAGGAATGCTCCATAGCTAACAGCAACTACTCTTCACCACCAGATGACTGACTAGCAAAGGCTCTCCACAATCAACACCTACACACGGGTCTCCTTCCATGCCCGCAACCTGCAACGACTCATTAATCCTCTCCAACAAGACCTCAACTCTAGCACGGTCAGCACCTCCATCATCGAACTACTCTACAGCTCCCTCTCTAGCACAGCGCCAAGGCACACGAGACTCCTTCAACACCTCTCATAGCCTCTCCAACAACTGCACGCCAGCATCCACGGGCGACCAACATGCTCAACTACCAAAGCTCCAAAATGGCCGCCTTGTCAACAACGAGCTCCAAGCCTCAGCTAGACAATGCCTTGTCCAAATCAAGCCTCTTCTATGACAAAAACCAATGCCTCCATTCGCATGCTGCAAACCTTCAACGGGGGTGTGAATCAATGCACAAACTCCAGCTCCAAAACTAGCTCCCTGCATGCAACGACTCGACCGACGGAATAGCTAAGAAGGAGACAGAATCTTCCAAGATTTCACTGGCTATTGGTAAGACACATGGCCCATGTGCCACATCATCATATCTACCACATGGCATATAAGGCTCTCAATCTTTGACACATGGCACGACTACCACATCAGCAGATCTTATCCACAGGCCACATCACCATCGACTACCATGTCAGTAGTCCAATCACACATGCCATGTCACTGTGACACATCATCCCTACCAGCTCATCAACCACATCATCAGCTGACATCAGCATGTGTTACATCATCAGGGTCAACTTAACCTAGGTCCAGTAACCTTGGTCAGAAAGAGCATAGGGTTGGTTAATCTTTGGTTACTCAGTTGCCACCTCATCAGTGCCACGTGGCACACTGACCCCTGCAAGCATAGTCTCCTGCCAAGCACACTGTGCACACACTGCATGTGAACACAATTGCCACCTCAGCACACTGCTTCACAAGCACACCTCTTGCTAGGCATAGTGCCATATCATCACTGCATGTGACCCACAGTGACACACCATCATTGAACACATTTGCACTCCTTTTGCCCCTCCACCTAGATCAAGTTGTATCTCTTGATCCTGGAAGAATTTCAAGGTGCTCCAAAAAGGAAAGTTGCTTGATTTTTTGTGCTCTACGTGCTCGTCACATCATGTCCCATTTTGGCACAAGGTACACTCGCTTTTGAGCCTCGCCACCAACAAATTCACTTCTTACATGCACATCAGCTTCTACATCGATGCATCTGACCCAGCACTTAAAAAGAGCAAAAGAAAAGAAAGTATTTGTTATTCTTTCATCAATCGATGGTTTGTATAGATCTAGATTAGAGTAGACTAGATCGCCATAGAGGGGACGCTTTGAATCTCCCCAAGTTGCCAATCTAAGCCATGCTCAAAATTCTCGACTAGTACCTACTCAGAGTTAGTCCATACACTCACATACAGTTTCACATCATCACATTACCTAAACATGACGTTCATCAGTTCAGTGAGTAGACTTTAGAGTGTTCAGAGGCATTGCCGATTGTTCTATGGGCAATTAGCACATGATTTGATTTCACACACACATGCCACCATTGTAAAGCCTATACAGCTATTTCACAGCATTGTGCACATCATTTCAGCCTTGTGAAGCCTCTTGGGAATCTCGACATCATTTGCCACAAGCCTTGTAACATAGATCAAATTTTATATATTGCAGTTCTATCTTCACCGACAGTTCAAATTTCACTTGGCACAGTCAGTGTTTTGCAATTGATTCATACAGTGATTCTCATGACACTTTGAGCATATTTTTTGCACCATGTCTACGACTAGCAACCTCAATCTAGAGGCATCTACTAAGTTAGACAACTCCAATTATAGCACATGGAAATACCAAACAGAGACCATTCTTGTACTTCAAGACAAATGGGAGTATGTCGATGGATCTACACCTAGACCATTGGACGATCTAGCCACCAATAGCTCTACTCCACCTGTTGTCATCACAGCACCAATAGCGAGATTTACAACGGGATCTACAGCTACACAAATAATTTCCACACCTATAGTAGATCCTACCATTGCTCGAGCTCAGTCAGAATGGGATAAGAAAGACAAGTACACATATCATCTGATCAAGCACAATGTGCAAGATGTCATGCTCGGACAGCTCAACACGGTTAAGACATCGAAAGAAGCATGGGATATGTTCGCAGCTCACTACGAATCTCTGCAAGTTGCCAATCTAAGCCATGCTCAAAATTCTCGACTAGTACCTACTCAGAGTCAGCAGTGCATACACTCACATACGGTTTCACATCATCACATTACCTGAAACATGACATTCATCAGTTCAGTGAGTAGACTTCAGAGTGTTCAGAGGCATTGCCGATTGTTCTATGGGCAGTTAGCACATGATTTAATTTCACACACATGCCACCATTGTAAAGCCTATACAGCTATTTCACAGCATTGTGCACATCATTTCAGCCTTGTGAAGCCTCTTGGCAATCTCGACATCATTTGCCACAAGCCTTGTAACATAGATCGGATTTTATATATTACAGTTCTATCTTCACCGACAGTTCAAATTTCACTTGGCATAGTCAGTGTTTTGCAATTGATTCATACAGTGATTCTCATGACACTTTGAGCATATTTTTTGCACCATGTCTATGACTAGCAACCTCAATCTAGAGGCATCTACTAAGTTAGACAACTCTAATTATAGCACATGGAAATACCAAACGGAGACCATTCTTGTACTTCAAGACAAATGGGAGTATGTCGATGGATCTACACCTAGACCATTGGACGATCTAGCCACCAATAGCTCTACTCCACCTGTTGTCATCACAGCACCAATAGCGAGATTTACAACGGGATCTAAGCTACACAAACAATTTCCACACCTATAGTAGATCCTACCATTGCTCGAGCTCAGTCAGAATGGGATAAGAAAGACAAGTACACATATCATCTGATCAAGCACAATGTGCAAGATGTCATGCTCGGATAGCTCAAAACAGTTAAGACATCGAAAGAAGCATGGGATATGTTCGCAGCTCACTACGAATCTCCCCAAGTTGCCAATCTAAGCCATGCTCAAAATTCTCGACTAGTACCTACTCGGAGTCAGCAGTCCATACACTCACATATAGTTTCACATCATCACATTACCTGTCGTGGATGTCTCACAAACAGAAGTGCATTGCTTTGTCTACCACAGAGGCTGAGTATGTTGTAGCCACAGAGGGTTGCAAGGAGGCTATATGGCTTGATCAGCTAGTGGGAAATTTGGGGATTCATACAGGACTATGATTAGTCCTGTATGAATATTGGACTATGATTAGTCCAATATTCTTGAGTTCTGTGTAGAGATCATATGGAATTATGTCAATCTCTGTGGAGAATGCCACCAGTGGAGAATGGCAGTGGTGCCAATTTCATACCATGACTTGATAACATGCACAAGGAATCCTAAACTCACATGTGCATTGGCACTTTTGCCATTATCCTACTGCAGCCAATAAAATTAGTGGAATGTCAATCTATAGGTTTAATTTGTCTAGATTACCACTAGCGGAGAATGGCAATGATGCCAATCTCATGATGGCAACTACATAATGACACTGAGATCATCAAACTCACATGTGGAATTGGAATAGGACACCACTCTCCTATGATCACTAGAATACCCCTCCTAGATTAGTAGGGTAAACATTTCTACAAGTGGAGAATGGCAGTGGTGCCAATCTCTTATTAGGCCTTAAGAAATGGCATTAAGAAGCCTAAACTCACATGTGCAGAGATCATATGGAATTGTGTCAATCTCTGTGGAGAATGACACTAGTGGAGAATGGCAGTGGTGCCAATCTCATACCATGACCTGAAAACATGCACAAGGAATCCTAAACTGACATGTGCATTCTTCTATGTAGTGATCACTGTCTCCACTATGTAGAGATCATATGCAATCCTAAACTCACATGTAGAAGAAGGGGAATTGTGTCAATCTCTGAGATCAGAAAACTCACATGTGGATTGGAATCGGACACCACTCTCCTATGATCACTGGGATACCCCTCCTAGAATAGTAGGGTAAACATTTGTACAAGTGGAGAATGGCAGTGGTGCCAATCTCTTATTAAGCCCTAAGAAATGGCATTGAGAAGCCTAAACTCACATGTGCAAAGATCATATAGAATTGTGTCAATCTCTGTGGAGAATGCCACCAGTGGAGAATGGCAGTGGTGCCAATCTCATGCCATGACCTGAAAACATGCAGAAGGAATCCTAAAGTCACATGTGCATTGACACTTTTGCCATTATCCTACTGCAGCCAATAAAATTAGTGGAATGTTAATCTATAGGTTCAGTTTATCTAGATTACCACTAGAGGGAATGGCAGTGATGCCAATCTCATGATGGCAACTACATAATGACACTGAGATCATCAAACACATGTGGAATGGAATAGGACACCACTCTCCTATGATCACTGGAATACCCCTCCTAGAATAGTAGGGTAAACATTTGTACAAGTGGAGAATGGCAGTGGTGCCAATCTCTTATTAGGCCCTAAGAAATGGCATTGGGAAGCCTAAACTCAAACTTTGTAGAGATCATATGGACTTGTGTCAATCTCTATGGAGAATGCCACCAGTGGAGAATGGTAGTGGTGCCAATCTCATACCATGACCTAAAAACATGCACAAGAAATCCTAAACTCACATTTGCATTCTTCTATGTAGTGATCACTGTCTCTGCTGTGTAGAGATCATATGGAATCCTAAACTCACCTGTAGAAGAAGGGGAATTGTGTCAATCTCTGAGATCATCAAACTCACATGTGGATTGGAATCGGACACCACTCTCCTATGATCACTGGAATACCCCTCCTAGAATAATAGGGTAAACATTTGTACAAGTCGAGAATGGCAGTGGTGCCAATCTCTTATTAGGCGCTAAGAAATGGCATTGCGAAGCCTAAACTCACATGCACATTCTTCTATGTAGTGATCACTGTCTCCGTTGTGTAGAGATGATATGGAATTGTGTCAATCTCTGTGGAGAATGCCACTAGTGGAGAATGGCAGTGGTGCCAATCTCATACCACGACCTAAAAACAATCACAAGGAATCCTAAACTCACATGTGGATTGGCACTTTTGCCATTATAGAATGCCACCAGTGGAGAATGGCAGTGGTGCACAAGGAATCCTAAACTCACATGTGCATTCTTCTATGTAGTGATCACATTCTCCGTTGTGTAGAGATCATATGGAATTGTGTCAATCTCTAGATCATCAAACTCACATGTGGATTGGAATCAGACACACCACTCTCCTATGATCACTGGAATACCCCTCCTAGAATAGTAGGGTAAACATTTGTACAAGTGGAGAATGGCAGTGGTGCGAATCTCTTATTAGGCCCTAAGAAATGTCATTGAGAAGCCTAAACTCACATGTGCATTCTTCTATGTAGTGATCACTGTCTCTGCTGTGTAGAGATCATATGGAATTGTGTTAATCTCTGTGGAGAATGCCACCAGTGGAGAATGGTAGTGGTGCCAATCTCATACCATGACCTCAAAACATGCACAAGGAATCCTAAACTCACATGTGCATTCTTCTATGTAGAGATCACTGTCTCCGCTGCGTAGAGATCATATGGAATTTTATCAATCTCTGAGTTCATCAAACTCACATGTGGATTGGAATCGGACACCACTCTCCTATGATCATTGGAATACCCCTCCTAGAATAGTAGGGTAAACATTTGTACAAGTGGAGAATGGCAGTGGTGCCAATCTCTTATTAGGCCCTAAGAAATGGCATTGCAAAGCCTAAACTCACATGTGCATTCTTCTATGTAGTGATCACTGTCTCTGTTGTGTAGAGATCATATGGAATTGTGTCAATCTCTGTGGAGAATTCCAACAGTGGAGAATGGCAGTGGTGCCAATCTCATACCATGACCTAATAACATGTAGAAGGAATCCTAAACTCACATGTGCATTGGCACTTTTGCCATTATAGAATGCCACTAGTGGAAAATGGCAATGGTGCACAAGGAATCCTAAACTCACATGTGCATTCTTCTATGTAGTGATCACTGTCTTCGTTGTGTAGAGATCATATGGAATCCTAAACTCACATTAGGATTGGAATCGGACACCACTCTCCTATGATCACTGGAATACCCCTCCTAGACTAGTAGGGTAAACATTTGTACAAGTGGAGAATGGCGGTGGTGCCAATCTATTATTAGGCCCTAATAAATGGCATTGAGAAGCCTAAAGTCACATGTGCATGTAGTGATCACTATCTCCTCTGTGTAGAGATCGTATGGAATTGTGTCAATCTCTGTGGAGAATGCCATGAGTGGAGAATGGCAGTGGTGCCAATCTCATACCACTACCTGAAAACATGCACTAGGAATTCTAAGCTCAAATGTGGATTGGCAGTTTTGCCATTATAGAATGCGACCAGTGAAAAATGGCAGTGGTGCACAAGGAATCCTAAACTCACTGTCTCCACTGTGTCGAGATCATATGGAATTCTGTCAATCTCTGAGATCATCAAATTCACATGTGCATTGGAATCGCACACCACTCTCCTATGATCACTGGAATACCCCTCCTAGAATGCCAATCTCTTATTAGGCCCTAAGAAATGTCATTGAGAAGCCTAAACTCACATGTGCATTCTTCTATGTAGTGCGCACTGTCTCCGCTGTGTAGAGATCATATGGAATTGTGTCAATCTCTGTGGAGAATGCCACCAGTGGAGAATGGTAGTGGTGCCAATCTCATACCATGACCTCAAAACATGCACAAGGAATCCTAAACTCACATGTGCATTCTTTTATGTAGAGATCATTGTCTCCGCTGTGTAGAGATCATATGGAATTGTGTTCATCAAACTCACATGTGGATTGGAATCGGACACCACTATCCTATGATCACTGGAATACCCCTCCTAGAATAGTAGAGTAAACATTTGTACAAGTGGAGAATGGCAGTGGTGCCAATCTCATACCATGACCTAAAAACATGCACAAGGAATCCTAAACTCACATGTGCATTGGCACTTTTGCCATTATCCTACTATAGCCAATAAAATTCATGGAATGTCAACCTATATGTTCAGTTTGTCTAGATTACCACTGTTGAAGAATGGCAGTGATGCCAATCTCATGCTGTCTAAACTACCACTAGTGTGGAATAGAATCGGACACCATTCTCCTATGATCACTGGAAGACCCCTCCTAGAATAGTCTCAGAATAGTAGGGTAAACATTTGTACAAGTGGAGAATGGCAGTCATGCCAATCTCTTATTAGGCCCTAAGAAATGGCATTGAGAATCCTAAAATCACATGTGCATTCTTCTATGTAGTGATCACTGTCTCCGCTATGTAGAGATCATATGGAATTGTGTTAACCTCTGTGGAGAATGCCACCAGTGGAGAATGGCAGTGGTGCCAATCTCATACCATGACCTCAAAACATGCACAAGGAATCCTAAACTCACATGTGCATTGGCACTTTTGCCATTATCCTACTGCAGCCAATAAAATTAGTGGAATGTCAATCTATAGGTTTAGTTTGTCTAGATTACCACTAGCGGAGAATGGCAGTGTTGCCAATCTCATGCTGGCAACTACAGAATGACACTGAGGTCATCAAACTCACATGTGGAGTGGAATAGGACACCACTCTGGAATACCCATCCTAGAATAGTAGGGTAAACATTTGTAGAAGTGGAGAATGGCAGTGGTGCCAATCTCTTATTAGGCCCTAAGAAATGGCATTGAGAAGCCTAAACTCACATGTGCAGAGATCATATGGATTTGTGTCAATCTCTATGGAGAATGCCACCAGTGGAGAATGGAAGTGGTGCCAATCTAATACCATGACCTGAAAACATGCACAAGGAAACCTAAACTCACACGTGCATTCTTCTATGTAGTGATCAATGTCTCCATTGTGTAGAGATCATATGGAATTGTGTCAATCTCTGAGATCATCAAACTAACATGTGGAATGGAATAGGACACCACTCTACTATGATGACTGGAACCCCTCCTAGAATAGTAGGGTAAACATTTGTACAAGTGGAGAATGGCAGTGGTGCCAATCTCTTATTAGGCCCTAAGAAATGGCATTGAGAAGCCTAAACTTACATGTGTAGAAATCATATGGACTTGTGTCAATCTCTATGGAGGAGAGTGGTAGTGGTGCCAATCTCATACCATGACGTGAAAACATGCACAAGGAATCCTAAACTCAAATGTGCATTCTTTTATGTAGTGATCACTGTCTCCGCTGTGTAGAGATCATATGGAATTGTGTCAATCTCTGTGGAGAATGCCACCAGTGGAGAATGGCAGTGGTGCCAATCTCATACCATGACCTCAAAACATGCACAAGGAATCCTAAACTCACATGTGCATTGGCACTTTTGCCATTATCCTACTGCAGCCAATAAAATTAGTGGAATGTCAATCTATAGGTTTAGTTTGTCTAGATTACCACTAGCGGAGAATGGCAGTGTTGCCAATCTCATGCTGGCAACTACATAATGACACTGAGATCATCAAACTCACATGTGGAATGGAATAGGACACCACTCTGGAATACCCATCCTAGAATAGTAGGGTAAACATTTGTAGAAGTGGAGAATGGCAGTGGTGCCAATCTCTTATTAGGCCCTAAGAAATGGCATTGAGAAGCCTAAACTCACATGTGCAGAGATCATATGGATTTGTGTCAATCTCTATGGAGAATGCCACCAGTGGAGAATGGAAGTGGTGCCAATCTTATACCATGACCTAAAAACATGCACAAGGAATCCTAAACTCACATGTGCATTCTTCTATGTAGTGATCAATGTCTCCATTGTGTAGAGATCATATGGAATTGTGTCAATCTCTGAGATCATCAAACTAACATGTGGAATGGAATAGGACACCACTCTCCTATGATGACTGGAACCCCTCCTAGAATAGTAGGGTAAACATTTGTACAAGTGGAGAATGGCAGTGGTGCCAATCTCTTATTAGGCCCTAAGAAATGGCATTGAGAAGCCTAAACTTACATGTGCAGAAATCATATGGATTTGTGTCAATCTCTATGGAGGAGAGTGGCAGTGGTGCCAATCTCATACCATGACGTGAAAACATGCACAAGGAATCCTAAACTCAAATGTGCATTCTTCTATGTAGTGATCACTGTCTCCGCTGTGTAGAGATCATGTGGAATTGTGTCAATCTCTGTGGAGAATGCCACCAGTGGAGAATGGCAGTGGTGCCAATCTCATACCATGACCTCAAAACATGCACAAGGAATCCTAAACTCACATGTGCATTTGCACTTTTGCCATTATCCTACTACAACCAATAAAATTAGTGGAATGTCAATCTATAGGTTTAGTTTGTCTAGATTACCACTAGCGGAGAATGGCAGTGATGCCAATCTCATGCTGGCAACTACATAATGACACTGAGATCATCAAACTCACATGTGCATTGGAATCGGACACCACTCTCCTATGATCAATGGAATACCCTTCCTAGAATAGTAGGGTAAACATTTGTACAAGTGGAGAATGGCAGTGGTGCCAATCTCTTTTTAGGCCTAAGAAATTGCATTGAGAAGCCTAAACTCACATGTGCATTCTTCTATGTAGTGATCACTGTCTCCCTGTGTAGAGATCATATGGATTTGTGTCAATCTCTATGGAGAATGCCACTGGTGGAGAATGGCAATGGTGCCAATCTCAAACCATGACCTGAAAACATGCACAAGGGATCCTAAACCCACATGTGCATTGGCACTTTTGCCATTATCCTACTGCAGCCAATAAAATTAGTGGAATGTCAATCTATAGGTCTAGTTTGTCTAGATTATCACTAGTGGAGAATGGCAGTGATGCCAAACTCATGCTGGCCCTAAGAAATGGCATTGAGAATCCTAAACTCATGTGTGCATTCTTCTAGACTACCACTAGTGGGGAATGGTAGTGATGCCAATCTCATGCTGGCAACTATATAATGACATTGAGATCATCAAACTCACCATTGGATTGGAATCGGACACCACTCTCCTATGATCACTAGAATATACCTCCTAGAATAGTAGGGTAAACATTTGTACAAGTGGAGAATGGCAGTGGTGCCAATCTCTTATTAGGCCCTAATAAATGGCATTGAGAAGCCTAAACTCACATGTGCATTCTTCTATGTAGTGATCACTGTCTCCGCTGTGTAGATATCATATGTAATTGTGTCAATCTCTGTGGAGAATGGCAGTGGTGCCAATCTCATACCATGACCTAAAAACATGCACAAGGAATTCTAAACTCACATGTGCATTGCCACTTTTGCCATTATCCTACTGCAGCCAATAAAATTAGTGGAATGTCTAGAGTACCACTAGTGGAGAATGGCAGTGAGAACCTACATAATCACACTGAGATCATCAAACTCTTATGTGGATTGGAAGTGGACACCACTCTCCTAGAATACCCCTCCTAGAATAGTAGGGTAAACATTTGTACAAGTGGAGAATGGCAGTGGTGCTAGTCTCTTATTAGGCCCTAGAAAATGGCATTGAGAAGCCTAAACTCACATGTGCATTCTTATTAGCATCAGTGCCCTTCTCTAGAAGGTTAGGTGAGAAAACTCTCATGTGATAACCTTCACATAAGGAGAATGGCACTGGTGCCATTCTCTGATTCTCAGCAATCCATGTGATGAATCAAACTTCTGCCATTCTCCTTAACATCATGGAGGATGGCACCAGTGGCATTATCCTCAAACTCTCACAGAGGATGGCACTTGCGCCATTCTGAACAAACTCACAATCCATGTGTTCAATGGCATTTGTGACACTCTTCTAACATCATATTATGTTGGAGAATGGCACAAATACCATTCTTTATTATAACCATCTTAACTTTGATATTGTGTATATTTGCTTACTCTGTTGGTGTAGTTTTTCATAATGCATATATAAGTTGCTTTGCCTTGGTTATTTTATTAATAGAAGTTGCATTGTGGTTGTAATATTTCCTACTACAGTTATGATTTTCTATTATACATTTCATTGTGTCCTTGGTTCTTTTGTTAAGAGAACATTGCAAGAATGGCTAGCAAGGGAAAGAGAAAGGTTCGAGAGGTGTCAGTTTATGATGGAGTTAGTTCTGGAAGAGGATGGTTTTTGGATATATACAATAACAAACTCCAAAAACTCGATAAAGTGCATTGTTTTGTGAACATCCAAGGAAAAACTTTTGAAGATGTTGGACAAGTTAAAGAGATGGAGGATACCGAGAAAGACAACGTTCCTTGTCTCAAAATTTATACATTGGGAGGCAATGTGTATCAATTGGATCCTGCTTGTTTTGATCATGCAAGGATGAATGCTACTAGGGAGGACACGATGATATCTAGGGGTTGGATTAATGAGCCAAAAAATTATACCAACCAACAGATATTAGAAAGCTTTGATTTGGTAACAAAAGGGATAAAGCAAGATATAAAAAAGAGTAGAAAAGTTTCGAAAAGAACCAAGAAAGGTGATGTTGAGGGATCAAGCTCTCAAGTGTCTCAGAACACATTGAAAGAGAAGGCTAGAGAGACCGGTGAGGAGGAAACAATAGGTGAGAAGGAAATAAGGTCAGATGAAAAACAAGCATTGGGGATAAACTGGAGGCTAAAGACAAAGAGACAACTTTAGGAGGAAAATAGGGAGGTACGGGAATAGTCACTGATGGAACTGGAAGTGGAGGTGATGCAACGGGGAGTGGTGAGACACATATAACATGACATGGTGAGAAATCATCTGAAGCAACTATCATCCTGTATAAGAAAATCCAGCCAGATGTTGACTTTAAGGCACTACAAAAGAAATTGGAAAGGAAGGACACAAGTATGACAGGCTTGATGGAGTACGTAGAGTACTTCCCATTTGGTTTGGAGTTTGAGGTGTTTATCCGAGTGATGAATTGCTTTAGAGCACCAAGCCAATATGTGTACAGGACATTGACCCTCAGCTATGTCAGTGACTTGGTTAAGAGTTTTGCAATGAATGCACGACCTCCTGCAACATGTGCATATCTTATGCCTTACAACACAGGCACAAGTACTCCGATGTGCAAGGAAGAGATAAAGGTGGAAAAGTTAAAGGAGTATAATTATTGGATTCTCACAGGGCAGCATTCGATTTATGCTACAAGGATGTTTATAACTAAAGCACATGGAGAAGCCTTCAATCAACGAAAAGGTTTCTATACACGGAGGAAGGCAAGAATTATTGTCAATGCACCAGTTGAAGCAAGTTGTAAGATATCATCAATGGCCAACATGGAGGCACAGACCATTTTGAAAAATCAACCATATATCGATATCTTACAACATCTAAGGGCACAATGGATTGCATTTGGACGACCAAGGAAACCAGCCCAAGGCCTTGTCAAAGGGCATAAAGATCGACAAAGTTGGGATGTGAGTAATAAACTTTGTTTTGTATGCATTTTTTATTTCAAGAATGTTTATGGCTTTGTAAAAGAAATGATAGTAGTGTCAATTCCCTGATGTGAGAATGGCACTAGTGCCATTCTTCTAGTTACCAAGTCATGCTTCTGACATGGTAATGGGAGAATCGCACTAGTGTCATTATTATCTCTATTACATGATTTGGATTAGAAGAATGTCTAAGATGATTTTGATTTTTTAATATAGAATTTTGTAGGAGTTGCAAGCATATCGATGGGTGCAAACTTTGCTACCAAGGACACACACATGGTTACATATGATGATGACATCTACGAACAATGGATTAGGATTTTGACATTGGTGAAGCAGGGTGATCTTGAGGGTCGAAATCCCACAATAACATATATGAGGTGTCTGCTAGGATTGGAAGACGAAGATGTACGTGCACTTCAAGCAGAGATTGAGTCTAAAGAAATAGTCTTGGTCAAGTCAAGCAAAGACAAGGACTCCATTGAAATGTCTCAATGGGCAATGGAGATTAAGCATGATAGAGCCCTGAAAGAAGCACTCATCAAGGAGTTCAACTCATGTCACCCTTCGCCCCAACATCAAACATGGGATGCCCTTGCAACTTACTTTAAAATTGATTCAATTGTTTATCAGAGCTTCAAGGGTTCATGTGAGTCATGGGTCAAAGAGAAGCTGCAAGTTGGCAAGTCCACAGTTGATTTCCCAAAAGCCGCGTCAATCTATGTTGATTGGGTGATTAGTTCAATAGAGGGTAACAAGTCTACATCGTAGTCTTGTTTTCCTTGGACAATTATTCAAGTGAACATGGAGATGGAGGGGGAGAGCTTTCTAACACATCACTCCAAGGGACAACTTCCAATCAGCTTGTGTGTGCTTGACACCTCAGAGGGATCTGTCAAAGGCATGTGTTGGGATAAGGATGCCTTCAAGAAGTTGCTCTAAGGCTTGATGGAGACCGTTGCCACTTCGTCATAGTATGTATTGCTATCATTTATGACAATGATAGAGATGGTAAATCTCAAGGAAGCAATGATAGAGGCTCGATTTTGGCATAGAAGGTTTGTGGGTGTTATCCATGAATCGGATAGTGCAGAAAAGGGTTTGTGAGACCTTCTGTTTTTTGTCATTTGTCAGCTCACATGATGGGTTTGATGGATTTGAGCACATGTTAGAAAACACAAGGCCATACACAATAATTGAGGACAATATTCTTTATTCTAATGAGGACGATGAGTATGAAAAAGAGGCAGTTGTGAAGCATGGCATCATCAAGGAGTGCATCATGTGCTATTGTAGTAGGGAACATGAAGTTATTGTTGACATTTTTACTAATGGATGTGTGGCATTACAAGCATTGTCAAGCAAAAGAAAAGTGATCTCATTGGTGAAGACATCCCAACAGGTGACAGAGGTCGAGGCTATGTGTGCGGCACATGCATCAAATAATCCCCATATTAAGATTTGGTCTAGCATTGAGAGGCCTCTTGAGACACATAGAGCTGATTCACCTATCGATGAAGGAATTAAAGAGGGTGAGCATCACATTGAAGACTTGTGACCTTTAATTGAAGCAGATCTTGAAGCTATCCCAAAGATTACATTGGAAGATTTGGAGCAAGGTCTTTAGCTACTCATTTATGCCTTGTGTATTCAGTTTCAAAATAATATGACTTTTATGGATTTTCTCGATTGCACATACTCTCATTATATTAAAGAGATTAAACATTAGGTATGATAAAATTGTGTGACATAATGACATGGGGAATGGTACTAGTGTCATTCTCCCTATGTCGGGTTATATGTAAGAGGTACTATTAACATTTTATGTGACCTCATATGGAGAATGGCACTAGTGCCATTCTCTCTTTGTGGTTATGTAGAAATGGTAATACTGTTATGTTCCTTTCTTGAATCTATGTTAGTTGAAAGCATTACAGAGATTAAAAATTGTATAGTATTAACTATGCTACCAAAGTTTGGATTTGGGTGCTTTCTACAAATCTATTGGACCAAAGTAATACAATATCTATGCTTTCAGATCATGCATTGTACATTTCTTTTGGGACATGGGGGGAGGCACTAGTATATTCTCTCCTCCCAATGAGGATATAGAGAAAGGCACTAGTGGCATTCTCCATAACCTTATATGTAAAATGGCACTAGCACCACCCCAAGAGAAGAATGGCACTATTGCCATTCTCTCTATGAGTTCAGAGAGAAAGGTTGCATTATTTGCATTCTCAATTGACCTTTAGAGAGATTGGCACCAGTGCCATTCCCCAAAAAGACAATGGAATTAGTGAATGACGATGGATAATGTTCGTACTTTATTTTAATTTATTAGTTTTATATGCTTTTGTGCTTCAACATTGTTGAATACACTCTAAAGAATCAAAATATTTCTATATTCCTCAACTTCCACAGGGACCAATGATGCATGGAAGGATATGGAGACATCAAATGTAGAGGACAACATACCACCCAAAATGGGGACTATCAATTACGCGATGGATATAGGAAGTATAGAAGAAAACATAACCCCAAAAATGGAGAAAATTGCAAGGAATATCACGAATCCTATACTTTTAGAAGACAACATGGATGAACGTACTGTCTCAACATTGGGGACAAGACTAGATAATCTTATTGTTGTTGCAAACATGTATGAAATCATAGCACCTGACAATTTGGATGAGTCAGAAGCCAGCAACTTCAAGGAGAATTTGGATCTATATCCACATACAATTTCTTTGGATATGCCACGATTAACAATCATATTAGACTTGAATGGCCTATTATTAAGTCGCTACCTATTAAAGTCTCCAATACATCCATCTATTATGCATGGCAAAAATAGTTATATGGTTGTTTGTCCTGGGTTCATAGAATTTCTTAAAATCTTGCTACAAAGATTTTATATAGGTATCTGGTCAACTGCGATGGAGTATAACGTACTTGATATGGTAGGAAAGCTGCAAAATTATGCAAATGAGAGCCTCCCTTTCTTTGTTATATGGTCTCAGCAAGGATGCTACACTTACAGTAAGACGAGGATAAATATGCCTGACAAGGTTGGTGTTGAGGCAATGTTCAAACCCTTTGCAAAAATCTCAAAGGCATTTGGATGTGATGCTAGAAGGACAATCCTTGTTGATGACTCCCCATACAAGGCTTGCATTAGCCCTCCATCAAATTGCATATTTCCTTCAACGTTTGATGTATAAGACAAGGATGATAATATTCTACTAAGAGAGTTGATGCCGTACATACTACAACTCGATGAAACTAAAGATGTGCACAGCATGATTGAGACAAATCGGTATGGACAATTACTTGTGATGGAGGGGCATAAGGATTTCAACCTTGTCCAGAAAGTAATTGATAAATGGAGGGAGGAAAATCATGCATGGTCAAGAATGGAATATAAAACAAGAAATCTTCCTCTTGTAGATCAACTAAGAGAGAGGGATATAGGTGGTAATACAGAACCAAAGGGTGTACACCCTAGGGCAACCCATGGTGGTGATGGCCAGGTGCCTAAACTCAATGCATCCCAAATAAGACTTTTAAGGAATGCTCCGCAACTCTCTAGCATGAATGCTATGCAAGTTTCTCAATTGGCTATAGACCTAGGGTACAAAGGTCGCTATATCAAGAAATACATTGCTAAGGGCTACATAAACCGACTACAGAATGCGTATTTTTCATGAAGGTACATATGTCAAAGTGCTTTTTGATTTTATCTCAAGTCTATATAACTGTTGTTGCAGCTAATTGAATTTGTCTTTTGTGATGTAGATAGATATACATTCAAATCAAGCTTGAGTAGGTACATACCAGAACGAGATCCATTTGGACCACCAAAGTTACCTGTCCCTATCAACGAAGTGTTCTGGATAGAAAATGTGGCTTTCAAGGTGCATGAGTCAACCATTACAGGTGCTAGCTTGGGCTTGTTTGTGCATGGCTCCATCAAGAGAGGGACTACTATTCTCCATTATGGAGGTGACAAGTGCTCCTACAGAGACTGGAAGGAATTATGTAGAGTTCATCCAAGGCTAAAGAAGTACTCTATCCAAGAGGACCCTATTGTCCCTATGAAGGATATGGTGCATATTGTTGGTGATGTTCAATATGGCAATGTGGCAAGTTTTATTAATAGCAATAGAAATACCAATGGAAAGCCAAATATTTGTTATGTATTTTCCCCTAATGTTCCACCTTGTTATGACCCCATGATGAACATAGATATTGCAGAATATGGTCACATTTGTATTGAATCCATAGATGATATACATGCAGGAGAGGAACTATTTGCAGACTATGAGTTTTGAATAACAACTTTGTATTTCTTTATACAATCATTACTTATGGGAATTACTACTTTCTTGCCAACTATGTAAATTGGTGCATAATTGTTGTGTGTGAATAATATGCAAACATGTTCATAACTACATTCATAATGTATTTTGAAGGAGTGTCTCTCGTGCCATTCTTTCGGGTGCCATTCTCTTTGGGGCTAGAAATTGAGAGTTTCTTTGGAATCATGATTTATTTCAGGGATTTCAATGGTGCATCAACAAGTTGTTATGTTTTCATCCTAAAGTGTACTTTTTTACTTTGCAATGAGTACTCAACATGATATGTAAAGTTATCCTTTTACAATAATGCTAGTCAGTCTAAATATTGAAAATGCACAATAAATGATTGTCATTGCCACCTAAATTACATCAAATGCTTGTCATTGCCCATTGGTTTTCCATCAACTACATATCTTGCATTCATTCTCCTCAACTATATATCTTGATTTTCCATCAACTACATATCTTACTAAGTTAAAGAGCCTGTGCGTTTTCATTGCAATACTCATGGTTATTAATTACACTCTACATTTTTTAAATGGTGTTTTGGAGATTTTCAAATGAGAATGCTCATAACAAAAGCGAGTCTCAATATCAATGGAAATTCCAGAGACTCGCTATTATGAAGGTGTTTTTGAACATCACTATGGCTCACGAGATGAATCTAACTCAAATGGGTTTCAAAGTTTATTATTTTATTGATGATAACGTAGTTTAGACACTGATATTCTATTTATTATTTGAGAATGTAGTTGATATTTCACACTTCATGAATGGCTATCTAGTCTATTTTCACATATTCTCCTATTTTTTCATTGAGGGGAGCTACAATTTCTTCCAAAACTGCCATTCTGGGAATTGTGTTTTTTCCAAATTATCTAATACGGTCTTATCATCATCATCATCATCATCATCAGGACATCAGGGTGGATGAGGCAATGGAGGCATGAAATTGGTGATAGAGTGTTGTTGGCCACTCACCTGTGACATATCCTGGTCATAGCTCTGTGCCTGACTGGGCTACACTAAAATTTGTTGGTCGAGCTCTGACTCTAAACAGGGAGGGGATATCCCCAAGTGTAATCTATGCGTCAATCCTCTATCGGATCTGTCGAGTCACTGGCTTTGGGTCACGATCATGTTGAGGCCTCGTCTCATGGGGGTCCATGTGATTTGCTTGAAAGAACTCTGTGATAAAGCTCTAAGAGGGATCTGCCAAGGAGGAAGTCTGCTCCTATCTCCATGATCAAAGTATCCTCTCACGGTGCCTGATTACCTCATGAATGAAGCCTACCAAGAATCTCTGGTCTAGATAGGAGAGCAATCGGGACAAAACCCCATATCCATCTTTGAGGAGGCAGTAGAAAGGCCCTCGGATCTCATAGTAAACAAGACACCTGAAGACGAAGTGCTCCTCTATCTCAAGTCACATAATGTGCATATGCACCTCTCCTTGGGTAGGCGCTCTACTTGGCCTCTCTTGATACGAAGTCTATGTGAAGAGACCCGAAACTATCCAATAGAGATCCTCAACAAGTGGGGTAAGTGGATCTGCATGTATCCTCTTGGGTTTGATATGTAAGCAGTGATCTCTGTAGAAGCCTTCACTGGGAGGAGTTCACTCCCCGATCCCAGGTCCAGAATGTGTGTACCTATAAGAGATCCTCACAAATTACCTAGTTGACCTCGTGTGATAGGAGGGGAGAAAGCAGAGCATCCATGCTACAATAGAAGGGAGGAAGTCTATCCATGTGGAGCCCCAGTCACTCAAACCATCTCTCTGTGCATCCATACTAGTATCTCTGGTCACCTCCTGCTAAAAGTGCCATAGAGGAGGACAATTCTAGCCATGGTAGCCTACTGCGCCCAGAAGTGTAATCCTCACACTCCCTCAGATACGTGACATTGACCTAAAATGTAGCATCTAACTGTAATGGGGATGACCCAAACTCAGCCTGAATGATTTGGTGAGGAACCGATGGCTTACTGCAAATCATTCGTGATAACATGAGAACCTATAGCTACTCCACACGTGCCCACTCTGTATCAGACAAGTCTCGCCCCCAGTAAGGGATGCCATACATCCATGCTGGGCAGACCAAGGAGTTAAAAAGTAGCCCCTTCATTGTGGATCCTGAAAATGCGAGCGAAAGCACTGCCTCTAGTCTGACCAGTGAAGCATATCCTCTGCCCAAGCATGCATGCATCGCAGGTCTCATTGTGAAGATGGGTCCAAAGAAGACAACCCCAAGATACGTGTATGATGAAACTATCTCAACAACTGGCCCATCAAATGTGAAATGCTCCTGGCGCATGATGGCTCTAGATGTAGAAAATCATAACCTTGGTTTTACCCAGGTTGACCTTCAAATCATGAGACTCACAAAAGGACTGTAGTGCATCAAGGTGTCTCTGGAGCCCCTATGTTGAGGAAGACAAAAGAGCCACGTCATTTGTATAAAGCAATATCTGGATCAGTGTGCGAGCAAGAGAGCAACCAACCAGCCCTGTGTCTACATCATTGTCTCGAGCTTGTCTATGGAGAGGCCAAATAGGGCAAGTGATAAGGGACACCCTTGTCTGACCCCAATAGTGCTTAGGATCTCGTTTGTCCTCCCAGATCCTGCCCAAACTCTACCTGAGACTCACTCGTAAAGTGCCATGACAGCCCAAATGATCTCCTAATCATAACCCAAATCCTAAAGGCATTGTATGAGGCGGGCTCTTGAAACCACATCAAATGAAAATGCCTTGCAAAAATCCACAAAGCAACTGTAAACCCTCTGCTTCCATGCCCTCGCCTCTTCGATGACACACTTGAGCATGAGAATGTGATCCATGGTTCCATGATCACGTCGGAATCCAGCTTGTCCTACTGCTCTAAGTCCTTAACACTCCACAAATTTGTTGACCTTGGAATCGAGCACTGATACATAAATCTTGGACATGACATGTCCAATCATAATGGTCTAGTAATTCTCTGGGCTCATGAACTCAGTGCATAGTCCCTCATGATCCTTCGTTGGCCATTATGAAGTTTCATTACAGCATCTTTACTCCCCCCTTAGTGAAGAGGGTGTAGGTTGTGGGGCATGGCATATGTGAGGTAAGGAACTGGCTGATTCGGATGTCATATAATGTGCATGCATAATTATACTAGACTTGAGTGTTAGTGACTGGTGAGGGGAGCCGTCCCTCTAGAAATCTCCACCAACAGTCCTTAGAGTTGTTTTATTAAACAAAATGTTCACTAGTTCCTCCTTGTTCCGATGAATGAAATCTAGTTTCTTCCTATGTGTACCAATCGGTGATACTCGCATAGCGTATCTGGTTTGCTCAAAAGACTATTTTTGGTTTTGAATTTGAGCTAATGATATAAAGCCTTACACTCATCATCATACCAACTATAATTACAGTGTACAGTCCCAGGACATGGTGGGAGTAGAGAGAGGAAAGAGAGAGAGAGAGAGAGAGAGAGAGAGAGAGAGAGAGAGAGCATGTGTGTGTGAAGGGTGTGAGTGGGGGAACGAAGATATAGAGAGAGATAGAGAGAAGAGCAAGGAGAGAGAGAGAGTGAGAGTGAGAGAGAGACAGAGGAAGGGATGAGAGGGAGGAAAGAGAGAGAGAGAGAGAGAGAGAGAGAGCATGTATGTGTGAAGGGTGTGTGTGGGGGAACAAAGATATAGAGAGATAGATAGAAGAGCGAGGAGAGAGAGACTGTGTGTGTGTGTGTGTGTGTGTGTGTGTGTGTGTGTGTGTGTGTGTGTGTGTGTGAGAGAGAGAGAGAGAGAGAGAGAGAGAGAGAGAGAGAGAGAGAGAGAGAGAGAAGAAGTCGAAGTAGAAGAAGTAGAGTCTATTAACATCCTCAGGGGGCCAAAAATGACCCATGGGACCCATCTCAATATAATGTAAAATAGAGTCTCCTCAAGGAGAGGGGTCAGAAGTCTATGAGTTCCTGACGCCAGGTAAAAAGAAGAGTGACAAAAGATCCCAATGTTGGCGGAGAGGCAGTAGAGGGAATCGATGTCAGCTGAGCAGAGTCCTCTAGTATCTGCTGGTAGTCCTCCTTGATATGTGCATATCGGGGGCACTGTAGAGCCACATGTGCCTCTGTCTCAAGTGTCTGCATGTCACAAAGGGTACAGACTCTAGCATGTCTAGGCTGATGCACACTCGCTCCCTTCTCAATTGCAAATGTATGAAATCTGGTACGAAACTTGGCTATGTTTCTGCGATATAGAAGGGGGATAGGTGTGCTAATATAAGGCTGAGCATGAGTCTCTCTGGACATGTATGTAGACCAACATGTGGGATTTATGTTGTCTTGGTAATATTCCAGCTTTACTCTCTTTTCAATTGTCAACCAGTGAGTTTGCAAAGTGCTCAGTAAAGACAATTCAAACTCTTGCATGGTGACCTTTTCAGGCGGCATGGTCAAATATGCTTCCACTTTCCATCTGCTGAACCATTTTCTTATGTCGATTGCCCATCCTGTATAGACGATCTTACTTTTGAGATTCTTTTGAAGCTTTATGCTGGCATTCCATGCTTTATGTGTGTGTGTGTGTGTGTGTGTGAGAGAGAGAGAGAGAGAGAGAGAGGGAGAGAGTTTATATTATATATAGGATACATTCTTACATTTCCATATTTAGCATTGTGTGTGCATGCTTTAGTGTTTGTGTAGAAGCTCTATCGAATTAACAGGGTTTTAATTATTGTTGACCTAAAAAATCTTGAATAATGTGTGTGTATACACGTGTGCATACATACATGTGTGTGTGTGTGTGTGTGTGTGTCTGTGGAACACTTTGACATACTCTTGACATGTGCAAACAAAGAGAGAGAGTGAAGAGATAGTAAGGAGAGAGAGAAAGAGAGAGAGAGAGAGAGACAGAGAGAGAGTACAGAGAGGAAAGAGATGCAAGAGATAGAAAAGGGGAGGGAGAGAGAGAGAGAGAGAGAGAGAGAGAGAGAGAGAAGGGTGTCTGTGGAACGAAGATCCAAAGACAGATAGAGAGAAGAAGGAGGAGAGAGAGAGTGTGTGTGAGAGTGTGTGCAAGAGAGAGAGAGAGAGAGAGAGAGAGAGAGAGAGAGAGAGAGAGGGGGGGGGGGAGAAGAGTATATTATATTAGATAATATATAATATATTATGTTTTATTATATATATATATAATATAATGTTATATTATGTATATTATTTATTTGATATGATATAATATATTAAATCTATCTCTCTATCTATCCATCTATATATATATATATATATATATATATATATATATAGAGAGAGAGAGAGAGAGTATATTTTATTTGATAATATATAACATATTATGTTTTATTCTATATATATATATATATATACATATACATATACATATACATATACATACACATACATATATATATATATATATATATATATAGAGAGAGAGAGAGAGAGCATGTGTGTGTGGGGGCAGGGATTTTTGTGCGAATGCTTCGCCCTGTGATCAACATGACATGGCCACTCACACTCATCTAGCTGAACCATTGAGTACATTGGGCATAGAGCCATCCAAGTGCAAGAAATACGCCATGACATCCCCCAAATGTTTCCCCTGCCAGCGATCCACCTTCAAACAGCTCCTAAATGGTGCTTAATGCCTGCTGTGAGCTTTCTATGCCCTCACCTGGCCTGCTTTGTACTCTCCTTACGCCCTGGCCTCCTGCAGCTTCGATCCCTAGCTTATCGTGGTACGTGACTCTTGCAATTGAGTCGATCTATGCCTGCAAAGCTCTCATCGCTAGTACTAAGTCGTCGTGCCTCGACTCATCGATCGACAGAGAAGCTGCTGCAATATATATATTCACGGCACCGATGATGTATAACCGCACCAAATTACCTCGACCCCGGCCCATGGCCATGTACTACAGCTGTTCGCGGACGACCTGCAGCTGGTAGCTAGCAGCTAGCTAGCTTGAATGGACGTTGCCCCTGGCCTATAGCATGCACCTACTGTACTACCCACGTCGAGCTAGCGCGCGTCAATATCGACCTGCACGCAGGACGACGTAGCTAGCAGCTACTGTA
This sequence comes from Dipteris shenzhenensis, assembly GCF_047967505.1. NCBI lineage: Eukaryota > Viridiplantae > Streptophyta > Polypodiopsida > Gleicheniales > Dipteridaceae > Dipteris > Dipteris shenzhenensis. The sequence continues at coordinate 46,743,839 of NC_141604.1, forward strand.
CCCGGCCCGTGCCGTCACGTGTCATATCCTGCAGCTAGCTAGGTATTGAGCGCTAATCGATTAGTCTAGCAGCTGCTATTACCATATTTGATCGTGCGTGGCGGTCGGCCCATGAGCAGAGCACTTAACAGTGCGCAGATCGAATATTTAGCTTGTATTGTGAGCTGCAGAGCACCAGATCAGCACAGCAGCAAATATTATACGGTGGAGCTCCCCAGCGACACGGTAATCGATAGCTAGTGCAAGGCAGTAACGTATATCGAGGTATTCATCTACATCAATCCAATATTCTTCTAGCATTAGAAACTATAGTTTCTATAATCAACAAGAGATTTGATCGCCTATCTTCTATGTTTCTTTATGCTTCTATATATGTTTCCATATACCTATTTGATTGCCTATCCTTCTATATGCCTATGTCAATTAATAGTTAAACAATTGCTTCTATGTTTCAATATGCCTATGCTAGATGCCATTGTTTATGCTTCTATGTTTCATTTGGAAATAGTTCATTTGTCTCTCGAAGCAATTGAGGCATATAGATAATATGTTTATGTTTGCGCATGTTTCTAAATGGTTCTATATCTCGTTGCTTCTATGCTATTTATGCTTTATGTTCTATATAGATCTATATGCTTCCATATCTATATCCATATCTATGTGCTTCCATATATGCCTATGCTTCTTTAGTTTTTGTTTCTATATGTCTATGCTTCTCTAGTCTATGCTTCTTTACGTGAATGCCATTGTTACCACTAGGTTTTAGATGTAGCTCATATTGTTTTATTGGATCTATGTTTCTACTGAATTTATGCCTATGTTTCTAAATACCTATGCTTCTTTAGTCTATGCTTCTATGGATTCATGCTTCTTTGCCATTGATGAATGCTTATGTTTATGCTTGCCTATGTTTCTATATGCTTCTATGCTATTTATGCTATAGTCTATGCCTGTGTTTTTATGGGTGTTTCTATATGTCTATGTTTTTCTATTCCTATGTTTCTATATGTCTATGCTTGCTTATGTCTCTACATGCTTTATGTGAATGCTAGTATATGCTTTATGTGAATGCCTATTAAGTTTATGCTTTATGTGAATGCCGATTTGCCTATGTAGTCTATGCTTGTATGCCTATTTAATGAATGCCTATGCTTCTATGCCTATCATGCTAAAGTAAACCTTTGCAATTACATGCGTGCCTATGCTTTTCCTTAATTTTAAAGTAATTTTAAAATAGGCATGTATGCTAAGATCAGAAGAGTAGATTGGAAGAAATTTAGTTTTAAAATATATATAAATATAATGCTCGTGTTTAAGTCTACGATTGTTAGAATGCTTTTGTTTTTAAATGTATAATATAAAGCTCGTTTAAAATCTTTATGCTTTTATTTATGCTTCTATACCTATTTAATGAATGCTTTATGTGAATGTCTATGTCTATGCATCTATGTTTATGTAGGCCTATGTCTATGCTTCTATATGTCTATATGCCTATGTGAATGCCTATATGCCTAATTCTATATGCATGTTTTATGCTTTATGCTTTATGGATGGACTCTTTAAATGTTTATGGATGCCTTCTTTATGCTTAATGCCTATCGCTATGCTTTATGTGAATGCCTATTAAGTTTATGCTTTATGTGAATGCCTATTTGCCTGCCTATTTGCCTATGCTTCTTTAGTCTATGCTTCTATGTCTATATGCCTATGTGAATGCCTATTAGTCTATGCTTCTTTAGTCTATGCTTCTATGCCTATTAAATGTATGCTTTATGTGAATGCCTATTAAGTTTATGCTTTATGTGAATGCCTATTTGCCTATGCTTCTTTAGTCTATGCTTCTATGTCTATATGCCTATGTGAATGCCTATTAGTCTATGCTTCTATGCCTATTAAATGTATGCTTTATGTGAATGCCTATTTCTATGCTTTATGTGAATGCCTATTTGCCTATGCTTCTTTAGTCTATGCTTCTATATGCATGTTTTATGATTTATGCTTTATGGATGGACTCTTTAAATGTTTATGGATGCCTTCTTTATGCTTAATGCCTATTGCTATGCTTTATGTGAATGCCTATTAAGTTTATGCTTTATGTGAATGCCTATTTGCCTATGCTTCTTTAGTCTATGCTTCTATGTCTATATGCCTATGTGAATGCCTATTAGTCTATGCTTCTATGCCTATTAAGTGTATGCTTTATGTGAATGCCTATTTCTATGCTTTATGTGAATGCCTATTTCTATGCTTTATGTGAATGCCTATTTGCCTATGCTTCTTTAGTCTATGCTTCTATATGTCTATATGCCTATGTGAATGCCTATATGCCTAATTCTTTATGCATGTTTTATGCTTTATGCTTTATGCTTTATGGATGTTTCTATTGGTGTTTGTGCCTATGTGAATGCCATTGTTTCTTTTATTAGCTTATGGTATGGCAATATTTCTTTTATTAGCTTATGGTATGGCAGTTTCATTTTTATGTTATGATATGCTATGCACTTACGCTATGCTAGGCACGTATCTATGGTCCTATGTGTGGGAGCTAAGTACCAGAAGTGACAAAATCTCACGGGTATAGTCCTTCTTTATCCATGGAGTCGTTGCTAGGGTGTGCATTTGCATGGCCTACAACGGCTTACCTACGGTTTTACCATGGGTGAGGCTGCTTTGATGATATCTATTGGGAGGCCGTCTATACGACTGGTACTAGTTGCCCATACTTAGGACCCTACTATGTGTTTTTATTTTAAATGTGTTTATACATGTTTATAGAACACTTATTTCATTAATTTTGGACTTGTCAATGTACAAATTCATTTTTACATATACTTTTGGACTAGTTTTCATATAAAATTTAAGAAAAACCCAATCTTCAAAGCACATATAAAAACATAAAAACAAGCATTTTTTTATATATTTTTTAAGGACATGAAACTAAAATTATAAAATTTAACGCAGCCTAGATAAGTTACATGAAAAAATAAGATTCGTTTTGTAAACTCTCTTAATATTTAATGGTGTTAATAAACACCTTCAAAAGTTAAGCTTGAGATAAGTTACACAAAAAAGAGTGGTCCATTAATTGTAAACTCTCTTTATATTTATAATAGTGTTTAGGAAACACTTTCAAAAGTTACAAGTGGAAGTAGCAAACTCTCACAATATTTATAATTTAGGTGTTGAAAAACACCAAAAGTTACAATAAGACTCTCATTGGAAGGCAACTTACACCAAAAGTTACAATAAGACTCTCACTGGAAGGCAAATTTATTTTCAACACTACAGCCATTCAATTTGATGAATTTTCTATTTTCAAGTCCTTAGCCTAAATTCAACCTATTCAAGAGCTGGGCACATCTCATCCTCATCGATGTAGTTAAAATTATAGAAGAGAAGTAAGGATTGATGAATTTTCTCCTGCATAACACTTTGTTTATTCCGAATGGCTTGTGCTTCCTTGGGGGAAAATCTTCTGTAAGGAGCCACACGCGAAGATATCTCACTTTGAAAGTCTATCAACTCTCTCCTATATGACTGCAATTTATCTATTTCAGTAGTAGCCATACTTATTTTTCTTTCCTCTTCCTTCTCTGAGCCCTTCTAACAAGCAAAGTCATCCTTCTCGTACTGGGTTAATGGAGCTGGATTTTGCTTTCTCTCCTCTCTCTTTCCTTGGTTCTTGGCAATCCATTCTTTGAGGCTACTAATGGCTTGCTCGACAGAATCGATTACCTTAAAAAGATCCATAATGGCTGCAAGATGAAAGGAGTATGCTTGAGAAGAGGAGGTAAGGCTGCGAGCAACAAGATGGAAGGAGCAAGCTTGAGGAGAGGAGTAAGGTAAGAAGAGTAAAGTGGAAGAAGTGTGGAGAGGAGTAAGGTAAGAAGAGTAAAGTGGAAGAAGTTTTTGCTGTGGGTGAGATATAGAAGACGAACGAGGTGTTCTAGATTTTGCAGTCATTGATGAACTACCAGTCACCGTGGTGGCATGTGATTGCATGTCAGACTTGCATGCAATTATGTTTGGGAAAAATATTTTTTAGTGCAATTAATGACCAACCATCGTGTGGCATGAGATTAAATAGTGGCTTATGATTTTATAATTGGATGGTCTTGCATGTCAACGATTATTTTTGGGTCAAAACAAGCAATCTAGTCTGGCATGCAATTAAATTGCCACTTAATTAGTAATCACCGTCATGGCAGCTCCTTCGTGATTATTTGGACATCTAGATTATGTTTAGTGTAGTTAATTACCAATCACACCATGGTGTCATGTGATTGCATGGGCTTGCATGTGATTATTTTTGGGGCAAAACAATTCTCAATTATGTTTAGTGCAGCCCCTAGAGATAAAATAGTGGCTCATGATTCTATAATTGGACGGCTTGCATTGTGGTGGTTTTTTTGGGGGCAAAACAAGCAATCTTAGTCACCGTGGTGTCCTCACCTTTATGAGAAGGAAAAATTTTCCTATGTTTTAAGGTCTTTTAATGAAGCTTTGCATGGTAAAGAATGTCTACAACATACAACACTACTCAGACAGCCAAGCATGCGACTAATTGGCAGCTCAAATTTTGATGAATTGAAGATGTCTCATGATTATTTGGATGGCACTACTACGCCTCCATTCACCTTGGCTTGGATTTTGATTAATTTAACGTGGTTTATTAAGATGGCTCATGATTATTTAGATGGCACAACTAAGCCTCCAGTCACCATGGTGGCTTGACTTTTGATTAACGTAAGGTGGCTCATTAATATTAGAGTGCCACTATTATTATTTAAGCGTGTCCCAGAACATGATTTGGCTACTTTGCTCTCATCTGCCCCTACTCTTCTACTTTGCTCCATGATCCCTTTCTAGCTCTCATTCATTGTTGATTGGCTACCTTGCTCCACACTCCCTCCTCCAGCTCTCATCCACTCATATGCTCTCCTGCTTATCCGCTCCATTGCTCACCCACTCTTTTCACTATGCCAAGAACTATAGGAAAAACAGTTAAGTTCATTACTACCCCCCCTTGATATAACATGATCCCAATCTTGTCTGCTTTCTCATACAATGTCATAGTGTTGCACTCCCAGGACTTAAAATGCCTACTCTTGTGGAATGTCTTCATAATCTCCATTGATTCTCCCCACATATCCATGTTGCCACTTTGGATGGCATGCACACAGGTGGCCTCTTTATGGCTATGCCCTATGGATTCCTTGGAGACATTAATGAATGGATAAGGATTTGTAGAGCAGAGTTTTGTCGTGTTGTTTGTGGGGACCAAATTCTAAGTCCTACATTTGTGCATGGCCATGGGCCTCTCCATCGTCTCCTTAATTGGCTCCCCAAAAATTTGGACGAGGCTCATAACCACTCAACAATGGCTAAGGGGTTATCCTTACCAAAGGTAATCTTTTGGACTCTAAGACTCTCAGCAATTGTTGAGTTTTTATAACTGTAATCTCTTTTGTTCAAAATTTTCTCCATGACGCTCTCAACAAATGCCAAGTTGTTAGTTTTTATAAACTGTCTTTGGATGTAAATGTAATCTCTTTTCTTAAATTTTTGCTCGATGATGTAATCTTTTAGGCTCTAAGGCTCTCAGCAATTGTCAAGTTCTTATAAATGTAATCTCTTTTGTTCAATTTTTGCTCCATGAGTCTCTCAGCAATTTGTTGAGTTGTTAGTTTTTATAAACCGTCTTTGGATGTATATGTAATCTCTTTTGTTCAATTTTTGCTTGATGAGGCTCTTAGAAATTACTGAGTTATTATAAATTATCTGGATGTAATCTCTTTCTTTACCTTTTTCTCTTAGCAATGGCTGAGTTGTTCTACTCACTAGGTGTAAGTTTCTCAACTCTAATATAAATAATACTTACCAGATCAGGAGGCATGATGATTTGAAAGCCCATGTAGGGCATGTGAAATTTTAGCTACCATGTTTCAGGTCCCCCCTTGATGATATGTGTCAACAAATTGGATATTATAATGTAGCCTAAATTGTTTTATTAAAAAAACATGCCAAAGGGCACGCTATTGTGTTTAATGCTATGGAATATGAAATGCAATGACCTTTGATATGCTTATGGGTCTTATAGCAAGAAGGTGCAAGGAAAAAAAGAAATGATAAATGACAAGTAGTGTTGGATTATTCAGAGATCTCACATATGCATGAATTGAATATTTTCGAATTCATCCATTGTAGGGTGAATAAAGACACCAAAATGGCCAAAGATGAATGTTTTAAGAGCACCATGCATTAGTACCATAAGTGTGGATTCCATTTCTTTAATCATTTTTAGTTTTAAACAAATCAAGAAAAAGTTATGGAGCAGGCCCTTGAATAGGTGTGCATGATCTTCACAAAATATTGGAGCTCCCTTAAACCATACCAATTAATATTATTTATTAATTAGGTGTGTCCTTTGGTTAAGTGGAATCTCAAGTAGTATACTTTTTCATGATTACATGGCTGCATGTATGTGTAGAACAAATTTAAGATGCATGCTTCACATGCAACATAGCGCTTGTTATGATTTAACAATCTCATTCCAAATGTTAATTTCATAAAGTTTTTGTCTTGCATTCGAGCTTGGAATGCGCAATATTGCTTGGAGACCAAGTTTGTAAAATTTTGTTTGGGAAATATCTAATTTATGTGTCAGGCAAGTTACTTATATAAATGCCCTAAACCTCACAAAAATGGCTACACCCAAGATTGCATTTAGCTTAAAGTTCATACCATCATTATTATTGACAAGTCATGAGGCAACGTTTCCTAGAAGGTCCTTTCATGATCTATAAAAGAGAGCATTATCCCTCTGATTCAGTGATAAGGTTTGAAAAATGTCAAGAGATGGCCACATGCAATTTGATAAAAATGTTGTACAGCAATACAGCCTTACCTAGATTATAACTGGTGCACATGAGGCCTAAAATCTAATGCAATGTCCCATTTTGTCTTAGTGGGTCGATTGGTGGGTGTGGCTGGTGGTGATGCACCCATGCAATTTATCTACATCCAAGCTGTTGCAAACGAAATTAAAGAGAACAGTGAGCTATAGTATTGCTATAATGGATACATAATTGGAACCATGATCGCATGAAAATTTGTATAATTTTCTGAAGTATTCAAGTTTATCACATTCAGTAATTTTAATTTTCAGTTGCCAATCCTTCTTGTTGGGATATGTGTGATTAAGGGCTTGCTAGGAGCATGTGTGCATCCACTAGCAGTCATATGGTTGTCTGTGTGTATGTAGAAGAGGCACACTTAGTGCCATAGGCCATGACAGAGGTGATGATGTATTGCAAAGGCCCCCATATGGAGTGGTGCCTATGATTGTGGAGTTCCTATGATTTAGGAGCTACCTCCACTGATGTGGGAGAGGTGCTATTGATTTAGTACACCCTCTCTCTATTTTTATAAAAGAGGGACTTCCCTCTCACAATGAATAGAACACCCATTGCTACATCTTTTGTGTTCTCACTCCTCTTGCCACAATGCATCTATTCTCCCCCATGTTCCAACGTTTGGTATCGCAGCCATGATCCTTCTTGAGCTTTTAGACTCCTAGGCTGCCACCTCATCATCTTCTTCAACCTTCTTCCATATCTCTCCCATTTTTCCCAATTCTGCCTGAATCTTGTAGCATCAATTTCTCTAGATCAGACCGTTAACTTTCAAAATGCTTATGGATCCAGTTTCCCCACTCTAGGACACACCTCTTCACTATTGGGATTGACGGAATTTTACTATGAGCAGCCGTGCTGCTTCATTCTTTGCTCGCCAATCTAGCTTAAAATCTACCTGTTAGGAGACAATTTTCCAAAACCCTCTTAGTCATAGTTGGATGATACTGTGAGCTTTCTGCTGATGAAATTTAAGCACCAATGCTTGCTAGAATAAGGAGAAAACGTTAAAAAAACCAGTGAGAATAGGCACATCTCTCCACGGTGACACAACACAAAATTTTGCCATTCTTCTCTGCTAGAAGTAGCCGTCAATAAGAGCTTCCATTTTCCTTTGAAAGTCCTCCCAAAGCTTGTATCCTCAACTTCAATTGAACCCTCCAACTTCAGAATGTTCACTTTGGGGGTTACAGTGATATCTACTTCTAATATGAACCATCGAATATGGTTAAGTGCTAGAAAGTTTCATTATTATCTTAATTATCTTTGGTCTTTTGGATGTTTGACCATTGGAAGTGATCTGAGCCATTTTTCAGTCTTATCTTTGGAGCACCGTCCTTTAGTTTGATAGTTTTGGTAAATGCTCATAATGCATTTATGATATATTTTGAATTGAATATGCTTGAAAGCTATTTTTTGAAGCAATAGACACTGTATTTCCTTTATGCTAAAATTTCGGGGTATCTAATTATCTCTCCAACCAATTATACTTGTTGTGGAGAAGGAGACATCTTTGTAAGGGACTAGACATTGCCACATTTGTGGTAAGACCTTCCCAATATGCCTTCATCATATTGTTCCTCTAACATTAATTATGTATCTCAGAGGAAAGCATTCTTAAAGAAGGCTAGAATGAGAGTAAAGCCCTGTAATGGTGAATATTTCATCAAGGTGAACACCAAGAAAAAGATATGTGCCTTCTGTGGAGTACCCAATCAAACTATGGAGTATTGCCACCTAAAAAGGTTTTCTCTACAATTGCTCTCCAAGAGACAAGCCCAAGAAGAGGAGACGAATAACTCACACTACATCTCCAAAGAGAATGAAGCATATCATGTGAAGAAGAGCTACATCAACAATAAAGCAAATCTTGCTGAAGGAAGAATTCCATCAACAATGAAGAATCAAATTTTGTGGTAGATTCAGATTGGGCTTTCTAGAGTCCAATATTTTGAACTTTGGTCATCACTTGGTCATGTAGTCAATTTTGAGGTTCTCTGCCTAGATTAGTACTCCAAAAAGAATGTTATGGTTATGCTTTAGTCCATATAGTCTTTGTAAATCACCTCTGGTCTCACCATATAATGTAGGCCATGTGAGTGTTTACCCCCATGGTACCTCTTACAGACATGAGAAACTAGGTCTACACAAAGGCTTATGATTAATCCTTGTACATGCAAGGAAGATAGCCATTTGGGGGGGTTCTATCCCATTTTTGTAAACCTTGACCCTTGGGCACCTTTGCTAGCATGAGATCCTAGCCATAAATTTATCCTTGACCACCATGAGATGGCTTGTGAAACTGTGACTAGATGTATCCTTGACATAGCAAGAGGCAAACCCTTGAGGGGGGGTATGTTGGGCTATGTGTGATAAAGGGCTTTCTAGGAGCATGTGTGCATCCACTAGCAGTCATATGGTTGTGTGTGTGTGTGTGTGGAAGAGGCACACTTAGTGCCATAGGCCATGACATAGGTGATGATGTAATGCAAAGGCCCCCACATGGGGTGGGTGGTGCCTATGATTGTGGAGTTCCTATGATTTAGGAGCTACCTCCATTGATGTAGGAGAGGTGCCATTGATTTAGGACACCCTCTCTTCATTTCTATAAAAGAGGGACTTCCCTCTCACAATGAATAAAACACCCATTGCTACATCTTTTGTGTTCTCACTCCTCTTGCCACAATGCATCTATTCTCCCCCATGTTCCAACACTTCTTAGTTTGCATATTCTAGATTGGCATGCCATTCCCTTGTGGCTTATTTTGAAAGAAAATGAATTTTTTATAATAATAAAAAGAAGTGGTATCATTGGTTTTTAGCGACCAAAAGAGGCTAGACTATTGTTATTGTAATCTTGACTCATCCATGCTAATAACATAGGAGAGACCCTAATTGTGTAGTGAATTTGGCCTAGGTGTGAAAGTTAGAGCACTTGACTACACAAATTCACATACCCAAGAACTAGGCGATCACCCTTCCTATTGCTACTACTCTCCCAATACTATGAGGTATCGGTCAGTGTGCTCACAATCTACTAGAAGGCTTTGCAGATAGTAAGGGTTAAGGAAAAAATATTGTTCACATATCTAGTAATATAGAGGACCAAAGGACCAATACATATAACATAAATTAAGCCTGGCCTTAATTCTAAAAAGGACATTTTTCAATCGTCTAATATAGATGACTAGATTATGCTAATTAAGTCTTCAAGGGGTCAATTATAAACATATAGTATAATAGCTTAGCTAATGGAGGGGGAATTTTTAATTACACAATTTACACACATGAGAGGATTGTGTAATTAATTTTTATATAAAGTGGAGCTTCAAATTTAACAATCAAACATGGAAAAATGTGTCATTATGTTATAATCTCTAAACTTTCTTTTTTGTAGAGAAAAGAGGGTATTTATTAATTACAAAGTTGAGTTCAAAATAGATTTTGTCTTTTATCAAAGGTGTCTTGGCATAGCATTAAAGTCTCTGCCTAAAGTAGCCTTGATTGGCAGATGATGGGGTCCCTTGACTTAGAGTAATAGGAGGGTAGACTGGAGTTCTTGCCAAAGGAGACCTTTATAGAGACATTGGATGGGGGATACTTCTATGAAAGGTTTGAGGTTTAGGACTCCCAAGGTAGTGTCTCTGCTACGGATTATTAGTTGTGGAGAGACGGTGAGGGGTGAAAAGGAGGGAAAGTACATGCCAATAATCTAAGGAGAAGGTGGAATAAAGGGGGGGTTGGGACTTGAACAAGGGAGGACAGAGGGAGAGGGTGTAGGGATGGTGGATGGGCATGGGGAGGGGGGGAGGTGGGGATGCACATTGATTGAAGGGGGAATGAAGGGGCTTCTCAACACCATTACAGAGGGGGGCTCCTTCCAAGAGAGAGATCTCGAAAGGTAACAATGAGCTCATACAAGTGAGCCTTGAGATTATGAGTTCAATTCCTAATTTCATGCAGCAAAGCATAAGTATTTACTTTTGAAGGATATTTGATCCTCTGTTAAGGAATGTACCATCAGCTCAAACAATTTGAGTGCCACAAACCATACTTTAATGTGGCTCCTCGAATAAACTAGGTGCAATGGGAGAATCCTTACGCACGATTAATTGTGCTCAAATTACACACAAAAAAAAGCTTAGATCACACAATATTGGTAAATTCCCCTAATTGAACAGAATTTGAACATGTATTCATTATTGGAGGGGTGGAAAGGCAAGGGGAGAAGTAAATAGGAGAGGAACTAATGAGGATTTCCCTCTATCATGAGAGGGAGGGGCCCTCCCCTCTTATTTGTAAGGGTAAGAATTAAAAACAAGGCTATCCCTTTAACCTTAGCTACGTCACATTTTCACCTTAGAAATTGATTGAATTTTTAAATTGAAAAGTAAAGGTATGTTCAATTGCTTCTCTCCTTACATTAAGATATGTGTGGATTGATATTTTGAGATGAAGGGCCTTTAGAATAGGAAAATGGGCAACTAATGGCGGAATGATTTCTTGAGATTAAGGGCTTTTACTATAGGAAAAGGGGAAGTATAAATGAGCAAACTTATGGATACATGGATCTAGAGTCCAATGCTGAATAAAATGGAAGGGGGCCAAGTTTTATTCATATTTCTTAGGAGGAAGCCAAGTTCTGACATTAGTGTTCCGACAGCATGGTGAAAGAGTAAATGTCATATCGTTTCGATTGAAGCCCCATATTATGGCTTGCAAGACCACTCACATGCCATATTTTTGCTTGTAGCTTTGCCACAATTGGTCCACAGTTTGCCCAAGCAAATCTTGAAAGTAGCTAACGTCCCACCCGGTGGCTAGCTTAGCATTCAGGCTCCTCACGAACCCCGCCTTCAGGCTCTCGCAATATTGCAGAAAATAAGCCGTGACATCGTAGCCTTGATTCCACGCATTGCCCTGCCCAGGCTTCACCCAGTGCCCATCAAGCGGAACAAACCCTGCCGTCAGCCGAATGTAATCGGCCATTCCTTCTATCAGCCCGCTGTCCGCAGTCCCCTGCCCGTTCCATTGCCATACATGGGTCATTTCGTGATACAGCACCCCTTTGACCTCCGTTACAACGTCCCCGCTGAAGCTGCCCACGTAGCTCTCGCTTAGATGTATAGCAGACTGATCAACACCGTCTCCCTCTGTGATCGCCACCGCACCGTTTGAAGGCACGTCGTCCACATAGAGGGTCACTTTGTTGACTTGCTTCTCGGGGATACTGGGATCTCCTCCGTAGAAAGTGTTTTGGATAAATTGACTTGCGGAGGCAAGAATATTTTGAGCTCCGGGTGATCCGATGAGCTGGTCGAACTTAATCCCGCCGGCCTCATTCTGAGCGTTGTTAACGACGACGTACTGGGTATCCGAGAAAGCTGCGGGGGAGGAGGAAATTATTAGAAGGAAGAGGTAAATGGGGAGTGAAATACGCAGCATATTGGGAGTATAAGGAAGAGAGAGAGCGAGGTTGATAGGCGCTGAAGGTATGAAAGGCTCTCTAGAGGTATGAAAATGCTCTGAAGGTAGGTAAAGGTATATTAGAAATGCTCTGAAGGCTAGGAGGTATGGAAATGCTCTGAAGCTTTTAAACACAGACACCGCGGGTGGTATTTTCGTCCATGCCACAGAAGTCATGACAGATCTTGACCAAACGCTGCACCCGTTAGAACATTGACTGGCAGACTTCTCAAAGTCGGCCTCTACTGAATTGTCGAGAGTCCAAAGTCGCAGAGAATTCACGATCAAAGTTGGAAAGATGCGAGGAAAACTTGTACGGCAACGCGCTCACACCAAGAAAGCTAAAGGGCGGCTTCACACCACCCGCCAGGACATGGAGAAGAAGTCGAGGATACGTACCTGGACCAATTGGTGAGACGGGCCCACACGTGGAGAGTAGGCCGCCCAACTCCTTCGGCAAGCAAAACAAGTGGGTACAGTCAAAGGATAACAATTGTCAAGATGATTGGATGATTACTTTGCAACACCTGTGATGGAAGCCTGTGCATAAGAAAGTTCTAATGATTTGCAAACTGTGTGACTCTGTGCGTACGAGAGAGAGAGAGAGAGAGAGAGAGAGAGAGAGAGAGACCAAAATGGAAGGGGGCCACTTGGCAAGAAACTGTACGGGACACTTTTTTACAAAAGTGTAACTATAGCGCTGCCTCGAAGGCAGTGCTAACAAAAATAAAAGGCAGCAAACACGCTGCTTGGAGATGGAACCTCTGCCAATTGCTCATTAACTATTCCCTCGGCCACTAAACCAATCACGTTTTCATGTAGAAATGGGGTGCTGCCTTTACTTATATCATGATCACCAGGTGCTACCGGGTGGTGTGAACGACCTCCTCGGCAACCATACTCCCCTCCATTTTCCTCCTCCTTGTCCAAGCGCATGGTGTCAACCCCACCTAAGTCCCTTGCCTTGAAAAACATGACTTCTTCAAAAGGCCTCTTGGAGGCCTTTCTCCCTTTCCATTAGGAAAAAAGGGAGCTCATTTTGGGGCCTTTTACGGTTTGGAAAAATAAGCTCTCAACCAATCAATAGAAGGCCAACGTAACGTTGAAAATTCACGAAAATAAGAGAAAATAGAAAAAAGAAACAATACTTTATGTAAGTACAAGCGTGCTACATTAATGAGGAGATTGGTTTTTTATTCTTAGAAGATCTTTGGACAAGAAGATAGAATCTAAACTGACATTTTATCTGACAAGATCCTTCCCGCTTCCACCTTCCTTTGAATTTTCAAATGTTGTGCCGCCTTTCGTGCGAAAGGTCTACCATTCTACACCATTGCCTCATTGTGCAACAGCCTTTCTTTTCCAAAACTGCTCCCTTGATCCTGTTTGGCGTAGAGTAAGATGTTTCTCGTCAACTGTCTGTTTGCCCACTTTCTCTTTCTTGAAACTTCAAATTGTTATCTTAGTTACATTACTTTGCTATTGTTACAGATTCAGAAAATCTCCATGGTGAACCAAAACCACGGCCGTTCTTGTGGAAGACGCTCTGTGGATGATAATGCTACGAAGGCAAAATTATACCAAACATCCTTACCCCGTCGACCTGCTTCTTCTATTTCGTCGGTAGAGAATTCAAGTACAGTCAAAACAGAAGGAACTTGGGAAAGGTTTAGTGTTTCGAAAGGAGCATGGGTGCTCATGCAACCTAGCAAAAGAAAAAGACCCCAGACAAAAAACATTTTCTTGGCATCGTGGAAGGGAAGAGTACGAGATTTTAAAATCACCAAAGGGAAGATATCCATGAAAGAAGTTTTGATTCAGCACGTGTACATGCATAAAGAACTTGTCTTGCGAGACTATCCAAAAAATCTTCCGCAACACAGGCCTAATTGTATATTTTTCTATTGTGGTTTTTTCCTTCATGAGGTGTATGGATTTTTAAGATGAAGCTTTCTCTCTTAACTTATTGACATTCTTGTGTTTTTTTATTTCAGATTTATATCCTTCATCGTATGAGACATGGCAAAACATCGATTGTATTCTGGGATTTATAGATGTTCTGCATGGATCGATAGGAGAACAACAATACCAAGGTCGATGTGCAACAGAGCTAGCTCAATCGGGTATATTTTTTACTGATCATTTTTATCAGTTGCTGGACAAAGCTAACACACATGGTGTATTAATAAAACAAGACCTTTCGGCGTGGAATTCGGTGGATTGGCCTCACCCACATTCTAGTGTTACAGAGGCATATAGGGCGAAGCTTTTTACAGAAGTACAGAAAGCTCTGAGGCCCAATATTGCCACTAGGATAGTAAAAATTTCTTTGTGCATGCCTCTCACAGTTTTTGTAGACTTCTTTAATACCTTTCCAGTAAAGGTTTCAAAAACAATGTTCACAGTTAAAGCAACAAATTCGGCATGCATGCCATAATTTTTGGATAAAGGTTGGGATAAGAAGACATGTAGTTCAGTGTTTTGTGAGGTGGTCCAACCTTCTATGCAACTGAAGTACATGGTTGCATCACAAAATTTTATTTTCTCTTTTTATTACAAGCGCAGTCGAATGCTAGGCACAAAGCTTGTCCCAATGGACCAAGATGAAGAGTCGTTTGGTGCACAAAATAAACTTATTGATATTGATGTTGTTGAGAATGGTGATGTGGTAGCCAATATCTCGTTAAGAGAATGTTGCTCCCTAGCTCAATTGCGCAGTGACATTCTATTTGAGACTGAAGGTTCTATCTCAAACGACTTTTTATTTATCTACAAGAACAGAAAGGTACACCATCTGATTTATCCTAGTCTCTATAAGCATTGCTATTAGTTTAATTTACCACTCTAATTCATATTGCTTTTTTGCAGTTACTCAGAAGAAGAGAGAGCTCAATTTAATGCAAAGACATAGAAAATTTTAAAATTGAGATAACACAGACTCCATAAAGAAAGGTTTTGTATTCAATCAAGTAAGATTTTGTACAGAATTGTTTAGCTGAATCTGTAGAACATATTTCTAACATCCATTTTCTATTTATGTACAGTTTCATCCAGAGGCTGCTCTACATTTTCTGGAGGATCTTCTCTCTGCTGCTCCATCCTGTCCGTGCTCCATCTGGTCTCCTCCACTGCCCCAGAAGCCTCTCTTTGCTGCTTCTCCACCTTCTCCTCAACATCAGCAGCAGGTCTTTGCTCCTGTGTCTGCTCCTCCTCAGCACTCTGTGATTGCTCCTGTGGCTTCTGGTCCTCAACATTAGGTGCTTCATATGTGGGATCAAGGTGTATGACACCTTCTTGTACTTTAGAGCTTTCACCCAGCTCCACAGTAGCTGCTACAATAGGTTTGGGGGAGGCATAGCTCAAAAACCTCCAAATTGTATGAGCTCTAAAATTATGTACATAGTTGGGGCTGAAGCTATCCTCTTTCATCTGCAATGGCAGAGGATAATTTAGAACACTTTGTATCATTATGAATTATCTTCAAGCTAAATGAAAAGTATTTTTCCTTACCAGATCTGGCTGTTCCTTTTCAAAGTAGCTTGAAAGTATATATTTTGCATTGATCAGCACCCTCCATCCACAACTACTTGAATCATTTTGTTGTGGTGTCTGTACAGTTAGAAAAAAATGTTAGAAACTGTGAGCATCAGCACAAAACAAAATTATTCAATAAGTTCAAAGACATAGCATTTAATAGACTTTTTACCTCCAGACTTAATGGCTCTATTGAATCCAACAGAGAGACATTTGGAGGACAATGATCCAATGCATCTAATAGCCTTCTAATACAACTGCAATATGTATAATTTAGTTAGTATGGTATCAAAATAATGAAGTTTTGAGTTCAAAAAGCACACACAGCACTTACAATTTCAGCTCTCTGTGTGTGTTTTTTAGAGAGTTGAATAGAAAGCATTGCTTCTGCTGGATGTCAATAGACACAAAACTCCAGTGGTCACTGCATAAGGAAAAAAGCATAAGAAAATGAAAGGCTACAAGAGTTCCCAATATTAAAGAAGAATCTTAAAAGAAGTAGTCACCCACATACCTGCTATGATATGGAAGTAGCAAAAGTCTCCTTTGCGTCTCTTAATCTAGAAGAAATGGCTGGATCAACAATATGGACTGTATGTTGTACAGAGGGGTGAAGCCAGCTTCTCATCATGCTGCATAGGATCAGAACATAATTAGGGTAGGTTATAAAAGAGTTACAAGGAGGATTGATTTGCAAAAAATGTAAAATTTAAAGACACTTACTAGAGCATCGCAAGAATGATAGTATCTGAGCAATACTCATTCTTGTTAGCCAATGCTGCTAAGCATTGTTTTGTCAAATCAAAATCATTGACTGAAACTTCATCCTCAATATGTACAACTACATCAGGGCCCAGCTCCTTCAACCTTCTATGTATGTGTAGCTCCTTCTTTCCAGTCTCCACATCTATAACAGATTTTGTTTCTTTTATTTGCTGCTTCAGTGAGTCCTCATAAGCAACCTTCCCTCTGGTGTTCTTTGAGTGTGTTACCTCAACAACCTTTACCTCATCAACCTTCACCTTCCTTGTAGGTGGAATTAGCAATATATCTCTCATTTTGATGTCCTGCCATTCCACAAGATGAACCAGCTTGTCATATCTCCATCTCACTCTAGACAAAGTGTTGAAATCTTTGGCCATCAAAGTCACCCTGTGAGCATGGGCTGCTACAAGCATTGCATCCTCAAAATATTTCTCCAGGTAATCCTCTGCCATTTCCTGCAAGGAAAGAATGGCAGTTCTATTCCACCTGAACCCAAGGTTCCAACTGTCACAAATTTCTCTCACCAGTCTTTGAAAGGGTGCTTTGGGTATTGCAAAACCTATGGCTTTCTGTTGCCTCCTTATCTCCCTTAGCACACCTGCACCCTTATTCAATCTTTTGGCCTTTTGCTTGAGCAAGCTCATTGGCTTACCCTTCCTGCCATGTGAAGCTCTTCCCTTTGGAGGCACACTAAACTTCTTGGAACCTGTCCCAGCTGCTGTTGCTGCAAGACCTGGTCCTTTGCCAACTTGCCTTGCAGTTGATTTGGTTCTTGCCATCACTCTGAAAAACTACATACAAAGGATTGGAAAGAGATCACAGACATGAAGAACATGTTCTAACAAAGAAAAGGCAATCACAGGGGTGGAAGAAGCCAAATAGAGAAATTTGCAATAAAATGCGATATGAGCAGTTTGGAATTTCAAACAGGTCCACATCGCATTTTGCTGCAAATTTTTTAAATGAAATGCTGGTGCACTCCTACAGTGATTTCTATGTTTCTCCAACCAAATACAGTATGAATGGAGGTTATGCAAGAAGATCACATGCAAATATCACACTTGAAGATCTGCATTCCTTCAGTGATTTCTCTGTCTTAGTTTGAGCCTATGCATTTCCATACAGGAGTAATTTTTCTATTTTAGGCAAGAAGATTGCAGAGACTAAGGGGAGTCACAAAACCAGAACATGTTCTCACAAAGAAAAGGCAATCACAGGGGTGGAAGAAGAAGATCACATGCAAATATCACACTTGAAGATCTGCATTCCTACAGTGATTTCTCTGTCTTGGTTTGAGTCTATGCATTTCCATACAGGATGTATTTTTTCTATTTTAGGCAAAAAGATTGCAGAGACTAAGGGGAGAACCCATTGTTACTGACCTAGAATCTATCTGTGGATGTGCTGTGCTGCTGAGGAGTAATCTGTGCTGAGGATGATTCTGTGCTGCTGGACAAGATGCTGATGCTACAGAGTATGGAGGTAGGGAGGCAAAAGAGCAGAGACTGGAGGGCAAGAGTTCTAAAACAGGATACCACAAAGAAGTGTAAATAGAATTAAAGAATCACTAAATCCCACACGTGTGGAATCTAGTCGTTTTTCACACGTGTGGATGGGACCCAGATCTCTTGGAGTTTGAAATTTGGCACGTGTGAAAGTACACTTTATTCCTTGGAACTTGTGCCATTCATGATTTCATCATCAATACCACAACCACTTTTCCCTCCCCTGGATTCCAATCTCTCATCCCTGCCACGACTCTCTCCTGATCCTTTCTCTCTGATCCTTTCCTACCCAGTACACTCCATCCAGACTGCAACCTACCTGAAGACAGTACTGCCAGATCTCCAGGTTACCTAGAGTGCAAAGTTCAAGCTAGAGAAAGAGCAGGAGATTTACCAGTGCAACTCAATCAGCATGGAAAAGGAAAAAAAAGGTCAGAGTTCTAGTTTGGTTTCAATGTTTTTCAACATTTATTTCTTCCATCCATTGGATTTTTGATGTCCCAATGTCTTCACTCAGCTCCATCCTTCTTCCACAATGTGGTAAATCACCCAGAAATTAGATTGTAGGTTGATATGAATAGAAACAATAAATTTGCAACAAAATGCGAGGAGAGTGGTTTATAATTCTCTAAACATCCCATATCGCATTTTGCTGCAAATTCCTGTTGTGGACTCCTTGCTCATGAAAAGTTTCACTCATTCCATTATTTCTCTTGCATATGAGATCATAGTGTCCAGGAATCACTGAGATGAACCAAGTGCTTGATTTGACATGCACATGAACAGAACTTGAGAATTTGCAACAAAATGCGAGGAGAGTGGTTTATAGTTCTCTAAACAGCCCATATCGCATTTTGCTGCAAATTCCTGTTGTTGACACATTCCTCATGAATAGTTTCACTCATTCCATTATTTCTCTTGCATATGAGATCATAGTGTCCAGGAATCACTGAGATGAACCAAGTGCTTGATTTGACATGCACATGAACAGAATTTGAGAATTTGCAACAAAATGTGAGGAGAGTGGTTTACAATTCTCTAAACAGCCCATATCGCATTTTGCTGCAAATTCCTGTGTATTATTTGTTTCTCACTTCTACCTCATTAATTTGCTATCTTTAGCCCTGTGGAAATCTTCCTTGCTCCCAGGCCCCACCTTTCAAGAGGAAGCTGGACTTTTCTGCTGCTATTATTAGACCACAGCAATCACCAGGTGAGTGATGAGATGTCATGAAGGAATTATCTGGTGATATACAATGCATTCACTGATTGCATATGTCAGCATATAGAATTCATAGTATATAAGCATTTGAACAGGCAAAAAGAAGAGGCTGGAGCAGAGTGCTGATTCTTCCATCAAAAAACAAATGGAACCAGAAGAGGACAGTTCTCTAGATTTGCTCATATTTGAGTTTCTTCACAAATGCAAGGCTCAGAGTAACTTCCATTTATACCACAGTATTTTCAACATGGAGTTCACAATGAGCTCTGTACTGGAGCAGCACAAAGATTTTCTTTCAGACTATTGGGATGCCTTCAAAGAACTGACAGAGGCAGGAAGAATTGTGGGAGGAGAAAAGGTTTTTGTGCACCTTAATCATATTGTCTCCAATGACAGGCTGAGGTACCATGTGAACAGAAGATTTGACAGCCTGCCTGATCACTATAAATTCAACTATACTTTGCACACCAGAAAGTGCAGAGTGCTGGAGGAGAGCATGGCATTTCTTATGTACATTGTCTTCAGTCAGGAGTCTTTGGATGAACAAGGGCAGGAAATAGAAGAAGAAGACACATCTGAAGCTTCTGAAAAGGAAGATGTTTCTTTGGTCTCTGAAATGGCAGAGCAAGAAGAAGATATCAACCTTCAGGATGAGGGGCTGCAAGTGGCTGCTCTTGACCTTGTTCAACTGAGGAAAAAAACTCTGAGGGGAGCAGAGCCAGTTGAAGATTTTGATGTTCAGAGCAGCAACTATGCAGTGCCCATGCTTCCAGGTGTGTTGATTGGTGGAATGGATTATGTTTTCCTCCATGATATAGAGTGTATGTTTGATTTGAGGGAGGACTATGCCATTTCCCTTATTGCCCAGGCTTCAAGGCTTGACAAGGAGGTTGGCATAGAGGATGACCATTCACTACTGGCTTTGGAAACAATGTTTGATCCTGTAGAGGCCCTTTCATTTTGTTTCAAAGAGGCTGAAAAGTTCCAAGAGCCAGATGAAGCTGCCTTCCAGCTCACACAGGAAGCTATGAATCTCTCAGCACTATACACAGAAAAGACTAGAGAAGAGGCTGGACAAGAAGGGAGAGGGATAAATCTTTGGAAAGATGAACTGCTTGTTGCTGATGAAAATGAGAAGGTACTTCAAATCATATACTTTGACTTCTGCTTAACTTTAGTTTTGTAGGTTGTGTATTGTCTCACTCCAATCCTTTGATATGTTGCAGCTACAAATTGAGGATAACACATTCCTCCAGAGATCAAGTGGAAGCAGGCAGGTTGGGTTTCGCAAAATGTCAGGCCTAGCTCATTATATTCATGATCTAGGCAGTGCCAAGATCTTGATTTACCATAGGCAGTTGAGCAACAATGGAGAAGCCATTGTTTACTTCCTAAAATGTTTGTCCAGGGCTTTAGGTGGACATGCTCTTTCATGGCAAAAGGAAAAGATCATTTTGATAGAGAGGTTGTCTGCCATAGATATATTTGGAGATTATGTGAATAAGCAGGCCTCTAGGGCCGCTTACTTTTTGTCTTACACTTCTTATGCATTAGCATGTGGTGTTAAGGACCCCAAATATCTAGAGGGCTATGGAAAACACCAGCTCGTAAGGTTTCGAGAGCCACCCATGATTGCATCAGGCCACACAGTCCAAGAAGAGGAACAGGTGGAGAGAGCTGAAGAAAAAGATAAAGAGACAGTCGACATCAAGCCAATAAAGAAGAAAAAGACTCCAATCAAGATCAAAAAGAGAGTTCCGATCGGCAGGCCCTGGGAGAAATAGGATTTAGTCATCGAATATAGCACAAACATTATATTAAATTTGAACTGATTTGTATAAAGTCTTTGATATCTGGTATGATCTTGTATAAATGATTAATAAGTTGATGATGAAATGATTTGTACATTTACATAGAGTGGTGTCGTTAAATATTAAATGAACAATATATTGAAATTGTAAACAAATTGTATTAAGTTCAGATCATATGTTTCACATTGAAATTTTTTTCATGCATAACACCAAGAGTCACTTGTTCCACTAAAAAAATTTCTATTGAATGAGTTTGAAAACATGTGGACATAACACCAATAAGTTACAAATGAGTCCTATTCATGTTTACTTGTCCATTTATGGTTTCTAAATATCTTCGATTCCCTCCATTGTCTATGTCTCCTGCTGCAATTGAATTGTCTAGAGCTTGTCTTCGTCTTTGAATTGAATTGTCTAGAGCTTGTCTTCGTCTTTGCTTTTGGGCTAGAAGAAAAGCAAGCTTGATTTTGGAGCTAGCAACTTTTCTTTTAGCATGCAGCCTCTGTAGTATGCCTCGGTAAAACCATTGGAAGACTTCCTTCAGACTATTCGCCTTCTGACTCCCTCCATAGTGTTGTGTGTGTCTAAAAAATGCATTACGTGCCATGTAGTGAGACTTCTCCATGCCTTGGGTAGACCAAATAGCTAGGCATCCATACTTTTTGACAAAATAGGGAAGGTGGTTGTATATGATATGCTGTAAGACATAAGAATGCATAGTAAGTAATAAAAAAAAAGAAGATCACACTTAAGTAAAAGAAAAAGACATAACCTTACCATGTAGTGAGTTATATTGCAGGTTGTCCACGCGTCTTTCATTGACTTTCCAAAATGTTTAATTGCCTCCTCAAAGTTCTTGTAATCACTCTTTGTCCATGTTACTTTGTCACAGAACATGAAGAGTTGATCAAGAGACCTCCACACCTCTGCCTTCCTATTTCGTGCTTCCCCATCTGCCTCATGATCTTTCACAGCATTATGGACTTGC
The DNA here is from genome assembly GCF_047967505.1 of Dipteris shenzhenensis. NCBI lineage: Eukaryota > Viridiplantae > Streptophyta > Polypodiopsida > Gleicheniales > Dipteridaceae > Dipteris > Dipteris shenzhenensis. Next base: position 46,766,044 of record NC_141604.1, read on the forward strand.
TTCCACAATCCATAATTAATCTTTGAAACTGCTCTACCTTGCCTTACTTGCTTACTGTGTTTGGGTCGAGACAAGAATCTTCTTGCCTTAACACCACCAATAGAGGGCTTGATTGGTACCTCCTTGCCATTGGTAGACTTTTTAAAATCCTTTGTGATTTGAACATCTCCTCCATGCAGACCTATATCGGGGATAACACTTTTTCCAATGCTTGAAGAGCATCCTTTCTATTTTTTTCGGGACGGAGTTTCCAAGCAAATCCAATATATAAAAATACCAATTTCTCAATAATTCGACATAGACCATGCAATGTGCAGATGTGAACATTACATAGTGGAATGTCCAGAATGGCCTTGAAGTCAGGGTCAACTTTATCTCTATTAGGTGCTCTCTTCCACCATTTTGAATCCATTACTTGAGCTGATTCTTTGCAGTAAAGACAAGGAGACTTTGAGTTGCCTCCTTTACTAATGTTATACATGCACTTAAGTGTTTTAAGATCCCCGGCCATGTGCCACTCTACTTGAAAATCACCTTTTCCTGCAACATGGAGATTCTCGCCTTGCACTTGTCTTTTGATTATTGTTGGTATTTCCGTGTGATGAAACACCCAATCTAGTGTTTCATGGTCTTCGGTCTTCACCTGTGAGATTATAGAAAACAAAAGTATTACTATATCAGATTTGAAAACAATGACCAAAATCAAGTATAAAACAACCCATGATCATACCTGGAACGAGCCTAACCACCATATGTGTTTCTCTGACTGCACACTAAAATACTTCGAACTCGCTTCAGTCAATGATGTATCAATCGCTCCATTCATCAATGTAATAGTAACTCTTTCCATTTTCTTTTCCTTTACAACCTCACACTCATCCAGTTTGATAACAAATTTCAAAATGCCTTTGCACTCCTTAAATGTTATTCCATAAAACTCGACCATTCTTTTTTGAAGTTGTTGCAGATCTAAAAATATATTGTTCCAAGGATCATACACAGTGGTTCCTTTAACACCATGAAATATTTCTTCAATATGGATATATTGCCCAATAAATTCATCTATACTTTCATTCAAATGACCTCTTATCCTCCACACGGTTGCTGGATTTGGCAGTAAAACTCGTTTAATCCTTTGATCTTTCAAAGTTGAGGATATCGCATGGAAAATCGAACTATATCCCTTCCTGCTAACTCCACTAACATCAAGAGCCTCTTGGATTATAGTGCCATCAACTTGATTATTGGATACAAAGTTCTCTACAACATTGCGTTTGACTGTTTTGTATTTTTTTTCCTCAATCAAACCTTTTGCTACACCGCAAGAAAGCAATCCTTTCATTTGTTTAACAGGAAGAAGGTTCGGGTCCATATTTTCTTTTGCAGGCTCCAATAATTTCCTGTAATAACAACACAATATGACTATATTATTCAGCACCTCCATTCTTATTTTGCGACAATCAACGAAATAGATATAGTCTGGAAGAGAGCCTTTTTGAGTATACAAAATGATAAATTTCAATCTAACCTTGCTTCCTGAATTCGTCGCTTGCATCCACCAGTCCCAGCCTTCAAATTTGCAATGTTTTTAATCTTCCTGCTACGCTGTCTGTCTCCAAGCACGGTTCTCTTCTTTCTTGCTCTTGTCAACTCTTTTTTACTCTTTGAATGCTCCTCAATTTCATTCTGCAACTGCTGCTCCAATTTTGCACGAATGGCTATCTCCTCCATCTTGGCCCCCTTTTCTTGTAGGTACATCATTTTATACGTTTCCGCAAATGCAAACTGCACTGAAATATAACCAAGAAGTCCATTTTGTCCATCGCCGGCAAACCTCAGTAATGTGGTGGGATTGACAAATGGAGGTGTAGAGTTTTTTACTGGCTTATTTCTGGTGTCAAAGAGGTCAAATTGTGCATGTTTCAAAAGTTTTGTTTTGTTCCAATGAATTTATACCCCTCTAGCAACAAAGTTCAAGTTTTGTTTTGTTCCAAGGAATTTGTACCAATGGAGTAGAGTAACAATGGTCATCCATAGGTCAAATATTTGAACATCAGTCATTTGTAGTTTTTTCAGAGATGTGCCTATTTGTATTGGGTCCTCTTCATGTAAGAATACAATTTGTACATATAACGTTATTTTAAATTTCTCCCAATGTTGAATGCATAGTTCTACTTAAATTTTCCCATTAAAAAAAAACATTATGGTTGGTCCTTGTAGCTAGAGATCAAGGTGGCTGTAAGAGTTGTACACCAAACAATCTTTAATGCCATGCCATGAGCTATAGAAAAAATTCAATAAAAGCTCGCAAAACTTGCAAAAACTTACTCGCAAATTGCCAAGCCCCGATCGCTACCATTGATTGGCTTCTTTATGTTGCCCTAAATAGGCCTTTCTTGTGATTCAGGGTCACACTGCTCCAACTATTGGTGTTGATTACTAGCCTTCTAATGGTCTCGATCCAAGCTAACTTTACGTGACTTGCATGCATGGTATTAGCCCAAGGTCATTGAGATAACTCGAGGTCAACACATATGCAAATTTGTGTGTTTCTACTTCAAAGTTCTACCAAAACCCTAAACCCTAACATCTACACAAGTCCTATGATATCATGAATTGAGACTTTGGTGCAATGGATAATTCATGACATTACTGTTCTAACCCCTAGGTTTTGGTGTAATTAATTTGCATGTATGAATTATCTCAAAATGTAGGGTTCACCTATATTCATTCGTCCACTATTTTTCATGACTTATAGTAATTTTGATGCAATCATTTGATTCATGAGAGATCATATGCAAGCAATGATTTGATTCATGAATTATTTGATCATATGCAAGCTTATTTGATTCATGAAAGATCATATGCAATGATTTGATTCATGAATTATTTGATCATATGCAAGCTTATATGTTTCTACCTCTAAGTTCTACCTGAACCATTTTAAATTTGCATATGATTAAAAATAGAAGTGCAATCATGACATTTTTTATACCCCACAAAATCTATAGATCAGACACAGCAATGGTGCCATAATCACAACTCTAAGCATTTAAAAATACCTACACATTGGCATTTAAGCTGCTAAGCAATTCTCTAAACACCTAAAATAATGATGCTTTCTTGATCCATCCAATGTAAGGATTGGATAGAGTAGCCATGCCATCCTGGAAGCCCTAGACCAGTGTGAGGAACTTTTCAGGTCATCTCTCCACCGGCCAAAAAATCAACGCACACTCGCAAGCTATCTAAGAATACTGGTGGTATAAGCCTAAATATCATCGATATATATGATAGTTATACCGTCAGTATGTAGGTTTATATTGATACTGATTTTATAAATATACCAGTGGTATATGGGGTTATATTGATGTTTTAATTCCCAGTTAATAGGTCATCACCAAATATGCCATAATTTCCCATTGCTAATGTGATATCATAATTTTGTTAGGTGATGACATAAAACTTTACATAGTCATGTGATTTGGTAATCCCTAGATGACTTCAATAGGAACTAGCTAGGTGAGTTTGAGAAAGGGCTCAATTGGCTTTGTGGAGTTAAATCTCATCCAAGATAAACTTAGCTATGCTAATCTATGCTACACCAACCATCACAATGATGAGAAATCATGATTTCTTTTCTTAGTTCTTTGTAATGTGTTGGGGTTAGTATGTGTCGATAAAGAGGCTTTCATATGAAAAACAAGTGGTTTTGAACAAGGAGATCAAAACTATCAAATGCAAGTGCCAAAATTTGTGTGTAATCAAACAAGCATGTGGAGCTCAAAAAATGGGTTATTTTCAGTTCTAGACTACCTCCAGATTCTTCCTGGATCAAAAGTTGTGGCTTGATCAACAAGAGGGGTCAAAAGGGTGATGTGGTAGTCAGGTGCACATGTAGTGTCTATCTATGTAGAGCAATACTTGCAAAGAAAATGAAGATGTGGTAGGTGTGGTAAACATGGAAAGCGCACAGTGTTCCTTGTAGTCCAGGTAACCGCACCAAGCTGGCACTATGTGTGCCACATGGCATTGATGATATGGAAATTTTGATGTGGACTGTGCTGATGCCCTATGATGTGGTAATGATGATATGGACTACTATGTATACTAATGATGTGGCATTGTGGGTTATTAATGACATGCAAATTTGCTCATGTGATAAATTGTGACCTAGGCCATGTCCTATGGGTGTGTGGAGTACCCTAGGATCTTGCTATTTGCACCTAGAAAGCTTGCCATGCGGCCTTATCTTTTGAGAAAGAAGGAGAATCGGTCAATGTTCCATAGGGATCCAACTAATTGAGAGTCTTTCACTGAGGAGTCATATGGAAATGGTGACACACCATAGGTTTTTGATAAAGGACTCAAGTGGAAAACATATGCTATTGAAGATGGCTATCTGCTCTATGAGGTAGAGTATGTGTCACGAATAATAACAACATTAGGCACTAAATTCTTTTTGAATGTCATGATAGTTCGAGTGCTGGACACCCGGGAATTCAGAAGACATATGTGCTTCTGAAAAGACAATTCTTTTGGCTTGGAATAAGTAAGGACGTCCAAGATTATGTATTGAAATGCCAAAAATGCCACGTCAATAAGGCTGAACGCCTTAAGGTAGGAGGTCTCCTACACCCATTGGAGATTCCATCTGGCAAATGGGAAATCATCTCCATGGATTTCATTGTGGGATTACCTAGGACACAGAGGGGGCACAACTCCATGTGGGTAATTATGGATCGGTTGACCAAGATGGTTCATTTTATTCCTGTTAATGAAGATGTTAAAACTCCAAAATTAGCTAGGCTATTTGTGGAGCATATCTATAGAGTGTATGGGCTACCGGCCGGTATTGTTAGTGATTGGGATAGCAAATTTAACAGCCATTTTTGGAGGGTTTTGTTTAAGAGGTTAGAAACTTCATTGAATATGAGCATCGCGGATCATCCACAGAGTGATGGTGAAACTAAAAGTCAATCAGATTATTGAGAATATGCTTCGAGCATATGTAAGTAAACAACAAACTAATTAGAAACAATATCTGCCCATATGAGAATTTGCATATAACAGTGCCAAACATTCAGCTACAGGTTTTAGTCCATTCATGATGATGTATGGATTTCAACCAAGAGTCCCAATGACGGGACTCGAAAAGAGAAGGTTCAAGTGGCCAAAGACTTTCTTGAAGATATGAATCAAACACTTAAATTAGCTAAACATAGCATAAGAAGAGCTCAAGATAGAGCAAGAAGTTATGTAAACCCCCACTGTAGAAGGTCAGAGTTTGAAGTAAATGAGAGAGTCTACCTCAAGGTACCTGAATCTTTAGAATCTCTAAAGACAGGTAAATGTCTGAATTAGCTGTCTCCTAGGTATTGTGGACCATTCACAATACTTAAGAGGATTGAAGAACGTGCTTACAAATTAGCCTTCCCTGAGGGATGTAGAGTACATCTAGTTTTTCATGTTAGTAGGCTAAAAAGAAAATTAGGAGATGATGATAATCTCATTAGAAATGAAGTCCTAGTTGAACTCATTGAACCTGCATCTTTACCACACGAACCCGAAAGAATTTTAGATAGAAAAGAAAAAAGAACATGACATACAATATGGCAAGAATGTTTGGTTAAGTTGGAAAGATAGACATGAAGAGAGTTCAACACGGGAAAGGGTAAGCAATCTCAAGAGGAGGTTTCCCAATCTTGTTTTCGAGGACGTAAACCATTCTTAAGGGGAAGGGAATGTTATGTCAACCATAATGGCATAAAGCTGAGGGAGAAGACCAAGAGGGCTTGATAGTGTGACAGTGGACATGCAAATTAATACCTAGGCAAAATAGATCTAGCATTAAGAGGGATGCCAAGAAAGGTTAAAAGAGTAAGGGCCTTGGAAATGACACTTGGCATCATAAGAAGTCCACATGGCATGCACTGGGTTCAAGGGAGACCTCCAGAGAGAGGCTCCACAAAGGAAACATTAGAAATAAGGGAGCACCATGGCTAGGTGCAGAACTAGAAAAGCCCTCGGAGGTGTATCAGAGAGAGAGATTTATTTAAATAGGCCAAAGCACTAAATAATTGAGTTGTTTTCTAGGTTACTTTAAGGGATATAATATATAATATTGCAAAGTCAATGTAGCAATAGTCTTGAATCCATTCCCTCTTCCATTTACTCCAACTTTCTCTTGAATGCAATTGATGTCCTCTTACTTGGATGAGTTTACTGGTTCTAATCAAGTTTGATGGCATCTGAATATAAAGAGAAGATAATCTTTATCAGAAAGTTGGGAGCCTTTGCTTCTAGCATTATGAATTTTGATCTAAAAAATGCCTTGGCAACCTTTCAGAGAATGGTGATGAGTTTTTTCAAGATTTTTTGCAAACATTCATGCATGTTTTCATAAGTGATTTTAGTATGATTCGGTAATAAGAATAAGCACTTGCAGCATTTAAGCGTCTCTCTCACTTGCTCTGCTAATTAGCTACTAAGTCTTAACCCAACGTAGTGTGGGATTTGTGTTAAGAGTGGTTGATCTTAGGTCACATTATCTCATCAGAAGTTAATCTGGCTAAAGTGGTGGTCATTCGAGTGGCTCTAGTTTTGCAAACAAAGCATAGCACTTATTTGAAAATCTTGACATGTTTATGATTTTTGGAAAGTGTTAAGATACAATCTCGATTAAGCTTTAGGACTACCCTAATCTAAGGGCTTTAAAAAATGTTTTCCATGGGGTTGATGTGTTTGGTTTCAATTGGTTGGTTATAGCCAATGCAGTGGTGGGCGTGGCTAATTTCTATGATCGTGATGGGGTCATGATGGTTGAGGCAGGCCACTATGCCTATAACAATTTTAACCATCCTGATGGTTGACGTATGCCACTTTTCTGCATGCAATGCCGCATGTTTCACATCACCAACTAGCACCATGGTTACAATATATAACTATAGACTTTATGCCTGCATAGGTTGACATGGCCATCGCAATGGTTGACTTGGTCCTCACTTGGTTCATGCAAGTGTGTTGCAATAATCGTGATAAAATTGGCATGGTCCTATGTATTCCACCAAGAATCTTGTTCATGGCTTCAAAGATGTGCGGGCAATGCTACGTGTAAAACCAACATGGTGATCATACTAGATTAAATATAGCATCTAAGTCCATGTGGCATGTCACTGATGTATCGTTAGCATTGGCGCAATGAAGGACTCTATAGCGAGATAACGATTTAGTCTGGCAAAAATTTCATTGTGGTAAGAATTAGGGCCTTGCCTTCCACACCGCAAAAAAAAAAAGCCGATGAGCATGTGGGCTATATTCCATGTCATCGCAACCCACCATAGATTTCGTAATTTCCCCATCTGTGCACATCACGGCATGCCCTAAAAGTAGTTTTGCAATTGGCCACAACCGATCTTGCATATCCATGTGTGCGTGTGTGTGTGTAGATATACATATAGATATGCATACATACATACATACATACATACATGCATGCACTGCCCCCCCATACACACACATTTTCTAGTATGTACATAGTATACATGTAATAATTGTACTTATTTTCAAATAAAAATTGAAATAGAATACATGTAATATATTGTACTTATACATAGTATACATGTAATATGTTGTACTTGTTTTTTCAAATAAAAATTGAAATAGAATACAGATCGACTCTTCAATGCATTTCTACCACTAACTTGTCCTCTTTCTTTGATGTATGATGGTTTGATGATGAGGGTTGAAAATTGGAAGTTATAAATGTGATAGACAAATACTTCAAAGAATGATGCCAAATTTCATGTTATCATGGTTCCAATTATGTAACCATTACAAAAACATCGTGACACATCAATATTAGCCATACTCCACTAGCTAGCCCACTAAGCCAAAATGGGGCATTGGATGCAAATTTTTGACCTCATGTGCACCAACAATAAGCTTTGTACGGATTCATTGCTAAAACGTGGGTGTGACTTGTCGACAAAGTTATATTTTGGCCTTTGTTAACTTCGTGACTTTTCAAAACAAAGAAATACATTTTCAAGATCTTAAGAATGAATTACTCACCTAACATGCCCGTTTATAGATCAAGATAGGACCTTCTAGAAAAAGGTGTCTCATAACTTGCCAAGACTAAGGATGGTTTGAACCTTTGGATCGACTCCCTTGTTGATGTACTAACCATGATTCAAAAAGCTCCTTAAGGCACCCTTCTCCATATACATGGGTGTCAAACTAGCGTCTAAATGAAGATGCAAGGTTGCCCTTCAAGATAGATTCGGCCATCTTGATTCATAGGAAAGGGAGAAAGGCCTCCAAGAGGCCATTTGAAGAAGTCACGTTTTTCAAGGCAAGGGACTTAGGTGGGGTTGACACCATGTGCTTGGACAAGGAGGAAGAAAATGGAGGGGAGCATGGTTGTCGGGGAGGTCGTTCATACCACGCAGTAGCACCTGGTGATCATGATATAAGTAAAGGTAGCACCCCATTTCTACCTGAAAACGTGATTGGTTTAGTGGCCGAGGGAATAGTTAATGAGCAATTGGTAGAGGTTCCATCTCCAAGTAGCGTGTTTGCTGCCTTTTATTTTTGTTAGCACTGCCTTCGAGGCAGCGCTATAGTTACACTTTTGTAAAAAAGTGTCCCGTACAGTTTCTTCCCAAGTGGCCCCCTTCCATTTTGGTCTCTCTCTCTCTCCCTCACGTATGCACAGAGTCACACAGTTTGCAAATCATTAGAACTTTCCTATGCACGGGCTTCCATCATAGGTGTTGCAAAGTAATCATCCAATCATCTTGACAATTGTTCTCCTTTGACTGTACCCACTTGTTTTGCTTGCCGAAGGAGTACTCTCCACGTGTGGGCCCGTCCTTTAGCTTTGTTGGTGTGAGCGCGTTGCCGTCCTCGCATCTTTCCAACTTTGATCGTGAATTCTCTGCGACTTTGGACTCTCGACAATTCAGTAGAGGCCGATTTTAAAAGCTTCAGAGCATTTCTGTGTTTAAAAGCTTCAGAGCATTTCCATACCTCCTAGCCTTCAGAGCATTTCTAATATACCTTTACCTACCTTCAGAGGATTTTCATACCTCTAGAGAGCCTTTCATACCTTCAGCACCTATCAACCTCGCTCTCTCTCTTCCTTATACTCCCAATATGCTGCGTATTTCACTCCCCATTTACCTCTTCCTTCTAATAATTTCCTCCTCCCCCGCAGCTTTCTCGGATACCCAGTACGTCGTCGTTAACAACGCTCAGAATGAGGCCGGCGGGAGTAAGTTCGACCAGCTCATCGGATCACCCGGAGCTCAAAATATTCTTGCCTCCGCAAGTCAATTTATCCAAAACACTTTCTACGGAGGAGATCCCAGTATCCCCGAGAAGCAAGTCAACAAAGTGACCCTCTATGTGGACGACGTGCCTTCAAACGGTGCGGTGGCGATCACAGAGGGAGACGGTGTTGATCAGTCTGCTATACATCTAAGCGAGAGCTACGTGGGCAGCTTCAGCGGGGACGTTGTAACGGAGGTCAAAGGGGTGCTGTATCACGAAATGACCCATGTATGGCAATGGAACGGGCAGGGGACTGCGGACAGCGGGCTGATAGAAGGAATGGCCGATTACATTCGGCTGACGGCAGGGTTTGTTCCGCTTGATGGACACTGGGTGAAGCCTGGGCAGGGCAATGCGTGGAATCAAGGCTACGATGTCACGGCTTATTTTCTGCAATATTGCGAGAGCCTGAAGGCGGGGTTCGTGAGGAGCCTGAATGCCAAGCTAGCCACCGGGTGGGACGTTAGCTACTTTCAAGATTTGCTTGGGCAAACTGTGGACCAATTGTGGCAAAGCTACAAGCAAAAATATGGCATGTGAGTGGTCTTGCAAGCCATAATATGGGGCTTCAATCGAAACGATATGACATTTACTCTTTCACCATGCTGTCGGAACACTAATGTCAGAACTTGGCTTCCTCCTAAGAAATATGAATAAAACTTGGCCCCCTTCCATTTTATTCAGCATTGGACTCTAGATCCATGTGTCCATAAGTTTGCTCATTTATACTTCCCCTTTTCCTATAGTAAAAGCCCTTAATCTCAGGAAATCATTCCGCCATTAGTTGCCCATTTTCCTATTCTAAAGGCCCTTCATCTCAAAATATCAATCCACACATATCTTAATGTAAGGAGAGAAGCAATTGAACATACCTTTACTTTTCAATTTAAAAATTCAATCAATTTCTAAGGTGAAAATGTGACGTAGCTAAGGTTAAAGGGATAGCCTTGTTTTTAATTCTTACCCTTACAAATAAGAGGGGAGGGCCCCTCCCTCTCATGATAGAGGGAAATCCTCATTAGTTCCTCTCCTATTTACTTTTCCCCTTGCCTTTCCACCCCTCCAATAATGAATACATGTTCAAATTCTGTTCAATTAGGGGAATTTATCAATATTGTGTGATTTAAGCTTTTTTTTGTGTGTAATTTGAGCACAATTAATCGTGCGTAAGGATTCTCCCAGGTTCATATTAGAAGTAGATATCACTGTAACCCCCAAAGTGAACATTCTGAAGTTGGAGGGTTCAATTGAAGCTGGGATACAAGATTTGGGAGGACTTTCAAAGAAAAATGGAAGCTCTTATTGACGGCTACTTCTAGCAGAGAAGAATGGCAAAATTTTGTATTGTGTCACCGTGGAGAGATGCGCCTATTCTAACTGGTTTTTTAAACGTTTTCTCCTTATTCTAGCAAGCATTAGTGCTTAAATTTCATCAGCAGAAAGCTCACAGTATCATCCAACTATGACTAAGAGGGTTTTGAAAAATTGTCTCCCAACAGGTAGATTTTAAGCTAGATTGGCGAGCGAAGAATGAAGCAGCACGGCTGCTCATAGTAAAATTCCGTCAATCCCAATAGTGAAGAGGTGCGTCCTAGAGTGGGGAAACTGGATCCATAAGCATTTTGAAAGTTAACGGTTTGATCTAGAGAAATTGATGCTACAAGATTCAGGCAGAATTGGGAAAAATGGGAGAGATATGGAAGAAGGTTGAAGAAGATGATGAGGTGGCAGCCTAGGAGTCTAAAAGCTCAAGAAGGATCATGGCTCTGATACCAAATGTTAGAACATGGGGGAGAATAGATGCATTGTGGCAAGAGGAGTGAGAACACAAAAGATGTAGCAATGGGTGTTCTATTCATTGTGAGAGGGAAGTCCCTCTTTTATAGAAATAGAGAGAGGGTGTACTAAATCAATGGCACCTCTCCCACATCAGTGGAGGTAGCTCCTAAATCATAGGAACTCCACAATCATAGGCACCACTCCTTATGGGGGCCTTTGCATTACATCATCACCTCTGTCATGGCCTATGGCACTAAGTGTGCCTCTTCTACATACACACAGACAACCATATGACTGCTAGTGGATGCACACATGCTCCTAGCAAGCCCTTAATCACACATATCCCAACAAGAAGGATTGGCAACTGAAAATTAAAATTACTGAATGTGATAAACTTGAATACTTCAGAAAATGATACAAATTTTCATGCGATCATGGTTCCAATTATGTATCCATTATAGCAATACTATAGCTCAGTGTTCTCTTTAATTTGGTTTGCAACAGCTTGGATGTAGATAAATTGCATGGGTGCATCACCACCAGCCACACCCACCAATCGACCCACTAAGACAAAATGGGACACTGCATTAGATTTTAGGCCTCATGTGCACCATTTATAATCTAGGTAAGGCTGTATTGCTGTACAACATTTTTATCAAATTGCATGTGGCCCTCTCTTGACATTTTTCAAACCTTATCACTGAATCAGAGGGATAATGCTCTCTTTTATAAATCATGAAAGGACCTTCTAGGAAACGTTGCCTCATGACTTGTCAATAATAATGATGGTATGAACTTTAAGCTAAATGCAATCTTGGGTGTAGCCATTTTTGTGAGGTTTAGGGCATTTATATAAGTAACTTGCCTGACACATAAATTATGTATTTCCCAAACAAAATTATACAAACTTGGTCTCCAAGCAATATTGCGCATTCCAACCTCGAATGCAAGACAAAAACTTTATGAAATTAACATTTGGAATGAGACTGTTAAATCATAACAAGCGCTATGTTGCATGTGAAGCATGCATCTTAAATTTGTTCTACACATACATGCAGCCATGTAATCATGAAAAAGTATACTACTTGAGATTCCACTTAACCAAAGGACACACCTAATTAATAAATAATATTAATTGGTATGGTTTAAGGGAGCTCCAATATTTTGTGAATATCATGCACACCTATTCAAGGGCCTGCTCCATAACTTTTTCTTGATTTGTTTAAAACTAAAAATGATTAAAGAAATGGAATCCACACTTATGGTACTAATGCATGGTGCTCTTAAAACATTCATCTTTGGCCATTTTGGTGTCTTTATTCACCCTACAATGGATGAATTCGAAAATATTCAATTCATGCATATGTGAGATCTCTGAATAATCCAACACTACTTGTCATTTATCATTTCTTTTTTTCCTTGCACCTTCTTGCTATAAGACCCATAAGCATATCAAAGGTCATTGCATTTCATATTCCATAGCATTAAACACAATAGCATGCCCTTTGGCATGTTTTTTTAATAAAACAATTTAGGCTACATTATAATATCCAATTTGTTGACACATATCATCAAGGAGGGACCTGAAACATGGTAGCTAAAATTTCAAATGCCCTACATGGGCTTTCAAATCATCATGCCTCCTGATCTGGTAAGTATTATTTATATTAGAGTTGAAAAACTTACACCTAGTGAGTAGAACAACTCAGCCATTGCTAAGAGAAAAAGGTAAAGAAAGAGATTACATACAGATAATTTATAATAACTCAGTAATTTCTAAGAGCCTCATCAAGCAAAAATTGAACAAAAGAGATTACATATACATCCAAAGACGGTTTATAAAAACTAACAACTCAACAAATTGCTGAGAGACTCATGGAGCAAAAATTGAACAAAAGAGATTACATTTATAAGAACTTGACAATTGCTGAGAGCCTTAGAGCCTAAAAGTTTACATCATCGAGCAAAAATTTAAGAAAAGAGATTACATTTACATCCAAAGACAATTTATAAAAACTAACAGCTTGGCATTTGTTGAGAGCGTCATGGAGAAAATTTTGAACAAAAGAGATTACAGTTATAAAAAGTCAACAATTGCTGAGAGTCTTAGAGTCCAAAAGATTACCTTTGGTAAGGATAACCCCTTAGCCATTGTTGAGTGGTTATAAGCCTCGTCCAAATTTTTGGGGAGCCAATTAAGGAGACGATGGAGAGGCCCATGGCCATGCACAAATGCAGGACTTAGAATTTGGTCCCCACAAACAACACGACAAAACTCTGCTCTACAAATCCTTATCCATTCATTAATGTCTCCAAGGAATCCATAGGGCATAGCCATAAAGAGGCCACCTGTGTGCATGCCATCCAAAGTGGCAACATGGATATGTGGGGAGAATCAATGGAGATTATGAAGACATTCCACAAGAGTAGGCATTTTAAGTCCTGGGAGTGCAACACTATGACATTGTACGAGAAAGGAGACAAGATTGGGATCATGTTATATCAAGGGGGGGTAGTAATGAACTTAACTGTTTTTCCTATAGTTCTTGGCATAGTGAAAAGAGTGGGTGAGCAATGGAGCGGATAAGCAGGAGAGCAGATGAGTGGATGAGAGCTGGAGGAGGGAGTGTGGAGCAAGGTAGCCAATCAACAATGAATGAGAGCTAGAAAGGGATCATGGAGCAAAGTAGCCAAATCATGTTCTGGGACACGCTTAAATAATAATAGTGGCACTCTAATATTAATGAGCCACCTTATGTTAATCAAAAGTCAAGCCACCATGGTGACTGGAGGCTCAGTTGTGCCATCCAAATAATCATGAGCCATCTTAATAAACCACGTTAAATTAATCAAAATCCAAGCCAAGGTGAATGGAGGCCTAGTAGTGCCATCCAAATAATCATGAGACATCTTCAATTCATCAAAATTTGAGCTGCCAATTAGTCGCATGCTTGGCTGTCTGAGTAGTGTTGTATGTTGTAGACATTCTTTACCATGCAAAGCTTCATTAAAAGACCTTAAAACATAGGAAAATTTTTCCTTCTCGTAAAGTTGAGGACACCACGGTGACTAAGATTGCTTGTTTTGCCCCCAAAAAAACCACCACAATACAAGCCGTCCAATTATAGAATCATGAGCCACTATTTTATCTCTAGGGGCTGCACTAAACATAATTGAGAATTGTTTTGCCCCAAAAATAATCACATGCAAGCCCATGCAATCACATGACACCATGGTGTGATTGGTAATTAACTACACTAAACATAATCTAGATGTCCAAATAATCACGAAGGAGCTGCCATGATGGTGATTACTAATTAAGTGGCAATTTAATTGCATGCCAGACTAGATTGCTTGTTTTGACCCAAAAATAATCGTTGACATGCAAGACCATCCAATTATAAAATCATAAGCCACTATTTAATCTCATGCCACACGATGGTTGGTCATTAACTGCACTAAAAAATATTTTTCCCAAACATAATTGCATGCAAGTCTGACATGCAATCACATGCCGCCACGGTGATTGGTAGTTCATCAATGACTGCAAAATGTAGAACATATTGGACATTGATAAAGATGAAATGATAGAGCAATGAATGCAGAAAACCAGAGCATTTATGCAAGAGCTATAAAAGAGCTTCGAGACAAGAAAGGATGCATATCAGGTAGAGAGCAACCAGGGTGGAGGAGACAATGAGAATGTGTAATTTTTGAAGGATATGTACAATTACACTAGGGCTCTGCAAGAGCTTACCATGGCTCTTGAAAGTTTTAACAAGCATTCCTCCATCCTATCTGAAACCTAGTAAATAGTGGATCTCTTTGAACATGCCTACACAGAAGCTGCTATAGAATTTCACCAGGTTCAAGGGTAGCTGATAAAATCAGATACATCTATTGCATTGCTATTACAATGGGTGATAATCAAGAGGAGGTGCTATAGGATGATGTACGCACCCTCAGAATGAGGCAAGAGGAAATTAAGAAATAGCTTGCTAATGCACAGGGTCAGACTATGGTATTGATAGCTGCTGCAATAGTTAAAGCGAACGACTATCCCTTGAGATATGGTCACGGGTAAGAAGTGAACGGGTTGTCATCAGCACATCATAGATGAGTGCATGATACGATGGCACGAGCCATTGGGTACACTATATGTGAATCATCAAACTAGCTAATGCCAGTTTGAACCATGTTCTAAATAGCTTCCTCATAGCTTCTAAGACATTGTACAAGACTATTATGCTGGTAGGGGGCTAACATTCACTATTGTTGGAAAAAAGGCAATTGAATGCAAATTTGGCATCCCCTCGGCCATACACTTGCAACCACTATAGGCTTTTAGCCAATATCTATGGGTTGCAAGGTAGGTCATGTAGATCGCTAGGCTTAAGGAATTCTAACATAGGGATTTTGTTGGAAAGATAGTGGTAAATCACACCCATGCCATAAAATTATATACAATGGTGTGGTATGCAAGTGTTAGAATATCGGCATCATCCTCGAGGACAATGTCCCCATGAAAATATTCCATAGATGCGGTCACGCTTTGCATGTGTTTTACTTTGGGGTGTTTGTGAATGCAAACTCGTGTTGCAAAGAACCTGGTTGTGGTTGCCCATTGCCCACATCATGGAAAGATTAATCATGCCTACCTATTGCATCTATCTATAGCAAGAGATGAGATGCTATAGCAAAAATAACCAGATGGTTCTACCAGACAAAAAAAAAGAGCCTTGACCAACCCATTGAAAGAAGGAAGACTGAAGCAAAGAAGTCCAAGCTCAAGCCTAAAAAAGAAGGGCCGATCCCCCCAAGAAGGGAACCTAAAGGGAAGAAGTCCAAGCTCTAGCCTCAAGAAGAAGGGCCAATTATTCCAAGAAACAAAGCCCACGAGATTGAAGACCTCGGAACCTACTTCAAACTCAAGGGTGAATTCCTTGCTAAGGAGGAAGGAGCTCTCACATTCAAAAGTGCTTGTGTGACTTTTAGTTAGTGCAAGGTAGGTCAGAAAACTTCAGGTCATCTACACCAAGCCATGGGATCTAACCTGCTCATTTGAATTTTGGAGAGGTTGGGATAAAAACAACTATCCAATACAAAGAGTGAAGCTTTGGAGCCATATGATGGCCAATGATACTTACAAAATACAATGTCTCCACCAACCTCTCACTGTTGCTATCAAGTAGCTCCATGTGCTAGGGTCTCTCTTAAGCTCTTTCTTTGTAAAGCTCCTCATTTCCCGAGTCTCAATCTAAGAAGCAAGTATAGTATCCCATTGTTTGTTTCTAGTACCATGAAAATGATTTGGAAATATTATGAAATATGAAGCATATACAAAGGGTGTAGCTTACAAGGACTGAATTATTATATTACAAATTTATCCTCCAGTCTTTAAGTTTATGAATAGAAATCACACATCTCGGATCCTCTTTTGGTCAGAACTCCTTGTCTCCAAAAGGTCCAAGGCTATCATATTTCCTTTACAAGAAGCATAGTAATTATTTTCTTCACCCTAGGGCCTGGCTTGGGGAGTAATTCCTAATCCTTGTGCTCAAAAGGTAGGGGGTATATGGGAATACTCGTGAGGTGAAGGCACCTCGAATCTCTTTAGAAAGAATTATTATGTTTCTTCTCAAGGAACGTTGATAACCTTGGACTTTGTTGAGTCAGCGATTGTTGAGTATGTAGGACCGAAAGCAAAGTTAGGTTGTATGGTTATAGTTCATGAACTTAAATACTGGAGAATTTTTTTGTCTAGACACTTCAGTCACACGGTGAGCTACAACCTTCAAATACGTTTGGGATTGGAGCATTATCCATACCATTTTGCAAATCATTATCATAGCACTATGGTGATGAAATAATCTAGGAAGCATGGGAAACGAGACTTAGGATTCTATATCAATTGCTTGGAGGCAATATTTGATACATTTGTTAAAAAATTATTATACTCCCAAAAGCCTTTAGCAAGTATGAGGGTTTCATGCTTACATGATGCATCACGATGTCACATGATGTGGTTCATGATGATGTAACATGATACAATGCATGACGATGCTACATGATAGGATGCATAGGGCATATGTACAATCAGTTCCATGGAAATTTTAGAACGTAGTATCAAGAGCCTTAAAAGTGAGACTCAAAATTTTACTTTATTACATCAATATAACAAATTTATGTACAAAGAAATCATATCTATAAATAATTTATTTTCTATTACTACTCTCCAGCAAGGTTCATCTCTTCGATGGACCACATAGCCAACTAGTCACCCATCACAACCAAACACTTGGATTTGTCACATTTCATCTTCAAGTGTGAGACACTCCGATGGGTTTCCTTCCATCATGTTATGATCAATGTGTAACACAATGGATTGCAAAAGTGAATAGTTAGGCATGCGAACACCCAAATTGAAATATTTATCAGCATCAAACAAAACTACACCATTTTGGTGATAATCCAACCAAGGGAAAACACATCGGATTGTGGATTCCATCTCCCCTGTAGTGCAAAAAACCCATAACTTTGGTAGTACAAGCTAACATTGATCCCTCATTGATCTTGCTTATTTTGGAGAATCCATGGTGCCCAACCCTCATCACTCTCACCTTACAATTGCTTCATTTTTTTGAAGGCCTTCCTATGCTCCTATGAAATATCTTGTTCCATTCCCAATCAATGATTCTAACTAGACATGCACCATTTGAGGTAAAATCTAGCAAGATGTTGCTAGGGGGCAAGTTTGTATTGAACCATTGGGCTTTGATACAAGCGTGCTAGTCTAGCAAGGAGAACATGAATCAAATGGTGCACCTTGGTACAAAAGAATTTAATTCTCTACACCAAGTCTCCTCCATTGATTGCATCGTCGAGCTTGCCTTTTACTTGCGCGCTCAAAATTACTGCTCCCTTCAAGTGCACATCATGCTAGCATCCAGGAAAATTTGAGAAAGGCTCCCACTATTAAAGTATGTTGTAATGGTGTAGAGGGGTTGCTCAGCAACAACTCAAATGAGGATAGGGTGTGTTGTTGCATGGCCACCTCTCTTCATGCTTCTCATCTAATAGTCTCAACAACACCCTTATACCACTTACCAGCATACCATATGTGTTGTAATAGGCCGATCTGGCAGACAAACCCATACGGCTCGAGATCCAAACTTTTGACCGAACTAGATCTCTTTCTATGTGATAAATGTCACAAAAGTAACATTTCTTATGTGACTAGCTCGCTGTAGCTCTTGCGTGTCGGTTCCTTGCACTTTCCCTTTCAAGACGATCGTGCCTCCTTCCTCATCTTGCTTAGCTTACTCCTCCACCATCTAAAACATTAATGCTCACTTCTTCTTCCAACTCCAATCATGAGGATCTTCGTGTTAAATTGTAAGAATTTACTTTCATGCAAATCCCATATTGCATCCCATCATTTCATCTACGATGAACAAACATCATCGATAAATGACGGTCTTGTAGCAAATGATTCCCTGAACTGTGTGTAGACATTTCCAATGAGGGATTCAATCCAAATCAATGGACTCCCATTTTACAATGCTGACAAGCACACATCTACTTCTAGCAACCTCTTCATGTCCTCTATAGCCTTGCTTTTCAAATCATATAGTTTATATGTACTCTCTATTGTGGCGTCCACCTCTCTCAACAAAAATGCAATTTGTTTGCTCTAGCACTTGTTCTATAACACAAACCCTTTGCACTTCGAGCTAGTGTTACCTTGATTGGACTTCATCTTATAGAAAAATCAGTGTTGAAGTTTGAGAATTGCATATAATATTTGCATATACAAAATCCAAGTCACTGAATTCATGTATTTAACATGATACAGAATGCATGCAAAAGAAAAAAAATGACAAAACCACCTCCCTCTTCAAGAGAGTCCATGAACCTACACCTCAAGAGTAGTCTCATCTAGCCCCATGCCTTGTCAGTGTAAGGACTAAGAACCAATCCCTAGGCTAAGGCCTTTAAGAGAAGAGAGGAAATTTACCTCTCAAATCCAAAGCAACATAAAATTCCCAGGCGTGGTGAAAAGAGTGCTACTAGTAGCGGTATTCCATCATCATTGTTAATGGAGGCAAAGTACGCTACCGGTGGTAAAGTTAACATTACTACTTGTACTAGACCCTGTACCATCCACAAGAATGATAACGTCGGCCTTCTAATATCTTGCCAAGTCTACCACCACTGGTACAATCATCTTTATTGGCACTAGAACTCATTCTACTAATTGTAATTATTTATTTATTAGTGTTGCCCCCAAAAAAAACCACCACTGGTACAATCATCTTTATTGGCACTAGAACTCATTGCTTGTTTTGCCCCCAAAAAAACCACCACAATGCAAGCCGTCCAATTATAGAATCATGAGCCACTATTTTATCTCTCGATGTTGCACTAAACATAATTGAGAATTGTTTTGCCCCAAAAATAATCACATGCAAGCCCATGCAATCACATGACACCATGGTGTGACTGGTAACTAACTACACTAAACATAATCTCGATGTCCAAATAATCACGAAGGAGCTGCCATGATGGTGATTACTAATTAAGTGGCAATTTAATTGCATGCCAGACTAGATTGCTTGTTTTGACCCAAAAATAATCGTTGACATGCAAGACCATCCAATTATAAAATCATAAGCCGCTATTTAATCTCATGCCACACGATGGTTGGTCATTAACTGCACTAAAAAATATTTTTCCCAAACATAATTGCATGCAAGTCTGACATGCAATCACATGCCGCCACGGTGATTGGTAGTTCATCAATGACTGCAAAATGTAGAACATATTGGACATTGATAAAGATGAAATGATAGAGCAATGAATGCAGAAAACCAGAGCATTTATGCAAGAGCTATGAAAGAGCTTCGAGACAAGAAAGGATGCATATCAGGTAGAGAGCAACCAGGGTGGAGGAGACAATGAGAATGTGTAATTTTTGAAGGATATGTACAATTACACTAGGGCTCTGCAAGAGCTTACCATGGCTCTTGAAAGTTTTAACAAGCATTCCTCCATCCTATTTGAAACCTAGTAAATAGTGGATCTCTTTGAACATGCCTACACAGAAGCTACTATAGAATTTCACCAGGTTCAAGGGTAGCTGATAAAATCAGATACATCTATTGCATTGCTATTGCAATGGGTGAGAATCAAGAGAAGGTGCTATAGGATGATGTACGCACCCTCAGAATGAGGCCGGAGGAAATTAAGAAATAGCTTGCTAATGCACAGGGTTAGACTATGGTATTGATAGCTGCTGCAATAGTTAAAGCGAACGACTATCCCTTGAGATATGGTAGGGTAAGAAGCGAACGGGTTGTCATCAGCACATCATAGATGAGTGCATGATACGATGGCACGAGCCATTGGGTACACTACATGTGACTCATCAAACTAGCTAATGCCAGTTTGAACCATGTTCTAAATAACTTCTAAGACATTGTACAAGACTATTATGCTGGTAGGGGGCTAACATTCACTATTGAGGTAGGTCATGTAGATCGCTAGGCTTAAGGAGTTCTAACATAGGGATTTTGTTGGAAAGATAGTGGATTCTTGGATAAATCGCACCCATGCCATAAAATTATATACAATGGTGTGGTATGCGAGTGTTAGAATATCGGCATCATCCTCGAGGACAATGTCCCCATGAAAATATTCCATAGATACGGTCACGCTCTGCATGTGTTTTACTTTGGGGTGTTTGTGAATGCAAACTCGTGTTGCAAAGAACCTGGTTGTGGTTGCCCATTGCACACATCATGGAAAGATTAATCATGCCTACCTATTGCATCTATCTATAGTAAGAGATTAGATGCTATAGCAAAAATAGCCAGATGGTTCTACCAGACAAAAAAAAAGAGCCTTGACCAACCCATTGAAAGAAGGAAGACTGAAGCAAAGAAGTCCAAGCTCAAGCCTAAAAAAGAAGGGCCGATCCCCCCCAAGAAGGGAACCTGAAGGGAAGAAGTCCAAGCTCTAGCCTCAAGAAGAAGGGCCAATTATTCCAAGAAACAAAGCCCACGAGATTGAAGACCTCGGAACCTACTTCAAACTCAAGGGTGAATTCCTTGCTAAGGAGGAAGGAGCTCTCACATTCAATAGTGCTTGTGTGACTTTTAGTTAGTGCAAGGTAGGTCAGAAAACTTCAGGTCATCTACACCAAGCCCTGGGATCTAACCTGCTCATTTGAATTTTGGAGAGGTTGGGATAAAAACAACTATCCAATACAAAGAGTGAAGCTTCAGAGCCATATGATGGCCAATGATACTTACAAAATACAATGTCTCCACCAACCTCTCACTGTTGCTATCAAGTAGCTCCATGTGCTAGGGTCTCTCTTAAGCTCTTTCTTTGTAAAGCTCCTCATTTGCCGAGTCTCAATCTAAGAAGCAAGTATAGTATCCCATTGTTTGTTTCCCATGCCTTAGTACCATGAAAATGATTTGGAAATATTATGAAATATGAAGCATATACAAAGGGTGTAGCTTACAAGGACTGAATTATTATATTACAAATTTATCCTCCAGTCTTTAAGTTTATGAATAGAAATCACACATCCCGGATCCTCTTTTGGTCATAACTCCTTGTCTCCAAAAGGTCCAAGGCTATCATATTTCCTTTACAAGAAGCATAGTAATTATTTCCTTCACCCCAGGGCCTGTCTTGGGGAGTAATTCCTAATCCTTGTGCTCAAAAGGTAGGGGGTATATGGGAATACTCATGAGGTGAAGGCACCTCGAATCTCTTTAGAAAGAATTATTATGTTTCTTCTCAAGGAACGTTGATAACCTTGGACTTTGTTGAGTCAGCAATTGTCGAGTATGTAGGACCGAAAGCAAAGTTAGGTTGTATGGTTATAGTTCATGAACTTAAATACTGGAGAATTTTTTTGTCTAGACACTTCAGTCACACGGTGAGCTACAACCTTCAAATATGTTTGGGATTGGAGCATTATCCATACCATTTTGCAAATCATTATCATAGCACTATGGTGATGAAATAATCTTGGAAGCATGGGAAACGAGACTTAGGATTCTATATCAATTGCTTGGAGGCAATATTTGATACATTTGGCAAAAAATTATTATACTCCCAAAAGCCTTTAGCAAGTATGAGGGTTTCATGCTTACATGATGCCTCACGATGTCACATGATGTGGTTCATGATGATGTAACATGATACAATGCATGACGATGCTACATGATAGGATGCATAGGGCATATGTACAATCAGTTCCATGGAAATTTTAGAACGTAGTATCAAGAGCCTTAAAAGTGAGACTCAAAATTTTACTTTATTACATCACTATAACAAATTTATGTACAAAGAAATCATATCTATAAATAATTTATTTTCTATTACTACTCTCCAGCAAGGTTCATCTCTTCGATGGACCACATAGCCAACTAGTCACCCATCACAACCAAACACTTGGATTTGTCACATTTCATCTTCAAGTGTGAGACACTCCAATGGGTTTCCTTCCATCATGTTATGAGCAATGCGTAACACAATGGATTGCAAAAGTGAATAGTTAGGCATGCGAACACCCAAATTGAAATATTTATCAGCATCAAACAAAACTACACCATTTTGGTGATAATCCAACCAAGGGAAAACACATCGGATTGTGGATTCCATCTCCCCTGTAGTGCAAAAACCCATAACTTTGGTAGTACAAGCTAACATTGATCCCTCATTGATCTTGCTTATTTTGGAGAATCCATGGTGCCCAACCCTCATCACTCTCATCTTACAATTGCTTCATTTTTTTGAAGGCCTTCCTATGCTCCTATGAAATATCTTGTGCCATTCCTAATCAATGATTCTAACTAGACATGCACCATTTGAGGTAAAATCTAGCAAGATGTTGCTAGGGGGCAAGTTTGTACTGAACCATTGGGCTTGATACAAGCGTGCTAGTCTAGCAAGGAGAACATGAATCAAATGGTGCACCTTGGTACAAAAGAATTTAATTCTCTACACCAAGTCTCCTCCATTGATTGCATCGTCAAGCTTGGCTTTTACTTGCGCCCTCAAAATTACTCCTCCCTTCAAGTGCACATCATGGTAGCATCAAGGAAAATTTGAGAAAGGCTCCCACTATTGAAGTATGTTGTAATGGTGTAGAGGGGTTGCTCAGCAACAACTCAAATGAGGATAGGGTGTGTTGTTGCATGGCCACCTCTCTTCATGCTTCTCATCTAATAGTCTCAACAACACCCTTATACCACTTACTAGCATACCATATGTGTTGTAATAGGCCGATCTGGCAGACAAACCCATATGGCTCGAGATCCAAACTTTTGACCGAACTAGATCTCTTTCTATGTGATAAATGTCACAAAAGTAACATTTCTTATGTGACTAGCTCGCTGTAGCTCTTGCGTGTCGCTTCCCTGCACTTTCCCTTTCAAGACGGTCGTGCCTCCTTCCTCATCTTGATTAGCTCACTCCTCCACCATCTAAAACATTAATGCTCACTTCTTCTTCCAACTCCAATCATGAGGATCTTTGTGTTAAATTGTAAGAATTTACTTTCATGCAAATCCCATATTGCATCCCATCATTCCATCTACGATGAACAAACATCATCGATAAATGACGGTCTTGTAGCAAATGATTCCCTAAACTGTGTGTAGACATTTCCAATGAGGGATTCAATCCAAAGCAATGGACTCCCATTTTACAATGCTGACAAGCACACATCTAATTCTAGCAACCTCTTCACGTCCTCTATAGCCTTGCTTTTCAAATCATATAGTTTATATGTACTCTCTATTGTGGCATCCACCTCTCTCAACAAAAATGCAATTTGTTTGATCTAGCACTTGTTCTATAACACAAACCCTTTGCACTTCGAGCTAGTGTTACTTTGACTGGACTTCATCTTGTAGAAAAATCAGTGTTGAAGTTTGAGAATTGCATATAATATTTGCATATACAAAATCCAAGTCACCGAATTCATGTATTTAACATGATACAGAATGCATGCAAAAGAAAAAAAATGACAAAACCACCTCCCTCTTCAAGAGAGTCCATGCAGCTACACCTCAAGAGTAGTCTCATCTAGCCCCATGCCTTGTCAGTGTAAGGACTAAGAACCAATCCCTAGGCTAAGGCCTTTAAGTGAAGAGAGGAAATTTACCTCTCAAATCCAAAGCAACATAAAATTCCCAGGCGTGGCGAAAAGAGTGCTACTAGTGGTGGTATTCCATCATCGTTGTTAATGGAGGCAAAGTACGCTACCGATGGTAAAGTTAACATTACTAGTTGTACTAGACCCTGTACCATCCGCAAGAATGATAGCGTCGGCCTTCTAATATCTTGCCAAGTTTACCACCACTGGTACAATCATTTTTATTGGCACTAGAACTCATTCTACTAATTGTAATTATTTATTTATTAGTGTGATAGATTGACGATATTCCTCTCTTGTAAATCACACAAAAAGTGCACGTGATTATGTGAATATGTAATCTCTACTTTTGTTGCATCTTAATAGCGAAAGCATCAGAGAAAAAGCATCTCCAAAGAAAAAGCATCTACATGCATCAGAGAAAAAGCATCTCCAAAGGACCAAAGAAAATTGTTTCACCTTGGTATATGGAATTAGGTTGCTTCAAATGAAGAAAATGGAGATGCATTATGTGGTGAATGTAAATAGCTACAAATGCACGAGGATATTCATAAGCATGGAAGCTACTATGTCTAAATGTGTTGTCCTTGTAAACTATGTTCATTATGAATGCCTATAGATTAAAAGCTTGATTGGGGTGGAATTTTAACGGCCTACATATCAGTAATACATCACTTTTAAGACCTTGCATATGTTTTCCAAAATCAAAATTGCTTGATAATTGAAAATTTCTAAGAGTACATATAAATTCCAACTCATTCAATTATTTGATGCTATATTTAACTTGAACTATTTCATCTTATATGCAAATACACAACAATATTCATATCGTTATTGTACAATAGCACCAAAAGGTGTGGGGGGGTAAAACTGCCAATTCTTTGGGCTATACATTGTTATATCACACTTAAAAAAAGAGGCAACATAGATACCTTCACAAAAACTTTTTCAAATTTAAAATGATCAACGTTATTGAATATGAAAAAAATACACATAAAGCCAAAATATTTCCAGGTGTTGACCTTGTTCCTATTGCAATATCAAATCAATCATCAATGAACTCAGACATAAAATGCAAAACTACCCATGCATATGTGATTACCTTGCTACAAAAAAGGCTTGGTTGCCTTAAATCTTTTAGTTTCTTTTACTTACATCTAGTGAACCTTACTACACCTTTTGAGTTCAATATACCGATTAAAAAGTTAGATTGGGTGAAACTCCTTGTTTGAAAATAACTTCACTTTTTGTACACCTTATTTATTCATCAATTTGGCTTGTTTCCTTAATTGTAGATGTAAATGCTATGTGTCTTACGCCATCTATTTTTCATAGATCTAAGGTATTTCGTGTACTCTGAGCTACCATGCCGCCCTATTCTTTGGTCGTTTGAGCTACCGTGCTACCATGCCACCCTGTTTTTTGGTCATCAAACTTCCTCAAAATTTCGCCTCTATAGTCACAATTTTGACCTCCCCTATTAGCCGCACTTGGACAACACTTAGGGCTAGTTGCTTTCAAAATTTAAGCTCAATCCAACCACAGACAAGGGAGATATCATTGTTTCTTTGGCCGACTTTCCTAATGTAATGTCGGATTACTGTGCACACTATTTCACCCATCCTTTGTGCTGCTAGTAGGCCTCACTAAGGGCTTTCATTTCCACCCGAAATCCGCTTGGTTGCTGCTCAGGATAGGTCAAATTCGATCCTCCAATCTTTGTTTGCTCGATTTGGAGGTTTCTCTCCAATCTCCTTCATGGGGCTGAAGCATTGCAAGTGGTTAGATGCTCAAAAGTTTACGTGTTTATCATTTTTCTTGCTTTTGGTCATCTGCCCATATAATGTCTTTTAGCATCGATTCAAGATTGATCTTTGGGTTGCTATCCAATTTGACTATGTTTGACTATGTTTGACTATGTATATGCTTGGATGATGAGCTTCATTGATGTAGCCTATTTGAAGCTCGAAGGTGACTTAGTGATGAATGTAGTTTCTATCATGATAGTTGAAGTGTATTTACATTTGGATGATTGCATTATGCCATGCATTCATGAGCTTCTATGTACAAAAGTAGACACTGCCCTTGTTTTACAAACAAGTGGTAAGACCCTCTTCATATTTGATTTATATGAAGGCATACAGGATGCAAGAAAGATCAAAGGGCAAAGGAGTTACAAGAAGGGCTACACCAAGAACCTCTCCAATGACAATGCACCTCACACTATGGTAGCTTGGAAGAGAAGGAGGAAAAGGATAAGATATTCCATCAAAGGGGGGAATTTCCCCACATCTTCAAGGTAGATTTTTGTGTGTGTGTGGTCAATAAGGTTTCTCTGCCTTGGGATGTCCCCCTCAAATGATTGTTAGTCTTATGTTTTACCTTGCTCGATCTAAGGGTATTCCCATGCATAGTCATTGTCTATCTTCTAGTTGTAAACCAAGAGTCCTAGGAGTGAGTCACAAGTTGGAGCCATGTGTGTTGCCACATGATGGTGGGCAAGCCATGGAGCATTCCATGGACTACTGCTGAGGGATGAGGTCATCAATTTGTGGAGGGAAATGAAGGACAAATTGATGTAATGGGATCATACCTAGGGTCATAAGGTCTATGGTTGTGAGTGTGTGAACACATGGTGTGTGTAGGTGTGCCTGAGTTAGGTGTGACTGATGATGTATCAGTTAGTAAGTGTGAATGAGTGAATCTAGAAGTGGGGTGTGTGATTGAGAGATAATTGTGGATCTAGAGATGCTCTCTTGAGCTCACATATAATATCACTCTTGGATGTAACTTGTGCCTATATACTGGGCATATCTCTCATGAATAAACACTCCCTTTTCATCATCTTGGTCTCTCTATCTTGTCTCCATGCTACTCCAACAATATGCACACCTAAACCTCATCTAAACATCTCTCCTTGTCTTCCTTGTGTAGGCTATGATGTCACCCTTGTACCGCTTGCAACCAATGCACTACTTTTGTTATAGCAAACAGAGAGAAAACTATGACAACCTATAAGTTTTACATTGAGGGTTCTCATACCAGCCATATGGAATCTTCACACCAATACTGATTTTATTGTTGGTGATGTACACAACGAAAGTCATAGCATGGATCTCGTTATTAGTGATGTACATGACAAAAGTCATGTTTCTCATGTGATAGGGCTTGAGTTGTGGCCTTTGAGAATCTCCTGTGTCTCCTCCCTTCAACTCTTACTTGAAGCCTTGCAAGACTATACTACCTTCTTTATTTGCTCTCTCTTTAGCCCTCCCAAAAGCTAACGTGGACTTGCTATCTCTAGAGCCCTCCCCTCCACAACTCCATCTAGGATGCCTTAACCTTGGTTTCAAATGATGGGTTGGCAATTGCATTACTTCTCAGAAGTAGGTCATAACATCATCAATGTTGCATTGTTTCCTCCACAAGATTAGTCATCCATCTCAAGGGGCCAATAAGGAATATATAAGATAAGTGATTTTGGTGGGATATGTACCAAACGATCATGGATCGGCACACAACATTAGTTGAATCATCCACTAGGGCTTGGTGCAGTATGACAAGTTTCAGTATTGAGGCACATTGCTCTAGTGGCAATGTGTTGATGAATTAGCAGGATTTGGTTGAATAGTATAGTGGTAGTGAAAGGATTCTGAAAACTCTTGCAGTGTTGAATTTGTTGCATATTCAAGAATGTTTTTGAGTTTTTTGATGCCAACTACTACATTTGTTTGGTCTTGGTGGCATTATGAGTAATGATTTTGTGTACAATAGCTTGCACCTGCATATGTTAGTGTTTGCCAATAACAACTTGATACTATCTTGATGTGGATGATTATGCATCAAGCTATCTAGACTCTATAAAATATTTCACAATCAGATAGCTGGATGACTGTTGCAAAAGAGATCCAGGAGTGAAGGAGGATGCATGGTATGCTGTCAAGCAGGAGAGCCTTGAGAGTGGGTTAAGGACTGCACAGGGATACAATGCAATTGTGACGTCTTCCCTTGGGGTGATGTGGGGGGTATGCTGCAACAAGAATGGGTGATTATTAGGGCCTTCATATTGGAGCTTTTGTGGATGGCTCATAACACTTCTCAGTTTAACAGCACTAACTTTGGATTAACAGGACAGAAACAAGGGCAACAGTTGCAGCAGCTGAGCATCCAGCTGCAGCAGATGACCAGAGCCTTCAAGAAATTTTAAGAGCACAGGACAATGCCCCTAGAGGTGCGTAGCAGCAAACTTATGTTACTTGTTTTGCTCTTCTTTTCCTGATGTTTTTTGGTCTGCTGTTGTAGCATTACAACTCATCTATGTCAGCTTTTTGAGATGATAGATAAATGTATATATACTAGTTTTTATCTGAATATGACATTTTCACATGCAAAAGAAAAAGAATTAGATGGTACAATGCCATTTACAAATAAGGCTACCCATCTTAATAGCTTACCCTGCTGCGAAGTCATGGTAATTGCCTAACTCTATGTTCTTGCAATACGTGATGCAAGCCTCAAAGTAAACATCCACTGCTTTTATGAAAACTAGCTACCCCCGACCCAAGTGACATGCCGGAATGTGGTCCATCCTCCAATGCCCAGTTAAACCTTGCTCTTAAATGCCCCAAGTGTCTAAATAACTGCCCTATCTGCTGCCCTTTCTCCACCCATGGAAAGTGATACTTATTGGTCCAATGTGGCCTCCTCTGATGACAACCAAACAGAATGCAAACCAAACCAGATATACAACATTACCAACCTCAGCAGTGAAAAACTTTGACCAGGTTAGCCACTGATTACCACCTGTTCATTGTAATCTCATGCAGATGGTACCATCTTTGGACTGAGGTAGGTGAATCTATTTGGGGGCAGACACTCATGCACCTCCCTACACCCCAGCAAAATGATGGGTTCCCATCAAACACAAACTCTTAGATCTCTCTCCCAAGATGTGCACGCAAGTGCTAACAAAGGCGAGCACAAATCTGGAGATGACTCAGCAAGATAGGCTAGCAAAATTCCATTTCCATGCTCCACAAACTGTGGAGTGGTCTAATACAAAAGTGTCAAAATCTAGTACAAAAGTGTCACAAAATGTTACTCCATGTAGCAGCAATGGGCTGCTCTACCTGCAGCCAATGGGTCTGCACCTCCTCAATGACGAAGGGCTCCTACAACTGCTGGTCTCCTTTGCTGCATGCCTTAAGAAGATTTACTAGCGATCATAGATTGAGGGAATGGGCACGGGAGACATTTCTAGACATTAGAAAGGCATGTCTGCCCCCCTAACGGGCTGCACCAAATTGAGCACCCCTGCAATGACAAAAGGCTCCTACAACTGCTGGTGTATCTCCTCTTTGCTGCATTCTTTATGAGGCTTCCTAGATTGAAAGAATGGGCACAGGAGCCATTTATATGGAATTAGGAGGGGCTGTCTGCCCTCTTCCCCTTTTGGAGGCCAACCAGCTCTAGAAAGGACGGACTGAGGTAAATTGAGTTGCTCGTCCAATCAGGCCAATCCTGAAGCAACCAGTCCAATCCTAGTCAAGGCTACACATTGCCTCAAGTCTTCCAGTCTTCTTTGGATGAGCCAAATCTGCCCATGTAACAGCCTGAATGCTACCCCTATCACAGCCATCTGTGACCCTTACATGAGCCGACATGTGGCCGTCCTACGTGGACAGTGCACCCTAATATGGGCTGCATGCAATGCCTACATGCCACTTGCATCTAGCTCCAACCTAAACCCATATGGTGGCCCACATTGTGAGGCATTGACTCTATACTTCTGATAGACACATCTGCCTCTCTTATTAGCTTTTAGTTGGAACTCGTCATGCACCCTGAATGCTTGCACATTTGAATACACAATCTACTAAACTCATGACCACTTTCAATAATATATGCCTGTGTCATTTTGTCCTGACTTAATGTTGCGGGAACTTGGAAGAGTTTGCTTGGAAGACTAGAAGGATGGAGCATGGTGACATGGATTGTGATTATTGTAAGATATGTCCAACATGGCCAAGGTCATGAGGCTGTTAGACTTTCCCAGCTAATGTTGCAGGAAGGTGCAAAGCCAGGCAGCATCATATCTGCGAGCATCCTCAAGCATTTTCTAGGGAGCCTTGCAAATCTCTGAAGTGTTTGAGAGTGTGCTAAAGAATACCACGGTGACCTACTATGACTGCAGCATATAGCGTGCAAGGACAAGGGCCTCTCCAACTCTATTAGCATAAGCAACAAGGGAAGATGGAGGCAGATAGTGTTACTTTTGTCTGCATCTTACGTTGTTACATTTGGCATTAGAGGTCTTACACATTATAAGGCACTGTCCATGCAATTTGCCATCTTCAAGCCCATCGGCATGGAGGCCCTTGTTAACAACAGCTTTAATAACTGCCTTCATACTCTGCTTAAATCTTCACACCTGCATAATTTCAGCACTAGCTCTCCAACAGAGAAGCTCGCTGCAGCTGCAGAGTTGCAACAAAACTTTTACAGACTGCCTGGCAAGATTCTGAATCTCAGGAAGAACACTCGCGGACTGATGAATGTAGCAAAGCTCCAGCAGCATAATGACAGACTCGCCAGCAAGTTGTCCAATGCAGCAGAGCTCTAGGAGAACAATGGTGGGATTTCTGGTAAGCTTGTACCTTGCACCACCCACACAAAGTATGCCTCCCACCTTCACCATCTTTTTCAGCAGCACAATGCCTTGCCCCTCTGGTACCTTTCTATAGATGCTTAAATCATACCAAGCAAGATTTTCGGCTGCCTGTGTGGGAGCTGTCCCCTTAGCCCTTGCTCTAGCATTTCCTTTCCCAGGCTTCCACTTGGGCATTGGCTGACGATTTACATCAGATGCCACATTTGTTAGACCCTGATGAGGCAAATGTCTATGTTGATTCCCTTAGAACACATGCAGAGCTGGTGCAACATCTGGATCTTTTCAGACGATTAAGACAAGAAAAATTGCTGGTTACATCAGTCGTCACTCCCAAAGCTCTGGTTGAGAACTGGTCCTAACTTTGGCTAACCCTAACTAATTTAACCTAGTTAGACAGTCCTATGCTAGACTCTAGTCCTACTCAAGCCATAGGGCAGAAATGAATATTGAGGAGAGGAACCCTTTATATAGGTTGGGCCCTCCTCTGCGTGCATCCCCCCCCCTCCCGGGTAGACCCCGACTGGACTGCTGCTGCTGCCACCTACCCTTGCCACTTGCAGCAGTCCCGAGGCACTTTAGTGGCCAGGAGGTCAGAGTAGTTATTCGCCTAATTGCTTCTGTAGACATGAGAGCAACAGACGATATTGGGTGGCTGGCAGCAATATAATGAGTATCTTAGGCAGAAGAAGAGAAAGCTGCTGGAGAGGTTTTCCCACGGGCTGAGTTTGCAGCAAGGACTGGAATGCACATGATGTGTAGGCTTTGTTCAGCAGAGCGTCATTGCAGACTGAGAGAAAAAGATTGATTGCAGATTCTGCAGCTTTTTGACTCAGTGCAAAGGTTCATTGCAGAGGCTGTTATCAGAGAATGACCTGGAGCAGCTGAAGAGTGTAATCAGAGGATGCTGGAAATGGCGACTGCTGCTACGGAGATAGCTGATCAAGGCTGAATCCTACAAAGGAACAGAGTAGGCCTGGCATAGGCTGGCTGATCAGAGGCGAGGCAGGAGCAGAAATAACTGCTGGGGCAGCTGACTGTGTGGGCCACACATGACCTGGAATCAGCAGCGTGGGAAGGGCTGGTCTTCAGGTGGAATCACACTGGATTGGATGGAAGTAGCTGGGCAGGCTCATGAGGCATGGGAGAGAGGGAGCAGGTGGGTAGATGACTCGCAGCCAGGAGGAAGCCAATTCAGCATGGGAGGGAATGAGGCCAGAGGGGGAGGGGGGGTCTCCTATATTAGCCTCTCCATATAATTTGCTCATAATTCAACATGCAAGTGGCTTATCCAAAATCCATGTCAGCATAACTTATAGCCACACAAACTCATGGGAGAGGAAGGGAGGTCAAGCGAAGAGGGTGGGAGGTGAGGTGGAGGTAGGGTACAAACATTTGTGCCACATGCTTGCGAATGTAGGACATGCGGTTCAGTTCCCCCCATGCTCCCCTTTTTCTCCATAGGCTTTTGGGCCTTCAATCTTTGACTCCCAAAAAAATGTATTTTGAAATTGTGCCTTCTAGTGCTCCTTCAGAATAAAATGTTCGCCTTCTCGAGCTGGAAGCCTCAACTTTGAAACGCCCCAAATTGAATCCATTACCCTATTTATCAATTATAGTAATAGAGGAATTATAAGGTGAAATTGAGCTCTGATGCATCACCCAAGCTCTGTTCGTGCAATTACAGCTTTGATGCGTCATAGCCTGTTAGTGTAATTGAGCTTTGATGCATCACCCAAGACTGTTAGTGCAATTGACACTAAATCTCTACACCTACCCTCTGCATTTGTGCATGTACAGGTACCTGATGTTAGCAGGCTGCGGATAATGTCAGCCGTCCGTACAGCTAACCTCTGTCTCTTGCATCTGATGTTGAGCTGCAAGCTGTTTGCAAAGCTACCAGCGAGGAAGCCATACCATGGGCTTGCATATGCCCATGACATGGCACACATCAAGTCAAGCCCTGTGGTTCAGCTACATGAAAGGAACTTGGAACAAAGCCTTAATCGCTTTTTGAGGATTCCAAAGCACAACGACGCAAGAAGAAAGGCTGAGCTTGAATATCCCCAGAGGGTTTTGATACACCGATAGCCTGAGATCTCCACACAGATAGATGCAGGAGCAAACGACATAGAGGGAGTTTCATCTTTGCTGCCCTTGTAGAAGCAAGCTGACTGACTGACAAGGCCTTGTTGCAATCTCTCTATTTCAATCTCTTTTCTTGAGGCGGTCCTCCATCCATGTGTCTGATGGTTTGTGTTCAGACATTTGTTTGCATATGCATCTCTTCTTGCAAGCAATCCATGGAATGACCATTCCATTTTCAGCAAGCCCAAATCCACTCATCCAAGAACCCTACACCAATCTCTAGGCACCAAAACATGAGGTGTATTGACTCTAACCAAACCCCTTGGATGACTTGAACCAGCTTGCATCCTCTCCCCCCCACCCCCCCATTGTTTGCGAATGGTCAAGCATATACGTCCTCGAGAAAATGATGAGGAGACATGGAAAGCATGAGATAGGGAGCTACGGGGGCTCACTTGTCTACAATTCAAGCCACCGTGCGCACTCCATTCGCCCCAAGGATGTGGACTTCCAAACTCGTCATGCAACGTCTCTCTCCTATTCTTCGAGCTCTACTCCTATCTACATGTCCTATCTCCAATCCACGCTTATGTGCCTCATACTATTATAGGACTAGAGGCAAACATACAATAAGACTGGGGGTGCCAATTGTATAGCCCTCAATTTTAGAGGAAGGTTTAATTTTGAACAATGCACGTTAATACAGATGGGTAGACTCTCATGAACGTGCCCTCGTGCTCTATTTATTTCCCTGCCCCCAACAAGGATTGGTAAAGTGCCATTGTTAGCACTACCTTGCAGACAATGCTCTCCCAGCACATTTTAAAAAAAAGTGTCGTCTTAGGGTAGAGGGGCCGGTAGAAGGCCACCTAAGACATTGCACTCTTGGGAAATCGGCGAGTATGCAAAATTGGCTCTCCTAGTCAACACAAAGAATCAATGTTTGCCCATCATTCATTGTTAGTCTATATACACACTGGTACACCACCACGATCAAATCAAGACATCCATGAGAACTAATATGGATCATCAAGATGATCAACATACTTCCTTCCCTCAA
Organism: Dipteris shenzhenensis; assembly: GCF_047967505.1. Classification (NCBI taxonomy): domain Eukaryota; kingdom Viridiplantae; phylum Streptophyta; class Polypodiopsida; order Gleicheniales; family Dipteridaceae; genus Dipteris; species Dipteris shenzhenensis. The sequence continues at coordinate 46,800,154 of NC_141604.1, forward strand.
TTGGACATACCTTAGATCCAAACATTTGTGTAGCCTCCTATTTCTGCTGACTCTTGGCATTCCTATTGATTGCATCGATGTTGTGTGAATATAGTTTAACACAAGAATGGTGCAAGAAACCATGATCCCTAACCCTCTTGATAGATGATTTACAAACTACATAAACGGTGGGGTATGTTAGATTCATCCCCCCTCGAGATAGATGTTGTCCTCAATGCCTTGACTAAAGAAGGGGTGACATGATACATAAGCACTTAGATAAAATTTCCACATCCATTATGTCTCTATGGCAAAGTTTCTTAACACATCTTTCAAGCATCATTTCAGAAATATTCCACGTTTTCGATATTGAGACCATCTCCAAATATGTGAATTGGACTTGCTAAAATACTACCTGAAACACATTATGACTTTTGGAAACTCTAATCGATAAGTGAGTCCCAATTCTTTCAAGATGTTGGAATGGGCCAACGTAGCGTGGTGCTATGGTGTGCAAGCCAAAATCTAATTGACTTCTCGGTGACGCACAAGACAAATTCTACGTGCAACGCTCTACATTCCATTATACAAGAAAAAAAAGAATTATAAACAAAACTTGAAGCAGGACCGCAGCCACAAGTGCAATCTACAGTCCCAAAGAATCACAACCAAGTGCTTAATTGTGTTGGGAGAGCTAACAACCACACGCTGAAATTTTGTGAGGAGCTGAAGAAAACGCAGGTTTGGAGGTGTATAGGAAAGCATACCTGAAGGTAGGAACGATGCTTGCATGCACCATGGACAAATAGGATAATCTTTTAAACTGTGGTAAGGACAATAATCTATATGCCATATCGAGGCAGTATGCCAAAAATCATATTTGTTTTGGTTGGGCCAAGGTTGAGGACACTGCAACCGGTTGTTGAGGACATGACGGCCGTAAAATAATCCACCAGACTGGGAATTGTCAGGCCATCCGATAATTGAAACATCAAAAACACCCAGAGACAGCCAAAAGCCAGTGAATTGTTCAAGCAATCCGATGATTGAAACGTTCAAAACCACCCGAGACGCCCAATCCAATAATCGAAACATGCAAAGCCAACCAAGACTAGTTAAAGATTTGTGAAAAATGATACCGGGGAATTTACGTTCTCCAGCTAAGGAGCTACTTGGAGACAGGACGACTTTTTGCATGCGTCGAGTACCATCTTTCAGGTTCTTGGGTGGATCAAGGACACTTTTCGAGTTCCCCATTGCATGCACACAACCAGGGCTCACACGCAACCTTCCTAGGTGTGGGTTCAAAGCGCCTCTCAAAGAGCAACTGACCATTGCATCCACGGTCTTCCATGCTTTGGCACCTGCGATCCCCTTTTAGACAGGCCGCGTACAAAGGTACAATCCTACCTCATCACCCCAAAACAGTACCAATAAATTATCTGTACAATTTAGGACTGAAATTCTAAATCGCCCACTACAACCTTCCCCCCATTGTGTCTCCCTCCCGTTCCCTCTCCTCCCCTTGCCGTCTCTCCCTCCCCCTCTCTCTCACCATCTCTCCCCCCTCCCCCTTCCTCCCCACTATCCTCTCCTCTCCTCTCTAGATTAGTTTAGGCTAGGATAGGCCACACTGAAGTATGCTATTAGGTTAGGATAGACTAGGTTAGGTTAGCCTAGGCTAGGCTAGGCTAGGCTAAGCTAGATCGTTGTTTAGTATTTGTAAGGCAAATAATTGGTGGATTGTATTGTAGGCCTCATATCCATGAAGCCGGAGGGTGATCACATTTAGGAAGTTACCAACTATTGGAGAGGCATCTTCCTTTACCAGCTAATCTTCTTGATATCACCCAAGTTGTTGTGGAGTAGAGCCATATTTCCCTGTGCCCACATCTAGTATTCTTCATGCTATAGTACCATGACTTTGTGGTGGATACTAGGGGAGATCTTTATAGAGGGTGAGCCCTGATTGCCCCCACATCTCAAAAGGATCAAGCTGAGGGATCCCCATAGGTCAACCTCAAACACTCGAGGAGAACTTCTTCTTCGATATTCTTGTAAAACTAATTCTCTTGCCACCCCCCAAGGTCTCCTTACTAGTTCAGGGGTCCACTTCAGGCTTGGCTTAGGGAGGTTACCCTTCCCCCTCTACCACCTTTTGTCCTCTTCATGCCTACCTCCTCCTATTCTCTCCTCCCCCTCCCCCTCTGCCCCCTTGTTACCACTGCAAAGCAAAGTTAGGGATCACCCTCACTACCCATCCACCTTGCCTCTTCTTCACCAACTCCCCAACCACAACGACTTCCTCCTCACCTCTCCCCCTATTCACATCGTCTCTCCCTCTACCCATGCTCCTAGCCAAAGAGCATCTTTGTCATCTCAATCTTAGCCTTCCTTCTCGCTCAAGGTGTGACTTCCCTCATGCTAGCATTGGGGCCTTCCACTTTTGGATTCCAAGTCCAAATCCCCACTTAGGACATCCCCTTCCATGGGAGCGTTTTGGACGGGGCCCTAGAACTAGCTTGACATTCCAAATGACTACCTTGTTGCAGTAGGTGTCCTTGTTCTTGTACATGACATGCATTGGTCTTCGCCCTAGGAGGTTATCTCTAGATTTTGGTCACACTTTTGGACCAATCGTTGCAGGCCACGAAAGATTACATATTTCTTCCGGAGGGTTGCCCATCGGTCATTGGCTAGAGCAAATGCATGTGGATGGGAGGTGCCACTATTGTGTGGATAGGGATATGTAAATGATATCACATTATCTTTGGAGATGACCTACAACACATAAGATTTGGATTGATTCTAGATCCCAATCAAGCTCCTTCATCCCCTTCATTAAGATGTAACAAAGTGTAAAGCTACAAAGCTTTGTAAGCATTCCAAGCTTTCTAGGAAAGTCCTTGAAAGCAATGGCTTTCCTTAGTTTTTTCTTTTCACAAGTCTCGATCTATCTAGAGAATATCGTATAAGAAGGTACAAATTAATTAGCTAGAGAGAAAGCTTTAGCTACACAAGGAATGCTTAGCAAATTATTTACCAGAACAAGAAAATAAAAAAGACTAAAGAAAGAAAACAGTATTAGATTCTTAATTGAATAGAAGAGATACTTCAACAATTGCAAATATGGAAAGCTTAAATTTAATGCATATTGTGTCATTGATTTTTTTTTCAATGGATTTTCCCTTCATGTTAGAACATTTCATGCTGTTTTAGTATTGCACATAAAGTTACAAATTTTTTTAGTATGAGGATCCATAATGATCTGCTATCTTGTTATATCTTTAATTTGTAGGATGTCCATAAATGGTAAAGGTCACAAAAGCAACTACTAAAAAGTGCCAAACCACCATATAGACAAATAGCTCTTACAGCCACATATTAAAATATAAAGGAATCATTCTTCAACTATTTTTTTCAAGCCTCCTTCACCTACTTTTGCATAAGTGAGGAAACTTGATGACAAACATATCAACAAAACATACATCATCTACTTTTTTCAAGCCTCCCTTCATCTACTTTTGCATGAGTGATGAAACTTGATGACAGTACATATTGAAAAATTTGGAATTTAATTAATACCTACAATCGAATCACTATGCATGATGCATACCTTGCCTCAAAATATGACTAAAATTACAACAAGGACGACATGTGATGGGGCTAAAACAAATGAAAATCAATAGTCACCTCTACCAACAATAAGGAAATTATACATATCAAGAAAATAGATCATCCCTAGGCCAAGACCAATGCTACTATTGAATCTCCAACTTGCAACAAAGGTAGAGCCACCATCTTCAAAACACCCACTAATGCAATAAATTTAGTAGGGAAGGGAGGAACCACACTTTCATTACCATGAAGGGATTTATTGGCCAATGGTAGGATAAATATGTAAACACATCAAAGATGATTTACATACCATCCCACTATGATGATAATGATGACTTGTGAATCTCTAGGCTTTGGTCCATAGCAGAAAAGGTCTTTAATATAATTACTCAATGTATAAAGAGAATCATGTAAGCAACAATGATGGGATCTTTCTTGCATTAGCTTTTATGAAAGACTGTCAAGTACTAAGGGCGATATTCTTTTTGTTTGGTTGGTTCGGTTTTGGTAAGAGTGAATAATTATAGCGGTGCATGTTTAGGACTCAAAACTTCCTTACATGAAAGGACATCCATAGGAGCATTCAATGCTATTTGGTAGAAGGTCATAGGGATCATGGCATTGTGATTATTTAGCCACATTTGTTAGTATTCATACAAGGCTATAATGCCTCCAAAGATGTGGACTTAAGGGAGTTTTTGAAATTTTTAAAAAAATTTCATGAACATTGGAAGATGGACTCCTCTAATTCTTACTATGGGTAAGTGATGGGCAATAGGTACTGTAATTCTAATAGGTACGCGATGTTAATGGTTATGATAAATGATGGACGCAAGAAATATATGCAATGGTGAGGGAGGGGGGGGGGGGGAGATGGTGAGGGGAAGGGGGGGGGGGGGAGGGAGAGATGGGGGAAATGGTGAGGGGACTAGAAATATGGAGGGGGAGGAAGAGATGGCAAGATGGGGGGCTAGAAATGAGAGAGAGAAAGGAAGGGAGAGATGGTGAGGGGGCGACGTTGGAGATATGGTGAGAGATAGCAAGGAGGAGGGGGAGATGGCACGAGGGAGGGGGAGATGGCAAGGGGGAGGGAGGGAGTGTTGTGCAAGAGATATGGCAACGGAGAGGTTTGTGAGGGCCATACCTTAATTTAGGAGGGGGGCAATGGTAATGGGAAATATTTGCAAAATCAAGATCTAGAGAGATAAAAACTAAACATTTTGGAAGAAAAACTAAGAATCTAAGATCCTATGTTTGGTAGGAAGCCGATTAAGAAAATAGTTTGCAGTGGCTACTGCTTCTACCCAATACTAATTCGGAAGATGTTTTTCAATAATCATTGCTCTAGCATGGTCTGCTAAAGTACCATTCTTCCTTTCAGCTCTTGCGTTCTACTGAGGAGTATATGCACAAGTGAATTGTCTTCGAATGCTGTGACTTCTGCAAAAGTTCATGAATGCTAAAGACATGTATTCACCTCCTCTATCTGATCTCATGACTTTGATCTTTTTGCCTATCTGGTTTTCTACCATGGTGATTCCAAAACCTTTAGATGCTGGAGAGCAAAAGAATAAGGTCATGCAAGAGGAGTTTGCAAGACAAAGGCAAAAGAGAAAAGGAAAGGAAGAAGAAGATAGAAAAAGAATTAGGTGATAAATAACTTAATCTAATAACCTAAATAGTCCCTTGGATAGCTCTCATCAAATTCAAAGCTTACACGCTTACTTCTCAAGCTTACATGCTTTGGCATCTTAGAGCATTTAGTCAAGCACCACAAAACTAATAGCCACTCCATCATAATTGTGCACAAACTAGAATGCTCTAGGGATTTGGGAGGGATTTAAAACGCTCGTTTTAAACCAACGAATTAAAAGTTTTAAAGGTTTTTGGGGCCCCCCTTGGAGTGATTTAAACTAGCCTAGTCACGTTTTCTTATAGGCACCGCTTGCAGTCAGTTACCGCATGATAAAAGGACACACCATGTGTCACATAATAACACATAATTTTTATAGAAATAGAAACTCAAGAACATGTATTAGTATCTCTTAATAGAAAGAATCTCTTTGTTGCAGTTTAGCATTTAGTTCACTTCAATTGTTGTGATATCCTTATGTCCATTCTCCCTCAACACTATCAATGTGTGATAACATGATCTCAGTGTGCAAACGCCCATCCTTCCCCCCTTTTCCCTTCCATCCTTTCAATCTCCCACTCTCTCCCTTTCTTAGATCTATTCCTTCTCTCCCTTTCACAAATCCTTCTCTCCCACTCTATATCTACCCTTGTAACCTTAAAAATCTCATTTTAGACTTCTCAACCCTTACCCCCTTTTGATCCATGAAGGAGACGATCTCCCCAATTCTACATTTTTGAACCTTACAACCTTTTCTTGTAGGGGTTCAACTCCTTTTTACCCCTAAAACCCCATAAGGAGGCGACAAATCCATGAACCATCATGAACAACCATTCTTCTTCATTAAGCTAAATGTGAGCTTCTTTCCACACGTTGTAGTAGGGGTAAGAGTACAACTATTACCTTAAGAGGAGGACTTCCCATCAAGCATCCATATAGAAGCATTGGATCAGGTTTTTTTCGCATGAGGCTTACATGTATTGAGAGATAAAATGCATTTAGCTCATCTTGATCCATTTTTTGTCATAGATCACAAAGAGCCTTTGTGCTCATTGGCATGGTCCAATAAAGACTAGATACTACATCTAGCATCTTGAGTTGCAAGTATTCCCACTAAATGCAAACTCTTGCTTTGAGATGATCCTCTTGCTTGAGGATTGTAACAAGATCTTGGTATAATGTGGTGGTGCCTTGTTGCACAAACAATAGATCTCTTCCACAATGTCATCCACTTGATTCAGGAGTTGAAGTTCCAATTTGGAAATTATTGCATTTTGATTTTGTAGATGCATTTTTCTTTAAACTTGCCAAGTGTTGAGGTGTAGGCAAGCTTTAGATTGTTAAATTGGTGGGTTGCTTTTGGTTGTCCTGGCAGTTGATCATTAATCATGTGGAGCTAGATTATCTCTTTCCATGAGCATCCAATTTTTCTTTGGGACTCACAATTTTCTCCCTTGATGCTATGCATTTCTGCTTGCTCTAGTGCTTGAACTTGATGTTTCCTATCTTTGATGCCTTTTGCAACTCATTTTTTATGTTTGTTGTGGCATGGATATCGTCTTTAGCACCAAGCTTTCATTTAAGTGCACTATGTATTTCTTTAGCTCATCACAGGATACTTGAATTTGGGAGAGGGATAACACTACCTCTTTCTTTCTACTCAAGGCATCAAATAGCCGAAGGTGTTTTTATTATAGGGAAATTATAGCTTGCAATGCATCCTTCCTAGTTTCTGCTAGAGCATTTTGTACAAGGATATGTTGTTGCATTTGCTCTACCATGCTTTCCTTGAGCTTATGAATATTACTCTGTGCATTTTGCAACTTGGTTTGGAACAATGGGATCATTTGTCTTTCCATTTCTACTCATCTGATGTCATGCGAGCAAATGGTTTTGACAATTTTGCAATTGTTGACTATAATGTTGTATGATTTAGAATGTGGGATTTCCTTGCTTGTATTGAATATAGTTAGCTCTCATGCAACCATGTGGTACGCTAATCTTTATCCTAAAAGGAAGCTTGTAGTAGAGTGCCACTAGGAACGATTTGTGGCTGTGGCCACGGAGCCAGAGAGTCATCAACATTGTTGACTTGTGATTCTTGAAGACGAATACTATCTGGCCCACTAACGAAGTCATTGTGAGACGTGGCCCCCTCTTGGATTTCATCCCTCGAGCCGGAGAGTCATCAACATTGTTGACTTGTGATTCTTGAAGAGGAATACTATCTAGCCCACTAGTGAAGTCATTGTGAGACGTGGCCCCCTCTTGGATTTCTTCCCTCGATTCAATCTATGTTAGCTATTTGTGGTAGCAATTCAAAATTGAGTTGCAACATTTTTTTGTAGAGTTCCACATCCACCTCAGTAATTTACTCAAATTGTTGGCCGTACATGTCATCCACATTGAGAGTGGGTGGGGACTCTAGTTCCCATTCAGGAGATAATGCCAATATAGTAAAGTATTCTAATTATCCATTGAGAGGTGTGTAGAGGCTTCCTGTTGCTATATTTCCAACCCAATTATAATGGCCAGTAAGCTTTTGCCATTATGGGTGGTGGATACATACTTTGTTAGTAGCAAGGATAGGTGTTGAGCCAATCCTGTATCTTGTCCTTGATAAGGAGTGTAATAGTTTTTACTAACATGTAATTTTTTCTTAGTCATGTATGATTGAAAATTTGAGCCACAAACGTGGTTGCTTCTTGGCATATTGGGTAAAAGACTCATGTCATGGCATATTCTCCCACCTTGTGACTTTGTGCCAGCTGGGAACCAATCTAGAATTTTTGAGAATCTTGCATCCAAATGCTTCATTGGATATTCTTTTTATGGCTTTGGAAATGAGAAAGATTCCTCCATTGGGGTAGGTTTGTTTAGGCTTTTGATTATGTGTTACCATGCCATACTTAACCTTCTCTAACTCTTTGCTTTGATATCATGTTCTGAATTGAATTATGTATTCTGTCATAGTAGGTGTTGGTAAGAAGGATTGTGACTTCTCAAAAAATTTCCCTGGGCCCTTGGATTATAAGAAGTTACATGCACTGGCCGACATGTTAAACATTGAGGCTCGTGGCCATACAACTGTATTATTCTCTCTATTGTTAGCTCCTTGTTGGCTTGGGCATCAAGCTAATCTCACTATGCATCTTGCATAATTGATGGATCTACCTTTAGTTCTCTTAACTCTAGGGTCTCTAGGAGTCATCTCTCCTTGGCATATTGCATGAATTTCCTCATCATCACTGTCACTATCTAGAACCACCATCCTTGGTCATTTTGGGGTTGACCTTTGGTTTTGGGAGGGCTTTTAACGTCAAGGTTCAAGCACAGTGTCGATTTGCCAATGGCGATGTAGGCCTTTTTCCAATCTTATAGAGCTATCTTTAGCCTAGCATTTCAAACATCAATTAGGTCCCAGTCTCTGCCAGTGCCATGTGCCAACAGTGCATCTTTCTATTGTGAGTGGCTAATCTTTCTATGATGAGGGTGGCATGTGTGTGGACTAATACAAGTATCTCTCAATGCCATGTGGCACACATAGTGCCAGTTGGGTGCGGTTACTTGGACTACAAGGAACACTGTGCACTTTGCATGTTTACCACACCTACCACATCTTCATTTTCTTTGCAAGTATTGCTCTACATAGATAGACACTACATGTGCACCTGACTACCACATCACCCTTTTGACCCCTCCTGTTGATCAAGCCATAACTTTTGATCCCAGAAGAATCTGGAGGTAGTCCAGAACTGAAAATAACCCATTTTTTTAGCTCCACATGCTTGTTTGATTACACACAAATTTTGGCACTTGCATTTGATAGTTTTGATCTCCTTGATCAGAACCACTTGAAGAAAAGAAATCATGATTTCTCATCATTGTGATGGTTGGTGTAGCATAGATTAGCATAGCTAAGTTTATCTTGGATGAGATTTAACTCCACAAAGCCAATTGAGCCCTTTCTCAAACTCACCTAGCTAGTTCCTATTGAAGTCATCTAGGGATTACCAAATCACATGACTATGTAAAGTTTTATGTCATCACCTAACAAAATTATGATATCACATTAGCAATGGGAAATTATGGCATATTTGGTGATGACCTGTTAACTGGGAATTAAAACATCAATATAACCCCATATACCAGTGGTATATTTATAAAATCAGTATCAATATAAACCTACATACTGACAGTATAACTATCATATATATCGATGATATTTAGGCTTATACCACCAGTATTCTTAGATAGCTTGCGAGTGTGCGTTGGTTTTTTGGCCAGTGGAGAGATGACCTGAAAAGTTCCTCACACTGGTCTAGGGCTTCCAGAATGGCATGGCTACTCTATCCAATCCTTACATTGGATGGATCAAGAAAGCGTCATTATTTTAGGTGTTTAGAGAATTGCTTAGCAGCTTAAATGCCAATGTGTATGTATTTTTAAATGCTTAGAGTTGTGATTATGGCACCATTGCTGTGTCCGATCTATAGATTTTGTGGGGTATAAAAAATGTCATGATTCCACTTCTATTTTTAATCATATGCAAATTTAAAATGGTTCAGGTAGAACTTAGAGGTAGAAACATATAAGCTTGCATATGATCAAATAATTCATGAATCAAATCATTGCATATGATCTTTTATGAATCAAATAAGCTTGCATATGATCAAATAATTCATGAATCAAATCATTGCTTGCATATGATCTCTCATGAATCAAATGATTGCATCAAAATTACTATAAGTCGTGAAAAATAGTGGATGAATCGATATTTTATGATAGGTGAACCCTACATTTTGAGATAATTCATACATGCAAAATTAATTACACCAAAACCTAGGGGTTAGAGCAGTAATGTCATGAATTATCCATTGCACCAAAGTCTCAATTCATGATATGATAGGACTTGTGTAGATGTTAGGGTTTAGGGTTTCGGTAGAACTTTGAAGTAGAAACACACAAATTCGCATATGTGTTGACCTCGAGTTATCTCAATGACCTTGGGCTAATACCATGCATGCAAGTTAGGTAAAGTTAGCTTAGATCGAGACCATTAGAAGGCTAGTAATCAGCACTAATAGTTGGAGCGGTGTGACCCTGAATCACAAGAAAGGCCTATTTAGGCCAACATAAAGAAGCCAATCAATGGTAGCGGTCGGGGCTTGGCAATTTGCAAGTTTTGCAAGCTTTTATTGAATTTTTTATATACCTCATGGCATGGCATTAAAGATTGTTTGGTGTACAACTCTTACAGCCACCTTGATCTCTAGCTACAAGGACCAACCATAATGTTTTTTTTAAATAGGAAAATTTAAGTAGAACTATGCATTCAACATTGGGAGAAATTTAAAATAATGTTATATGCACAAATTGTATTCTTACATGAAGAGGACCCAATACAAATAGGCACACCTTCCCAAAAACTAGAAATGATTGATGTTCAAATATTTGACCTATGGATGACCATTGTTACTCTACTCCATTGGTACAAATTTCTTGGAACAAAACAAAACTTGAACTATGTTGCTAGAGGGGTATAAATTCATTAGAACAAAACAAAACTTTTGAAACATGCACAATTTGACCTCTTTGACACCAGAAATGAGCTCAGAAGACCCAAAAACCTTGAGAACGACTGCAAACATGGGTACCTTTAGATGAAACCCCAAAATGCCTTCTGGGAAAACAATTTTTGGCACCCTACCCTTGTAGCTCGTCGGCGAGCTGCGGTGAGCTATTGATTCAAGGTATGTATGATGAGATCTTGTCCTCTAATAGAACTAGCTCCATGGTTTCCATTGAGTGTTTCCTATGTTTAAGAAATATATTGCCTCGTTTTATTATGATTTATACTTGCATGGTGATATGCAAGTATTATAACTAGCGACTAGCTATAAAATTCACACATAAAAAAACTTGAAAAACTCGCAAACTTGCAAAAAAATTTACTCGCAAAATGTCAAAACCCGTAGCGGTCTAGCAGATTTTGAGGTCTGGAATAGAAAGGATACAACCTTGAACCCTTAAGATTGTAGGTACTTACGAAGAGAGTCCAAGGTAGAACACATGAGACTCATTTGTGTGCTAAGATCCTCTAATTTTGACTTGTTAGGATCTACATGGGCTAGCAAGATTCAAGTAGAGCTAGTCTTAGTGAGGGTTGAGCCTTAGCCAAGGTGAAGCAACTAAGTCTCTGACCATTCAGTTTACAACTTGATTGTAATCAGGTGGCTCTATATCGAATATAAGTACTATTTTTCTTTTGGTAATTCCGTGAATACATGACCACTCATCTCCATACGGTTTTGCCCATGCAACACAAACGAGACACAAACCCTGTTGTTATGTACTATTAACATCTATTCTATAACCCGAGCATTGTGATCATCCTACATGACAAGTAATCAATGGAGTGCAAGAGAGAGAGTCTTCCTACAAGTTCTATGCACACATCCAATTCTGGGCATTGCAATAATGAGTGAGGAAAATACAATTAACATTTGGCGATTCTAATGGGGGATTGATGTGCTAAAAGCATGAGTGGAAAATTGAGTTGTTTGAGCTTAGTGTTCCTTAGAACTGACTACATAGATACTGAGAGTAGAAATTAATGCTAACATGCAATGAGCTATGATAGTTTCTTGGACTAGTATACTATTATTATGGAAGATTCATCTAAATGTTGGAGGGTGAGTTAAGGCATCTAAAGGCTTGTTTGATAACTAGTGTCTGCACAGAGGAGTATACCCAAGCAATTAATAGGTTAATCTAGGCCCTGAAAAATGTTTGGAGATGGAAGCATGGAATCTGTGAGAATGAGTGTATATAGCAAGGGTCTACTAGGAGTGAAGAGCCTTAGGGTGGGAAAAAGCATGGCCTTGTACCTAGAGAGTTGGTCATAGATTAGTACTTAGATACCTAAAGAGAACTTATTCCTAAGGTTTATTCAAGATGACCCAAGGAACATGAGATTGTCAGTCCTCAATGTGGTGGTATGGAAAAACCGATCATTCTTCCGTAGAAAATCAAGATTTTGAGGTGTCCACCAATGAATTTGACCATGAACTGAGCCATGAGCACGGTGATCAACCTAGAAGGAGTGATGAATCAAGTCCAAAGGTTAGAAGAACCTCAAAATCATAACTAAGAAGAAGACGAGCCAGAAGCCCATCTTTGACTGTACAAAGGACTAAAGTAAGAAGTCCATCCCCAAGTGGACCTACTACAACTACACGTCATAGGTTGACGTTGAGGCCACTCAAACCTAGAGATCTTGATCTAGTGGATGTAGTGACTAATGTAGTAGCTACTAAGGCCAAGGCCACTCAGCCTATGAAAGTCAATTTTTAAGAATTTAAGGGTGCTAACAATGAAGATAGTCATCTATAGACTTTTCTATAAGTATTCCATATAAAATGAATCAATTTCCAATTGGTTATTTTGTGGCCTGGTAGCAAATTTTTGAAGCATTCCTCATGCAATTCATATCAGAAATCAATGAATAAGATGTTCTCACAAAGATTAGTGGCCTAAAGTAGAAATAAAATGAGTCGCTTCAAGATTTTGTGTTGAGAATGTGAGCTCTAATCAATCCATTGAGCCCACCACTAGATGATAAGTCACTCCGATCTTGGCTGATTAAAAGGTTGTACTTATATGGATTTATGGTCACCTGAAATTGTCAATTTGACCAAGACTTATGTGAAGAATTGCTAAACTGAGTATCACTATAGAGAAGAGTAGACCTGCCAAGAAAACAAAGAAAAAAGGCTAAAGGGGATGATGATCAAGATGCTTCCTGCAAGCCACACAAGCTAAAGTATGTGCTAAAAAAGGATTTGAAGGCCCAGTTCAAATGGAAAATGATGAAATAACTACTACAGGTAAGGACACATTGAATATGATTGTCACACCAAGCATTGCAATACTTGCAAAAAAATTCAGCATGATGATTCTAAATGTTGATATAACAAGAGTCGCACTACAAATGTACATCAAGTTTCACAAGAACCCAGGCCCAAAGATGGGCATTCATCGAGACACAAGCAAGAAAAGGCAAAGGGAAGAATGAAAAAGGCAAAAATCAAGGGTCATCATAGATTCAATGCTCTTTTAGTGGTGAGAATCATTTAAAATATGAATGCAATTTGTGGCAAGAGCATCTAAAGTTGCTCAAGAACAATGTAGACCATAAGGAAGTTGATCTCAAGTGGAGTCATTTGGACAGGTGTGTCTGACTAGGTGGATGTTAATGCAATTACCTAATTGCAAGGATTTGTCATCATTATCATAGAAGAGGAAACAACAATCAAAGATGTTGGATGGAAGGTGCAAAAGCAAGTCATATCAAAAATTTCCAGAGAATTTAAGGGACAAACACGTGCAATTGATTTGCCCACTCAGCAAGCTCCTATGTCAATAGATGAATGAGAAAATCTTAGACTTAGCAAGGTGCCAAGCACTACTACAATAACACACAAGCCATCCCCAACACTAATGAAGATTTGGGAGTCCCAACTCTCTCTTAGCTAGATTGTATCATGAGCACTCATTGGCATATCTACATTTTCACACATATAGATAGGTTCAATCAATTTCAACCTATGGCTTTTCTCTCTCCATATAGATCCCACATCTCTTTCGACAGTGGCCTCTCATAAAGAACCCATCACTCCATCACTAATCCATTTGTTTTCAAATATTTGAATGGTTACCCCGAAAGATTAGATGAGTTTTATAAAAAGCAGGCAAGAGGAAGAACCAACCCTCACAAAACGGCTGCGTGCAACCATGCTATTGAAGAAGAACCTCAAAAGAAGCGACTACACCATTTACATATTGCGCCTTAAGGTAGGAGGTCTCCTACACGCATTGGAGATTCCATCTGGCAAATGGGAAATCATATCCGTGGATTTCATTGTGGGATTACCTAGGACACAGAGGGGGCACAACTCCATGTGGGTAATTGTGGATAGGTTGACCAAGATGGCTCATTTTATTCCTATTAATGAAGATGTTAAAACTCCAGAATTAGCTAGGCTATTTGTGGAGCATATCTATAGATTGTATGGGCTACCAGTCGGTATTGTTAGTGATTGGGATAGCAAATTTAAGAGCCATTTTGGAGGGCTGTGTTTAAGAGGTTAGAAACTTCATTGAATATGAGCACCGCGGATCATCCACAGAGTGATGGTGAAACTGAAAGTCAATTAGATCATTGAGAATATGCTTCGAGCATATGTAAGTAAACAACAAACTAATTGGGAACAATATCTGCCCATATGAGAATTTGCATATAACAGTGCCAAACATTTAGCTACAGGTTTTAGTCCATTCATGATGATGTATGGATTTCAACCAAGAGTCCCAATGACGGGACTCGAAAAGAGAAGGTTCAAGTGGCCAGAGACTTTCTTGAAGATATGAATCAAATGCTTAAATTAGCTAAAGATAGCATAAGAAGAGCTCAAGATAGAGCAAGAAGTTATGTAAACCCCCACTATAGAAGGTTGGAGTTTGAAGTAAATGAGAGAGCCTACCTCAAGGTACCTGAATCTTTAGAATCTCTAAAGACAGGTAAATGTCTCAATTAGCTGTCTCCTAGGTATTGTGGACCATTCACAATACTTAAGAGGATTGAAGAACTTGCTTACAAATTAGCCTTCCCTGAGGGATGTAGAGTACATCCAGTTTTTAATGTTAGTAGGCTCAAAAGAAAATTAGGAGATGATGATAATCTCATTAGAAATGAAGTCCTAGTTGAAGTCATTGAACCTGCATCTTTACCACACGAACCAGAAAGAATTTTAGAAAGAAAAGAAAAAAGAACACGACATACTTGTAATATGGCAAGAATGTCTGGTTAAGTTGGAAAGATAGACCTAAAGAGAGTTCAACATGGGAAAGGGTAAGCAATCTCAAGAGGAGGTTTCCCAATCTTGTTTTCGAGGACGTAAACCATTCTAAGGGGAAGGGAATGTTATGTCAACCATAATGGTGTAAAGCTGAGGCAAGGGACCAAGAGGGCTTGATAGTGTGACAGTGGACATGCAAATTAATGCCTAGGCAAAATAGATCTAGCATTAAGAGGGATGCCAAGAAAGGTTAAAAGAGTAAGGGCCTTGGAAATGACACTTGGCATCATAAGAAGTCCACATGGCATGCACTGGGTTCAAGGGAGACCTCCAGAGAGAGGCTCCACAAAGGAAACATTAGAAACAAGGGAGCACCATGGCTAGGTGGAGAACTAGAAAAGCCCTCAGAGGTTCAGAAGGCCCAAAAACCTTGAGAACGACTGCAAACATGGGTACCTTTATATGAAACCCCAAAATGCCTTCTGGGAAAACAATTTTTGGCACCCTACCTTTGTAGCTCATCGGCGAGCTATTGTTTCAAGCTATTTATGCTTGGCTCAATGGATGCACAAATGCAGTGATGCTTGGCTAATGCTTGCTTGCTTGCCTTTGTAGTTTAATGGCACGGTGAGCTATTGATTCAAGGTATTTATGATGAGATCTTGTCCTCTAATAGAACTAGCTCCATGGTTTCCATTGAGTGTTTCCTATGTTCTCTACACACCTCTCAATGGATAAATACAATACTTTACTACATTGGCATTATCTCCTGAATGGGAACTAGAGTCCCCACCCACTCTCAATGTGGATGACATGTACGGCCAACAATTTGAGTAAATTACTGAGGTGGATGTGGAACTCTACAAAAAAATGTTGCAACTCAATTTTGAATTGCTACCACAAATAGCTAACATAGATTGAATCGAGGGAAGAAATCCAAGAGGGGGCCACGTCTCACAATGACTTCACTAGTGGGCTAGATAGTATTCCTCTAGAAGAATCACAAGTCAACAATGTTGATGACTCTCCGGCTTGAGGGAAGAGATCCAAGAGGGGGCCACGTCTCACAATGACTTCATTAGTGGGCCAGATAGTATTCATCTTCAAGAATCACAAGTCAACAATGTTGATGACTCTCCGGCTCCATGGCCACAGCCACAAATTGTTCCTAGTGGCACTCTACTACAAGCTTCCTTTTAGGATAAAGATTAGCATACCACATGGTTGCATGAGAGCTAACTATATATTCAATACAAGCAAGGAAATCCCACTTTCCAAATCATACAACATTATAGTCAACAATTGCAAAATTGTCAAAACCATTTGCTCACATGATATCAGATGAGTAGAAATGGAAAGACAAATGATCCCATTGTTCCAAACCAAGTTGCAAAATGCACAGAGTGATATTCATAAGCTCAAGGAAAGCATGGTAGAGCAAATGCAACAACATATCCTTGTACAAAATGCTTTAGCAGAAACTAGGAAGGATGCATTGCAAGCTATAATTTCCCTATAATAAAAACACCTTCCACTATCTAATGCCTTGAGTAGAAAGAAAGAGGTAGTGTTATCCCTCTCCCAAATTCAAGTCTCTTGTGATGAGCTAAAGAAATACATAGTGCACTTAAATGAAAGGTTGGTGCTAAAGACGATCATATCCATGCCACAACAAACATAAAAAATGAGTTGCAAAAGGCATCAAAGATAGGAAACATCAAGTTCAAGCACTAGAGCAAGCAGAAATGCATAGCATCAAGGGAGAAAATTGTGAGTCCCAAAGAAAAATTGGATGCTCATGGAAAGAGATAATCTAGCTCCACATGATTAATGATCAATTGCCAGGACAACCAAAAGCAACCCACCAATTTAACAATCTAAAGCTTGCCTACACCTCAACACTTGGCAAGTATAAAGAAAAATGCATCTACAAAATCAAAATGCAATAACTTCCAAATTGCAACTTCAACTCCTGAATCAAGTGGATGACATTGTGGAAGAGATCTGTTGTTTGTGCAACAAGGCACCACCACATTATACCAAGATCTTGTTACAATCCTCAAGCAAGAGGATCATCTCAAAGAAAGAGTTTGCATTTAGTGGGAGTACTTGCAACTCAAGATGCTAGATGTAGTATCTAGTCTTTATTGGACCATGCCAATGAGCACAAAGACTCTTTGTGATCTATGCCAAAAAATGGATCAAGATGAGCTAAATGTATTTTATCTCTCAATACATGTAAGCCTCATGTGAAACAAACCTGATCCAATGCTTCTATATGGATGCTTGATGGGAAGTCCTCCTCTTAAGGTAATAGTTGTACTCTTACCCCTACTGTAACGTGTGGAAAGAAGCTCACATTTAGCTTAGTGAAGAAGAATGGTTGTTCATGATGGTTCATGGATTTGTCGCCTCCTTATGGGGTTTTAGGGGTAAAAAGGAGTTGAACCCCTACAAGAAAAGGTTGTAAGGTTCAAAAATGTAGAATTGGGGAGATCTCTCCTTCATGGATCAAAAGGGGATAAGGGTTGAGAAGTCTAATATGAGATTTTTAAGGTTACAAGGGTAGATATAGAGTGGGAGAGAAGGATTTGTGAAAGGGAGAGAAGGAATAGATCTAAGAAAGGGAGAGAGTGGGAGATTGAAAGGATGGAAATGAAGAGGGGAGAAGGATGGGCGATTGCATGCTGAGATCATGTTATCACATTGATAGTGTTGAGGGAGAATGGACATAAGGATATCACAACAATTGAAGTGAACTAAATGCTAAACTGCAGCAAAGAGATTCTTTCTATTAAGAGATACTACTTGAGTTTCTATTTGTATAAAAATTATGTGTTATTATGTGACACATGGTGTGTCCTTTTATCATGCGGTAACTGACTGCAATCGATGCCTATAAGAAAACGTGACTAGGCCAGTTTAAATCACTCCAAGGGGGGCCCAAAAAACATTTAAAACGTTTTAATTCGTTGGTATAAAACGAGCGTTTTAAATCCATCCCAAATCCCTAGAGCATTCTAGTTTGTGCACAATTATGATGGAGTGGCTATTAGTTTTGTGGTGCTTGACTAAATGCTCTAAGATGCCAAAGCATGTAAGCTTGAGAAGTAAGCGTGTAAGCTTTGAATTTGATGAGAGCTATCCAAGGAACTATTTAGGTTATTAGATTAAGTTATTTATCACCTAATTCTTTTTCTATCTTCTTCTTCCTTTCCTTTTCCTTTTTGCCTTTGTCTTGCAAACTCCTCTTGCATGACCTTATTCTTTTGCTCTCCAGCATCTAAAGGTTTTGGAATCGCCATGGTAGAAAACCAGATAGGCAAAAAGATCAAAGTCATGAGATCAGATAGAGGAGGTGAATACATGTCTTTAGCATTCATGAACTTTTGCAGAAGTCACAGCATTCGAAGACAATTCACTTGTGCATATACTCCTCAGTAGAACGCAAGAGCTGAAAGGAAGAATGGTACTTTAACAGACCATGCTAGAGCAATGATTAGTGAAAAACATCTTTCGAATTAGTATTGGGTAGAAGCAGTAGCCACTGCAAACTATTTGCTTAATCGGCTTCCTACCAAACATAGGATCTTAGATTCTTAGTTTTTCTTCCAAAACGTTTAGTTTTTATCTCTCTAGACCATATTTCCCATTACCATTGCCCCCCTCCCAAATTAAGGTATGGCCCTCACAAACCTCTCCGTTGCCATATCTCTTGCACAACACTCCCTCCCTCCCCCTTGCCATCTCCCCCTCCCCTGTGCCATCTCCCCCTCCTCCTTCCTATCTCTCACCATATCTCCAACGTCGCCCCCTCACCATCTCTCCCTTCCTTTCTCTCTCTCATTTCTAGCCCCCCATCTCGCCATCTCTTCCTCCCCCTCCATATTTCTAGTCCCCTCACCATTTCCCCCATCTCTCCCTCCCCCCCCCCCCTTCCCCTCACCATCTCCCCCACCCCCTCTCCCTCACCACTGCATATATTTCTTGCGTCCATCATTTATCATAACCATTAACATCACGTACCTATTAGAATTACAATACCTATTGCCCATCACTTACCCATAGTAAGAATTAGAGGACTCCATCTTCCAATGTTCATGAAAATTTTTTAAAAATTTCAAAATTTCCCTTAAGTCCACATCTTTGGAGGCATTATAACCTTGTATGAATACTAACAACCAATGTTGCTAAATAATCACAATGCCATAATCCCTATGACCTTCTACCAAATAGCATTGAATGCTCCTATGGATGTCCTTTCATGTAAGGAAGTTTTGAGTCCTAAACATGCACCGCTATAATTATTCACTCTTACCAAAACCGAACCAACCAAACAAAAAGAATATCGCCCTTAGTACTTGACGGTCTTTCATAAAAGCTAATGCAAGAAAGATCCCATCATTGTTGCTTACATGATTCTCTTTATACATTGAGTAATTATATTAAAAACCTTTTCTATCATGGACCAAAGCCTAGAGATTGATAAGTCATCATTATCATCATAGTGGGATGGTATGTAAATCATCTTTGATGTGTTTACATATTTATCCTACCATTGGCCAATAAATCCCTTCATGGTAATGAAAGTGTGGTTCCTCCCTTCCCTACTAAATTTATTGCACTAGTGGGTGTTTTGAAGATGGTGGCTCTACCATTGTTGCATGTTGGAGATTCAATAGTAGCATTGGTCTTGGCCTAGGGATGATCTATTTTCTTGATATGTATAATTTCCTTATTGTTGGTAAAGGTGATTGTTGATTTTCATTTGTTTTAGCCCTATCACATGTCGTCCTTGTTGTAATTTTAGTCATATTTTGAGGCAAGGTATGCATCATGCATAGTGATTAATTAAATTCCAAAATTTTTAATATGTACTGTCATCAAGTTTCATCACTCATGCAAAAGCAAATGAAGGGAGGCTTGAAAAAAAGTAGATGATGTATGTTTTGTTAATATGTTTGTCATCAAGTTTCCTCACTTATGCAAAAATAGGTGAAGGAGGCTTGAAAAAAATAGTTGAAGAATGATTCCTTTATATTTTAATATGTGGCTGTAAGAGCTATTTGTCTACATGGTGGTTTGGCACTTTTTAGTAGTTGCTTTTGTGAACTTTACCATTTATGGACATCCTACAAATTAAAGTTATAACAAGATAGCAGATCATTATGGATCCTCATACTAAAAAAATTTGTAACTTTATGTGCAATACTAAAACAGCATGAAATGTTCTAACATGAAGGGAAAATCCATTGAAAAAAAAATCAATGACACAATATGCATTAAATTTAAGCTTTCCATATTTGCAATTGTTGAAGTATCTCTTCTATTCAATTCAGAATCTAATACTGTTTTCTTTCTTTAGTCTTTTTTATTTTCTTGTTCTGGTAAATAATTTGCTAAGCATTCCTTGTGTAGCTAAAGCTTTCTCTCTAGCTAATTAATTTGTACCTTCTTATACGATATTCTCTAGATAGATCGAGACTTGTGAAAAGAAAAAACTAGGAAAGCCATTGCTTTCAAGGACTTTCCTAGAAAGCTTGGAATGCTTACAAAGCTTTGTAGCTTTACACTTTGTTACATCTTAATGAAGGGGATGAAGGAGCTTGATTGGGATCTAGAATCAATCCAAATCTTATGTGTTGTAGGTCATCTCCAAAGATAATGTGATATCGTTTACATATCTCTATCCACACAATAGTGGCACCTCCCATCCACATGCATTTGCTCTAGCCAATGACCGATGGGCAACCCTCCAGAAGAAATATGTAATCTTTCATGGCCTGCGACGATTGGTCCAAAAGTGTGACCAAAATCTAGAGATAACCTCCTAGGGCGAAGACCAATGCATGTCATGTACAAGAACAAGGACACCTACTGCAACAAGGTAGTCATTTGGAATGTCAAGCTAGTTCTAGGGCCCCGGCCAAAACACTCCCATGGAAGGGGATGCCCTAAGTTGGGATTTGGACTTGGAATCCAAAAGTGGATGGCCCCAATGCCAGCATGAGGGAAGTCACACCTTGAGCGAGAAGGAAGGCTAAGATTGAGATGACAAAGATGCTCTTTGGCTAGGAGCATGGGTAGAGGGAGAGACGATGTGAATAGGAGGAGAGGTGAGGAGGAAGTCGTTGTGGTTGGGGAGTTGGTGAAGAAGAGGCAAGGGGAATGGGAGGTGGATCGGTAGTGAGGGTGATCCCTAACTTTGCTTTGCAGTGGCAACAAGGGGGTAGAGGGGGAGGGGGAGGAGAGAATAGGAGGAGGTAGGCATGAAGAGGACGAAAGGTGGTAGAGGGGGAAGGGTAACCTCCCTAAGCCAAGCTTGAAGTGGACCCCTGTACTAGTAAGGAGACCACCACAAAGTCATGGTACTATAGCATGAAGAATACTAGATGTGGGCACAGGGAAATATGGCTCTACTCCACAACGACTTGGGTGATATCAAGAAGATTAGCTAGTAAAGGAAGATGCCTCTCCAATAGTTGGTAACTTCCTAAATGTGATCACCCTCCGGCTTCATGGATATGAGGATTACAATACAATCCACCAATTATTTGCCTTACAAATACTAAACAACGATCTAGCTTAGCCTAGCCTAGCCTAGGCTAACCTAACCTAGTCTATCCTAACCTAATAGCATACTTCAGTGTGGCCTATCCTAGCCTAAACTAATCTAGAGAGGAGAGGAGAGTAGGATTGTACCTTTGTACGCGGCCTGTCTAAAAGGGGATCGCAGGTGCCAAAGCATGGAAGACCGTGGATGCAATGGTCAGTTGCTCTTTGAGAGGCGTTTTGAGCCCACACCTAGGAAGGTTGCGTGTGAGCCGTGGTTGTGTGCATGCAATGGGGAACTCGAAAAGTGTCCTTGATCCACCCAAGAACCTGAAAGATGGTACTCGACGCATGCAAAAAGCCGTCCTGTCTCCAAGTAGCTCCCTAGCTGGAGAACGTAAATTCCCCGGTACTGACCGTGGCTGCAACGGTCAGTTGCTCTTTCAGAGGCGCTTTGAGCCCACAAATCTTTAACTAGTCTTGGTTGGCTTTGCATGTTTCGATTATTGGATTGGGCGTCTCGGGTGGTTTTGAACGTTTCAATCATCGGATTGCCTGAACAATTCACTGGCTTTTGGCTGTCTCTGGGTGTTTTTGATGTTTCAATTATCGGATGGCCTGACAATTCCCAGTCTGGTGGATTATTTTACGGCCGTCATGTCCTCAACAACCGGTTGCAGTGTCCTCAACTTGGCCCAACCAAAACAAATATGATTTTTGGCATACTGCCTCGATATGGCATATAGCTTATTGTCCTTACCACAGTTTAAAAGATTATCCTATTTGTCCATGGTGCATGCAAGCATCGTTCCTACCTTCAGGTATGCTTTCCTATACACCTCCAAACCTGCGTTTTCTTCAGCTCCTCACAAAATTTCAGCGTGTGGTTGTTAGCTCTCCCAACACAATTAAGCACTTGGTTGTGAGTCTTTGGGACTGTAGATTGCACTTGTGGCTGCGGTCCTGCTTCAAGTTTTGTTTATAATTCTTTTTTTTCTTGTATAATGGAATGTAGAGTGTTGCACGTAGAATTTGTCTTGTGCGTCACCGGGAAGTCAATTAGATTTTGGCTTGCACACCATAGCACCACGCTACGTTGGTCCATTCCAACATCTTGAAAGAATTGGGACTCACTTATCGATTAGAGTTTCCAAAAGTCATAATGTGTTTCAGGTAGTATTTTAGCAAGTCCAATTCACATATTTGGAGATAGTCTCAATATCGAAAACGTGGAATATTTCTGAAATGATGCTTGAAAGATGTGTTAAGAAACTTTGCCATAGAGACATAATGGATGTGGAAATTTTTTCTAAGTGCTTATGTATCATGTCACCCCTTCTTTAGTCAAGGCATTGAGGACAACATCTATCTCGAGGGGGGATGAATCTAACATACCCCACTGTTTATGTAGTTTGTAAATCATCTATCAAGAGGGTTAGGGATCATGGTTTCTTGCACCATTCTTGTGTTAAACTATATTCACACAACATCGATGCAATCAATAGGAATGCCAAGAGTCGGTAGAAATAGGAGGCTACACAAATGTTTGGATCTAAGGTATGTCCAATTGAGGGAAGGAAGTATGTTGATCATCTTGATAATCCATATTAGTTCTCATGGATGTCTTGATTTGATCGTGGTGGTGTACCAGTGTGTATATAGACTAACAATGAATGATGGGCAAACATTGATTCTTTGTGTTGACTAGGAGAGCCAATTTTGCATACCCGCCGATTTCCCAAGAGTGCAATGTCTTAGGTGGCCTTCTACCGGCCCCTCTACCCTAAGACGACACTTTTTTTTTAAATGTGCCGGGAGAGTATTGTCTGCAAGGTAGTGCTAACAATGGCACTTTACCAATCCTTGTTGGGGGCAGGGAAATAAATAGAGCACGAGGGCACGTTCATGAGAGTCTACCCATCTGTACTTAACGTGCATTGTTCAAAATTAAACCTTCCTCTAAAATTGAGGGCTATACAATTGGCACCCCCAGTCTTATTGTATGTTTGCCTCTAGTCCTATAATAGTATGAGGCACATAAGCGTGGATTGGAGATAGGACATGTAGATAGGAGTAGAGCTCGAAGAATAGGAGAGAGACGTTGCATGACGAGTTTGGAAGCCCACATCCTTGGGGCGAATGGAGTGCGCACGGTGGCTTGAATTGTAGACAAGTGAGCCCCCGTAGCTCCCTATCTCATGCTTTCCGTGTCTCCTCATCATTTTCTCGAGGACATATATGCTCGACCATTCGCAAACAATGGGGGGGTGGGGGGGAGAGGATGCAAGCTGGTTCAAGTCATCCAAGGGGTTTTGGTTAGAGTCAATACACCTCATGTTTTGGTGCCTGGAGATTGGTGTAGGGTTCTTGGATGAGTGGATTTGGGCTTGCTGAAAATGGAATGGTCATTCCATGGATTGCTTGCAAGAAGAGATGCATATGCAAACAAATGTCTGAACACAAACCATCAGACACATGGATGGAGGACCGCCTCAAGAAAAGAGATTGAAATAGAGAGATTGCAACAAGGCCTTGTCAGTCAGTCAGCTTGCTTCTACAAGGGCAGCAAAGATGAAACTCCCTCTATGTCGTTTGCTCCTGCATCCATCTGTGCGGAGATCTCAGGCTATCGGTGTATCAAAACCCTCTGGGGATATTCAAGCTCAGCCTTTCTCCTTGCGTCGTCGTGCTTTGGAATCCTCAAAAAGCGATTAAGGCTTTGTTCCAAGTTCCTTTCATGTAGCTGAACCACAGGGCTTGACTTGATGTGTGCCATGTCATGGGCATATGCAAGCCCATGGTATGGCTTCCTCGCTGGTAGCTTTCAAACAGCTTGCAGCTCAACATCAGATGCAAGAGACAGAGGTTAGCTGTACGGACGGCTGACATTATCCGCAGCCTGCTAACATCAGGTACCTGTACATGCACAAATGCAGAGGGTAGGTGTAGAGATTTAGTGCACTTAGCTCAATTGCACTAACAGTCTTGGGTGATGCATCAAAGTTACACTAACAGGCTATGATGCATCAAAGCTGTAATTGCACGAACAGAGCTTGGGTGATGCATCAGAGCTCAATTTCACCTTATAATTCCTCTATTACTATAATTGATAAATAGGGTAATGGATTCAATTTGGGGCGTTTCAAAGTTGAGGCTTCCAGCTCGAGAAGGCGAACATTTTATTCTGAAGGAGCACTAGAAGGCACAATTTCAAAATACATTTTTTTGGGAGTCAAAGATGGAAGGCCCAAAAGCCTATGGAGAAAAAGGGGAGCATGGGGGGAACTGAACCGCATGTCCTACATTTGCAAGCATGTGGCACAAATGTTTGGACCCTACCTCCACCTCACCTCCCACCCTCTTCGCTTGACCTTCCTTCCTCTCCCATGAGTTTGTGTGGCTATAAGTTATGCTGACATGGATTTTGGATAAGCCACTTGCATGTTGAATTATGAACAAATTATATGCAGAGGCTAATATAGGAGACCCCCCTCCCCCTCTGTCCTCATTCCCTCCCATGCTGAATTGGCTTCCTCCTGGCTGCGAGTCATCTACCCACCTGCTCCCTCTCTCCCATGCCTCATGAGCCTGCCCAGCTACCTCCATCCAATCCAGTGTGATTCCACCTGAAGACCAGCCCTTTCCACGCTGCTGATTCCAGGTCATGTGTGGCCCACACAGTCAGCTGCCCCAGCAGTTATTTCTGCTCCTGCCTCGCCTCTGATCAGCCAGCCTATGCCAGGCCTACTCTGTTCCTTTGTACGATTCAGCCTTGATCAGCTATCTCCGTAGCAGCAGTCGCCATTTCCAGCAACCTCTGATTACACTCTTCAGCTGCTCCAGGTCATTCTCTGATAACAGCCTCTGCAATGAACCTCTGCACTGAGTCAAAAAGCTGCAGAATCTGCAATCAATCTTTTTCTCTCAGTCTGCAATGACGCTCTGCTGAACAAAGCCTACACATCATGTGCATTCCAGTCCTTGCTGCAAACTCAGCCCGTGGGAAAACCTCTCCAGCAGCTTTCTCTTCTTCTGCCTAAGATACCCATTATATTGCTGCCAGCCACCCAATATCGTCTGTTGCTCTCATGTCTACAGAAGCAATTAGGCGAATAACTACTCTGACCTCCTGGCCACTAAAGTGCCTCGGGACTGCTGCAAGTGGCAAGGGTAGGTGGCAGCAGCAGCAGTCCAGTCGGGGTCTACCCGGGAAGGGGGGGGGGGGACGCACGCAGAGGAGGGCCCAACCTATGTAAAGGGTTCCTCTCCTCAATATTCATCTCTGCCCTATGGCTTGAGTAGGACTAGAGTCTAGCATAGGACTGTCTAACTAGGTTAAATTAGTTAGGGTTAGCCAAAGTTAGGACCAGTTCTCAACCAGAGCTTTGGGAGTGACGACTGATGTAACCAGCAATTTTTCTTGTCTTAATCGTCTGAAAAGATCCAGATGTTGCAC
Source organism: Dipteris shenzhenensis (assembly GCF_047967505.1). Taxonomy (NCBI): domain Eukaryota; kingdom Viridiplantae; phylum Streptophyta; class Polypodiopsida; order Gleicheniales; family Dipteridaceae; genus Dipteris; species Dipteris shenzhenensis. Next base: position 46,826,252 of record NC_141604.1, read on the forward strand.
CAGCTCTGCATGTGTTCTAAGGGAATCAACATAGACATTTGCCTCATCAGGGTCTAACAAATGTGGCATTTGATGTAAATCGTCAGCCAATGCCCAAATGGAAGCCTGGGAAATGAAATGCTAGAGCAAGGGCTAAGGGGACAGCTCCCACACAGGCAGCTGAAAATCTTGCTTGGTATGATTTAAACATCTATAGAAAGGTACCAGAGGGGCAAGGCATTGTGCTGCTGAAAAAGATGGTGAAGGTGGGAGGCATACTTTGTGTGGGTGGTGCAAGATACAAGCTTACCAGAAATCCCACCATTGTTCTCCTAGAGCTCTGCTGCATTGGACAACTTGCTGGCGAGTCTGTCATTATGCTGCTGGAGCTTTGCTACATTCATCAGTCCGCGAGGGTTCTTCCTGAGATTCAGAATCTTGCCAGGCAGTCTGTAAAAGTTTTGTTGCAACTCTGCAGCTGCAGCGAGCTTCTCTGTTGGAGAGCTAGTGCTGAAATTATGCAGGTGTGAAGATTTAAGCAGAGTATGAAGGCAGTTATTAAAGCTGTTGTTAACAAGGGCCTCCATGCCGATGGGCTTGAAGATGGCAAATTGCATGGACAGTGCCTTATAATGTGTAAGACCTCTAATGCCAAATGTAACAACGTAAGATGCAGACAAAAGTAACACTATCTGCCTCCATCTTCCCTTGTTGCTTATGCTAATAGAGTTGGAGAGGCCCTTGTCCTTGCACGCTATATGCTGCAGTCATAGTAGGTCACCGTGGTATTCTTTAGCACACTCTCAAACACTTCAGAGATTTGCAAGGCTCCCTAGAAAATGCTTGAGGATGCTCGCAGATATGATGTTGCCTGGCTTTGCACCTTCCTGCAACATTAGCTGGGAAAGTCTAACAGCCTCATGACCTTGGCCATGTTGGACATATCTTACAATAATCACAATCCATGTCACCATGCTCTATCCTTCTAGTCTTCCAAGCAAACTCTTCCAAGTTCCCGCAACATTAAGTCAGGACAAAATGACACAGGCATATATTATTGAAAGTGGTCATGAGTTTAGTAGATTGTGTATTCAAATGTGCAAGCATTCAGGGTGCATGACGAGTTCCAACTAAAAGCTAATAAGAGAGGCAGATGTGTCTATCAGAAGTATAGAGTCAATGCCTCACAATGTGGGCCACCATATGGGTTTAGGTTGGAGCTAGATGCAAGTGGCATGTAGGCATTGCATGCAGCCCATATTAGGGTGCACTGTCCACGTAGGACGGCCACATGTCGGCTCATGTAAGGGTCACGGATGGCTGTCATAGGGGTAGCATTCAGGCTGTTACATGGGCAGATTTGGCTCATCCAAAGAAGACTGGAAGACTTGAGGCAAGGTGTAGCCTTGACTAGGATTGGACTGGTTGCTTCAGGATTGGCCTGATTGGACGAGCAACTCGATTTACCTCAGTCCGTCCTTTCTAGAGCTGGTTGGCCTCCAAAAGGGGAAGAGGGCAGACAGCCCCTCCTAATTTTTATATAAATGGCTCCTGTGCCCATTCTTTCAATCTAGGAAGCCTCATAAAGAATGCAGCAAAGAGGAGATACACCAGCAGTTGTAGGAGCCTTTTGTCATTGCAGGGGTGCTCAATTTGGTGCAGCCCGTTAGGGGGGCAGACATGCCTTTCTAATGTCTAGAAATGTCTCCTGTGCCCATTCCCTCAATCTATGATCGCTAGTAAATCTTCTTAAGGCATGCAGCAAAGGAGACCAGCAGTTGTAGGAGCCCTTCGTCATTGAGGAGGTGCAGACCCATTGGCTGCAGGTAGAGCAGCCCATTGCTGCTACGTGGAGTAACATTTTGTGACACTTTTGTACTAGATTTTGACACTTTTGTATTAGACCACTCCACAGTTTGTGGAGCATGGAAATAGAATTTTGCTAGCCTATCTTGCTGAGTCATCTCCAGATTTGTGCTCGCCTTTGTTAGCACTTGTGTGCACATCTTGGGAGAGAGATCTAAGAGTTTGTGTTTGATGGGAACCCATCATTTTGCTGGGGGGTAGGGAGGTGCATGAGTGTCTGCCCCCAAATAGATTCACCTACCTCAGTCCAAAGATGGTACCATCTGCATGAGATTACAATGAACAGGTGGTAATCAGTGGCTAACCTGGTCAAAGTTTTTCACTGCTGAGGTTGGTAATGTTGTATATCTGGTTTGGTTTGCATTCTGTTTGGTTGTCATCAGAGGAGGCCACATTGGACCAATAAGTATCACTTCCCATGGGTGGAGAAAGGGCAGCAGATAGGGCAGCTATTTAGACACTTGGGGCATTTAAGAGCAAGGTTTAACTGGGCATTGGAGGATGGACCACATTCCGGCATGTCACTTGGGTCGGGGGTAGCTAGTTTTCATAAAAGCAGTGGATGTTTACTTTGAGGCGTGCATCACGTATTGCAAGAACATGGAGTTAGGCAATTACCATGACTCCGCAGCAGGGCAAGATATTAAGATGGGTAGCCTTATTTGTAAATGGCATTGCACCAGCTAATTCTTTTTCTTTTGCATGTGAAAATGTCATATTCAGATAAAAACTAGTATATATACATTTATCTATCATCTCAAAAAGCTGACATAGATGAGTTGTAATGCTACAACAGCAGACCAAAAAACATCAGGAAAAGAAGAGCAAAACAAGTAACATAAGTTTGCTGCTACGCACCTCTAGGGGCATTGTCCTGTGCTCTTAAAATTTCTTGAAGTCTCTGGTCATCTGCTGCAGCTGGATGCTCAGCTGCTGCAACTGTTGCCCTTGTTTCTGTCCTGTTAATCCAAAGTTAGTGCTGTTAAACTGAAAAGTGTTATGAGCCATCCACAAAAGCTGCAATATGAAGGCCCTAATAATCACCCATTCTTGTTGCAGCATACCCCACACATCACCCCAAGGGAAGACGTCACAATTGCATTGTATCCCTGTGCAGTCCTTAACCCACTCTCAAGGCTCTCCTGCTTGACAGCATACCATGCATCCTCCTTCACTCCTGGGTCTCTTTTGCAACAGTCATCCAGCTATCTGATTGTGAAAGATTTTATAGAGTCTAGATAGCTTGATGCATAATCATCCACATCAAGATAGTATCAAGTTGTTATTGGCAAACACTAACATATCCAGGTGCAAGCTATTGTACACAAAATCATTACTCATAATGCCACCAAGACCAAACAAATGTAGTAGTTGGCATCGAAAAACTCAAAAACATTCTTGAGTATGCAACAAATTCAACACTGCAAGAGTTCTCAGAATCCTTTCACTACCACTATACTATTCAACCAAATCCTGCTAATTCATCAACACATTGCCACTAGAGCAATGTGCCTCAATACTAAAACTTGCCATACTGCACCAAGCCCTAGTGGATGATTCAACTAATGTTGTGTGCCGATCCACGATCGTTTGGTACATATCCCACCAAAATCACTTATCTTATATATTCCTTATTGGCCCCTTGAGATGGATGACTAATCTTGTGGAGGAAACAATGCAACATTGATGATGTTATGACCTACTTCTGAGAAGTAATGCAATTGCCAACCCATCATTTGAAACCAAGGTTAAGGCATCCTAGATGGAGTTGTGGAGGGGAGGGCTCTAGAGATAGCAAGTCCATGTTAGCTTTTGGGAGGGCTAAAGAGAGAGCAAATAAAGAAGGTAGTATAGTCTTGCAAGGCTTCAAGTAAGAGTTGAAGGGAGGAGACTCAAGAGATTCTCAAAGCCCTATCACATGAGAAACATGACTTCTGTCATGTACATCACTAATAACGAGATCCATGCTATGACTTTCGTTGTGTACATCATGTAATATTTAAGCATGATAGTTGTTGATGCAATGAAGGAAAAAACCCATGGATTTTTCTATCATATGAATTCAATTATAAAATACCTCTATAAATTCCATCCATGTATCCCTTCCTCTTGTGCTACCCATGTACTATACGGAACTTTTTTGGACTACGTTTTTCAAGATGAAATGGATGAAGATGGAATGGAATATTTCCACTCCCCTTGAACCTCCTTATATCAAGAGATGTCAAGATAGATTGGATGAAATTTATGACTTGTCTCTATTGTCTATCTACTCCATGATACTGTAGTCACTTAATGAGTCCATAGAATGAAATATTCTTGGGGCCATGTTGTCTATCTAGATAATCCACCCTTGATAGAGAATTTTTATCATGGTGGAGTGAAGGTATCTCAAGGACCGCACATGCATTCTAATCATTATGTCTACGTAATCATGGACTCTTGATATTAGAATAAGTCCACTAAGATTCGGTATCCTCATGTAAGAATTTGATTAATTGTGTCCATGGCTCTTTTTCTACCTTGTATTGTATACAACCTTGATGGACTAAAATTTCATTTCCTCTTGTGCTACCTATCCACCATATAAAACCTTGATGGTCTAGGTTTGTTAAGATGGAATAACCTCAAATTTTTATCAATTTCATGGTATTGTGCTGATCTTTTATGCTATAAAATGGGAGCATTCGGATCATACTATCTCCTAGATTATGTACCCTTGAGGGACTAATTTTGACAAGGTTGACTAAAGGTAGCTCAAGGATTGTGGATGCAGATAATGGACACTTTACAACCCAAGTCCATTACGATTTATTAAAGCAAGATCATGGATTTCTCTCATTTTCTCAGGCTACTTCGTGAACACTTCATACACATAATGAAACTATAAAATGGATTTTCTTAGTATATATTATCATCAATGCACCCAATTTGTGAAGATGCGATGGAAGTCTATTCATATTTGTGCTAGTCATATATTCATCGTTGTTAAGATGCAACAAAAGCAGAGATTACATATTCACATAATCACGTGCACTTTTTGTGTGATTTACAAGAGAGGAATATCGTCAATCTATCACACTAATAAATAAATAATTACAATTAGTAGAATGAGTTCTAGTGCCAATAAAGATGATTGTACCAGTGGTGGTAAACTTGGCAAGATATTAGAAGGCCGACGCTATCATTCTTGCGGATGGTACAGGGTCTAGTACAACTAGTAATGTTAACTTTACCACCGGTAGCGTACTTTGCCTCCATTAACAATGATGATGGAATACCGCTACTAGTAGCACTCTTTTCACCATGCTTGGGAATTTTATGTTGCTTTGGATTTGAGAGGTAAATTTCCTCTCTTCTCTTAAAGGCCTTAGCCTAGGGATTGGTTCTTAGTCCTTACACTGACAAGGCATGGGGCTAGATGAGACTACTCTTGAGGTGTAGGTGCATGGACTCTCTTGAAGAGGGAGGTGGTTTTGTCATTTTTTTTCTTTTGCATGCATTCTGTATCATGTTAAATACATGAATTCGGTGACTTGGATTTTGTATATGCAATTCTCAAACTTCAACACTGATTTTTCTACAAGATGAAGTCCAGTCAAGGTAACACTAGCTCGAAGTGCAAAGGGTTTGTGTTATAGAACAAGTGCTAGAGCAAACAAATTGCATTTTTGTTGAGAGAGGTGGACGCCACAATAGAGAGTACATATAAGCTATATGATTTGAAAAGCAAGGCTATAGAGGACATGAAGAGGTTGCTAGAAGTAGTTGTGTGCTTGTCAGCATTGTAAAATGGGAGTCCATTGATTTGGATTAAATCCCTCATTGGAAATGTCTACACACAGTTTAGGGAATCATTTGCTACAAGACCGTCATTTATCGATGATGTTTGTTCATCGTAGATGGAATGATGGGATGCAATATGGGATTTGCATGAAAGTAAATTCTTACAATTTAACACGAAGATCCTCATGATTGGAGTTGGAAGAAGAAGTGAGCATTAATGTTTTAGATGGTGGAGGAGTAAGCTAAGCAAGATGAGGAAGAAGGCACGACCGTCTTGAAAGGGAAGGTGCAGGGAAGCGACACGCAAGAGCTACAACGAGCTAGTCACATAAGAAATGTTACTTTTGTGACATTTATCACATAGAAAGAGATCTAGTTCGGTCAAAAGTTTGGATCTCGAGCCATATGGGTTTGTCTGCCAGATCGGCCTATTACAACACATATGGTATGCTGGTAAGTGGTATAAGGGTGTTGTGACTATTAGATGAGAAGCATGAAGAGAGGTGGCCATGCAAAAACATACCCTATCCTCATTTGAGTTGTTGCTGAGCAACCCCTCTACACCATTACAACATACTTCAATAGTGGGAGCCTTTCTCAAATTTTCCTCGATGCTACCATGATGTGCACTTGAAGGGAGGAGTAATTTTGAGGGCGCAAGTAAAAGGCAAGCTTGACGATGCAATCAATGGAGGAGACTTGGTGTAGAGAATTAAATTCTTTTGTACCAAGGTGCACCATTTGATTCGTGTTCTCCTTGCTAGACTAGCACGCTTGTATCAAGCCCAATGGTTCAATACAAACTTGCCCCCTAGCAACATCTTGCTAGATTTTACCTCAAATGGTGCATGTCTAGTTAGAATCATTGATTGGGAATGGCACAAGATATTTCATAGGAGCATAGGAAGGCTTTCAAAACAATGAAGCAATTGTAAGATGAGAGTGATGAGGGTTGGGCACCATGGATTCTCCAAAATAAGCAAGATCAATGAGGGATCAATGTTAGCTTGTACTACCAAAGTTATGGGTTTTTGCACTACAGGGGAGATGGAATCCACAATCCGATGTGTTTTCCCTTGGTTGGATTATCACCAAAATGGTGTAGTTTTGTTTGATGCCCATAAATATTTCAATTTGGGTGTTCGCATGCCTAACTATTCACTTTTGCAATCCATTGTGTTACGCATTGATCATAACATGATGGAAGGAAACCCATCGGAGTGTCTCACACTTGAAGATGAAATGTGACAAATCCAAGTGTTTGGTTGTGATGGGTGACTAGTTGGCTATGTGGTCCATCGAAGAGATGAACCTTGCTGGAGAGTAGTAATAGAAAATAAATTATTTATACATATGATTTCTTTGTACTTAAATTTGTTATAGTGATGTAATAAAGTAAAATTTTGAGTCTCACTTTTAAGGCTCTTGATACTACGTTCTAAAATTTCCATGGAACTGATTGTACATATGCCCTATGCATCCTATCATGTAGCATCGTCATACATTGTATCATGTTACATCATAATGAACCACATCATGTGACATCGTGATGCATCATGTAAGCATGAAACCCTCATACTTGCTAAAGGCTTTTGGGAGTATAATAATTTTTTGCCAAATGTATCAAATATTACCTCCAAGCAATTGATATAGAATCCTAAGTCTCGTTTCCCATGCTTCCAAGATTATTTCATCACCATAGTGCTATGATAATGATTTGCAAAATGGTATGGATAATGCTCCAATCCCAAACATATTTGAAGGTTGTAGCTCACCGTGTGACTGAAGTGTCTAGACAAAAAAATTCTCCAGTATTTAAGTTCATGAACTATAACCATACAACCTAACTTTGCTTTTGGTCCTACATACTCGACAATCGCTGACTCAACAAAGTCCAAGGTTATCAACGTTCCTTGACAAGAAACATAATAATTCTTTCTAAAGAGATTCGAGGTGCCTTCACCTCACGAGTATTCCCATATACCCCCTACCTTTTGAGCACAAGGATTAGGAATTACTCCCGAAGCCAGGCCCTGGGGTGAAGGAAATAATTACTATGCTTCTTGTAAAGGAAATATGATAGCCTTGGACCTTTTGGAGACAAGGAGTTCTGACCAAAAGAGGATCCGAGATGTGTGATTTCTATTCATAAACTTAAAGACTGGAGGATAAATTTGTAATATAATAATTCAGTCCTTGTAAGCGACACCCATTGTATATGCTTCATATTTCATAATATTTCCAAATCATTTTCATGGTACTAAGGCATGGGAAACAAACAATGGGATACTATACTTGCTTCTTAGATTGAGACTCGGCAAGGCATGGGAAACAAACAATGGGATACTATACTTGCTTCTTAGATTGAGACTCGGCAAATGAGGAGCTTTACAAAGAAAGAGCTTAAGAGAGACCCTAGCACATGGAGCTACTTGATAGCAACAGTGAGAGGTTGGTGGAGACATTGTATTTTGTAAGTATCATTGGCCATCATATGGCTCCGAAGCTTCACTCTTTGTATTGGATAGTTGTTTTTATCCCAACCTCTCCAAAATTCAAATGAGCAGGTTAGATCCCATGGCTTGGTGTAGATGACCTGAAGTTTTCTGACCTACCTTGCACTAACTAAAAGTCACACAAGCACTTTTGAATGTGAGAGCTCCTTCCTCCTTAGCAAGGAATTCACCCTTGAGTTTGAAGTAGGTTCCGAGGTCTTCAATCTCGTGGGCTTTGTTTCTTGGAATAATTGGCCCTTCTTCTTGAGGCTAGAGCTTGGACTTCTTCCCTTCAGGTTCCCTTCTTGGGGGGGATCGGCCCTTCTTTTTTAGGCTTGAGCTTGGACTTCTTTGCTTCAGTCTTCCTTCTTTCAATGGGTTGGTCAAGGCTCTTTTTTTTTGTCTGGTAGAACCATCTGGCTATTTTTTCTATAGCATCTCATCTCTTGCTATAGATAGATGCAATAGGTAGGCATGATTAATCTTTCCATGATGTGGGCAATGGGCAACCACAACCAGGTTCTTTGCAACACGAGTTTGCATTCACAAACACCCCAAAGTAAAACACATGCAGAGCGTGACTACATCTATGGAATATTTTCATGGGGACATTGTCCTCGAGGATGATGCCGATATTCTAACACTCGCATACCACACCATTGTATATAATTTTATGGCATGGGTGCGATTTATCCAAGAATCCACTATCTTTCCAACAAAATCCCTATGTTAGAACTCCTTAAGCCTAGCAATCTACATGACCTACCTTGCAACCCATAGATATTGGCTAAAAGCCTATAGTGGTTGCGAGTGTATGGCTGAGGGGATGCCAAATTTGCATTCAATTGCCTTTTTTCCAACAATAGTGAATGTTAGCCCCCTACCAGCATAATAGTCTTGTACAATGTCTTAAAAGCTATTTAGAACATGGTTCAAATTAGCATTAGCTGGTTTTATGATTTACATGTAGTGTACCCAATGGCTCATGCCATCGTATCATGCACTCATCTATGATGTGCTGATGACAACCCGTTCGCTTCTTACCCTACCATATCTCAAGGGATAGTTGTTCGCTTTAACTATTGCAGCAGCTATCAATACCATAGTCTGACCTTGTGCATTAGCTAGCTATTTCTTAATTTCCTCTTGCCTCATTCTGAGGGTGCATACATCATCCTATAGCACCTCCTCTTGATTCTCACTCATTGCAATAGCAATGCAATAGATGTATCTGATTTTATCAGCTACCCTTGAACCTGGTGAAATTCTATAGTAGCTTCTCTGTAGGCATGTTCAAAGAGATCCACTATTTACTAGGTTTCAGATAGGATGGAGGAATGCTTTAAAACTTTCAAGAGCCATGGCAAGCTCTTGCAGAGCCCTAGTGTAATTGTACATATCCTTCAAAATTTACACATTCTCATTGTCTCCTCCACCCTGGTTGCTCTCTACCTGATATGCATCCTTTCTTGTCTCGAAGCTCTTTCATAGCTCTTGAATAAATGCTCTGGTTTTCTGCATTCATTGCTCTATCATTTCATCTTTATCAATGTCCAATATCTTCTACATTTTGCAGTCATTGATGAACTACCAATCACCGTGGCGGCATGTGATTGCATGTCAGACTTGCATGCGATTATGTTTGGGAAAAATATTTTTTAGTGCAATTAATGACCAACCATCGTGGTGGCATGAGATTAAATAGCGGCTTATGATTTTATAATTGGATGGTCTTGCATGTCAAAGATTATTTTTGGGTCGAAACAAGCAATCTAGTCTGGCATGCAATGAAATTGCCACTTAATTACTAATCACCGGCCATGGCAGCTCCTTCGTGATTATTTGGACATCTATGTTTAGTGTAGTTAATTACCAGTCACACCATGGTGTCATGTGATTGCATGGGCTTGCATGTGATTATTTTTGGGGCAAAACAATTCTCAATTATGTTTAGTGCAGCCCCTAGAGATAAAATAGTGGCTCATGATTCTATAATTGGACGGCTTGCATTGTGGTGGTTTTTTTGGGGGCAAAACAAGCAATCTTAGTCACCGTGGTGTCCTCACCTTTATGAGAAGGAAAAATTTTCCTATGTTTTAAGGTCTCTTAATGAAGCTTTGCATGGCAAAGAATGTCTACAACATACAACACTACTCAGGCAGCCAAGCATGCGACTGATTGGCAACTCAAATTTTGATGAATTAAAGATGTCTCATGATTATTTAGATGGCACTACTAGGCCTCCATTCACCTTGTTGGCTTGGATTTTGATTAATTTAACGTGGTTTATTAAGATGGCTCATGATTATTTGGATGGCACAACTGAGCCTTCAGTCACCATGGTGGCTTGAATTTTGATTAACGTAAGGTGGCTCATTAATATTAGAGTGCCACTATTATTATTTAAGCGTGTCCTAGAACATGATTTGGCTACTTTGCTCTCATCTGCCCCTACTCTTCTACTTTGCTCCATGATCCCTTTCTAGCTCTCATTCATTGTTGATTGGCTACCTTGCTCCACACTCCCTCCTCCAGCTCTCATCCGCTCATCTGCTCTCCTGCTTATCTGCTCCATTGCTCACCCACTCTTTTCACTATGCCAAGAACTATAGGAAAAACAGTTAAGCTCATTACTACCCCCCCTTGATATAACATGATCCCAATCATGTTTGCTTTCTTGTACAATGTCATAGTGTTGCACTCCCAGGACTTGAAATGCCTACTCTTGTGGAATGTCTTCATAATCTCCATTGATTCTCCCCACATATCCATGTTGCCACTTTGGATGGAATCCACACAGGTGGCCTCTTTATGGCTATGCCCTATGGATTCCTTGGAGACATTAAAGAAGGGATAAGGATTTGTAGAGCAAAGTTTTGTCGTGTTGTTTGTGGGGACCAAATTCTAAGTCCTGCATTTGTGCATGGCCGTGGGCCTCTCCATCGTCTCCTTAATTGGCTCCCCAAAAATTTGGACGAGGCTCATAACCACTCAACAATGGCTAAGGGGTTATCCTTACCAAAGGTAATCTTTTGGACTCTAAGACTCTCAGCAATTGTTGAGTTTTTATAACTGTAATCTCTTTTGTTCAAAATTTTCTCCACGACGCTTCCAACAAATGCCAAGTTGTTAGTTTTTATAAACTGTCTTTGGATGTAAATGTAATCTCTTTTCTTCAATTTTTGCTCGATGATGTAATCTTTTAGGCTCTAAGGCTCTCAGCAATTGTCAAGTTCTTATAAATGTAATCTCTTTTGTTCAATTTTTGCTCCATGAGTCTCTCAGCAATTTATTGAGTTGTTAGTTTTTATAAACCATCTTTGGATGTATATGTAATCTCTTTTGTTTAATTTTTGCTTAATCAGGCTCTTAGAAATTACTGAGTTGTTATAAATTATCTGGATGTAATCTCTTTCTTTACCTTTTTCTCTTAGCAATGGCTGAGTTGTTCTACTCACTAGGTGTAAGTTTTTCAACTCTAATATAAATAATACTTACCAGATCAGGAGGCATGATGATTTAAAAGCCCATGTAGGGCATTTGAAATTTTAGCTACCATGTTTCAGGTCCCCCCTTGATGATATGTGTCAACAAATTGGATATTATAATGTAGCCTAAATTGTTTTATTAAAAAAGCATGCCAAAGGGCACGCTATTGTGTTTAATGCTATGGAATATGAAATGCAATGACCTTTGATATGCTTATGGGTCTTATAGCAAGAAGGTGCAAGGAAAAAAAGAAATGATAAATGACAAGTAGTGTTGGATTATTCAGAGATCTCACACATGCATGAATTGAATATTTTCGAATTCATCCATTCTAGGGTGAATAAAGACACCAAAATGGCCAAAGATGAATGTTTTAAGAGCACCATGCATTAGCACCATAAGTGTGGATTCCATTTCTTTAATCATTTTTAGTTTTAAACAAATCAAGAAAAAGTTATGGAGCAGGCCCTTGAATAGGTGTGCATGATCTTCACAAAATATTGGAGCTCCCTTAAACCATACCAATTAATATTATTTATTAATTAGGTGTGTCCTTTGGTTAAGTGGAATCTCAAGTAGTATACTTTTTCATGATTACATGGCTGCATGTATGTGTAGAACAAATTTAAGAGATGCATGCTTCACATGCAACATAGCGCTTGTTATGATTTAACAATCTCATTCCGAATATTAATTTCATAAAGTTTTTGTCTTGCATTCGAGCTTGGAATGCGCAATATTGCTTGGAGACCAAGTTTGTAAAATTTTGTATGGGAAATACATAATCTATGTGTCAGGCAAGTGACTTATATAAATGCCCTAAACGTCACAAAAATGGTTACACCCAAGATTGCATTTAGCTTAAAGTTCACACCATCATTATTATTGACAAGTCATGAGGCAACGTTTCCTAGAAGGTCGTTTCATGATCTATAAAAGAGAGCATTATCCCTCTGATTCAGTGATAAGGTTTGAAAAATGTCAAGAGAGGGCCACATGCAATTTGATAAAAATGTTGTGCAGCAATACAGCCTTGCCTAGATTATAACTGGTGCACATGAGGCCTAAAATCTAATGCAGTGTCTCATTTTGTCTTAGGATTGGTGGGTGTGGCTGGTGGTGATGTACCCATGCAATCTATCTACATCCAAGCTGTTGCAAACCAAATTAAAGAGAATAGTGAGCTATAGTATTGCTATAATGGATACATAATTGGAACCATGATCGCATGAAAATTTGTATCATTTTCTGAAGTATTCAAGTTTATCACATTCAGTAATTTTAATTTTCAGTTGCCAATCCTTCTTGTTGGGATATGTGTGATTAAGGGCTTGCTAGGAGCATGTGTGCATCCACTAGCAGTCATATGGTTGTCTGTGTGTATGTAGAAGAGGCACACTTAGTGCCATAGGCCATGACAGAGGTGATGATGTAATGCAAAGGCCCCCATATGGAGTGATGCCTATGATTGTGGAGTTCCTACGATTTAGGAGCTACCTCCACTGCTGTGGGAGAGGTGCCATTGATTTAGGACACCCTCTCTCTATTTCTATAAAAGAGGGACTTCCCTCTCACAATGAATAGAACATCCATTGCTACATCTTTTGTGTTCGCACTCCTCTTGCCACAATGCACCTATTCTCCCCCATGTTCCAACATTTGGTATCAGAGCCATGATCCTTCTTGAGCTTTTAGACTCATAGGCTGCCACCTCATCATCTTCTTCAACCTTCTTCCATATCTCTCCCATTTTTCCCAATTCTGGCTGAATCTTGTAGCATCAATTTCTCTAGATCAAACTGTTAACTTTCAAAATGCTTATGGATCCAGTTTTCCCACTCTAGGATGCACCTCTTCACTATTGGGATTGACGGAATTTTACTATGAGCAGCCGTGCTGCTGCTTCATTCTTCGCTCGCCAATCTAGCTTAAAATCTTCCTGTTGGGAGACAATTTTTCAAAACCCTCTTAGTCATAGTTGGATGATACTGTGAGCTTTCTGCTGATGAAATTTAAGCACCAATGCTTGCTAGAATGAGGAGAAAACGTTAAAAAAACCAGTCAGAATAGGTGCATCTCTCCACGGTGACACAACACGAAATTTTGCCATTCTTCTCTGCTAGAAGTAGCCCTCAATAAGAGCTTCCATTTTCCTTTGAAAGTCCTCCCAAAGCTTGTATCATCAGCTTCAATTGAACCCTCCAACTTCAGAATGTTCACTTTGGGGGTTACACTAATATCTACTTCTAATATGAACCATTGAATATGGTTAAGTGCTAGAAAGTTTCATTATTATCTTAATTATCTTTGTTCTTTTGGATGTTTGACCATTGAAAGTGATCTGAGCCATTTTTCAGTCTTATCTTTGGAGCACCGTCCTGTAGTTTGATAGTTTTGGTAAATGCTCATAATGCATTTATGATATATTTTGAATTGAATATGCTTGAAAGCTATTTTTTGAAGCAATAGACACTGTATTTCCTTTATGCTAAAATTTCAGGGTATCTAATTATCTCTCCAACCAATTATACTTGTGGAGAAGGAGACATCTTTGTAAGGGACTAGACACTGCCACATTTGTGGTAAGACCTTCCCAATATGCCTTCATCATATTGTTCCTCTAACATTAATTATGTATCTCAGAGGAAAGCATTCTTAAAGAAGGCTAGAATGAGAGTAAAGCCCTGTAATGGTGAATATTTCATCAAGGTGAACACCAAGAAAAAGATATGTGCCTTCTGTGGAGTACCCAATTAAACTATGGAGTATTGCCACCTAAAAAGGTTTTCTCTACAATTGCTCTCCAAGAGGCAAGCCCAAGAAGAGGAGACGAATAACTCACACTACATCTCCAAAGAGAATGAAGCATATCATGTGAAGAAGAGCTACATCAACAACAAAGCAAATCTTATTGAAGGAAGAATTCCATCAACAAATGAAGAATCAAATTTTGTGGTAGATTCAGATTGGGCTTTCTAGAGTCCAATATTTTGAACTTTGGTCATCACTTGGTCATGTAGTCAATTTTGAGGTTCTCTGCCTAGATTAGTACTCCAAAAAGAATGTTATGGTTATGCTTTAGTCCATATAGTCTTTGTAAATCACCTCTGGTCTCACCATACGATGTAGGCCATGTGATATGTGTTTACCCCCATGGTACCTCTTGCAGACATGAGAAACTAGGTCTACACAAAGGCTTATGATTAATCCTTGTACATGCAAGGGAGATAACCATTTGGGGGGGTTCTATCCCATTTTTTTAAACCTTGACCCTTGGGCACCTTTGCTAGCATGAGATCCTAGCCATAATTTATCCTTGACCACCATGAGATGGCTTGTGAAACTATGTGACTAGATGTATCCTTGACATAGCAAGAGGCAAACCCTTGAGGGGGGGTATGTTGGGCTATGTGTGATCAAGGGCTTTCTAGGAGCATGTGTGCATCCACTAGCAGTCATATGGTTGTGTGTGTGTGTGTGTGTAGAAGAGGCACACTTAGTGCCATAAGCCATGACATAGGTGATGATGTAATGCAAAGGCCCCCACATGGGGTGGGTGGTGCCTATGATTGTGGAGTTCCTATGATTTAGGAGCTACCTCCATTGATGTAGGAGAGGTGCCATTGATTTAGGACACCCTCTCCATTTCTATAAAAGAGGGACTTCCCTCTCACAATGAATAAAACACCCATTGCTACATCTTTTGTGTTCTCACTCCTCTTGCCACAATGCATCTATTCTCCCCCATGTTCCAACACTTCTTAGTTTGCATATTCTAGATTGGCATGCCATTCCCTTGTGGCTTATTTTGAAAGAAAATGAATTTTCTATAATAATAAAAAGAAGTGGTATCATTGGTTTTTAGCGACCAAAAGAGGCTAGACTATTGTTATTGTAATCTTGACTCATCCATGCTAATAACATAGGAGAGACCCTAATTGTGTAGTGAATTTGGCCTAGGTGTGAAAGTTAGAGCACTTGACTAGACAAATTCACATACCCAAGAACTAGGCGATCACCCTTCCTGTTGCTACTACTCTCCCAATACTATGAGGTATCGGTCAATGTGCTCACAATCTACTAGAAGGCTTTGTAGATAGTAAGGGTCAAGGAAAAAATATTGTTCACATATCTAGTGATATAGAGGACCGAAGGACCAATACATATAACATAAATTAAGCCTAGACTTAATTCTAAAAAGGACATTTTTCAATCGTCTAATATAGATGACTAGATTATGCTAATTAATTCTTCAAGGGGTCAATTATAAACATATAGTATGATAGCTTAGCTAATGGAGGGGGAATTTTTATATACACAATTTACACACATGAGAGGATTGTGTAATTAATTTTTATATAAAGTGGAGCTTCAAATTTAACAATCAAACATGGAAAAATGTGTCATTATGTTTAATCTCTAAACTTTCTTTTTTGTAGAGAAAAGAGGGTATTTATTAATTACAAAGTTGAGTTCAAAATAGTTACAGATGCTCTCAGAGACATTCTCCATGGAGAGGGAAAGAGAACTATAAAAAAGGAAACAACTTAAGAGTCCAAGATAGTGGAGTAACAAGAGTGCATCTAACATTGTCCTTTTTACTGAAGGGGAAAGAGTGTAGCTAGCTTGTCCCTTTTGTTGAAGGGTATCATGATATATATGTCCCATCCAATTCCAAATATCTTTGGTGACCCAAACATGCTGACAAGCTAGAGCCACATATTTCTTGAGATCTTTTGTGATTTTCTCAATAAAACCATCACACTCCTTAATGATAAATCTTAGTGTGTAGATAGCAACCACCACAAGAGTGCAACTAAGCATTGTCACTTCTCTTGAAGGGTATGACATATATCTCTTACCAAATTCTAAATGTCTTTGGTGATTCAAATGTGCTCACAAGCTAGAGGCACAACTTTCTTGAGACCTTCTATGATTTTCTCAATAAAACAATCACACTCCTTAATGATTTGTTCCCAAGCCCATAGATAGCAGCCAATGCAAGATAAAGTAGCACATCATCTACAAAAACCTTGTTAAATACCGTATCATTCCTTTGAAACCATAGGAACCACACAACATTACTTCTCTACTTTGACCAATCTCCTTACAACCTAGGAGGAGCATCCCCCGATATAATCATAAAGTAATCTAAAAAGGAAAACCCTTAGGTGGTTAAGTATATTAAGACCTACTACATCACACGCATTCAAGGGGTATATTAAAAATCCCTTATGCCATCAATTTTCTATGACTTATATGTATACCCCTTTTCTATTCAAAATTTCATTTTTTTAAAAAATATTCTATATATCATTCTATAAATAAAAATCTCTCAAGAAATTTAATGAAAAATTTCATGTTGAACTCATGTGATAGGCACATATATATGTTGGATGCTCCCTTGAGGGAAAACCTTTTGAATTGCCTAACCCTGCAATGTAGCCTCAGAGAACTTGCAGTTTAAATAGATATGAGAAATACCATCCGAGGCTCTATAACATCTTTCATAGATTGTAGAGCCCTTACCAATTTCAATAGACCTATATCCAATCCAGACTATTTGTGAATAATTTACTAGAGTATACAAGATTGTATCTCAGATAAAATTCTAATCCATATTTTCCTAAATATTGCCCTTGTGGGGTCCCTCCTCAACCCCTTTTTGTTTAGGGAATGAGAGAAGAAGATATGAATCTGGATTAAACTTTCTCAACCCTCCTGCCATCCCTTCATCTGTCCCCTTCCTCTTCAATTTCCCTATTCCTTTCCCTTCTCCTTCCCTACCCATTCCTTCCCTACCCATCATCATCCTCTCTCAAATCCCCTCTTTTCCTCTAACAACTCCTTTTCTTATCTCCTCTCAATGCCCTTCCCAATATCCCCACTCATATGCTCTTCTCCTATCATACCTACTCTTTATCATTCCCTTCCTCTAACCGATCCTCTTCCCATCCTCCCCCCAACCTATCCTCCATCTATCCTTTTCCTCTTCCCCTCCACTTACCTACCCCATTCCATCCCTTTCCTTACTGCTACATTCCCCTATTTTTCCCTCTCAACCCCTCTTTTTGTCTCTCCAAATTCAACACTTTCTCCCATCCCTTCCTCTATCCACTTCCCCTTCCATCCACATCCCTCTCTGATTTCTTGAGCCTCTCCCCTCCCCCTTCTACCCATATCTTGATAGTCAAAATTCAACTAGTTGGGGGATTATAAGTTGTGGAGAGAGGGTGAGGAGTGAAAAGGAGGAGGGAAAGTGCATGCCAATAATCTAAGGGGAAGGTGAAATACAGGGGGAAGTGGGAGGAGATAGTGGAATTGAGAAAGGGAGCACACAAAGAGAGGGTGTAGGGATGGTGGACCGGTGCGAGGAGGGGTGCAGGTGGGGATGCACATTGATTGAAGGGGGAATGAAGGGGCTACACAGCACCATTGCAAAGGGGGACTCCTTCCAAGAGAGATATCTTGAAAGATAACAATGAGCTCATACAAGTGAGCATTGAGATTATGTAATGTGATGCAATAAAGCATAAGTATAGTACTTTTGGAGCATATTTGACCAACTATTAAGGAATGTACCATCAACTCAAACAATTTAACCATAAGTTAATGTAGCTCCTCCAATAAACTAGGCACAATGGGAGAGTCCCTATGCATGATAAATGGTGCTCAAATTACAAAAACAAATAAGCTAAAAGTACACAAGATTGATAGGTTCCCCTAATTGAAAAGAATTTGAATATGTATTCATTGTTGGAGGTGTGGGTAGGCAAGGGGAGGAGTAAATAGGACAGGAATGAGAACTTCCCTCTCTCATGAGAGGGAGGGGCCCCTCCCCTCTTATTTGTAAGGGTAATTAAAATCCAAGCTATACCTTTAACATTAGCTACATCACCTTTTCACCAAAGAAATTGATTGAATTTTTAAATTGAAAAATAAAGATGTATTCAATTTCTCCTTTCCTTACATTAGGTTATATGTATGGATTGATTTTTTGAGATGAAGGGTCTTCAGAATAGGAAAATGGGCAGTATAAATGAGCAACTAATGGTGCAATAATTTGTTGAGACACAGAAAAATGTTGGAAGTATAAATTAGCAAACTTATGGAGGAATTGTGTGAGAGCCATTAGGGGGATATGCACATGGATGTAGAGTTGATCTAGAGTTTAATGCTAGAGAAAATGTAAGGAAGCCAAGTTTTATTCATATTTCTTAGGAGGAACTTGAAAGCCAAGTTCTTGCATTAGTGTTATCATCAATAGCATGGTGAAAGAGTAAACATCGTCGTAGCAAGATCCTCTCTATTGAAGCCCTATATTATGGGTTGCAAGACCACTCACATGCCATATTTTTTCTTGATTGATCAACACCATCTCCCTCTATGATCGCCACCACACTATCTGAAGGCACGTCATCCACATAGAGGATTAGTGTGTTCATTTGCTTCTTAGCGATACTGGGATCTCCTCCGTAGAAAGTGTTTTGTATAAACTGACTTGCGGACACAAGAATGTCTTGAGCTCCAATGGATTCGATGTGCTAGTCAACCACCAAACTCAATTGTTCTTCGGAAAAACTCTACAAGAGAGTCGATCCAATAGTTTTTTGCCTCCTCGTAGGGAGGTTTAGTATTTCTCTTGAAAAGGGAATGGCACCTATTGGTCCACTTGGTCTTGCTATTTCAATGTGCAAGTTTGTTGTTGTAGCCAACCTCTATCCAACCGAGTTTTTCTTCCATGCATTTCATGTTTGATATTCCATCGCTACATTGATTTTGCTTGCTGAGCTATGGTATACGTTGCTAGCTATGGTCTTGCATATTATTTTTTGTTTCTTTTGTTGCTTGTTTCCCGTCCTTGGCTACCAGTCATGTTTTTCTAGGTTTCCTTTTCCTATCCAACTGCACAGCCCTCTCATCCTTTTTCCAACTCATGATATTGATGCAATGAGGACTCAAGGTTGATCGGCACTGCTTATTCTTTGAGCTAGAAGCGAATTTAAGAACTTGTGCCGTATCATCTTTGGATTATTTATGTCTCATAATCGTTCAAAATAAGGTTATGTAAAGTTCCATGTAGCCCTTTTGAATAATATTCACCTTATTTTTTTCATAAATTAGTCGCTTTATATTATATACATTCCAAGGGGGGACATACTTATATACATACGAGAAAATAATACAAAAATTGGTCCACTAAATGGGAAACTTCCCAAGGCTATAAGGACTCAAAAAGAACTCAAATCACAAAGCAACCCACCCACCAATGAGTCTTTCCTCCCTATAACCCTCCCCATATCACCTAGTATACTTTTTACAAATTCTAATATAATTGATTCATGTATCCCACCCCCAACCCATTCTTGAACACCATGACATTCCATATGCACACCATCACAGCAACTCTAATATGATTCCAACAAGCCACCATAGTCTATGATAGACCATGTGTATCCCCTAATATGATCCTATAGTTGAAACCATCATTAGTCTTGACAAGTTCTGAGGTACCTATACCTAGAATGTCCTATCTTGACCTATAAAAGAGAGAGTTGGACCTTTGATTTATTCTCAAGATCTCAAAAACCTATTTCTTTCTTTTTGAAAGTCATAGAGGTAACAAATGCCTAAATATATAACTTCATTGACAAGTCACACCCATGTTTTAGCAATAGATCCCTATAAAGCACGTAGTTGGTGCACATGGGTTACTCTATCACTTGATTGAGGAATTGTTTGAAGCATGAAAGATGAGGCATATTTTGTTGTAATTCTAGGTAGAGATATTTGCTACATAATGGGTTGTACCCTTTGCAATAATCTGAACTCGATTGGGGAGTATGGCAAATTTGGGAAGACTACAAGAGAAAGGGACTAAGGTTGGAATTACAACCCGAGCAAAGGGCTTTATGATGATGTTCACCTTAGGTTGAGATTATGGTCACAGGCTTAGGGATTTTGTTTGGCTTAGATTGGGATTATGTTCATCTTAGGGATTAGAGAGAGAGAGAGAGAGAGCAATTCTTTCATGTAAAATTGGTATTGACTCTCATTTAACCCCATGTGCATCTGGTCATGATCATTTTTAAAATGCTTTAACATGCTTACATTTAAAAATTCCTACATTTGTATAGTAAAGTGGGTGCTATGAATATTGTATTGCTCATATGGATACTCTTAATTTTATAAATATTCCTAAGTTTATAAAAATATGCCCATGCTTATAGATTCTTAAGTTTATAGTAAGCCTACTAACATTGCTTTGTGTGTATATGTTAATATGTTTTGACTTATATGCTCATTTATTTATATGTCTCATATGTCCATATGTTATGTGCATAATCTCATATGTCAACATGTTTAGATATGCATATGCTCATATTTATTATTTATGTGTGCATATAATCATAAGTACATATTCTCTTATACTCATATCATTATATGTGCATAGGCTCTTATGCTCATAAGATCATAAGTTCATGTGCACACATTCTCATATGCTCATGTGTTCTTATGCTCATAAGTACATATTCTCTTATGTTCATATGAGTATATGTGCATATGATCTTATGCTCATAAGTACATGTTCTCTTATGCTCATATGATCATAAGTGCATATTCTCTTATGCTTCTACGATCATACATGCTACGCTTGTGTGTGTATATGTGCATGTGCATATATGTCTATATAGAGTACATTTATATGTGTGAATGCATATATGAGCATATGTCTGTATGTGCAGATGGGGCCTCAACGTTGCAATGCCAAGGTACAATAGCATTACCACAATAGTACACAACCCCATATGTGATCACTAGCAATGCTGCCTAGTAGATGTAAATATTGTGTCCTAACTTGTCCCATCATTTCGAAGATCTTCATTGGAGGCTATTTGTGAGAGCATCTCCCTTGAAAATCCAAGGTTGGTCTAAAATAGCCTCATTTCCCAACACTGGACTAGAGTTGCAATGCTCCAACTTTTGCTAAGCAATACTCATGGCAATCATGGGGATGATTATTTATTGGGTTGGTTTGGAATAGCCTCCAACAAGAGATGTAATCCTCCAACTTTTGTTTCCAACGATACCCAAGGCAATGATCATTTTTAGTAGTTAACTCAAGGAGGCTGTCTGAATCACCTAAAATCTAGCTGAGGTGGAATCTATTGATTATTCTTCCTTCAAATTTATGCAAGATCGGCGGTTGCAAGCCATGTAAAATTTTATTAAGCGATACTCAAGGCAGCTGTGGCATTGATCATTTTTAGTAGTTGACTCGGGGAGGCCCTCTGAATCACCTAAAATCTAGCTCAGGTGGAATCTACTGATTATTCATTCCTTCAAAACTATGTAAGATAGGTTGTCGGCCATCTAGGCAATAACTTTTCTCAAAGTGACCCAGGATCTCAGGGTCTTAGGTAATGGGATTGGCCCCCTTGATTCTATAGCCTAATCATCTTTGCCTTTGTCCTATTTACCTTCAATTGTCCTGCCATCCACCTTGGGAACATGTAGGTCTACTCTACTAGTGGTTGTATTTGTAGGAAATATATTTTTTGGTTTTTTGGAGACGACGCCTCCTCCTCTAATCAATGAGGTTGCACTATGAACACCAAATCTCGACTCACCCCACAAGAACCTTTTTTGAGGATTATAGAGAAGCATTTGCCTTCTAACAATATCCTAGGAAGATATACTTCTACCTCACTTGGTTCTTGATGCATTTGGCACATGCACATAAGGACCACTTCCAAAAGTTCTAAAATGTGTAACAAAAGGTTACTTACTAGAGCTTGTTGAGGCATCATCCCCTTCACTGCTTTCATGTAGATTTGGTTGAGGATGTATCCTACTATGTTGCATGCTTCATCATAGAAGGTATTTGGCAGATCCTTTCATTTGGTAATACTCCTTGCCATTTTGTAATGAGAAAAATTTTCCATTATGCTACTCCATTCTAATGTGTTGTATTTTGGGAGGGGAACTATGGCACTTGATTCCATGCATCTTGTAGTAACTTGAGAATTCTACGATGCTATATAGGGAGGGGAGTTTTTCAACCTAATTCCATGCCTCTTGTAGTAACTTGACAATTGATTATATGTGAACTCTCCACCTCAGTTAGACCTCAAAATCATTAGCTTCTTGCTTGATTCATTTATTAACCATTGCATGTCATTCTTTGAATTTTCCAAAGGCCTCATACTTAGTCTTCAAAAAATATATTTCTATTAGTCATCAATAGTGTCATTAAGTAGAAAGAATCACCCACTGCTTCTGCATTCGCATTCTCATAAAGCTCCATGTGGATAAGCTATAGAGGATATTGTGCTTTTCTTGCCTCTTATATGGAAATGGTTGCTAATGTTGCTTTCACATCATACAATCTTTACATCCATCTTGCAAACCTATTAAAACTGGTAGGTCTACTACCATCCCAATTTTTTGTATCACTCATAGTCCACTAATTCTTGGATGACCAAGCCTTTTCTGGCATAGCCTACTCTTACTACATCAACATGAGTAGTGTAAGAAAAAAGTTCATAAATATTGTTGCATCTTGTGCCCCTTCCAATGATTTTGCCACTAGCAATTTCTACACAATCATTTATCAAAGAGAAACTTGAGGTTACAATAGTTTATGGCTACAATGATCAACAAGTTCTTGTATGTTTAGCATATATAGGACATTCAAAAACTAACTCCATTAGACATGCAAGAAATGGTATATGTGACTTTGGCTTGGAAATTTGCATCATTTTTTATTGCTATGAAGATGTAATTGCCTATAAGATGTAGAGAGGTGTACCAATCTTTATGACTGGTCAAAGAAGCTTTATTGTCAATGATTCCTGATTCATCAACTCTACGATTGTTTCAAACTACTTTTAGGATGTCTTCCCTACATAATGTAGGGAGGTGTACCAATCTTTGTGACTAGTCATGTGTCTAGAGGCTCCATTGTCAATGATCCACAATTTGTCATCCCTAGGAAAATGGGTTGCCTTGTATAGATTTCTTCATAGCCATGAATAGCTCTAGCTCACTACTATAATCCTTTTTACATGGCTTTAGCTTACCATTTTTCTTGTCTATATCCTATTTTTACACTCATTTTGAATGTGGCACTTTCATTGTAATAGAAGAAATTCATCTTTTTCTTCCTCTTATCCTTTGAAGAAGAGGGGTCACTAGAGAGTTTACCTTTCTTTGAGCCTAGTTTTCCATTATTTGATCCTAGAGAGAAAGATGGACCATCTCTTTGCTTATCCTTTTGACACACCACCTCCTCAAGAAGCATGTCATTAAATGCCTCACGGTGAGCAGAGGTTTCTTGACCTATGTATTCAATCTTGCGATGAGATTGTCATACTTAAGGGAAGAATATAGATCCACCTTGATGTAAGATCTTCACTGTTGATTGAAATGCCAATTGCAATTATATGATGTGTTAGGCTCTTCACACTTGTCATGTACTACTTTGTTACTTCGAACTCTAATAGTTTCTCTTACATAATATGATTCTCAAGATTTTGAATCCTTGTCCGATTTGTTGTCTCATACTAGCTCTAGAGGGCCATCCATGCTTATGTAGGTATAGGAACATGTTAGATTAGATTGACAACAGAATTGTTGGAATGGATGATCATGGAACTTTATGTACCTACATCCCTTCTTCTTCACACCAAGATCTCAAAATTTGTTATTTAGATTGTCCTTGTCACATCAATCGGACCCGGTATTGGAACTGGCATCACACCTACTCTAGTTGTCTTCATGCATAGCTCATAATACTCAAAACATCCTTCATCTTGAACTTCTAGAAGGTGCATTTTTTTAGATCTAGATTTCCTTTAGAACCAAAATATGAGGTTGGAATCTTGCTATGAATGGAGCCATCTCTCCAAATCTATTTGCAAATATAAAAGAACTACCATGATTTCTTTTCTAGATATAAGGCTCTAGTACCTTGTAAGAAAGTACAACTTCCAAGTGTAACCCACCAAGATCTTTCTAGTAGAGAGAGACAGAGACAGAGATAGACACACACACACACACACACACACACACACACACACACACACACACACACACACACACACACACACACACACACACACAGAGAAAGAGGGAGAGGGGGAGAGAGAGAGGGGAGAGAGAGGGAGAGAGGGAGGGAGGGAGGGAGGGAGAGAGAGAGAGAGAGAGAGAGAGAGAGAGAGAGAGAGAGAGAGAGAGAGAGAGAGAGAGAGAGAGAGAGAGAGTATGGAGAACAAAACCATATTCCTACAAATTGACATGATAGATGGGGGATAGCTGATAGCAAGTTCCTAGTCATGTGCTTCGGTGAAGAAGGAATTCTAGAAATAGTGGAGGATGGAGGTTGTAGGCGGGCTATATGCTAGGCAAATACAAGAGCAATAGAAACTAAGTTTTGATGGGCTAGTTACTATCATTATATCTCCCCTATTGGAAGGTTGGTTGGTGCTTTGTTGGTGTCTACTGTCCTTAGGGTGGTTGTTGACTAAACCACCACCCCCTATTAGGGAACTCATACTCTATAGCTCTGACCATCAATCGACATGGCCTCCATCAGTCCACACTCGACCTTTATCTAGTGTCTAAACTAGAACCTACCGATGGGCAGCAGTGCTGCTCAATTCATTTTCTTGATAAAGGTGGGCTTACAAAGTAGAGCTAGCCAGTACACTTGTAGGTACATGTGAGTGTTGGGGTAAAGGCACTGGCCACCCTATGTAACAGTTTTTAGTCTAATACTACTAAGTACACTAAGTATGCATTGTACTTAGTGCCTAGTGGTCCTAGCCTTATCCAAAGATATATATATATTACTGTGTGTACTTGGGGAGGTACCACTCATTGTTTATCCCCACCTATTGGTGTCTACTATGGGTGTGTCTCCTCTTCTCACTCCCAAACTCCTACTCTCTCCCTCTTCAACGTCAACTGGTATCAGAGCCACTGCTCTACTACTCCTCTCCCAATCCCCTCCATCCTCTCCATCCTCACGGGTCACGCTTGTTCTCAGCCAGCAAACGGGCGACGGCGTCTTCATTGCGAGGGAGGTGAGCAGTAGCTCGCAACTTGGCATCCTCGAGCAGTAGCAACAAGTAGCAGCGCGCGGCGGTGTGAATGGATCAGCAAGTGGTCGACCAGAGTCGGCCATAGCTATCGACAAACGATAGGCCGACACCTTCCAGTCGGCCGATAGTAGCCAGCACTCACCTGGCGGTGCAAGAGCGCAGTAGTGGCGCATGAGGGCAAAGGCAGCTCAGCAAGAAGGAGCAACATCGAGGGAAGAAGAAGAAGCAGCGTAGAGCTATAGCAGTGTGTGCCGACGGTCCAAAAGCGGCAGTGAGTTCCTAGGGGCACGCATTCAAGGCATTGGCTTGCTTCTCGCACCTCGAGGGAGGCACATAGTTCCGGATTGGATTCCTGCTTTCCTGATGGTGACAGTTCCGTCATCCCACATGAGGAGACCTTTTTTATTCTGAGTCCCATCTGGGCTCATACTCCGAGGAGGGGTGTTCCATTTTTTGTTGTCTATAGGACAACATACTTTTGTCATATTTTACGAGATCTTGTCTCTCACATTGAGTGCAAGATTCTTGTATTAGCATTTGAGCCAGGTGTAGGTGTTCTACTCTTGGTAGGGCTTTTACTCGCACTAAGGCTTAGTTTATGCCACAAACAGTGTCGAAGACAGGTCTATCACCTAGCCAGTGATTGTATGTCAGTGTTCTCATTGAGTGTATGCATTGGCAGATCTGTAGTTTGATACTTGCAGCATATGCTTTGAGGTGGATGCAATACAATGGCCTTGCAGCTACATGCCTTGTGAGTAGTAGTGGAGGACATTTGCAGTGTTTATGCACAGAATGTGTCATCACTTTTGATGCTACTGTGATTTTGAGTATTGCTGTATTTTTTATGCTATGAGTACCTTCACGTAGCGAGCAGATTTGGTCAACTTTGACCAACTTTGACTTTTGTCGAATTGGGGCTTTTGTAGCCTGACTGACAATTTGTCCAGTGGGAGTACTCAGGATGCATTATCTTCACTCGTGGATCACATTGATGCTTTGAAAGTGCAAAATCAATTTGGGGCTTTTGGTCAAAAGTCAATTTTATCAGGATTTGTGATCAAATCTCTGATTATCTTCATGCATTCATAGGGCTACTGAGCCACTTTACCTCTAGACTATATATTCAGTTGGGGGGGAAGTTTTTGGAGCATATGGAGGTCAAAAATCAGGGATTTTCATAAAAATCAGGGTTTTATTGTTTTTTGACAGTCCGGGACTGTCAAACAGTAGATTTGACCAAGTTTAGCCTTTTGAAAGTTAAAAAAGTACTACTGTTTTTTATCAAAACTGTTTTGGGATTTTTCTGGAGCATTTTTACGCAGCTGTATCGCACTTTTGCCAGCGAAAAGTACGATAACAACTTGCTGTACTGTTTCTGCAGCAAGTGGGAGTAAGACATATAGGTGGTTTTGTGCCACTGAAATAGTAAAAGATCACTTTCGATTCTACTTCCGCTGCGGGAGATTCATTTAGAGTGACTTGTGCTTTAATTGCACGCCTATACAGGGAGTCAGGCAGTTCCATTGAGGAACAAACTCTTCTTTCTTTACCATGAGTTCTAGCAGCGACGTGTCGTCCTTGTTCCAGATAAAGAAGCTCGAAGGACCTAAAAACTATGACATATGGAGGACACAGTGCTACAATGTGTTGATGCAGAAGGACTAGTACAAACCTATAAAGGAGAAGGGTGTTAAGCCCTCCAACATTACTGATGAGCAGTGGGAGAAGATGGACAACTTGGCCATGTCAACCATAATGCTTACAGTTGTTGATTCACTGGTTGTAGGCATCAGAGATGAACCTACTGCGTGGAGAATGTGGCACCGTCTTGAGGATACATATGCCAAGAAAAGTTCCACGGGCAAAGCTTACTGGTTGAAGAAGCTTGTTGGGCTTCAGATGAAGGAGGGGACACCTATGTCCACTCATATTATTGAGTTCAACAGCATATTCAGCCATGTGATCAACCAAGGGTTGAAGCTCGATGATGAGTTGAAAGCTACACTCATCCTATGTTCTCTACCTGAGTCATGGGATACATTCAGGACTTCTACTAGCAACTCGAATGCCATTCTGTTATTTGCTGATGTGGAGAGCGCTCTTCTATAGGAAGAGATGAACAGAAAGAACAATGCTGTTGGGAAGTCAAATGCTTTGAATGCACGCAGCAGGTCCAAAACACGTGGAAAAGACAAAGAAAGAGAAAGGAGCAAGTCCCGCTTGAAGAAAGATCTTGTCTGCAATTATTGTGGCAAGAAGGGACATGTAGAGAAAAAATGTTTTCAGAAAAAGAATGACGAAAGAGCCAAAGAAGGCAAGGCTCAAGGCAAGTCAAAGGGCAAAGAAAAAGAGGAGCTGCATGTTACTTATGTTAGTGACAGTGACAGTGGACATGAGGTATGCTTCACTTCATCACTGAAGGCTCATACACTTCATGCTGGAGATGGATCAGATATGCTTTCCTGGATTATAGATTCAGGTGCTTCCTTTCATGTGACACCCTACAGAGATCTGTTTGTTAGATATGCAGGTGGGCAAAAGGGAGTTGTTTTTCTTGGTGATAACCATGCATGTTCCATCATTGGCATAGGTGATGTCAGGCTTGTTCTTGAGAATGGCCAGCAGTTAATGCTCAAAGGGGTCAGGCATGTTCTTGAGGTGAAGAAGAACTTGATTTCCATAGGGTTGTTGGATGTGACAAAATATGAAGAGGGGAGAGGAGAAGAGTGGAGATGAGGAGAGAGGGCACAGCTAGAGAGCACACCACAAATGACACTAGAATTAGTTGAAAAAATAGAATATATACAAACCCTTTTAGGGTTAGGGTTAGGGGATCTAACCCTTTCCTTTATAGCACTCTATAAGGTTAGTGCTATGCACATATGATCACGTGATGGTGCTATGCACACATGATCACATGATGTTGAGCGTGAACTCTCAACACCTTCCCTCAAGATCAACATCATGAAGTAGGCCTTCCCTCAAGATGATGATTCTGGGGAATCGAAGAAGGACTGAGCATTACATTCCATCACACCCCTTTAATGGGAATGTCCTTCCTCTGCATCAAACCAAGAGCTAGTCGGTGTTTCTCGAATAGCTCTTTACCGAGTGGTTTGGTAAAGATGTCTACAACATTTTCTTTGCTATCACAATGCTGCAGTGTGATGTCACCAAGTAACACTCTTTCTCTGATGAAGTGCTCTCTGACATCAATGTGCTTTGTTCTGGAGTGATATACTTGATTTTTGGCCAATGCTTGAGCCGATTGATTATCACAGTATATTGTTGTTGGCTTTGACTCATCAAAGTAATCTGTTTCTGACAATAGTCTTCTGAGCCATATAGCCTCACATGCACCTGTAGTGAGTGCTCTATATTCTGCTTCAGTCGAAGACAAAGAAACAGTTGGCTATTTGTTTGACAACCATGATATAGCACCTTGGCCAAGGAAAAATGCATATCCCTGTGTCGATCTCCTGGTCTCATGATCTCCAGCATAGTCACTGTCACAGTATCCATGCAACCGTGGATGACTTCCTCTGTATTCTATCCCAAATTGTCTTGTACCTTTGATGTATCTCAAGACTCTTTTGGCTGCATTCCAGTGAGACTGTTTTGGATTTGCCATAAACTGTGCTAGTGAGCTTACTGCATAACAAATATCTGGCCATGTGATTGTCAAATATTAGAGATCCAATGAGTTGCCCGTAGTATCTGTCATTGACTGTAGGCTTTTCTGAATCTTTAGTAAGTTTCAAACTCTGTTCCATGGGAGTGGCTGCAATCTTGCAATCTGCCATATGAAACTTCTTCAGGAGACTATCAACATACTTGAGCTGACTCATGAATGTGCTATCTGAATCTCTCCAGAACTCAATTCCAAGAGACAATAGTGCATAAGTCCAAGATCTTTCATGTCGAACTCCGCAGATAAGTCTTGTTTTAGTTTTCTGATGAAGCTATCCTTGCTTCCTATCACAATCAGATCATCTACGTACAAAAGTGCAATAGTAATATCTTCCCCTTGAACTTTGTAGTAGAGAGTATGATCTGCATTGGATTTCATGTATCCCAGATCAGCAAAATACTTGTCAATTCTGTTGTACCAACTTCTGGGTGCTTGTTTTAAGCCATAGAGACTTTTCTTGAGATGGCAAACCTTGTTCTCCTTTCCTGGTTCAACATAACCGGCGGGTTGTTGCATGTAGACTTCCTCGTCTAGATAACCATTGAGAAAGGCATTCTTGACATCGAGCTAATACACATTCCATTTGCTGAGTGTCGCTAGTGATATCAAGAACCATATGGAATCCATCTTTGCTACTGGAGCATAAGTCTCATCATAATCTTGGCCATATTGTTGTGCAAATCCTTTTGCAACTAATCTGGCTTTGTATCTCTGAATACTGCCATCTGGATTGTACTTCACTTTGTATACCCATTTGTTGGCTATGGCCTTCTTTCCTGGTGGAAGGTCGCATAATTCCCAAGTGTTATTTTTATACAAAGCATCCATTTCTTCATTCATAGCAGTTTGCCATTCTGGCTTATCTACTGCGTCTTCGAAGTACACTGGCTCTTCTGTAGCCATGATGGTAGTCATAAGAGCATAGTTGGTGGTTTCCACCTGAATTGCTTTGCCTTTCTGAGCATATGTCAATTTGGCTGGTGGTTTGCTTTCCCTAGTAGACCGTCTGAGCTGTTGTGGTGCTGCTTGGGGTGTTGTTGGCAATTCTTGCTCTTCTTCATCAACCTGTTCTATGGATGACTGTGAAGTCGATGCTTCTATCTCCTGTGTAGGTGAGGTTTTCCATTCTGATTCCTCATCGAAGATTACATCTCTGGAGATAATGACTTTGCGGTTGATGGGATCATACAATTTGTATGCTTTGCTTTCTTCATTGTAGCCAACCATGATGCATTTGCATGACTTTGCATCCAATTTCCTGCAATGATCATCATGTATGTGAGCATATGCTATGCAACCAAATATGCGGAGATGCCCAATGCGTGGCTTGTGTCCAGTGAATGCTTCATAAGGAGTCATACCTTGTATCGGTTCGGTAGGAAGCCGATTAAGCAAGTAGTTAGCTGTAGCTATTGCTTCTGCCCAATACTGATTCGAAAGATGCTTTTCACTAAGCGTTGCTCTAGCACTGTCTGCTAAAGTCCCATTCTTCCTTTCAGCTCTTGCATTTTGTTGAGGAGTATCTGCACATGTGAATTGTCTTCGAATGCCGTGAATTTTGCAAAAGTTCATGAATGCTGAAGACATGTATTCACCTCCTTGAAATCTGGCAAACACTTCAGATTTCTCTTTCAGAAAGTAGACCCAACAATATCTGCTGTAGTCGTCGATGAAGGTCAAGTAATAAAGTGAAAAGTCACGGAATCAAGAGGCAGAAACCCCCACCACATACATCATAGCAAAATAGAGTAGCAAAATGTGTCGTGGGTATCTAGAATGCAGCAGTGCATTGCTCTGTCTATTACAAAAGCTGAATATATTGCAGCCACTGAGGCATGCAAGGAAGCTATATGGCTATCTCGGCTAGTGGCAGATTTGGGCTACTCTAGTGATACTCCATTGTTGCATTGTGACAGTCAGAGTGCCATACAGTTGGCACGAAATCCTGTTTTTCATGCAAAGACAAAGCACATCGACGTGAAGTATCATTTTATCAGGGAGGTGCTTGAGAACAAGCAACTTCAGCTTGTGAAAGTTCACACTGATGACAATCCAGCAGATTTGTTGACCAAAGGATTGGCTGCTGAGCAGTTTGCACATTGCAGACGGCTAATGGGTATAGGTTAAGGCCAGTCTACTGGTCTTGTACATTATGATGTATATGCTATTTTTTCTTTTCTTTCTCTTGAGGGCACATTGCCTTTAAGTGGGAGGTTGTTGGGGTAAAGGCACTGGCCACCCTATGTAACAGTTTTTAGTCTAGTACTGCTAAGTACACTAAGTATGCATTGTACTTAGTGCCTAGTGGTCCTAGCCTTATCCAAAGATATATATATATTACTGTGTGTACTTGGGGAGGTACCACTCATTGTTTGTCCCCACCTATTGGTGTCTACTGTGGGTGTGTCTCCTCTTCTCACTCCCAAACTCGTACTCTCTCCCTCTTCAACATCAGTGAGTGGGACATTGGTTATAATAGCTAGCCGATACCCTTGTAGAGCTAGCCAATATCCTTGTAGGTACATGTGAGTGGGACATTGGGAGTGTGTGTGAGGAGCAAGTTTTTTGAGCGAGTTTTTTTGGCAACCAATGTGTTTTGTTCCACCTATTCCACTTATAACATCTCTCTCTCTCTCTCTCTCTCTCTCTCTCTCTCTCTCTCTCTCTCTCTCTCTCTCTATAATTTATCTCTTTTTTTCACCACTTTGGGCAAACTCTTTAGCTCAAAAAGGCTTCCAAAGGAGAGCTAGCATGCATAGAATTGCACAAGAGATGTAATTTCATGAAAATAACAAGAGATATGAGCTCATTTGATGTATTCTGATCGTTTTGATACCAAATATGACTATATTTGGCCATTTTTAGCAAAAGTTGTGAAATTATTTTAAAGCCCAAATCTGCGTCCAGAGGAGGGCGTAAAAAATATATTTGATTTATTTTTTTCCTCTCTCTCTCTCTCTCTCTCTCTCTCTCTCTCTCTCTCTCTCTCTCTCTCTTTTGCCTTCATGATTTATCTTTTTTTTCCACCATTTTGGGCCAAATTTTTAGTTATGAAACTTTTGTTGGCCCAAACTAGCGCATTGATGATTTGTCTTTTTCTTCCACCATTTTGGGCCAACTTTTTAGTTATGAAACTTTTGTAAGCCCCAAACTGGCGCACAGAGAGAGAGAGAGAGAGAGAGAGAGAGAGAGAGAGAGAGAGAGAGAGAAGGATTAAAAAACATGACTATATTTGTATATTTCTAGAAAAAGTTATGAATTTTTAAAGGCCCAAATTGGATCCAGAGGAGGGTGCCGGCGCCCTCCTCTAGATCCAATTTGGGCCTTTAAAAATTCATAACTTTTTCTAGAAATATCCAAATATAGTCATGTTTAGTATCAAAACGATTAAAATACATCAAATGAGCTTAGTCCTCTTGTTAGTTTCATGAAATTTCATCTCTAGGGTGATTTTGTGTATGCTAGTCTCCTGTAGAAGCCCTTTTGGGCTAAAAAATTTTGCCTGAATTGGTGGGACAAAAAGACATAGACAGAGATAGAGAGTATACACGTAGAACGAAGATAGAAAAGAGAGAGAGAGAGAGAGAGAGAGAGACTTCAAGTGGATGAAATTGGGGACTTTTGTGTCTATGGACTACATACCATACATGCTGAGAGAGAGAGAGAGAGAGAGAGAGAGAGATGCCACAAAGAGAGAGAATAGAGATAGATGTCATGAGTGGAATAGGTACAACAAAACATGCTGGTTGCCAAAAAAAACTCACTCCTAAACTCACTCAAAAAACTCGCTTCTTGCCCTTCCCCAGACATTGGTTATAATAGCTTTTCTATTATATTCAAAATGGTTTATAATGGGTAATCCCTAGGAAAAATAGGAGATATAATGGCATTGGCATTGGGTTTGGTCAAGAGGTGCTTCATGTTAGTTTCAATGATCTTGGATGTTCCTTTTTGTTTTGGTCTTCAAATCCTTGACGACTTCAATACGATGTGGAATTTCTTCAAGTCTCATCGTGGCAAGGGGAACCACGATGGATGTGGTATAGAAGTGAAGCATTGACTTTATGAAGATTATAAAATATGCCCTCAAGATAGAATACAAAGTGGTCATGATGATGTAGCATGGTTTTTCGCTAACCTTTCAACTAGTGCAATCATCACATTCTAGTTCCATTGGTGATTTATAGCATAAAGAATGAGGATAAGTTCCATTGGTGATTTACCACACTCTAGCTCCACTCATTGCATTATAGTTCCATTGGTGATGTACCACACTCTAGCTCCACTCATTGCATTATAGTTCCATTGGTGATTTATATCATAAAGAATGAGGATAAGTTAAATAAATATTGCAAGAAAAATAGATATGATTGTTATGCCATTTCTAGAATGAGGATAAGTTAAATAAATGTTACAAGAAAAATAGATATGATTGTTACGCCATTTCTAGAATGAGGGATTTTAATAATATTGTTTTTTGGACAACCCATTTTAATTAAAACATGAAATTTTACTTAAATTTCACAACAAATACATAATGAGAGATCTGACAAATTTTAATGGAAGCAACATCATGTGGGACCTCTTAATGGAGAAGGCATCAACAATTCATAATTCAAGGAATAATTAGGTCAAAAATTGGAGGAGAAGAGAACCTTGCAGTTGTTATTATTGACTCAAAGGAGAACAAGGAATATTCCTCTTAATTTTTTCTTCAATGCACTAAATCAAAACATAAGACTTAGAGTTCATTTTTTGTAGAACATAGGCATACGAGCTACAATAAAGAGTATGTTGTCTGAATTCTTCAGTTGATAGTTATTGAATTATCAACCCTTGAAGATCTATTGGAAAATCTAGGAAAGTGCCCCACCAAGTTTGTGGGGATTGTGTATAGCAAAGTCAAAGAAATTTGGGGAATTCTTCACAAAAATTCATTGAGATGTGAATCTATCTTCCTTTTTGGGGGTGATAGACTAGGTGGGATATCCCCACCATCCCCACCCTTGAGAAATGATAACCTGATATGGGTGACCTTGCCATAAATTTTGAGGAAATTGGCGAGATAACTTCATGAAATTTGTAACTTTTTAAGTAAATCTTTACCAAACGATGAAACAAGAATAATTTACATCAAAATCCTACCTTTCCATTTGATTTGATATGTAAGATGATCTTATTTAGATTTGTCACTCAAAAAGATATGGCATGTCAAAGTCTTGTTGTTTTCTAGTCATGAATACACTCTTTTTCAAATTTTTTGAATGCCATGTTGCTCGATTTTTCGCCCAAAATAAAATGAGCACCAAATTTTCTTATATTTCATTTTTTAAAATAGTGTTATGTGAATTACAAAGAATGTACCTATTGCTAATCTTGCTATGTGTACTTCCAGCAAGTCCTCCTTGTGGGGGTTAAAGGTCACTGTGCCTTAACCCCAGTTATGTACAATACTCAAACACACATATAAATGAATGAAAAAGAAGATTAGGGTGGTTCTGCACCCACCAAACTTGTGTGGCTCTCTGTCTCTCTCTCTCCTTCTTCCATTCTTGCTTCCGTTGAGAGCACTCTCAACTGGTATCAGAGCTCGGGTGATCTAGCTGAGCGTGCGTGAATGCTTGGAAGCTCAGCAGCTCTGTGGGAGGAAGGAGAAGCTCTGTGGGAAGCTTTGTGGGTGACTTTACTTGCATTCGAGTGTGCAGAGACCTTGGAGGAACCTTTGGAAAAGTCACTTTGGCTTTGCGAAGTGGTTTTGAGAGCAAGGAGCACAAATGGATATCGCTAATTGGATGGTTACAGTGAGTTGGGAGTGGTGAGGTGGTGCAATATGTGTGCCCAATTTTTCCCAATACTTGAAGAGATAGAGCAATAGTTCCTAGTCTGACAAGCAACAAAACCTCACCAATGACTCCAACACATCCAACAATGAGGAAATTGAATCAAAAGTGTGGCACAATAGGTACAATGCAAGCATGAGAAGGTCACACAATCACTTCGACAAGGCAGACCAGGCAACATCTTTCGACTTAAATCTGCATGGCAAAAATAAGGCAAACAGCTATCCACCACAACCGTGCATGTCCATATGGACAAGGGAGGAACAACATCGGTGAAAGAGAATAGTCACAAGCCACATAGCAAGCCATCCAATCATGGTAACCAGTAGGGAGGTGGAGGTCAGTTGGACAACAATCCAACCACCACGTGGAGCCCAACCCGCCAACAAGACTACGTTTGGGACCACAATTTATCTGCATTTCACCAACAAAGAGTCCAACCCAAGTCCAACTTTACTAAGCAAGAAAAAAATGAGAGGGTTCGACCCCCATCAGCCCATCAACCAAGGAAACACGATGCATCCGACTGTACTCTAACAAAACGGCACCCAACTTCTCAAAATGATTGAAACAACTTCAATATCATCACACACACCACTAATCGTATGGCATCAAATTAAACTCATGATTGACAAGCAATCTCGCATGACTTGGGCACACACATTACACCACCTCACCACTCTGAGTCGCATGCAACATTTGGCTATGTGAGGAACTGACTACACCTCAAAGAAGTACTTCACCTTAGCTCACACAAGGCGATCTGCAGTCCTTGTTGACAACACATTCGACTCTCAAAGATTCCACACACAGCCACATGGCCCCCAAGTGCTCACTTCCACTCACTCATTCACTAGCTATCAAGGAATTTCAAGTCTCACTGGACCTCAGTTGGCATAATAAGTGGCTTAAAAGGGTAGGCTTACTTGGCTATGCTAGCTTGCCATGGAATGTTTGGAAATCTCAACCAGATGTGATGCAGCAATATGAGCATTTTCAAAGGATAGGTGGCATGACAGTGTGACTGATGGTCAATCCAATATCATTTCCCATGTCCTCAACCTCCCACTGACAGAAGAGGAGATCTCATGTGACAAAGATGCCGAGGCCAACATGAACACAGAGTTCGAACCTGCAGTGAAGATAGTAAAAAATTACTTCTTCATCAATCAGGTGCAAGATCCTTATCGAAGACAACAATTTGAATGGTATTTGGAGAGAATCCAACTCCTAGTGAAGACAAACACCATGAGCAAAGAAAGCTTTGCTATCCTCAGAGATGCTGAGAGAGGTACCAAAATTTTATGAGCAAATCTGATGCACTCAAGTCTAATGTCATTGAGCTAAATGACAAAGAAAACTTGAGCAACACCAACAAACACTCAAAGGTAGAACCTTTCATCTTTGCACTATATGATTTTGCTAAAAAGTCTATTGTCAGATGTTAAGAGATGCCTATGCAACAGAGGGAGGAGAGAACAAAGGATAAGCATGATAAGCAGCAAGAAAAGGTAAAGTGTAAGGAAGTTGAAGCACTAAAGGTGGCCAAGTATAGCACTGAGGAGGCCAACATGTTAATCTTTAGTAAGTCCTAAGTAATATCAATAAACTCAAAAAACAATTCAAAGTAGCTAATGATGATCTAGAGACAATCATGATGACACCACAAAAGAGATCTACAGTGGCAATTATGGTACAAGACCAAAAGAAATGTGGTACCGTGGCTTCCTATGAAACCTCTAACAGCTCCAAATAGCAAAAAGTCAAGTGTCGCTGCTCCAAACACCTTAGGAAACCTTGAGTAGCTCCAAATAATTCAAATTCAAGTCTCACTGCTCCAAACAATGTTAGATAAAGTATTAATAGTCTCCAACATAGGTAACTTTGACTGGAAATATATTGGGTAAAATATCTGTCATGGAAGTCGACTATGCCATGGGTATTTGGAAATCATTTCATAAGCAATAGGGCAATGTAAACCAACAGTTGACCAAGCAAATTTCAAGACTTACATAAAGATAATGATGCCTTCAAGCACAAGCTAAAGCACCAACAAAAGGAATTGGCAGACTGCTAGCAAGAAGAATTGGCAAAGCTGTGGGAGGAGTTTCAACAGTACAAAAGTCTAAAGAGCAATATGTGGCAAAATTGCTTGCTTAACTGA
This sequence comes from Dipteris shenzhenensis, assembly GCF_047967505.1. NCBI lineage: Eukaryota > Viridiplantae > Streptophyta > Polypodiopsida > Gleicheniales > Dipteridaceae > Dipteris > Dipteris shenzhenensis. The sequence goes on from NC_141604.1 coordinate 46,863,670, forward strand.
GAGTTCAAAAAAGAATGCATGCCCACAGTAACTAAATGGATGGAGGAAATGAAGATTGAATTCTTCTTGCAGCTCCAAAGGCTAGCAACAAATAACACAGACATGCAAATTGAGAATACAATCCTCAAGGATAGGATTAGAGCATTGGAAGGAGTAGAATAGTCATTGAAGGAAATGATTGAGGAAGTTAATGGTACTTTCATGTCATCCACTGAAATTCATGAGTTGAAAATGCAATTAATTGAGACATCGCAAAGTCTTTGGGCAAATTTGAAGAACCAACTGTTGGTAATTGCAAAGAGACCCTAGGATGCGTTTGCATTGGCTGCTTTGCATACGATATCATGGCCCAATAGATGGAGAAGATGTAGACCCAACTGAAGAAATCCCCTAGCTGTGAAAATTTCATTAAGCAATCTGATTTGTTTACTGATTCCAAAACAGAGTTTTGCAACTTTAATGTGTAGATTTTGGCTAAGGTAGTAGCTGGACAAGACACTACTAAAGAAGATGTGCTACCTGATGTGTCTACCAAGCCTATCACTAAGCCTATCACTAATGCTGCTGGTGGATGATGAGCAGACTATTACAAACCCTGAGGATGAGTCACGGTCATTGGAAGACTAGCCAATTGATGAAGGTTTCTCTACATGGGAGGCTACTGAGCATGAGGGAAAATGTTCATTGGGATTAAATGCACCCAAACAATTAACTTGCAATATAGCAAGGAGTACTTTTAGTAAAGGGTTCATGTCCTTGTCTTTTTTCTACAAAAAATCTATCCACCGGGAGTGCTAGGTGTCAAGGGGTAGTTTCACCACCCTGCCAGGTCATCACCCTGAGATAGACTAAGATATAATAGAATATTCCGATACATTATCTTGTGTAGTAGTCAGTTATAATAGTTAGCGAACCACTACTTTGGATTTTGTCTCAACAAACATGTTGTCAGGGCCGATTGTTATTAGACTTTTGTGATGTCTCTCGCTTAGTTCATTGAGGATGTTCTTGTGGTTTCCAACATTGAAAATGAATTAGAATTTTTGTATGCAGCAATTGCTGTAGCTTTTGACTCTCAAAATACGTGTACAATTGTTCTTCCATTGTCATTTTCCTTTCCAATTCTAATCTAACTTTACATTCAATTCTCAAGTTCCTAATGATTTATGTGCATGATATTATTAAGTGCTCTACATTGTGCATACCAAGAACACTAGTTGACTATGAATCATTTCATCAATAATGCTTGATCCTTACCAATGTACCAAGAAATACCTTGAGACACTTTCCAATGATGTTTTGCATAATTTGCATCTACATTGGTTGGTTAGGCTATGGATTGGTCCACCCGATATGGAATTGCGCATTTTGCAAATTATGATGCATTAGAGTTGTATTCTTATGAAGGTTTAGAAAAGAAAAAACACCTGAAAGTGTATTCAAAAAATTAAGATTTGTTACAATAAAATTTTCTCAAATTGTTGTTTTATCTCCCCCCTTTGTATAACAAAGATAGAGAAAAACTTTTTTAAACACAAAATATTTTGAATTAATATAAACCCACATTTTTCACCCCAAAAAAAGCATGAAGCAAGAAGACCATTTGATAGAAGATCATGCCTAAAAATTCAAAAATGTAAATTTGCAACTAACTCCTTCACAAAGACACACTTGAGGTCCAGTACGTCATTATCGTTACAAAGTACTAAACAAAAATATGAGAAGTGCTATGGCTAGTAGGGGTATGAATGATCAAAATGTTTTAGTGGAAGTAGAAACCAAAGATGAATGATGCTTTGGTGCAAATTTAAGAAAATCAAAGAAAAATAAGAAGGCACATGATTCTAACAAAGAATCAAATTCTGATAACATTAATTATCAAGAATCTGCTATGATGATTTTGATGAAGAATTGGATTCTAACTTTGATCAAGATTTAGATGCAGAAAAAGAAAGTAAAAAGAAGATGATGATGAAAAATCAAAAGGCAAAGAAAGAATTCAAGAAGAAAAAGAAGAAGAAATCAGCAAAGAAATAATCCATCAAGAAGATCAATTTGGCAAACAGTTCAAGGCCAAAATTGAAGATACAAAGCTACACTAAGAAATATAAACAATACTTGGCAACAAAATCTTATGGCATGGATGGATATAAACAAGTCCTAGATTATGCATTATGGTGAAAAGACACTAGAAAAGGAATTTTCAATAATCAGATACAACAACAAAGCACCTTGGAATCAATAGCAACAACAATTACAAGTTCCTATTATCCATCCTATATTCCCAATTTGCATGTTAGAATGTGATTGTTCAACATGTATAGAAGTGGAAGATATTTTATATGAAGACAATTTGCTCAACTTGTAGTCATTACTAGATCAAAGGGCAAGGATGCACTAGAAAAGAAAGAAGGCAAACACCATCCGATCAATTGGCAATATCAAAATCGAAGTTAAGGATGAAATTCAAAAATATTAAAGCAAGAAGATAACAATACCTTTGAATATCCTCAAGTAAAATGTGACAAAGATCTACGTTTTCAACCATTTCTAGGAGGTAAAGACAAAGCATCTAAAGAAATTTGGGAATTAGAATTATAAGTTTACCACATGAATTCTCTCAAGCATTACTTAAATCTTAATCGCTTATGTCATTAGATAAAATTTTGAATTTAGTGTTGGCATTTTGTAATGAATTTTTTAGCAAACTCATGGAGCTTACTACATTAATAATCAATTTAAAAAATCAGACAAAAATCGAATGGGATGGGGTGAGACCTACACGTATATCATTCTCAAGTTGAGGATATGGATTATGAAGCTTTACAAAGTTTCAACTATTAATATCCAATTCAAGATCAAAGGTGTTCTCTTAATGGTGGATCAAGTGTTACTATTATTTCAAAATCTCTCTACCTTGAGATTAATTCTCTGGTATAGAACTTGCACCATTTCAAGTGAAGATGGTAGATTAGAGAGGAGTATAGCCCTTGGTTTTTATTAGCAAATTTGTAAATTGTACTTGTAGGTCTGACTTTTTCAATCAATTTTATCATCCTTAGACTTGAAGAGGGCAACCATGCTTCTCGATAGACCATGGTTTAGAATAATAAAACCCAAGCAAGATTGGGGAAGAGAGAGAGTAACAATTAGAAAAGGTAAAAATGCAAATTATTTCTACAAAGTTGTGCCTGATTCTCTTAGACCTTTAAATGTTAAAGGTATAAACATGGTAAGAAGATGAAGAGTTTAGATTTTGAAAAAGCAACCCTTCCCTAGTTCCAAATTTGAGATAGTTGTTGAATAAGTTTTGCAAAAATTATGAAAAAAAATACTAATGAGGATACAATATCAAATCAAAGGCAAGAAGATGAAGCTGAAGATATAGATTTTTCAAGAGCACCCTTCCCTAGTTCCGATTTTTGAGATAGTTGTTGAATAATTTCAACAAAACAATATCAAAAAAATTTACTAATGAGGATACAATAATCAAATCAAAAGGAAAACTTGCAGCAACAAAATATTGAAGCTAGATACAACACATATACTAAAAGAATTAGACAAAATAGAACATACATTTATCAAAGATCTGGCATTCAAATAGTCATCCAAGCAAAAAATGCTTATGGAGAACACACGGAAAAAAATTCCAGATACAAGAAGATGAGTTTTTAAAAATCCTCCAAAAATGGATGAAATTAGTGCTCACATAGACATTTTAGCATGGCTATCATGCCATCCAGAATTGTGAAAGCATGTGTTTATGGTGAGGTGAGAAACCAAAGGGCTTGACATTGCTTATACAATTAAAGGCTAAGACCTAGGGGATCCCTATGTCTAGGCATTAATTAAAGGATGTATTTACTAGTAGGCCTAGAGAGTGGACGACTAGAATTCTATGGTTGTGTAGTGAACACATTGAAGCGCTCTTTTGCATGAACGTTACATTGGTATCAAATCTTGGTGACATTTGTGGTGAGGGAAATATACAAATAAGAAAAGGGCACTAATTGTAGTCTACAAAGGGAACACCCACTTTGACAGTTTAAACACTTCCATTGATGGATTCCATTAGAAAAGAGGATCATTAAGAGGCTTGTTGAAAGAATTTAAAAGCGCTCGTTGTCTGGTGATATATGATAGTTAGCTATGAAACCTTAGTTGAGCACAGCAAATATGCCGCCATCACTTTATATGCTGAGTTGAATGCAACAAATAACGCATCCATCATGTGGCCTAGAAACAATTTTATTTAATGTAAATTAATGTCAAGAAATAAAAACCCTTGGTCTTTGAATCATGGTGAAAGCATTAGGATTATGGAAGTTATGAATTTTGGAGAGAGAAAAGCTAGTAAGAACTAATAAGGGGAAATTTCCAAAAGTCCTTTGTGATTTCTATTTGAGTATTATTTTGAATGGCTTTAAGTAGATGCCATGTGCCTCTCTAATGAAATCAAACAAATACCCCAAAGAATGAAGGACCTAAATGGAAGAAATTTGCTTCTTTGTGGTTTCTCAAAGGACAAGTCAAGATGAAAGGAAAGGAGGATGGCAATATGTATGCCAGATAACACGTGGCCTTTCAGTGGTCAAAATGCCACATTGGCCTTTTGATGGCCAAAATGCCACATGGCACCTCTACCATGTGGCATTTCGGTGGTCACATGGCACCTTTAACATGTGGCATTTTGGCTACCGAAAGGCCTGGGAAAGAAAATGAGGTATCCAATGCCATTGCTCCTCTCCAACCTCACCTACTCGGCGCACGGCTTTCCGTGGTTGTAGGTAGGAGAGACTTCATCTCGCTTGTTGATATTGTTGATTACCAAGTGAAACGAGTATCTGGCAACAAAGCTAAGGTACAACTCCTTTTTGAAGAGACGCTTTTGCCATGCAAATCTACGAGCTGCAGCCTAGAAAAACTCTTGATGAAGCATTCCTCATCTTATTGAGAACCCCTAGAATTCAAACCTACTCATTGGTGATACGAATGAACATGCAAATAAATGTTTTCAGTAACATTGTCTATAGAGCAATATATTCAAGGATTCAGTATCAAACATAAGAATTCTAAGTAAAATCGCTTGTCATGACCACTTTCCATAGTGAAATGAAAACAATGTAGCTCAAAAGAGAGAGCAATTGTCATTAATGAAAAATATTGAATGCTAATGTTTTGCCAAAAGGTCCAAAAATTGTAGAATGCACAATTGTTTGAAATGTTGCACTTTGATAAGTCGTGGCAAGCATCACTTTTATTGAAGAGGGGAGTCTACATACCTGCCACCATCCAACAAGCAAAATAGTAAGAACTAGTTTTAACTTTAGTTGGGAAGATAGGTGTCATAAACACCCCTCCCTTGTTATCGAAGTCACAATAAAAATTAAAGCTTTTCCATAAACTTATCAAGCTTAATGTAATTGATTAAGAATGAGTTTTATAGTTATAGAGAGATAGATGTTGGACATTTGTAGAAAAAGGGGGGGGGGGGGGGGTGAAGAAGTGTGGAGGAAGTATTGTGATGTTAAAAGGTAAGGAGGGAACAAGAGTAATGGACAATAGAATATAGAAGTAATAGTGTGAAGGAGTAAAAAAGAGAGTCAGTAGTAAGTGGAAGTAACAGTGTGATAGAGTAGCAGGGTAGTAGGGACAAGGGGTAATGGAAAAGAATAATGGAGGGTGAAAAGCATAATGTGGTGGTAGGATAACGAGAGGATAACTTGTGACTAGGTTTTAGAAATAGAAGATAAGGGTTAGAAGGGTGATAGCTTAAGTCTTTTTTAAAAAAATTGAAGGACTAGTAAAAGAGAGGACTACAAGATGATACAAAGAGGGTTAAATAGACAGTAAAGCCTACAGTAGTAGTAAGGAAGGAAGCAAGCAAATTATAAGAAGAAATAGGGACAATTAGGAGTAAAAAAAGAAATGAATTCATTAAGGGAAAAATAAAAAAAATGTAAAGAGAGTGAAGAAAGAAGAATTAGAAATTAAAGAAGAAATAAATTAAATGAAAAAAAGAAAGGAATGGGAAATTTTAAAGAAAGAATTTTTTAAAAAATAGAGAAAAAGAAAAAAAGGGGGAGGGGGGGCGGGGTGGAAAGGGGTGAAGAAAAGAAGGGGAAGTAATGTGAATATGGGAGGGGGTAATAATGAAGAGGGAACGGGGTAGGGGGGTAAAGTCAATAGAGAATTAAGTGAGGGGAAAATAGAGAAGGACGGGGGGCAAGATTGTGAGAGAAGTAAATTAAAGAGGGGGGGTTGGGGTAGAGTCTAAACTCAAGAACCTAAGAGTCCATGTCGTGAGGTGGGTCGTGGAGCGAAGTGAAGCGATGCGTAATGGCACACGGTAGATGAGACTAGAAACGCAGTGTCTTGAAGTCGAGACGTAGTGATTAGAGATGGTCAAGTCGAGGCATAGCGAGGACAGAAGGCACGGAAGTGGATAGCCTAGGCAAAGATGGAAGGGAGGGATGAATAGGCAGTGGGCGACGACTTGTGTGGTAAATGGCCCATAGGACAGGCGTAATCGAGTACGAAGAGATAGCGCCAGAGAACAGAGAGCAGGACAGGGTCAGAGAGAGTGCATTGGAAGTGGGTAAGATGTTGCAGGGCTTCCAAGCTAGGAAAACAAAAATGCTTCTACAATCAGGTAGAACCTGATCAGAAGAAACGAAAAAAGAAGTGGATGTGTTGAGAGAGACCTAATTAAAATTCAACGTGAGATCTATATATCGCAAACGATCAAGTGTTATTGGAATGTAGGATTAAAGGGAAGTTTGCAATGATTTGTGCCTGTGCAAAAGGACACGAGGATTCATGGAAGTGGGAAGTGCGGTATTTGTATATAGCAATTAATGATTTAATATGATCTCTATTCTTGGAGAAGAATGATTTAATATGATCCCTATTCTTGATTTGAAGGGCAAAGGTATTAAGATTGATCTAGAGAAATTAGAGATGTTGAGAGTGGCTCGCATACCTAATGACATGAGGCTTCAATGTATGATTAAGTGGTGGTGAAGCCATGAGGAACACTTATGGATCCGAGTATCTAATAATGCATTCTACATATGGATAGCCAAGGAGATATGGCTTCATGACCTTGAGATGCAAGCAGAAAAGTTATCAGGTACTCTAGCTCAACTACATCCCTCACTTGCATCAGATGATATTTCGACACTTTACAAGTAATATTGTGAGGTTGATAGACATAGGATATTCAAAGAACTCAAGCCAAATGTACAGTTTAACCCCAAATCTAGATATAAACAATTTGAAATCATAACGTTAGCAATGAAAGTGGTTTTCAAGTAATATTGTATATCTCCTCATCAATTTTAACTTAGTTTCAATTTGCTTTTTAGCAATATGAATTATGTTTTAGCAATTTTCATGGAGTTCATCTTGTCCATACTATGTTGGTTTCCTCTATGATTTCAAATACGTCTCCATGTTGTTGAAGAGTGGTGTAATGACATCAAGACCAAATATTATGATGCCTTGGAAGAACATTTATGAGATGACTCAAAGATTATGTACTCTCTCATTGGTTTGCATTTCTCATTCATAATTACCCATACTTGTCAGCCTTGCATTTAAAAATGGCATCTCAAAATACCATAATTGTGTTGCAAGAAAATTGGATAGAGAAGGAGGACTCTCTAGGAAATTTGGATAGACAATTGTCCTTGATGGCTTGATTGTACTGTGGGTGGACATCCAGAATGTGAGAGGGATCTTTATCTTGCGCACAAGAATAATTTGTAACATGTTTCAAGGACTTCTACTAGGGAAGGCATTAGTCAATCATACTGCCATCACAAGTAATTAAGAGGCGCCGATTTGTAGATCTTATAGAAGAAGATGCATCTAAGACAAGTGTAATAATAAACTTCATGATTCCTTAAATTGTTGGCTACTTGACTTTAAAGGCATAATGAAATTAGGCTGTGATTTTATACTAGAAGTCATGTGGATTTTTGGCATCTTCTCCTTGTAGCTATTGAAGTCAGAATGGTCTTCTATTGTGTATAAGTTTTCATTTTCCATTGAAAGTCCCAAATATTTCATGGTGATGTGTAAGACATGTGCAAAGGGCTTGTAGCAAAAAGATTCAAATGCCAACTACAAGACTGTCATGGAATTATTTTTACCTAGACATGATGTGAATGGTAGGGTGAGAGGAAAGCCTAGGCAACAGGGTGGCTATTCTTGATCTCCATACAGGTCATCATGTGCTTGGTTCTGCAAATGATATTCTTGCTTGGAATGAGGTTGAGACACAATTAATAGACAATGCTTTTGCCATTGGTGATTTGGTTGTTTATGATATAGGTCAAGTGGTAGTCTTAGAATCAACGTAGGCAAGCTTGTGCAACTACTATGACAAAGGGCCATGACTTGGGATGCCTTGTGAACATCTAATTCAATGAGCCCATTGGATTGCAACAAGGAGTTGTACTAGGAGAGCGGGTAACATGATCACATTTGAAAAAGATGCTTTGAATTTTCAATAAATTATTCCTTCCATTCAATATTGCATCTAACATGTTCTTTCCTTGAAATTGTAAACCATTTGATGCAAATGTCTATGTACCATCGTATTGGCTAAACACCGTTTCCAATTAAAAGTTGAGGGTTCATTGAATCTAGACTCAAGGAGAGATTGTGTGCAGTTCTATCTATCTATGCAAAGTAGGAGAGAGTATGAAGATGGGACACCAATGACCATGTTGTTGGTGGCTTGATAGATTTGGATTCCTACATTGATGGCCATGTTATAGGTGGCTTGATACGTTGGATTCCTACATTGCTCTCTAGAACCCCTGGTTGTTCTCTATAACCCCTAGTTGTGTAAAATAGTTGTTACGCTATAAATATGCTTATGTATTTGGATTCCTACACTCCTATCTACTTGTTAAAAGAAGTTACAATTCTCATGGACGTGTATGTTTTGCCATTGGCATTTAAATCTTACTACATGTAATTCTAGTTGCTTATATTTTCATGTGATATTTCCTTTTGAGTGATTTTTTTTTTTCACGTGGGTTCATGAAAAGTACTCATTTCATCTGCACAACCGTAGAGGCTCTACTTGTAGTAATGTTATTGGTTTGATGATGAGATGTTAGATGCAGCACTGCATTGTGAAAGTTGTGTTTGTGGGATGGACATCAGCAAGTTTATTGTATCGTATGTGGAAGAGATGCACCAAAACTATGAACATATGAAAGTACAAGAGGAGGATGACGATGATGATAGTGAAGATGGTCCATTAGAAGGCATTAGAGCTTTGTAGGATCCTAATGATGACTAGTGCGGGTATCCCCCTTCTCAAATGCTTGTTTTCTTGACTATGATTCTTTCTTAGTTTTCAAATGTTCAAACTTTCTAGACCTGAGTTTAATATTCCTTATTTTTGCATTATTTTGCTATCCTATGTAGAGCATATTGCTAGCATGTTTGCTATGCAAGAGGATCACTCATCTTGAAGGAAAATGACAAAATTGCCTCATTGGTGTATTTTGGTTGATGACATTACAGATGAATGAACGTGAATGTATATTGGTATTTTTATTTTTTTCACTCTAAAACTTAAAGGCCACTTGAATCAAAACATATCATGTGAATTTAAGTTGATTTCTATTTTGACAATATATCTTCTGAGTAAGTTTGTTTCTTTTATAATTACAAAAGTTCTTACTTCATGGATATAATAGACTACCCATGTTGTTCATTTGCTCTACTTGTCTTTCCATGCCCTTGATTGAATGATGTAGGTATTTCATTGCTACTTATTCTACATTTTTAATAAGTTTCATCTATTTTTACCACTTTTTGTAGCATGTATTTTTAGTTTCAATACATCTAATTGTGTAACAAAGGGGATGAAATCATCCATAATTGAGCTATGGTTATTTGTAAAGAAATCACGTGTAGTTGAGGTATTCCATTGTACTTTATGCCTATTTGTTGTATAACATCACTGGAAACTTGTAATTGTCAATATATGTGATTTTAGAGATGACATAAAACACTACAAAGCCTCAATTGGCTATGTTTCATCTTTGCGAAAGTCATTGAAATCTAGTGCTAATGTAAATTGATTAGGGCATATTTTACGTATATTCCAAGGTTACTTTATTATTAAATATAATTGTTTTCTAGCTAAAGTTTCATTTAATTTGTTCCATTTTTTGTAGCACGTATTTTCAATTTCACTACCATGCTTGTATATAAAAGGGAATGCAATAACTCATAGTTTAGATAGGAAGAATCAAATTTAGGGGCTTATATAAATGTTGAAGACATCTCAAATTTGAACATAGTTTTGCGGATGGTTTCTCTAAGAAGAAAGTGAATTGCATGTTTCTTTTTTAAAAATGGAGCATTCAGTAGTTGAATTAAAGTATGATTTACGATATTGCATTTCTAGTATTCCCCAAACTCAAAGAAATTTTAGTGCATTAATTTCTAGTCGTAGTTTGGTTGCTTGTTCCTCTCAAGGGTACCTTCGATACAATAGAAAAGGCTTTTGCCAAATTGATGTTTTACGATTTTCCTTAAGCATCTTTCTTTTGCATTAATTGTTACCTTGATACTAGAACTAAACTAAACCCTGAATAGCAACCAAGATATGATGAGGAGCAAGACACAGAAGGACCCCTGAGGGTATCACACAATTCTTCTACAAAGAACTAGGATTCAGTGTGCTTCCAAGAACTTGCCAATGAGCTGAGCTATGAGTGGCCATCAACTCCTTGAGTGAGTATGAAGCATTAAGGCAAGGCATGTATCAAATCAAGAAACATCGCACAATATAAGATGAGCTATGAGCGAATCCCGAGACTACGAATGATGAGTACCAACAAGAAGTTAAGAATCAAGAGTTGTGGAGGACCTACAGAGCTAGAGAGCTATTGCAAGAGCCGAGCTACGAGCATGGCTGCCTTGGAGTGTCCAGGGCAACAAGTTTTGAGTCCTGGTGGATCATCAATCAAAAACAACATGCACACTGAAGTCTTCTCAACTCATCAAGGTAAAATTCCAAGATTTTAAGAGGGTCCAAGATGAAGAGCCCTACAATCATCTGCAGAGTGTTCTCGAGTATGCCACATTAATAAACCATGACCAAGGAGTACATGAAATTACTATCCATGCACACTAGTAAAGAGTGCATAGAGATTGTTCAACCAATTCCCTATTGCTTACTTTCGATATTGCTAGCATAGGCCAGAGGCTTTTCTCAAGAGATTGTGACAAGTCAATGAGGATGATGTCCAGACCAAGCTGGATGATCTAAAGCTAAGGAAAGGAGAAGCCACACAAGATTTCATATTACGCATGTGGGCTCTCATTAATCAACTTAATACACTATCAGATGATAATTCAATGCGTAGTTGGTTGTTTCTTAGGTTGCACATGGATTCGCATTCGCTTGAGATGATGAGAACCTTAACGAGCCATAGCCTTGGAGAAAAGTGGAGCAACAAGTTGAAGCAAAAGAAAAAGAGTAAAAGCAAGGATGAAGACACCTCGACCTCAACCAAGAAGGATACACTCATCTCCAAGCTCAAGAAGGCATTGTAGGAAATGGGCATCTGAGTCAAAACTAGAACCAATGAAAAGTGGTGTGACGAGAGTGCTCATGCCACATGCACATCAAGGAGTCGTCATGAACAAAGTATTGTGATGCATACACCAAATTTGGGCATGATCTCTTGAATGCTTAGTATGCTAACAAATGCACAGTGGATGTCAACCATGTTGCCCAGAATGCCAAGGCAAAGGACAAGTAGCCACCATGTCCTAAGCAAGGGCAAGGAAGAGGTAGAGGCGAGGTGATCGACATTAGCACAAAGACCAAGACCCACCAAGGGTGATATGCTTTTTATGTAAAGAGAATAGTCATGTCAAGTCAGAAGGCAAGTTTTCACAAGAGCATATCAAGATGAGATGCTCAAGAGAAACATTGAAAGGCAAGAAATTGATCAAGATGCCGAGTGATCCTCACAAAGATTTTTGAAGAAATTCCAAGAAGGCACTGCCTCCAACCAAATACATTAATTGGAAGGAGCAAATCCAAGTCGCATCCAAAGTGGCTAAGGAATTGAAGGGCAAAGCACCTACACTTGATCTTTGTCTAAATCGAACTTGATTCCAAAGATAGCTATTGAGCAGGGCAAAGCATCAACAAGTACATCAGACATTAAGTCAAGCCAAGGTGATGGGCCGAGCTCTGAGGTAATACAAGCATGAGATGTATTTCACAATATGAAGGTAAGATTAACAAGGATTAAGCTTTTGCGATCAACACCCAACAATTCCTTGGTCACCTTTCTAGTAATCAACACTCCTATGGTTGATGAGGTAGTCCCGATCATCACGATGAAGAAGAAGAGGCAACAAATTCTAGGAGTCATCGTGCATGGCGGCTTGGGAGTGAACATCATACCTAAGACCTTACTAAGGTGAGTCAAACTAAAGGATTTGAAACGCTCTCTATTGTGAGTATGTATGGCCAATTAGAGACCTAGGGATCCCAAGGGCATGCTTTCCAATGTGTTCATTAACATAGGGGGAGTACATCGCATGGTAAGCCTAATAGTCATCCCCATGGAAGAAAATTCTTAACCATCATTATCAAGTAGACCTTGGCTAAAGAGCTCAAAAAGTGCTAGGGATTGGAAGTCATGACAATTCATAATAGGGACATTAACCAAAAAATCCAAAATGAACCCGAGCAAAGTCCCAAGCAGCTACAAGCTATGTGACAAAGAGGGAAAAATATCAATTTCCATTGGATGTTGAATTGTGACTTATTAAAACGCAAATCTTGCCTATGGGTGAGATACACATTTTCTAGGTTGCCATCCAGATCAGCCAAAAGATATGAGAAGACAAAAGATATGAGAAGACAACCTTGAGGAGTAGAGGAATTTACACCCTGAGCATTTCTCTAAAGATGTCACAAGAGTGTGAGCTAGCCGAGCCTAGATGACCATCACGCGGCTTGGTGGTTAGAACTTGGCTCCTGAACCAACCAAGGAACTCAAATTAGGTGTAGACAAGGAGCAACGTATAGTGCAGGTAAGCAAGAATGTATCTTCTATCCAAGGTCTTGCAATTGAAAATTTGTTCATACAGTATCAAGATGTGATTGCTTAGAGCTACACCAATCTGTGTGGTGTACCACCCAAGATTTGTCAACACCGGATTTCATTAATACCCGATGCCAAGCTAGTTTGTCAACAAATATAGAAGATGAACTTGAATTATGCCAAACAATCAAAGTTGAGCTCGACGAGTTGATCAAAGCTGAGTTCATCTATGCGATCAGTCAAACAGGTAAGTTGTTCCCGATCATGGTGGTGCCCAAGAAGAATGGGAAGCTCTAGGTGTGCATTAAGAGATAAGTGGTTCCCGATCGTTGTGGTGCCCAAGAAGAACGGGAAGCTCTGCATGTGCATCAAGACTATAGAAAGCTCAATGTTTAGATGATGCCATATCTATTTATGATTCCTTTCATTGACAGTATTCTAGACTAGGCAGCAAGTCACGTGATGTACTTGTTCATGGATGGGTATAGCATCTACATCAAATCTCGTTGGCACCCAAACACTAGCAAAATATTGTGTTCATGGATGAGTGGGGTGCATGTGCTTGCAAATTCTTGCCATTTTGTGAACGTTGTGTCTGCCACATCCCTTGGGCAATGGCCGTAAAGGGCAAGCCTCTAGTTGAGTCTATTCATATATAACACATTTAAGTAGAAAGTTTATCAAATAGACTTAAGAAGGGGATTAATCATTTTGGGGAGCAAGGGCATTATGCATGCAACTATGAGAAAAAGCAAGATGGATTGAGCTAGGAAGGGTTTTTTTGAAGTTTGTAATTATGAGCTATTTATTACTATTGTAAGGGGTTGTTTCTAGAGAGCTATATTTTGGCCTCAAATGGATCATGCAATTATGCTTCACACATTAACAACTCAAGGTGCCCAATAAACTAAAAGGGAAAATTATGATTCCTATTGTTGTTCGTAACAATGAAACCAATAAAGTTCAACTTAGATGTAGGTGGTCATAAAGAATAGAGAATTAAAATAAGAGAAGGGATAGAAGAAAATAGACCGTATAGGATGGCACTAATCAGATGTGGCATGATTAGGCTAAGGATGGCATTAATGAAATGACCCCAATGGTTGAGGATTTAATAGGCACACACCCACTCTCCTCCTTTCTCTCTTCACTCCCCTATTTCTTCTTTCCAACTCCAAATTCTCTCAACACTCCCTAATACCCCTCAACAAAACACCCCCCACCTTCTTTTTCCCTCATTTTGCCCTCGAAAACACCCCTCGTCCCATCCCCTTCACACCTTCTCCTGCAACCTGAACCTTCCCCCACATTGGTTGCTATAGGAGTTTAGCTCATCAGAGCTATAAAAGTATAAAACTTTCGTTGGAGTTTAATTTTCCAAAAGCATTGTTCCAATGAACTAGCAAAATAAGGAGGTAAACTACAAGTCTGCAAATTTTTTCCAATCTTCAACTATGATGGTCCAACCAAATGCATGAAAAGATGGGGAACCAAAGCTGTATGCTCTCCAATGGAGGATGTTACCTCCCAAGCAACTCTTCGAACATATTGAGAGAACTCATCAAAGCAAGAGAAAAGAAAGGAAAAGGTAGTAGGAGATTTGGTGATACAAATCCAACGAAGCATCCTTGGTTAGACAACTAATGCCCAATTGATGGTGCCATAAAGTCAAGGCACCAAAGACCCAAAGACAATGAGAGACATCCATTCGTATGGTTGTTCCTACTTACAAAAGTATGTTGAGATATAGACCAAGTCCTATAGTATGCTGAGATGTAGATTTAGTCCTATGGTGAGTTTAGTAGTGTTTTGGGCTCGTTGGCTATTTTTTATTATTCAATTCTAGGCAATCTGTTCAATACCTAAAGAGGGGGGGGGTTCATTCTAGAGGCCTATTGCAAGATCGTTGTAGAGTACAATGATCTAGCTCTCAAGGAGATTGTTTTGATGTAAGAGGCAATTATTCAAGAGGTTGCTCCATTGGTGCTTCATTGCACAACAGAGTCAATTGGTCCTTGTGATCGGGGAGCCATTGATAGAGGAGGATGCTAGGATGACCTTAGATGACCCAATGCCCATACTTGAGTGGAGCTCAATAAGAGAGTTCAATGCAATTCCAATGTCTTTGGATGGATTCCTAGTGGAGAGGATCTTTGTAGAGTAACTAGGTCCTTGGTCTTTGTGTGGTCATTTCTCGAGATGGCAATTGGGAAGCCACGATGCTAGGGTGACCTTAGTTGAACCAATGCTCATTCTTGAATGGAGCTCAATAAGAGCTAACGTCTTTGGATGGATTCCTAGTGGAGAGGATCTCTATAGAGTAACCAGGTCCTTTGCGAGACATTGGATGGAGGTTGGTGCTTGACTCGTATAGGTAAAACCACAACAATATCATCTTGTGATTTGTTTAGGTTCAAACAGTTCATGGACAAACATACTCTATTATTGGATTGCCTAGTGTTTGATTACAGGTTGTGTGTCCAATATCAAGGAGTAATATCAAGACAAGCAAGGCATGTAAGTATGCAGCCTGATCATGAAGTCAATGTGTCCTGAAGTGCTTTTCCTGGATCATTGATAGTGGAGTTACAAGTTAGAGGACAACTACCCCGCATCTGAGGCCCCAAATGAGGTCAAATAAAAAGCTCGTTGTGTGATCTTGGTAGCTGCTATTTGTCACCCTCACTCTCCCCTACCTTCTTGTTGAGACCCGAAAATGGTGTCAAGGTCAACTCAAGCCCTTGGTTTAGGCACTCCCTAGACGTTTGGTTGATCAATGCATAAAAAGGACAAGTAAAACCAAGCAATGGCATACTTCAAACACAAGAAGCGCTGCATTTTCCACTTCTGTTGATAGACAACTTAATGCTGCTGGCCAAGAGGTTGCACTTGATGTACTGGCTTTCCACCTTGGATATTGACACTAGTCGTTGCACAACCAGTCAAAATACAATTAAGATCAATGACGTACCTCAAACTGAAGGACCCCTGCATTTGCCTTTCTGTAGCATGAAACTAGCTGCATATTGATACTAGTCATTGCATTCCAGATATTCTCTTTCTTCATTTTTTGCGATCGTATTGTCTCGCATTGTCTCATTTAAGAGGTTCATTTCAGCCGCTGTTGAAGAATAGTAAGCAAGAATCTACACGACGAGGGCCAATTTCCAGCCTGGTTTCCGTGTTTCCGAGCCTTTCTGAATGTATTTGGCTGGTGACAGCCTGCCATTGTTTGCAATTTGTGTCCTCCACTGGACCAAAAGAAAAAAAGATGCACGCACACAACAAGGATAGCCTAAATTTCCTGAGACTTGCAAACTGTGAAAATCAGATAGCAGGACAAGCAGCACAGAACATGAAAGCACTTCAAATTCAATGAAAAAAAAACGACGACGAGCACAACGTAACGCTATGTTGCCGCTCTTCATCCAATCAATCAGCAAAGATTGTACATTGAAAGTGTTCCAGAAAAAATATTTCTAACTTGCATGCTAGTTCAAAATGGTAGAGAAATCATCCCAAAACAATACACTTATTTTCCTTATTACAGAAGATCTCGAAGATCAATGCCAACTAAAAAATACTGTTTCTTGCTATCTTGAAGTTACTTGTCACATCAAAAGCAGGCCAACCTCTGACCCACAAGTGAATTAGGAGTCCTAAGAATCGGTTTGATTATAACCTTGTACTATAAGGTCGGTGGAAGGAGTTCACTATGCACTAAGAAACTGTACACCCTACGCAGCAATCTTGGCACTTCCCTTCCATGCTATGAGACAAAGCTGAATATAATCATGCCAAAACTTCCAAATAGACACTGCCACCCAGTAATGCAAACAGATGACTCCTCTCCTCCCACATGGCTGAGATACTACAGAAATGGATCAAGTCCCATAACTAAGTAAAGAGGATTGCAACTTCCACCCTTCAAGACCATATCACAATTCTCTGCTAACCTGGGTTACCAAGCAAACGCTCCACAGCGGCATGGACATTCCCACCAGTCGCATTCAAAGCCTGTATATTGGCTTGAGTGTCAACAAACCCCATATCTTGCAGCTGGGATAATTGAGAAGCATAAAGCTGCTCTGGAGGAACAGTGTTGACTGCAGAAAACAAACCAAAATATCCTCAGCCAATAATGCATCGCATATAAAACCTCAACTTTACTTGAAAAAGGGTAGTTTTAAGAAAAGTAAGGCTGAAGATTCAGAAAACCACAACCCACCTTCTGGAATTGTGCCAGGGACACCTCCACCAAGAGCTCCAAATAAACTAAGCAAAGAGTTCATATCAAGCGGTCTGGCTCCAGGAGAAGCTCCATTTGCTCCAGGTGTTCTAAAAGGCATGCCCGTTTGGTTAAAAAAAGAATGCAAAGGCCCAATTTCATGGCTCAAAAGACTCACATGCAATTGAAATCCTGCTGCAAACTGAAACTCGCATAGTAGCTTAAGTTTTCACTTACTGGCCTGGCGTTTGTTGACCAAGTTGCT
Source organism: Dipteris shenzhenensis (assembly GCF_047967505.1). Lineage (NCBI taxonomy): Eukaryota > Viridiplantae > Streptophyta > Polypodiopsida > Gleicheniales > Dipteridaceae > Dipteris > Dipteris shenzhenensis. Next base: position 46,881,266 of record NC_141604.1, read on the forward strand.
GCCCAGGTGGTTGTAACGAAAACATTTGCTGCTAAATTTGGGAAACACATTAGCTCCAAACAGAATTTTCATGCCACTTTACACCTTTTTTTCAGCAAAAACTGAAAATATAGAGCACCATGCTAGATGCCAAGAATTTACCTGTAAACTCTCGGGACTACTAATTTGCCTGAGAAAATCAGGGTTCTGCATCATTTCTCTGAACTGTGGATTCGCATTCAGCATGGCACGTAAATGTGGTTGCATATTCAATATCTGAACCAAGGAGATAGAAAAAGTGGTTAAAGTTCGCAATATGGATCCTGAACATTAGTCCTTAGGACCTTTTGAATTCAAGCTTAAAAACCATACAATTACCTGATTGATGTACTGAGGATTAGATAAAAGACTCTGCATCATTTGTAGGATTGCTGGATTCTGCAGCATTTGCTGTATTGATGATGGATCAAACATCCCCATCCCACCAAGTCCTCCCATATCAGGCATACCTAGACCAGTAAGCCCAGCCAGATTTCCCATGCCCATAGTGGTTCGAGTGCCTGTAGTTGTCTGTCCTCCTGCACCACCACTCCCAGCAGTGGCAGCATTCTCTGCCCAAAAAAAGGAAGAAATTTGTCAATCTAGATGCACTAAATAACACAACTTGGTTTTTCTCGATGGCACCTCTGTGTGTGTGTGTGTGTGTGTGTGTGTGTGTGTGTGTGTGTGTGTGTGTGTGTGTAGACTGGCAACTTACGAGTAGGGTTCCATGGATTTGGAAGCGGAGCAGTGTTTGGTGCTACAGCCCCTGAGCCTGTGGTGTTGTTTGCTGCACCAGTACTAGGTGTCTGAGTTTGAGCTTGTCCAAGACCCTGTGCTCCCAATAGAGCTGCAAAGGGGTTTGATGCCAAGTCATTTCCACCATCAGCTCCAACTGTAGCTGCATTAAGGAAAGGTTCTTCCACTGTCTCATACATGCGCCTGAGCATGTTGAATCCTTCAGGAGAAGCTTCAATGTTACTCATAGCACGATCTGTGTTCCTCATCATTTCTCGCATGAGCTCAGGGTTCCTAGCTGCATCAAGTGTTTGTCGCAATGTAGCCGGATCATTCAGAATGTGACCCAAATCCGGATTTCTGTCGATGATGTCCCTCATTTGTGGATTGCTCATGATCAAATTACGCATAAGATCAGGATTGTTCATGAGGCTTTGGACTGCTGGCATATTCATCATTTCACGCATAAGATTGGGATTTTGCATCAATTGCTGTTGTACCTGTTGAAATTCTGGAAAAGCCATGCCCAAACCACTTCCATTGGCACCAAATCCAGGAAGAGTAAAATTTCCAAGTCCATTTGCTCCACCAAGGCCCAAGGGATTAGCAGCTGCTGGAGTGTCACCAGCAGCAGGTGCAACTGCAGTATTTGTGGCAGCTCCACTTGCAACAGCCACCACTGCTGCAGAAGATGATGGAGCTCCTCGCACTAAATGGACAGTGTGGTCACTTTGTAATCCTATACAGTAAAGTCTCAGCAAGTTAAAGGGTATCAAAAGAAGAGCGAAAAATCCCTGAAATCAGTTTTCTCCAATGTAGAACCTGAAGAGCAAGATAAACTGTCCACTGAGCAAGGACAAAACACTAGCAGTATCAAAACACAATTGCAAAAAGGAGATGTTTCACCATAGAATGGCAGATAAGCATAAACATTGCCGAATCTCTGGCAAAAACATACATTCGTGAGAGCGTGAGAAAAAGATCTAATGTATGTCTCATCATCAACCTGAATTTTCTGCCTGCTTTATAGTTTTGAATCACTTACATATCAATTAGTTGCCTACTCTCACTTATGTACTTTTCAAATCCTGTGTTTAAGTGTGCGAGTGTGTGGGGGTGCAAGTGCACATTTTTCATTTCGTTCAATAAACTGCAATTTTTTTGATATTCGTCTGAGACAGGCGCATGCATGTGTATGATAAACAATGAGATCAGGATCAAGTGAGATACAATGTTAAGTCAAAGATATTAAAGTTTACATCTATAACAACAGAAGATTTCAGGTGATAAGAGACATTAAACTACCTAACTAGCATAGCTCCAAAATTGTCGTCAAATTTTGATTAAGCTATAAAGTAAAACGATTGATATTGAATTAATGGATCCGGATTCGACTCAACCAATCCAACCGTCTTGGACCTGACATAAGTCCAATACGGAACGTTGGCTGAAATTCCGTCGTGAAAATTCATCAAGCATGAAATATCGCTTAGCGATAGTGTTTCGTGATGTAATATCCGCATTTAAGCTGTTAATCCGATGAGGTTAAAAAGAAGAGCTGTAAGATCCCAAGACACCCTGTCTTCACGTAAGGCACAGCCCCTAGCACGATACACGCATGTAACACAGTATACGGCTAGTGACAAAAATAAAGACAGATCGTCAACGACCTAGATTTCAGGAGTTCGCATGCTAGGTTGCACCAATCTTAGGTTTCAAGATTTAGGGTTTCGGCCTTCTCCAGGAGTGAAGCGGACTCAAAAACCGAATCACGCAAGCGAATACAGAGAGACAGAGAGACAGAGAGAGAGGGAGGGAGGGAGGGAGGGAGGGAGAGCGCTCACCGTAGCTTTGGAGCGTGCAGTCATCCTTGAGCACGCGGCCCTTATAGATGAGGCGCTGCTGGTCGGCGACGATGTCGGATTTCTCGGCGAGGAGGGCCTTGAAAGAGGCGACGGAGGAGGAGAGATCGACATGGACGGAGAATTTGCTACCGTTGGTGCAACGGACATGGACAAGGGAGAGGGAGGGGGAGGCGGAGGGGATGGGGAGGGGCTCAGGGGGGGAGGGGGACTCATCTGCCATGGGAGACGATGGGGAAGGAGCGATGGAGGATTCAAGGGAGCTTGCCGAGGAAGCAGAAGCAGAAGCAGAAAAATGCACACGATGAGGATGACGATGAAAACGATGGAAACGAAGAAGAAGAAGAAGAATAAGAAGGGTATTTACTTAGAGAGAGAGTGGCCAGCAAGACCCTCTCACTTAATTAGTCGTTAATACCTTCATATATAGGCTCGTTAACTCGCTCGCTCGCACGCCCTCTCTCTCTCTCTATATATATATGTGGCTTGTATGGGGTACTTATATGTGATTGTACTCTCTCATAGGCCCCTAAGGCCTCCAGAAGGTGCTCTCTCTCTCTCTCTCTCTCTTTCGTGTTGTTGGGTGTGTGTTCCATTCGTCTCATGTGTTGTTTCGGCTCCCAATTATACCCTAGACATCATCTCTCTCTCTCTCTCTCTCTCTCTCTTTCTCTCTCTCTCTCTCCCTTTATATATATTTATTTATTTATATTTATATTTATAGATCTATGTGTGTGTCTTGGTGGTTGAGGCTCCAGTTCATGTCTTGTGTGTAATCACTTTACATGAGTCAATCTTGGCTCCTTGCTACACTGTAAGTACTCCTAAAATTAGAGCTTACACACACATATTGTTTGAGGCGACAACAAAAATAACTTGAAAAATATGCTCGGCAGCAAAGCAAGGAGCTACACAAAAGACGTCTTCGAACACTATAACAACATACTAGGACTAGCCCACAAGGTAGCTTAGCATGTACTTACTACATAGCAAGTTTTTTAACATCTATTTTCGCTGGATGTAACGGATCACTATCAGTTAATAGTGATCTCCAGTCCCATAGATCAAGCTCGTCTCACATGGACTTTCTCTCTCTCTCTCTCTCTCTCTCTCTCTCTCTCTCTCTCTCTCTCTCTCTCTCCTCATGTACTACTCCACTCAAACCACTATGAGAGTCCATGAGAGCACTGTGTTGTTCACAATTTACAACCCATGTAGAACTTTAATCAAGCTCATTTACTCCTCCAATTGACAGAGGACATGAGAAAAAGCTTTGAAGTTCACAAGTCATCATGTACAACACTTTATTACTTATCTTCCAAAGAAATTGGCAACCACTTCATTTATGAAAAGAATAGAACAACTATTTTTATTGTAATAAACTATTCTATATAGTTTGTCATGGGGTTTGTCATGGATAGAGCATCTCCTATAAAGAGATGCTTCCAAAAAGCCTTCTCATCATGAGATTATCCTGGAAAGCCTTGCTTTTGTAGGACTTGCATACTACCTTGGAATTGTCAAGCTATTCTAGCCCTCATTTCCCAATTATCATTATTGCATTTGAAGAATGAATGCAAAGTGCATTATTTCTACCACTATAGATTTACTTACTAATATATGGACTTGCCTAATATCTTCACGATCAAAGATAGAACAAGGAGGCACATAACACATAGTCACAAATAGGAATTCAAAGCTTTGCCTGCAAGGAGGCACATAACACATAGTCACAAATAGGAATTCAAAGGTTTGCCTGCTTTGATGTACTACAATATTTGATAAAGGTGGATTAATAAATATCCACCTATGGGACCTAGAGCGTCTATTTCTTGGCCCTATCGTTTATGGGGCGAATATGAGGGTTACTAATAGGCAAATAGTGCATAATTGTACAATGGGGCAGAAATAGAAGGTTATTATTCCCACTATCATCCATTTGTTCTTTTACCATATACTGTGTGTAGCATTTCTTGCATTTCTAATTCTTCTTTGACCCTGAGAGCTTTAGCTTAAGCCTTTGACATTTACTAAAATTGTTAAATAGCTCAAAGAACGCTTGATAGTAGAAAGCTTTCAAATTTTCAATCATGTAGGCCTTGAAAGGGTTGATGCAAAGAAGTTAACATGTGCGTTATTTTTAGCATTACATAATTTTTCAATGCATAGAATCATTAGCTTTTGTTTACTTCATTTGTTTTTCTAAGAAAAGCTTGGGTTTAGTCAAAAGTACCAAGAACCTCAAAAGAGATGTTTAATGGAGCAAATTTGTGAAGTAGGAAGGAACTTTGTTTCTATAGACCTTGAGCTTTGAATTTAGGATGATAATTCATGATTCTAGTCATTCCATCATGTATAAGCTCTTTTGGCACATGTGCATATGCCTCACACCCAAATATACGCAAATGAGAGTAAGAGGGCTTCTTGCCACTCCATGCCTCTTCAGGAATACCACCATCCAAACTCTTACTAGGTGATCTATTGATCACATGCACTGCAATCTTCATTGCCTCAGCCCAAAAACCACTAGAAAGACTTGCATTGGAAAGCATGCATTGCAACCTTTCTTGAATGGTACGGTTCATCTTTTCTGCAACTGGATTTTGCTCTGGAGTACGAGGGGATGTGAGCTCCCTCTTAATCCCACGTGTATCACAGAAATGTTGAAAGTCATGAGAGAGATACTCTCCACCATTGTCAGTCCGTAGGCATTTAAGCATTCTACCTGACTGATTCTCAACCAAGGCCAGCCATTTCTGAAATACCTGGAAGACATCACTCTTCCGAGCTATAGCATAAGCCCACACTTTCCTAGTTGCATCATCGATGAATGTCACATAGTATTCAGCCCTGCCTAATGACCGTGTAGGCATGGGACCGCATACATCTGAATGCACCAAATCAAGCTTTTCAAACTCTTTCTTTCCCCTTCTTTTATGGGCTGATTTAGTCTGCTTTCCATAGAGACAGTGCTCACAAAATTCAAAATCAGAGAAACTCAAATGTGGTACATAACCCAAATGGCATAAGAGTTTCATTCCATTCTGGCTCATGTGCCCCAACCTGCAATGCCACAAAGAAGTGCTTGGCTACTTAGTTATTGCAACAACATGATCAAATACCCCTGATACATGTAAGGGATACAAAGTCCCACACTTGGCACCCCTGGCCAAAAGCATAGAGCCCTTCTGAATTTTCCAACTCTGAAAGCCAAAAGTGGTGTGAAAACCAGCATCATCTAGCTGACCCATTGAAATAAGACTCTTGGTTAGCTTAGGCACATGTCTCACATGTTTCAAAACAAATGCAGACCCATTTGCAAAACAAAACTCTATGTCACCTACTCCCACTATGTCACATGCATAGTCATTTCCAAGATGCACACAACCTGTCTTTCCACTATCATAAGTGGAGAACCATTCCCTATGGGGAGTAACATGCAAATGCAATGAAGCACCAGAATCCAAAATCCAATCCTGGGAATATGCATCATCTGAAGTGGTAAGCAACTCTGCAGATAAAGTAGACATGAAGAGAACATCATTGTCACTATCATGTGTGACTGCATTGATCTCCTCGATCTTCACTTTTCCTTTGTCCTCCCTTGGACTCACTTCCTTTTGATTTGCACCCCAATTTGCATTCTTTTTCTTATCCTTTTGCTCTCTTTCCAGCTTGTAGCAATCCTTTTTCATATGGCCCTTCTTGCCACAGTGGTAACACTCAATGTTTCGTGCCCTGGATTTGCTACGAGACTTCCCTCTTTCTTGGGACTTCCCCCTGAACTGTGATCTACCCCTTTGCACATTTAAGGTTGCATCCTGCTTGTTGCCATCCATAGACTTTCGTCTAATCTCCTCGGCCAACAAGCTACCCACAACATCATCAAATTTCAGTACTCCACCAGGTGCAGAGTTATTGACAGCTGTACGGAAGGTATGCCATGAGGATGGCAATGAACATAAGAGAAATATTGCCTTAGTCACCGCATCAAAATTCATTTTCTGAGCCTGAAGTTGGATGAAAATAATATTGAATTCATTCAAGTGAGAAGCAATGGAGACCCCTTCCTTCATCTGCAGCTCAAACAACCTCTTCATGAGGTAAACTTTATTAGAGGCAGTTTCCTTCTCATAACTGGCACACAGTTTCTTCCACAAATCTTTTGTAGTCTGCTCATTTACTACTGTGAAATAAACTGACTCTGCAAGATGAAGTCTAATAGTAGACTTTGCTAATGCATCCAACTCATTCCAATCATCCTCAGACATATTTGCAGGCTTAGCTTCAATCCCTGCCAAGGGTTTAATCTGCTTCTTTTGAATAAGCACATCCCTTATTTGTTCTTTCCACAAAGAAAAGTTTGTCCAATCAAACTTTTTAATGTTGAAAAACTCCTTTTCAGACATGGAAGAGGATGCCATGATGCAAATGAAACAAAATCCCAAATGCTAGTACCTGCAAGAGAGAATCACACCAAATACCAAGTGCACCCAAATGTGTATGCCACAATAGAGTGAAATATCACCAAAATTCAAAGCTCAAAGCATTAAAAGATGCATCTGACTCATGTGCATATACTATGCATCCATATGAGCAAATTTGGCCCAAAAGAAAATGCCAATAAGTGCCAAATGACTCAAGCATAAACACTGTCCACTAGCATATGCATCAATAATATCTCATCCAAGAGAGCATATCACTATCAGTGCATCACCTACAATGTGTCAAAGCTGTCCCTCAGCATAAAATAGCATCCATGTGCAAAGCGTCCATAAAAAATAGCATCCCACAAGGCAATTTGGGCCTATCAGCGCATCCAATAAGGACCGCAATGCATCCAAATGGCCTATAAATCATCCACTGCAACCAAATGCACACCACAAATGAGCACACACTGCTCAAACTGCAACTAGAGTGATCTGCATAAGGTATGCTCAAGAAATCATGGTCCCACGGTAATGACCGCTATTGAAAATAGAGCCTGAGATGACTCAAAACATGGGCGCCATTGCATAATGGAAATCAGCAAGAAAATCTGCAAATATCTCTCTTCTGTCAGAACTCCAAAATCCCAACCGATGAGTGAGAAATGGGAGTCAACACTTATCCACTACCATGTGGCATAAATCTAAGGTTTCAAAACCTTAGAATGAAAAATGCATAACAGAGAGACGAAATCGAATACACGGAGATCTATAACTCTGAAAATCCTCCACCGAATCATGCAAGAACTGATAGGTAGGGGTTTTTGGGCATCCAGAACGCAATGGGATAGACGATTTTGGAAACCGTGGTCTCAATCACTGGGTCCAACACACGGACTGAAAAACATTTTTGGAAATAGAGCTGTTTGTAAACTCAACCGGAGTGCAAATGGTGAGTAACATAGAAGTTTTAGGACCTCTTGAGTCCAGCGGAACTGATAGATCTGCAAATGGTTGCTCCAAACTTGAGTTCCAACACCCGGGAAAAGAACGCAGGAACTGATACAGTGAGTCACAAATCCAATGAAATGATCCCAGATTCAAGAATGAAGGTGTTTCCAAGCTCCTGAAGTGAAGTGGACACCAAAAGCAAGCAACAGTTGCCTCTACAAGTCAATACGGAGTCTCTGTCATCGAACAAAACAGGGAAAAGCTCAAAAAACGACTTTTTCTTTGAAACAACTTAACAGGCTCTCAAAACCACTTCGCAAAGCCAAAGTGACTTTTCCAAAGGTTCCTCCAAGGTCTCCGCACACTCGGATGCAAGTAAAGTCACCCACAAAGCTTCCCACAGAGCTTCATCTTCTTCCCACAGAGCTGTTGAGCTTCAAGCATTCACGCACACTCAGCTAGATCACCCGGGCTCTAATACCAGTTGAGAGTGCTCTCAACAGAAGCAAGAATGGAAGAAGAAGAGAGAGAGATAGAGAGCCACACAAGTTTGGTGGGTGCATAACCACACTAATCTTCTTTTTCATTCATTTATATATGTGTTTAAGTATTGTACATAAGCGGGGTAAAGGCACAATGACCTTTAACCCCCACAATGTAGTTTCATTTGGCCATGCTACTAAAGCAACAGTAAGCATCTCTTCAAAATTGATTAGCTCTCATGTTCTCCAACTATGATAATCATCACCAATTCTCTAAAGCTCCTTGGAAACTTAATGATCATAATCATTAGCAGCCAATTTCTATCCAATATTTGCCCAACCACTACCAATCAATCTCTAAGAATCTTCCCTTTAGTAAGGAAGTTATGCATTGACTTTCTTTGCCCCATTCTTATGGTGAAAAATAAATTTAGGAGTCTAATGATCCTCCCTATATTCTTGGTCTCATAGAGATCCTTATGCTTCATTTGCTTACCCACCAACAAGATATGGGAAATTGAATCATCCACAACCTTCTTGATTATCTAGCAAGTGTGCCTACATCACTCAATTCCCACTCTTTTAGCTTATCTAGATCTATTAGCATCATGGCCTCCCTTGTGGAATCTACCACTTGTCTCTATTCCTTCTTTCACCTCCCATATCTCCCTTGACACCAAATGGATTTTAAAAAAATCCATAGAGTGGATAATTTGATCCTTTTGACTTTCCACCAAAGTTTTGTATCAGTGAGAAAACTGACATGGTAAGGGTGTAGCCAAACTTGAAGTAGGTCCCTTGCAAGCCAAACAATTACAATTCAAGGACAATGCCATTTGCTTTGGAGAAGGTCTCAATATTTGATCTCCTAGTCTTTGAATCATAAGAAAGATTATCCCTAGATGGCAATCTTGGTCTCTCGTACCATGTTACAAAACATGAGGCAGTTACTTGTTTTAGACAAAGTCCCCTTGTAGCAAAAGGCACATCTCAATTTTCCATGTGCTTACTAAAAATTTAACAGTGTAACACAGATTTCGAAAAGAACTTAGATGTACAATCAAAACAGAATAAATATAATGGTATAAACCAATTCGTACCAATAATCATAGGGATAAGGATCAATTAGTAGAAATGATCATAGGGATAAGGTACCAAATATGGGTCCCTTTGTTGCTACACCCTTTTAAAGATACTCCTCTGTGCAAATATTTAATAGTTCCTTAAAGGTAGACCACTCCTCGTTTTTTTGGTACAATGTACATTGTAGACAAAGCTCCCTTAAATGCAGTCCTTAATGCTCTCCTGGAGGTGTATCTCTACACCTAGGTCTATTTCATATGCATGAATGATGCTCCCACAAGAACTCCTTCTATATGATGACAATTAGGCAATGCTCTTCATGCTTTGAGATACTTTGAGATCGATGCATAGCATGTGCTTTGCATGTCTATAGATGAAAGAACATTCTTGATGGCATCATCATATTATTTGAAATTCCTCAAAGCTATGTCACTTTGTCATTGACTACATTTTATCCATTCTAAACGTGTTTTATGGCAGATGTGGTTGTACCTTGACACATTATGATGCGTGTAAAGATGACATATTTTGAAATTTGCACATATCATGTGCTCCTCATAAAGCCTAGCTTTGAGAATGTCGGTCAAATTGTAGTATAGTGCCTATGTCACAAGAGCTTGAATCTTCCAAGGCATGACATAAATGCTATGTGGACTTTGTTGAATTGCTCTAAATTCTCTATGGCATGTACCCTAAATGAATGTGTCCTACTTGAACTCTACTAAAGGCAAAAGAGATTGGGTGTATTGTCAAGAGTGTTCATATCAATAAATTCAAAGGAAAAGTACTAAATTTGATTGCTTACAATGCATTTGAGTATGGATCATTTCGCTAGACCGTTTGAGTACCACTTTGCCCCTTGTTTTGAAAGAGAGTGATTTGTATTCATTGTTAAAGTAAAAAGCATAATTGTCTTGGATTTTACCCAAAGTATTTGCATCATGATTGGGTTCTCTAACCCCTATCCACGTTTTTGTGTCAAAATCAAGTGACCTAATGGCTGTTTATGTGATGTAGTCATATTTGCAAGCTTGAATGCTAGCGTTCTACTATTTTATTTCGTTACATGGGATTTGTGTTTGTTGCACTTTGGCATGTATTGTCTTTGTCAAATGCATTATGGCATAAGTGAACCAACTCTTGAATTGCCTCAAGCTAAGGGCTTTGTGTAAATTTTTTCTCAAACTAGGGATATGATTTCCATGCATATCATCTTAAACTTTGTCATTTTGACTGTTAAAATCTTCATTAATGCTTCCATCATTATTGATGTGAAGCTTATCTTACCACATTATTTGCCAATACTGATTACTTAAAAAATGCACCAACTTTTGAATTTGGAATTTATCCTACTTTGTTGGATAAAATGTCCATAATATATTGACCTTTATCAAAATTGTGGGTCCATAATTTTCAACCATAATCTTCATGTTATTCATTGTTTATTGAAGCAAAAAAAAAAAAGGCATTACATTTGTATCTGCTTATAGCCTTTTATTTGAGGAATCATTTTGTTTAACATTGGTAGCTTTGTATCTATAGAATCATCTTGCTAAACATGTAGTCTCAAATTTTTGGCCAAACTAAACTTTATGCATCATTAGTGTCACTTGCATCCCTTATGGAACTGATTGGAACCAAATCCATAAAATCCAATTCTACATATTACACAACCTAATAATCCATTTCATGAATTCTTTGTGAGCCTTTTTCTAATTTTGCTGATTTATGTTAGTTTTAGAGTAAATATGTCTTCATGGAATGAAGTATTTGTAAGTCCTTTCCCCTAATTTCATTGATTCTTCTAGTGCTAGAATTGATATTTCTACAAAGACTAGAGTGTCAATTCACCAAGATTTTTGTTACAAAAAAACATCTAAGAGAGGCCGCAATTACAAACCGCTACATGAGACTCCACAAACATGTGTGTACTCTCATTTAGTAAGAGCTATTAAGTTCTAGATGCAATTTATGCCACAATGAAAGAAGGGCAAGAGTGTCTTCAAATTGGATTTAGACACGCATGAGCACATCTTGGAGTGTCTTGAGCGGTGGACGAGGACGACTGAGATAGTACCAAGAAAATGTATGTAGTCTCATTGTTGCAGGGAAATAATGTGTCCACTTGTCCTACAAAATGGAATTTGTATTGATATTGTTTCTTTTTAGTACTGCTCTAGTGCTATCCTAAAATTTGTTACACAGTGTTATACTAAAACAGTGCCCTTTAGACTGTTTATCATTTCGTTAACCGTTAGATTTCATCCCATGCTTGCTTTTAGTACATCCCAACAACCACCGCATTGGTTTTCCATAATGAATCCACACATCCTTCAAATTCATTCATCTTGTAATAATAAAGGCAAACCACTGCAGTGGTGGCTATTCATATCCTAGTGCAACCAATCACCGCGCTGGTGATAACTTATCCTGCACTACTATTGTGTGACAAAATATGAAGAGGGGAGAGGAGAAGAGTGGAGATGAGGAGAGAGGGCATAGCTAGAGAGCACACCACAAATGACTAACTGTACACTAGAATTAGTTGAAAAAATAGAATATATACAAACCCTTTTAGGGTTAGGGTTAGGGGATCTAACCCTTTCCTTTATAGCACTCTATAAGGTTAGTGCTATGCACATATGATCACGTGATGGTGCTATGCACACATGATCACATGATGTTGAGCGTGAACTCTCAACACCTTCCCTCAAGATCAACATCATGAAGTAGGCCTTCCCTCAAGATGATGATTCTGGGGAATCGAAGAAGGACTGAGCATTACATTCCATCACACCCCTTTAATGGGAATGTCCTTCCTCTACGTCAAACCAAGAGCTAGTCGGTGTTTCTCGAATAGCTCTTTACCGAGTGGTTTGGTAAAGATGTCTGCAACATTTTCTTTGCTATCACAATGCTGCAGTGTGATGTCACCAAGTAACACTCTTTCTCTGATGAAGTGCTCTCTGACATCAATGTGCTTTGTCCTGGAGTGATATACTGGATTTTTGGCCAATGCTTGAGCCGATTGATTATCACAGTATATTGTTGTTGGCTTTGATTCATCAAAGTAATCTATTTCTGACAATAGTCTTCTGAGCCATATAGCCTCACATGCACCTGTAGTGAGTGCTCTATATTCTGCTTCAGTCGAAGACAAAGAAACAGTTGGCTGTTTGTTTAACAACCATGATATAGCACCTTGACCAAGGAAAAATGCATATCCCTGTGTCGATCTCCTGGTCTCATGATCTCCAGCATAGTCACTATCACAGTATCCATGCAACCGTGGATGACTTCCTCTGTATTCTATCCCAAATTGTCTTGTATCTCTGATGTATCTCAAGACTCTTTTGGCTGCATTCCAGTGAGACTGTTTTGGATTTGCCATAAACTGTGCTAGTGAGCTTACTGCATAACAAATATCTGGCCGTGTGATTGTCAGATATATAAGAGATCCAATGAGTTGCTTGTAGTATCTGTCATTGACTGTAGGCTTTTCTGAATCTTTAGTAAGTTTCAAACTCTGTTCCATGGGAGTGGCTGCAATCTTGCAATCTGCCATATGAAACTTCTTCAGGAGACTGTCAACATATTTGAGCTGACTCATGAATGTGCTATCTGAATCTCTCCAGAACTCAATTCCAAGACAATAGTGCATAAGTCCAAGATCTTTCATGTCGAACTCTGCAGATAAGTCTTGTTTTAATTGTCTGATGAAGCTATCCTTGCTTCCTGTCACAATGAGATCATCTACGTACAAAAGTGCAATAGTAATATCTTCCCCTTGAACTTTGTAGTAGAGAGTATGATCTGCATTGGATTTCATGTATCCTAGATCAGCAAAATACTTGTCAATTCTGCTGTACCAAATTCTGGGTGCTTGCTTTAAGCCGTAGAGACTTTTCTTGAGATGGCAAACCTTGTTCTCTTTTCCTGGTTCAACATAACCGGCTGGTTGTTGCATGTAGACTTCCTCGTCTAGATAACCATTGAGAAATGCATTCTTGACATCGAGCTGATACACATTCCATTTACTGAGTGTCGCTAGTGATATCAAGAACCGTATGGAATCCATCTTTGCTACTGGAGCATAAGTCTCATCATAATCTTGGCCATATTGTTGTGCAAATCCTTTTGCAACTAATCTGGCTTTGTATCTCTGAATACTGCCATCTGGATTGTACTTCACTTTGTATACCCATTTGTTGGCTATGGCCTTCTTTCCTGATGGAAGGTCGCATAATTCCCAAGTGTTATTTTTATACAAAGCATCCATTTCTTCATTCATAGCAGTTTGCCATTCTGGCTTATCTACTGCGTCTTCGAAGTACACTGGCTCTTCTGTAGCCATGATGGTAGTCATAAGAGCATAGTTGGTGGTTTCCACCTGAATTGCTTTGCCTTTCTGAGCATATGTCAATCTGGCTGGTGGTCTGCTTTCCCAAGTAGACCGTCTGAGCTGCTGTGGCACTGCTTGGGGTGTTGCTGGCAATTCTTGCTCTTCTTCATCAACCTGTTTTGTAGGTGACTGTGAAGTCGATGCTTCTATCTCCTGTGTAGGTGAGGTTTTCCATTCTGATTCCTCATCGAAGATTACATCTCTGGAGATAATGACTTTGCGGTTGATGGGATCATACAATTTGTATGCTTTGCTTTCTTCACTGTAGCCAACCATGATGCATTTGCATGACTTCGCATCCAATTTCCTGCGATGATCATCATGTATGTGGGCATATGCTATGCAACCAAATATGCGGAGATGCCCAATGCGTGGCTTGTGTCCAGTGAATGCTTCATAAGGAGTCATACCTTGTATCAGTTCGGTAGGAAGCCGATTAAGCAAGTAGTTAGCTGTAGCTATTGCTTTTGCCCAATACTGATTCGGAAGATGCTTTTCACTAAGCATTGCTCTAGCACTGTCTGCTAAAGTCCCATTCTTCCTTTCAGCTCTTGCATTTTGTTGAGGAGTATCTGCACATGTGAATTGTCTTCGAATGCCGTGATTTTTGCAAAAGTTCATGAAGGCTGAAGACATGTATTCACCTCCTCTGTCTGATCTCATGACCTTGATCTTTCTGCCTGTTTGGTTTTCTACCATGACTTTGAATTCTTGAAATCTGGCAAACACTTCAGATTTCTCTTTCAGAAAATAGACCCAACAATATCTGCTGTAGTCGTCGATGAAGGTCAAGTAATAAAGTGAACCATTGATGCTGCGGGTCTGGGCATAACCCCATACATCTGTATAAATTAAATCAAGAATACCTCGTGCACGAGAGGTACTTCTGACAAAGTTGGTTCGCTTTTGTTTGCCGAAGTAGCATGCTTCACAAACTTTTCCAAGAAATTGTAGCTTTGGAATCCCAATTGCCATATTTTGATTCCTGAGATCTAACAAGTACTTGAAGTTGACATGACCATATCTCTTGTGCCATTTTGCAGATAGTGGCATCTGTTGGTTTTGAGCTGACATGGCATGCTTATCTGGTACTGTAGCTAGCATCCTGTATAAGCATCCTTCCTTGACACCTTTTGCTACTAGCTGACCTCTTTTAGATTTGTCTCTGATAGTGCATTCATCACCGTTGAAGATGACTTTGTAGTTGTGTCAGGCTAAACCTCAAGCAAGTGATAAAGGCTGCCCCAAAACACATAGGAACGTCGGTAAAACTGAAAGGTTCTTGCTGAGCTTCGGAACATAGAGCACATCTTTGACTAATCCTTTTGTACCAGTGAAATTGTTCATAGGGATAACACCTGTCCCTTGAACCGGATTCGGTGTATTGTCTGCTGTGTAGATGACATTCTTTTGACCTTCTAATGGCTTCATTTCTGTGAACCATTCCTCATGATTTGTCATATGAGATGATGCACCACTGTCGATGTACCAAGGATCCTGTTCCACTTGGTCGACTTGATAGCTGAAATTTTCTTTGGGATTGAAATCAGTGTCTAGGTGGTGTCTAGGTGCATTGTATCAGTCTGATGCAATTCCTCACTTGCAAGAAACATATTTCCATGTTCATTTGCAAAATGACTGTGACTAGAATGTCCACCACGATGATTTCCTCTTCCTCGGGAATTCCCTCGATTACTGCTGGATTGACCGCCTTGGTCATACTGCTTCTTGCGGCAATCTCTTTCATAGTGTCCAAACTTGTGACAATAGTTGCATTGAATGTTTGACACATTGGTGGATGCATTCCCTCGTCCTTGGAATCTTCCTCGGTTGGAATGATTTCCTCTTTGCTGATTTTGATGTTGCTGAGGATGATGCTGATGCTGATGCTGATTCTGACTTTGATTTTGTTGATGATGACCACTTTTCTGATATGATCTACCTCTGTTTTTGCCTTTGCCTCTGCTTCTGTCTGAAGCTGTGAATGCCTGATCATTAGAATGACCTTTACGTGCTTGAATGGCCTGAGTCCTGAGTTCTTCACCAAGTAGAACTGACTGAAGTTCTTCCAGTGTTGGAATTTGCCGTTGGATGGCAATACTCTGGACTAGATTCTCATATCCTTCTCCTAGTCCATTCAGGATTACTTGAACCATTTCTGCGGGATTCATAGTCTCTCCTACTGCTGCAAGTTGATTGTTGTAGTCTTTGATGCGGAGTACATAAGCATGACCGGTTTCACTGCTGTTGCGGAAACTCTGGTTGATCTGGTTTCTCAGGGTGAGAATCCTGGATGTGTTCTTGGACTCATAGAGAGCTGCGAACATATCCCATGCTTCTTTTGATGTCTTGACTGTGTTGAGCTATCCTAGCATGACATCTTGCACATTCTGCTTGATCAGGTGATAGGCATACTTGTCTTTCTTATCCCATTCTGCTTGAGCTCGGGCAATGGCAAGATCTGCTACTGGTGTGAAAACTGTTTGTGTAGATGTAGATCCCGATGTAGATCCCGTTGCTGGTGCTGTGACAACAGATGGAGTAGAGCTACTGGTGGCTGGATCGGCCAATGGTCTAGGTATGGATCCATCGACATACTCCCATTTGTCCTGAAGCACAAGAATGGTCTCCATTCGGTATTTCCATGTACCATAATTGGAGTTGTCTAACTTAGCAGATGCCTCCAGATTGAGGTTGCTAGTCGACATGGTGCAAACAATGTACTCAAAAAGTGTCCTGGAAAACTCTGTATGAATCAACTGCAAATACACTGAAGATGCCAAGTGAAATCTCTGTACCGTCGGTGAAGATAGAACTGCAATAAATAAGATCTGACCTGTGTTACAAGGCTTGTGGCAATGATGCCGGGAATAGCCAAGAGGCTTTACAAGGCTGAAAAAATGATGTGCACGATGCCGTGAGATAGCCAAATAGGCTTTACAATGGTGGCATGTGTGTGTGAAATCAAGTGCTATTTGCCCATTGAACCAATCTGCAATGCCTATGAACTCTGAAGTCTGCTCACTGAACTGATGAACGTAAGGTTTCAGGTAATGTAATGATGTGAAATCGGATGTGAGCGTATGGACTGACTCCGAGTAGGTACTAGTCGGGAATTTTGGGCATGGCTTAGATTGGCAACTTGGGGAATTCAAAGCGTCCCCTCTATGGCGATCTAGTCTACTCTGATCTAGATCTAAACCAACCGTCGATCGATGAAAGAGCAGCAAATAATTCCTTTTCCTTTGTTCTTTTTAAGTGCTGGGTCAGATGCGTCGATGTAGAGGCAAATGTGCATGAAGGAAGTGGTTTTGTCGGCGAGGCTCAAATGTGAGTGTAACTTGCGCCGAAATGTGCGCATGATGCAACGAGCGCGTAGAGCACAAAAAATCGAGCGACTTTCCTTTTTGGAGCACCCTCAAATTCTTCCTGGATCAAGAGATATGACTTGATCTAGGTGGAGGGGCAAAAGGAGTGCAAATGGTGCTCAATGATGATGTGTCACTGTGAGTCACATGCAGTGATGATGTGGCACTATGCTTAGCAAGAGGTGTGCCAGTGAAGCTCTGTGCTGAGGTGGCAGGAGTGTGCGAATGCAGTGTGTGCACAGTGTGCCTGGCAAGGGACTGTGCCTGCAGAGGGTCAGTGCTGACTGGACTGCTGAGGTGGCACAAATGATGTCAACAGGGTGACGTGGCACTGATGATGTGGCCTAATGACATGGCCGTGCTAACATGGCAGATGACATGGCAGTGCTGACGTGACCTGATGATGTGGCTTGATGACGTGGCAGTGTTGACGTGGCAGATGACGTGGCAGTGTGGATAAGCTGATGACATGGCAGATAGGATGATGTTGCCACGTGGCACAAGGATAAGGTGATGATGTGGCAGATGCTGGAGCCTGCTGACGTGGCAAGATAAGATGCAACGTGGATCAACCCTATCCTTTCCTAACTGCCTAACTGCACCCGGGTTAATCGGAACCCAAGGTGAGTGATAGGTGCAGAAATCTGAAAATTCTGTCGACGGATCTTCTTTGGGTGACCTTCAATCGGGTCGCTTGGCCGGTGGCTATCGTCGCTGGTATTTTTCTTGGAGCTAGGAGCTGCTGATGCCGCGTTGAGGGAGTTGCAAGGTCGATGGAGCAGGGATATTGTTAGTAACTGAAGTCCCTCGTGCCATGGCACCATGGAAGAAAGACTCGCATTATCTTGTTTGTGTCTGCCTTCATTCTCCTTGTCCTTGCAGTTACTTTCTGCCTATTGCCTGGCTTCACCGCCCGATCGTCCAAAGCCCATGTCGAAGTCCAGCCTATTTTGCACGCACAGTCTTCTGCAACTTCGGTCTCACACTCCATAGCCTTAATTTGCAACACGACCATTTATCCCAATGCTTGCATATGGGACCTCTCTTCGTATCCGGGTTCTGGCCACGCCAGTCCTCAAGCACTAGTGGCTATCGCGTTTAAAATAGCTCTGTCAATTGTGCGCGAGGCGCATGCTTTTGCAAGGATTTGCTCGTGGGAGCAAGATCTTCCTATCCTCGAGCATCAAGCTCTTGAAGACTGCGTGCTATTGATGGACAGTGCAAACGATCAACTCGCCGCGGCCATCGCCAACCTGTCAACCCTCCTGAAGAAATTCTCCAAGCATGGAAACAGGCTTTCGGCCTGGGAGAATTCCCTGGATCTCAATGATCTGGGGAGACCTGGGCTTCGACGTCTTCTAGCGGACTTCGATCATTACCGAGGCGATGATCATCATACAGTCCTGGGTTCTGATCAATATAGAGTCTCCATAGGCTCTCCATTTATACCTTTACATGCTGGATTCCCTGATTGGGTGTCTGCTGAAGAGCCGCCATAGCTCCCACGATGAGAAGAACACCCCAAGAAACGGCAGCGAGAATACCGTGGAGATTCTTGAGCTTCTGATGAGGAGCTTGGAATGCAGTAACTGAACCTATCGTCAGGTCGACTCTTCGCATGCCATTCCTTTGGCCGGTGTTGTGAGGAGCAGCTTTTGTCGTTGAAGGAATCGAGCTTTGTTGGAAAGCTATGCCATAGAAGAACGTGAACTTCTCACAAAGAACCACATAACTCCGAGAACAAACTTACACAGACCTTACAAACTCTTGAAATGTCTCTCTTTCATACAACCTCACAACGGAAGAGATGTATCTCAGATCTCTCTTTCTCTCGATGAACTAAGAATTCCTTCAATAGAATGAACAGAAATCTCTCAATCTCTCATGAAGAAATCACACATAGAATGGACGGAAATATCTCACCAAATGGACGGAATTTTCTCTCAACGGAAGTGAAGGGAAGGATCTCACAATCACTCAAGAGAACTCTCAATCTCACAATCTCTCTCACACTCTCAAGAAACTCAATGTCTCAGCGGAAGACAAGGAAGCTTTGATACCATGACAAAATATGAAGAGGGGAGAGGAGAAGAGTGGAGATGAGGAGAGAGGGCACAGCTAGAGAGCACACCACAAATGACTAACTGTACACTAGAATTAGTTGAAAAAATAGAATATATACAAACCCTTTTAGGGTTAGGGTTAGGGGATCTAACCCTTTCCTTTATAGCACTCTATAAGGTTAGTGCTATGCACATATGATCACGTGATGGTGCTATGCACACATGATCACATGATGTTGAGCGTGAACTCTCAACATTGTGCTATCCCTACACTATTGCCATTTGCATAGTGCTATACCGTTTAGACTGGTTATAGTTAATCATCAAATTTCAACCACCGGGCTACTTAAAACATTTAAGTACTCACATGGAAGTAGGTCGATACAAAATCAGGTATTACGAGCACCATGAGAATATCCACAAGTCCAAGAAATGTTTGCAAGATTTTTATTATTTCAAAATACAATGACATTTTTCTTTTTCAAGGAAATTCCAGACTCCCAACTATCTTATCAGCCTATCTATGGCAAGCATCTCCCAGCTCTTAAGGCTAGTCTGCTGCACAATGGCAGACCTCTTCACACACTCGGATTACACATTGCTTTCTTGACTTTTCTAACTTATACACCCATAGTAACTCCTCCTTTTGCCGGGGTCCTCTTCATCTTGGTCTTTGCACTCTATACATCTTCGTGCCTCTATCATGTCCTGCCAAAAGAAACCTACATCATGAGCTTGACAAGTACCTTAAAGGAGTAGGAAAAACAATAGCTAGGGAAATTAATATTCACCATCTGTGCCAACTCCAAGTAATAGACCCATCACTGGAGCATGTCCTCCTTGTAGCTATTTTCCTCCTCCTTCTCCGGGTCTATTTCTACGAGGATACCATCCAACATATAGAACAACAACATTCCAAAGTTATTTGGGTATGCCATATATTTGCTGTAGGTGGATCAGTGTACTGAGTTTTGGGACTAGATTTTGTAATGGGCTCTTAGTTGTGTCTACACTGTACTTAAATAGGGAGAGAGTTCATTGAGACCAACCTTCTCATTCTTCAGTCTCAAGTTAGTTGTCTAATTGAAATCTTTTGTCTCACATTAGTTGTCTAATCAAAATCTTTCGTCTCACATTAGTTCACTAATCAAAATAGTTCAGTCTCACATTAGTGATCTAATCAAAATCTTTCATCTCACATTACTTGTCAAATCAAAATCTTTCGTCTCATTATTATCACCGCATTGGCATGGATCAAAGGACACTATCTAGTCACATAGTTGAGAAAACTTTGCCCAAGTAAACTTTGGAGAAGATCAACAATTCAATAGATTACACATAGATTACATAGATTACAATCTCAAAGCTTCTTTACTTTAGATTACATCTCAAGGACTCCTTGTTGAGCTCCATGATTGTAGGCTCAGCCCTCCTTGCTCCTTTCCAGAATGGGGATGGTTCCTTCCTACAGGGGCCTGGTGGACCCTCCCTTCATGCAGATTCCTCTTTCCCTTATTTGAGCTTCTTGGTAGCCCTTCATGCTCCTTTCTTGAAGGGGGTTGGTTCCTCCATTCAGGCTCCTTTTCCTCATAGGCTCGGTCTTGGCCTTGTTCAATTTGAGCTCCTTGTCTTTAAGATCTTTTGCCCAAATGGCAAATTGAGCTATAGCATTTACTTTCTTGTCGTAGATAGCTATAGTAGGCTGGCACCTTTGATCTGTCCATGACTTGGGCAATGGCAAATGGCATTCTCTACATAGCGATTTTGTATGTACAAATACTCC
Organism: Dipteris shenzhenensis; assembly: GCF_047967505.1. Classification (NCBI taxonomy): domain Eukaryota; kingdom Viridiplantae; phylum Streptophyta; class Polypodiopsida; order Gleicheniales; family Dipteridaceae; genus Dipteris; species Dipteris shenzhenensis. The sequence goes on from NC_141604.1 coordinate 46,902,443, forward strand.
AAAGCAAAAAATGTGCACACGGTGGTAGCATGCAGGCCATCGAATACAACAGTCATTTATGATAAGGGTATGGCATACCGTGCATTTTGGACCCTGCTGCATAGTAGGATAGGCATCCGATTTTACTATTGCGGCTGTCAATACCACACTCTTACTCTATACATGATGAAGTTGCTTCTTGATTCCTTCCTCCCTCATCCTAAGGTGCGGATGTTTTCCTTCTCTCCTCCACTTTTGGCTCACTCTATGCAATAGCTTCATCTAAATCCCTTAGCATCTGTTGAAGCTACGTTAATTGCTGAAAAACATCTTCATAGGCCATTTCCAAGACTTCCACTCTAGTTTGGAAGTTCTCCTTCATCTCCTCCACTTTTGGCTCACTCCATGCAATAGCTTCATTTGAATCCCTTAGCATCTGTTGAAGCTGCGTAAATTGCTGAAAAACATCTTCATGGGCCATTTCCAAGACTTCCACTCTAGTTTGGAAATCTCTCAGGATGACGAACTACTTTTCATAACTGTCAAAAGCCATGGCAAGCTTGTGCAAACATCTATCTTGATCTTCTTGTAGGGTCTTGTAGCTTGCTCTTAGGACTTCCAACAGTGTTTTGAAAAAACAACCCTCACAGTGGCTGCTGCAAATTGCTCCACCATGGTGGCTGGAACTTACTCCACCATGGTTGCTCTCTGCATCCTTCCTGGCCTGGGGAGTTGCCTTGTTGTCTTCTCCACCCTAGCTACTCTCTGCCCCATCCTTCTTGGCCTTGAAGCTCTCTCGTAGTTCTTGCATCACCTTTCTAGTTTCTGCATTCTCCCTTTTCAGCTCCTCCATCATTTGGTCTTTTTCAATGTTCAGTGTGTTTTGCATGTTGTAGAGCCATTTGTAAAGATTTTCCTTTTTGGCTCTCTGATCTTCAAGATCCTTTTACATCTTTTCTAGCTCCTTGTCCACCATGTCCCCATCATTTCTCACTTCTTCGAGCCTATGTCGGAGCTCCTTCATGTGCTTCTCTGCTTCTTCTCTTATATGCCTTTCCATGTCGACCAATTTCATAGCGGCCTCAGCTTGCTCTTGTGCCTGCAATGCCCTCACTTGTGCCTCATCTACCTTGGCTTTTGCACCTTCCCTAAGACTTTTCTCAAGTTGCACTATCTTTGCTGCATCGGTGGCTTTCTCTTGTTTAGAAAAGTCACCTTCTGAGAAATCTGCTTATTGTATTGCTCAAAAATCCCTTTGAGGGTAGATGCCATCAGGTGCATTGTAACTCCAATAGACTAAGATGACAATTGGGATTTGCCATCCATGCAATTCTTCAAGTTGGTTAACACGCTCTTGGAGATCGCCCTTGAGAAAGATACATCATGTCCTTTTAGTTGCTCTACTATTGCTTGAACCTTCCAGAACTTGCAGGGTGCATTGCAACTCCAACAGACTGAGATGACAATTGGGATTTGCCATCCACACAATTCTTCAAGTTGGTTAACATGCTCTTGGAGATCGCCCTTGAGAAAGATACATGATGTCCTTTTAGTTGCTCTACTATTGCTTGAACCTTCCAGAACTTGTAGGTTCCTCTCATATTAGGAAAGAAGTGAATGGTCTTCTTCAGCACATCTTGGAGGTCTGTTGGCAAGCTCGAAATCTTGACTCCACCATTTTTACTAATCTGAGCATTGGGGTATACGTCTAGAATATCCTATCTCTTCCACTACTTCTCGAAAAAGTGTGCTTGCAAACTACCTCCAGAAATTCCTAGAGCATTTTCAATGAAGCTTTCATTGATGGTAATCTTTTGACCTTGATAGATTAGTTGCCCCTCCTTCACGTTCACCTCCTGTACCAACCTGGTGAAGTTTTGGAGAGCATCCAAATTGGGCTTTTGAAGAGCGAGAGAGGAGCTCACATACGTCACGATTTCAAGATCAGGGGAGGAGGGCTCTTGCACTATGCTGCAGAGGGGAGAAAAGATTGTGTGAGGAGCTCTCAGACTGTGCAAGATCCATTACGAGAGGGGATAGAAGTTGCAGGAAGAGTGCAAGGGAGATAGAAATGGTCAAGAGGGATAAAAGATGAAACAGTGAAGGAAATGGAATATTGTAGGCTTGAGTTTGTAGTCCGATTGCAAGGGAGAAAGAAATGGTCGAGAGGGATAGAAGATGAAGCAGTGAAGGAAATGGAATAGTGGAGGCTTGAGATTGCAAGGGAGAATGAAACGTTCGAGAGGGATAGAAGATGAAACGGTTAAGGGAATGGAATAGCAGTTTGTAGCTTGACTACACTATCAAGGTGAGAGCCAGCGTGGTGATTGGCCCGAATTTTAAATAATTCAAGGCGGCAGTACTGACTTGCATGGTAGTGAATGATCAAAGGTGGTGGCATCTAAGATTCCCAACCATGTCTGTGATGGCGGCTAAGACCCACCGGGCTGGTAGTTAATTACCAGCCACCGCAGTGGCCCAGAATTACTCAACTTATCATCACTACGCTTGCATGCATGATTACTACGAGTGCAGCAAATTACTAGTCACTGGGCTTGCATGCTCAAGAGAGTACTAGAGTGCATGGTAATGAGGGATTAGAGGTGATTAGGCTTCATGATTTACTTTTGTGGGAATTACTGCCTGATGGTGGTGGTTATCATCAGCCATGTCTATCATGGCTACAATTCCACCATGCCACCACTCACCCACCACCATGCTTTAGCATGCATGATCACTATGAGTGTAGTAAAAATTACCAGTCACTGGGCTCGCATGCTTAGTAGAGAGCTAGAGTGCATGGTAATGAGTGATTAGACCTTCATCATTTACCTTTGTGGGAATTATTGCTTCATGGTGGTGGCTCTTATCAGCCACGTCTATCATGGGTGGCTGATGAGAGCCATTGAGCTGGCAGTTAATTACCACCCATCGGAGTGGCACCACATGGCATCTTCTTCATGATTACCAACCCGTCTGGGGGATTCCACTGTGTTGGCCTGTAATTAATATGGATGGAACCCTGGGCTCCAACCACCATGGTGGCTCGAACTTTATAATATGTATAAGATTCATGGCATTTGGCATTTTACTACATTGCTTTGATCCACCCATGCTCTGCTACTTTGTTCCACACCCCTCCTCTAGCTCTTTTCTGCCCTTGCTCTACTTTGCTCCATGCTCCCTCCTCCAACTCTCATCAATCATCTGCTCCCCTGCTCATCTGCTGCTCACCCACTCATCTTAAGCATGCCTACTACCACCCCCCCTCGATGCTCTATGATTCCAATGTTATTTACCTTCTCATATAAGGTGATTGTGTTGCACTCACTTGGAGTAGAAATGCTAGCACTAGTGGAGACCCTTCATTCCCATAGTCGATTCCCCACACATTTGAATGTCATCACCTTAGATGACATGATCACAAAGGGCCTCTTTATGGCTGTGCTGTATGGGTTCCCCCTAGATGTCGATGAAGGCCTCAATATTTTCAGAGCAGAGTACTCTTAACTTGTTGGGGGGGCCGTAATCTAAGTCTTGGCAATGTGCATGGTCTCTTCGGCCTCTCCATTGTATCCTCCTTTGGCTCCCTAAAAATTTTAAATGCAACGAGCTAGATTGGCAGAAAACTGAGCTGTACAAATTCCATCTTGCTCAAATGAGCTCTCAGCAATGGCTGGATGTAATCTTTTGGGCTCTCAACGATCTTTTGGCTCACTGGATGTAATGTTTTGGTCTCTAAGGCATTTATGTAATCTATTTTTGTTCAATTTGAGGCTCTTAGTATGCACTATTGTTAACTTTTATATTTGTCATTGAATGGTTATGGCCGCTACCTATAATCTTTGCTACTTATAAGCTTTTGGCCTTTAAGGCTCTCAGCAAATGCCGAATTTTTATAAATGTAAGATCCTTTGTTCAATTTTTGCTCGGTATAAGTTGATAATTTTTATATAACCTGTTATTGGATGTAGATGTGCATTGTTATCTCTTTTGCTCAATTTTCACTTGATAAATACTTTTTGCCCTCATTTATATTTACTGCAACAAGGTCTAAAATACCAAGAAAGAAGGACTGCAATTTCCTTGGTTTATAACCAAAATAGTGTTAAAATAACTCCAACGAGCCCATCGTTGTGGTTGCATGGAGATACATCTAGAAAAATACAATTAAACTTTCAGAAAACGCAATTGATGATATGGCCCTTGAGGGGTACCCTCTAGGGGCAAGGGCCATCTCGATGTGCAGTATACAATATCCAGGATGCCATTGGATAGAAATGGCATGCTGGTATGGCCCTTGCCCCTAGCCATATTGTCAATTGCATTTTGCTTGGTTGCACAATGGAATACATTTTACTTAGTATATAAAAGAACTAGCATGGTGGCTTTCATAGATCTCCTTCTATTTGCTAGCGCACTGGTTGTCATAGACCTCCTCTTGTAATACGTAAAACTAGCTAACAGAGTTATAACTCCAAGAACCAGTGCGGTGGTCTCTCTAAGACAACCTTGAATTCTGGGCAATGGTAGGTCATTAGGCCAGAGACTGCACTGAGGCAATGCTCAAAATGATAGATTGAGTCTCATTATTATGCCAAAAACCAGTGTAATGTTCTCTCTAAGACAACCTATGATTTGCATGGGCTGCAGGTAAAGATGCAATAAAAGGTTGCATGATGACAAGTGGTCAGAGGTCAGAGACTATGCTACAGTGGTGTTTAGAATGATAGATTTCATCTAATTATTATGCAAAAGAACTAGTGCAGTGGTCTCTCCAAGCCAACCTTCAATTTTAATGATCTACGTGGGTGCGTGCCTAGTGATAAGTGGCAAAGCTACAGTAAAAGGCTATGCAATGATAAGTGATCAGACGGCATAGGCCAGAGACTATGCTACATGAAGTAGTGCAGAGATGTCATGTGTCGAGCTATGTAGTGTTATGAACTAATAGATTGCATCTCATTATTACGCTAGTGCACCTTCATGACATCGAGAAAATTTTTGGCGAGAGTGTGGGTCCACACAAAATTCAAATATTCACCCAAGAGCGCATCGCGTTGTGGCCCCAAAAATAGTTCTACGATTGGCTACACCCAAGCAAATGTTGACCCCATTGCATAATCTAGGAAAATACCCATGGTTCAGTCACAAAATAATAATTTCTAGCTGTCATCTCTATTGGGTTTTGGGACCATAGTTTATCTCACAAATCCATCCTTCCTAGATATCGTTTCTGCTAGACTCTAGGATGATTTCCGTTGAGCTTGAAGCCCTTTCTATGCTCACACATTGTGTCTAAAACCAAAACCTTAACTTATATACATACATACATACATAAATACATATTCATATACATATACATAATATACATATACATATACATATATATACATAAATACATACATACATATAGCCTTTGCTCTTACATAGTTCCATATCCACGTTGTGTTTAGTGGCAAAATCTAAACTTCATCTTTTGCTTTCCCAAATTTATTTTGATCATCACTCCTATTTCCCTTCCATGAATCTAAACAAAACAAACTCAAACACAAGTGAGGTTTGATCTACCCACTTCACCATAGTAGAGCCACCACTTCCAGCCACCTCACAGGCCCTCATGGAGTAGAGACCAATTTTCTTGTGTCCATACTTCCTCTACCTTATCCCTTGGTATCAGGTTTCATGGTGGAGGATATGGATATGACACATCATGTCCCTTGCTTCTCGGTGGTGCTCTGATTCCCTAGGCTCCCAAGGGAGTATAGGTCCATCCTTCCTTCCATTAGGGGGGCTTTTGGCACAGTGTTGCAGTCCCCACAGACTACAATAGTTTCAATAGTAGTAGATGATGGGGTGTCAGTCTCTACCATAGCAACAACAGGTACTAGATGTGATGATGGTAGAGGCTCTCCTAGAGGGACGCCCTCAAGAGATGGAGGATGCTTGACAACACCACTAAGCTTTGACATAGCAGTGGCAGACACCTCATCTTCTTTGGTGGAGCCTCCCCCCCATGTCCTCCCCCCACTCTAGATCCTTCTCCCCTTCCCCCTCTACTCCCCCCCTCCTCCCCCTTCTACCCCCCTGAAATTATCACCCTCATCACCTATCCCCCTACTCCCCCCTCCACTCCACCCCCTACAACAGAGCCATCCACTCCCTCATCCTCCCAAGACCTTTCTAACCCTCAGCCCTTGGGCAAGGGCAAGGCACCGACCTCTAACTTAGCCCCTCTCCCAAAGTAGCAGGCTGGAGCCTCCCCTTAGAAGGGTAGGACCCCCAACCTATATTTATCTTGTCATCGACGACCTCACCCCCAATGAGGAGAATGCTCTGATAGCTCTCTTACAAGAATACAAGAACTGCCTGGCCTGTAAATACACTGATATGAAACGGGTGCCCACTAAAGTAGTGCAGCACATGATTCCCATGTTGGATGATGCTTGGCCAGTACATCAATGCCCCTACCCTATGAATCCCAAGTACGCACGCTCATAGTGAGGGAGGAAATCTAGAAACTCATAGATGTGGGATTCATCTATGAGATCGAGCATACAAATTGGATGTTACCCATCATGATAGTTTTGAAGTAGAATGGAAAAATTAGAGTATGAGCGGACTTGAAAAAAGTTAACGCTACCACCAGGTGCGACCACTACCCCTTGCCATTCACGAAACTTGATGGTCACAGTCTTCAAGGAATACCTGAGAGACTTTGTGGAAGTCTTCTTGGATGACATATGCGTGAGCTCGACGTAAGGTGATCACCTGAAATATCTAAGACTTGTCGTGGAAAAGTGATGATTATACCGCATATCCCTGAATCCTCTTAAGTGCCAATATTGGGTCAAACATGGTGTAATTCTTGGCCACATAGTGTCTCGGAATGGAATCTCCATGGACCACAACAAAATCAAACTCATCTTGGAGCTACCACTCCCCACGAAGGGAGTACAACGATTTACTAGCCACATGGGCTACTACAGAAGGTTCATCTTGTTCTACGTGAACTTAACCTTCTCATTATACAAGCTGCTACTATCCTTTGAGTGGACCGAGGAATGCCAAAAATCCTTCGAAACCCTCAAACTAGCCTTGGCCACTGCGCTGGTGTTGAGACCTAACTAGGATCTAATATTCCACGTCCATATCGATGCTTCAACTTTGGTATCGGGTGTGTGCTACCCCAAGGGAGCATAACTTGGACTACCGATGTACTTTGCGAGTCGTCTGAGGCTAAGGTCAACTACACAACAACCGAGAGGGAAGGTCTGGCCATGGTCTATGCAGTGAAGAAGTTCACAGATTACTTGTTGGCCAACAAGTTCATCTTCTTTGTGGTGGACCACCAAGCCTTGTTATACTTGGTCAACAAGCCATGCATGATGGGACGCATCACCAGGTGGATGCTAATCCTCTTGGAGCTTGACTTCACAATCATTGTACGTAAGGGGAAGACCCTTGTCCTAGCCAACCACCTATCGATAATTCCAAACGGCGAAGCCGTGAAGGGAGTTGAAGATGACCTCCTTGATGCTTCCCTCTTTCTCATTGACATCATACTTGAATGGGCCGCCGAGATTGGTCACTACCTGGACAACAACCTACCCTTGGGCCAAGCTCTTAAGAAAGATAGAGCCTACAAACTCATTAAGGATGTAGCACTGTATCTGCCAATTGTGGGCCAACTATACCGCATGGGCTAGGATGGCATCATGCGAAGCTGTGTGTGCAAGCACGAATACATCGAGGTGCTTGAGGAAGCCCACTCGGGAATTGTAGGAGGGCGTTTTTTTGCTACTGATGTTACAACACGTAAGGTGCTCCAGTATCCAGGCTGGTGGCCGAATCTCTTCAAAGACACAACCAAATTTATCAAGCGGTGTGACCCATGCCAGCATGTGCAAATCCCACATAAGGTGGACGTGATGCCCTTAACCAGAATCTTAACCCATCAGCCCTTTGAGAAATGGGGCATCAAATTTATTGGACCCATGGGGCCAGATACATCATCTTGGTCACGGATTACTTCACCAAGTCGGTAAAAGGGAGAGCCACCGTGAAGGCAAATGTGAGATCCACTGCCGAATTCTTATATGAACAAGTTATCACACAGTTTTGGATGTCCCTTAGAGCTAGTCAGCACGATCGAGGAACTCATTTCCTCAATGAAATGATAGCAATCCTGACTAGTGAATTCATGATGATACATAGGAAGTCAAGGCCATACTATCCTAGGGTGAATGGCTTGGCTGAGAGCTCCAATAAAACTTGCTCTAAGATCATAACTTGCATAGTAGAGGCCAGTCATACTGACTAGAAGAATAAGCTCATTGCAGCCTTATGGGCCTACAATACATCCTACAAGGTTGCCACGCACTGCACCCCCTTTAGCCTACCCTTCAAGGTGGAGGCGGTGATGCCAATGGAGTATGTAGTGCCTAGCCTCCAGCTTACTATCAAAGAAAGGCTTGCGGAGAATGCCTTGGCAGAACAGTTAATTGACCTTGAAAAGTTAGATGAGACAAGGTTGCGTGCAGCCTACTGCCTCTAGGTGGAGAAGGCCTGATGCAAAAAGTGGTTCGACTGCAACCTCAAGAAAAAAGACCTTATAGAGGGTGATCTAGCACTCCTCTACAACGTCCACAACACCATATTTACGCTCAAGTACAGAGGAATGGGTCCTTACCATGTGGTAGAAATCACTCCAAAGGGGCATTTTGAATAGCCACCCTTGATGGAATAAAAATTGATGGCTACCTGAATGGGAGCAAATTAAAGAGATACTATGGACCACTCACACTACCTACCGTTCAAGCCATCCATAGAGAAAAAGAACTCAAGGCTTAGGGTTCTAGGATGAAATGCCAGGCCATCAAAGAAGCCAGAGCATGTAATGCTAAGCTCAGACAGCATAAGAAAATGGCACTACTTAAGGCAACACTTGAACATGCAAGACTAGAAGATGAACCAATGATAGAATCAGCTAGGTTGCATGTTCAACTGTAGGGATTGGGGATGCGTATCAGAGCACTCATGGATCCAGGAGCGACAACTTGATCTCCCATGAGGTATGGGAAAAGCTAAGGTACCCCTAATAAATTCACCGTCACTTTAGTAAGGGCTATTAATGGCCAACTCATAAGCACCTTGGGCTTTGTGAACTTAAGTCTAATGGTTGTTCGCCAAGCAGTAGAAATATGCTTTTATGTTCTCCATATAGAAGCAATTGATGAATAGATCATATTAGGAAGGACCTGGTGTTACGCTATGAACTGTCAAATTGACTGGCAAGCTTGGACAACTTCTCTCATGAATGGTGGTAGAGCTACAGTAATCCCACTTTGTGAACCAAGTCTTGCTCCTTTAGCTACACCCTCACCGGCGGGCCCAAGACAAAGAAGTTCCACGGGAGGGTGGACTTGAAGCTCCATCCACCTCCAACCCTCCAAACACCAACCCCCCGAAAAGAGTCCGACCCTGAAGGGAGTAGAGGGCCAACCGTGGTGGCAACCCGATGCAATTTCCCATTACATTATCATTGCCGTTCCCCACTCAGGAATGCCGTGAACAGCAAGTATAAGATGCTATTCTCTATGCACAATGCTACTTCAATGAAACTGACGACCAAAAAGAATCCAAGTAGCACAGGACTCCCTAATCGCTCGAGAGACGTCTCTGTTGAAGGCATCTGTGCAAAGAAGAAGGACATGACACCATCCCACACTTCGGACTCCAAGCTCCAATCCACTCCTCAACTGTAGCATCCCCCCAAGCACTAGGTCCCCACCAAGCTCTTGGAAGACCAAGATAGTTACAACAAGCAGGTCGTCTAGGTCCCAAAGTTTAAGTCACAGACTGCAAGGGTTCAAAAGGTAGCAACACAAGAACCTGTGTCGACCCTGGATGTAGAACCACAAGAACCTACCGATGAATTGATGGTAGCAAACAAGAACCTATTGATGAACCGACCATAGCAAACAAGCCCCAGAGTCTCATCGAACGTGCCCTATTACCATGCATTGTACAACTCAACAAGAAAATTGCCCAAGGTAGCGAAGGAGAAACACAAGAACCGACCCTTGCAATGTGGGGTGTTATAGAAGAACCAATCACAGTAAACAAGCCCCAGAGTCTCGAATGTGCCCAACTCAACAAGAAAATCGCCCAAGGTAACAAAGGAGAAACACAAGAACCGACCCCTGCAATGCGGGGTGTTACACAAGAACCTCCCTCAAAAATTGAAGGTGAACCCTCAAGGGTAGTTGCGATCATACCATTTCCAACTGTGCCGATCTACTCACATGAGCAAGTGTCTACACCAAAGGTGGTCACACAAGAACCCGCTTCTCTCGTGATAAAGGACCACCCCACAAGAACTCGTCACAATGCCAGTGTACCTCTAGAATCCAAGGTAAGACACAAGCTGGAAACATGCTCTACTGGCTTTTAACACGCTATGCGACAGTGCGATGTCCATCAACACCGCATTCCACATGATCATCAAGTCCAGGTCTAAGTGAGTCAGTATGGTAGGCATATCACCCAATGCACTCGCATCCCACAAGTCATTGCCTTGCACATACACACACATGCATCCACGGTCAGGACTAGGTGATTAGGATCAGTACGTCCCTTTTGCATTTTTTTAGATTTTGCATGCTGACTCCACAGTCCTCACCCACCTGCTCCTTTCTCTCTCCCACCTTCCAACTTTTCCCCCTCCCCCCCTTTCCTTACTCTCCTCAGATAGTATCCCATTGGTCATTGCTATAGCACTATCCCACCGACTGTTGCCATTTGCGGATCTCGCCAGTTCGCTACCATAATAGTACCTCGCCGATCATTGATGCCATAACAATACCCCGCTGACCTCGCCATCCGCAGATCCCTTCGACCGTCACCATCCACAAATCTTGCCGACCGTTGCCATCTGGCTATCATGCAGTTCATTGCCATAATAGTATCCTATCGAACGTTGCCATCTGCAAAGCTCGCCGACCGTTGCCATTTGAAGATCTCGCCGGCTATTGCCATCCGATTATCACACCGGTTGTTGCCATAACAGTACCCCGCCGACCATCGCCTTATGCCATCCCACCAACCGTGGGGATAGCAAAATCTATATATAGGATCCCTATCCCAACAGGTCATTGCCATAGCAGTTTCTTCAAGACTCTACCAAAATGCTGTCAAAATTCTCATAGCTCCCTGTCCTCTTCCACATTGCAATCCAGCAATCAGTTTATGTCCTCAAACTCTTCCTCTTCCATCGATTCCCTCATCACTCGGTTGCCCTCATTCTTCCCCATGGATCCAGAGAATGAATTCTTCGAGCTCGAGATGACGAAGCTTGGACTCCACCCCTGACCTCCTATTCCACAGGCCACCGGTCCCTCTGACTCATAAAGTATGCTCTCGCCGCATGCCCTCTAAATTTCCAATCAAGGATTTACAAGCATAGGAGGAAGTGTCTATGCCATAGGCCAACCAGAAGGGTCTAACAACAATAGGCATGCCCCCCTCAAGGACATCAAGAAAGAGCACCCCGGCTCCCACATAAGGAGAGTACAAAGTTGTGCTCTCACAAATGCACTCACTGCTCGGGTAGCCAACTAGGTGCATGCAACATCCACTCTCGCTATGCCTATGAAGGGCATGATTATACCCTCCACTACCACACAATAGCAGCTTATGCGGCACTGAAGGAGCCAGTAGTGCAAGATGCACTAGCAGTGAAATAGGCTTGAGTGCAGTGGCATATCGCCTTCCATGCCACTTGGACATGAGGCTCTTGGGAAACTTCCTCCAAGCCTATAACTCCAATACAAGTGTGGGCATCCTTCGAGATGCAATAGGCACTCCCCACTTCTACAACCTCAATCAAGACATGGTACAAGCCGTTCTAGGCCTATTGGTCCGTCAGCGACAAGTATGCAATGAAGAAGAAGATGCATCCTTAGCAAAATCTTCCATTACGATCGCAAGAAAAGCAAAGGGCGCATCCACTTCACGGGTATTATCAAGCCGAAGGTGGAAAGGCCAGCAAGGGCCCTATAGTGGTTGATGCAAGTAAGGCACACCGACCACCACCAATCAGTCATCTCGAATATTTTATTGCAGCTGGTAGACCCCCAAGTCACAAATTAGGTAGATTATTTCTGCAATCAAATGAGGGAGGAGCTCAAAACACATGGAGAGGTCATCAGCAACCCGATGCTCTACATGCCAATTCCCTACCACATGCTATAGTAGCATCTGCCTATCGCGGCTACGGGTTGGCCAAAAGGTCCACCATAAGACTAGCACAAATAGAGTAAGAAGAAGTAGAGATCAAGCCCAAACGAGTAAGAATAGAGCCCAATGCCACTCTGGCCAGCCGTCTTGTGTAACCGGACCAAAGTCAGTTGCTCACACAGTATGAGGATTGATAAATGCAAGAATTCCTAAGTCGTCAACTATGCCTCCAGTGAGCAGATCCTCAAGACAAGGGAAAAAGCATACAACAAGAGCCCATCTTGTTCGATGACCTCCCAAGTGACAAAACGATCATGATTGGCCTCCACCTAGGAGCCCAAGCTATTACGAAAACCCTTGCTGCACCACAGGTCTCGGCCTCAACAATGGACCATCCTTAAGAGACTACTTCCTTCATCATTGGCACTTCCTCCTTTCCATGGGCAAGCCTCATAGTGGCTCTAGAATTTTGCAGCATGCCCCACTATCGTGCACCAAGTGGCTACAGCCACATGATATCCAAACAGCTCTCTCGTGCCGACCAGATGGAGCAGAGTTTATTCGAAGCAATGGCATAGCTCCCACAAGTGGCATAGACAATTCTCCAGAGGAGGCAAGAATAGGCCTCACAACTCTCAACAACCCTCCTCCAGGCATAGCTCTCTACACGCGACAACCAAACCATGATGGTCATCGCCCAAGCCACAGGGCAAATGGCCCTAAATAGAGCAAAGGAGTACCAAACAAAGGCTGTAGAGCTAGAGCTGGCAGTCACAAAGCTCAAGGATGAGCTCTCCTCCACAGAATCCCTCCAAACGCTCATGGACTAGGTTGAAAAAGCAGAGTCCGGCCTCAAAACAACATTAGAGCAAAAGGCACAGGCAGAGGCACAAGACGTTAGGTCTCTAGAGAACTACAAGCACTAGATCCAAACATTATAGGATCTATTGGCTTAGGAACAAGCACTGGCGATGTCCGTGCAAGAGCAGAATGAGTGGCAACATACCCTCGGTCACCCAAAAGACTTAGGTTGGAAGACTGTGAGTAAGAAGAATTTTGGATGTACACAGAGGTCTCTGCACAATTAGCCACATACACACTCACACCATGCACTATCCCCCAGACAATCCAAATGCACTTTGCTACACTCCATGCACAAAATCTTATATTCCACCTAGATTTCATGCCCTCCAAATAATCCTCTGCCGTTATCCCGATCATTACTGTCCCATTCTCGCCATGTCCTATTTTTCATTAGATCTTCAGCCATTTAGTCTCTCGCTTCTCCACCCCTTTGACCTCCAAACTCTCGCCGCCCATCCCATTTTGCTCAATTTCCAAGCCTGGTGTTGCATCATCCTCACGAAGTCCACTAGTTATTCGGTGGATGATGATGTGATGCAATTAGCAAAGCCTGAGGAACTCAGCCCATGGGTCTGTACCCCTAAAAGTCTGCAAGCGGATGCAGACCTATGGCCAACAAGTCTCTGCAATACAATCTCAAGGGCATCTTACGGCTTACTAATCCACACCTACAACCCCCTCGGCATTCTAATCCTCTTTAACCAGATGTTACAAGCTCTCCAAGACTCACTCGAGTCCTTGGTGAGCAATTTTGAAACAATACATGTATCATATCCCAAGGAAGTAGCCAAAGAGGAAGGCCAAGAAGCCATCTCAATATTTAATTCTACCGCCCCCCTACCAAAATCCCACAACCACCTCCTCTAGATCCTGCCCAGCCCACCCAGCAAGCCACCTAACCTCTCCTACCTCCCCTTCCTCGCACCAATCTACTCAAATATTCTTCCAATGCCTCTAACAACACCACTGCATAGCACCTCCCCATCCATCTCATCTACGGCTCCGGTCGACCTTCCTGAAGAGGCTCTCAACATGTTGCTCAAGGTAGCCAATTTTGTCCAGACAGCTAACGATACAACTCCCACAAGCACAGCAGAGGAGGAACCCATGCCCATTGAAGATGATGAGGCTCCACAAGCTCCTCCCCCCTAAAAATGTATACTGGTGCCCCGACTTATAGTCATTCCAAGAACTACCAGATAGTGCACTTATGCACCATTGGAAGTGCCAACTCGAAGGCTCCCACCTCCACCTCTACAAAATCTTGGAGGTGCACCCCCTCATGCAATTCATCACCCAGTCTTTCGACAATTGGTGATGCGCCCATCCAAAGTGCACAAGAGGAAGATATCACCTCGCCCCCGATGCTCTAGTCCCATAGACTGATGCTGACACTGGTCTACAACCTCGTTGGCACATTCCCTTCCTCAAAATGGAGCAGTTTTGACGGTACTACTGTAGTGCCCACGTCGATCATCGGATCCATCGGTTGTACATGCTAGTGGAATGATGATGGACTTGGGTGGAATCCCATGAGCTTCAGCACCAGGACCCTAATATGTTGTACAATTTTTCAAAGTACAACTTTCCCAAAGAAATGACTCAGGAGGGATTTTGCTTTCACCTCCAGTCATTCAACGACACATATGGCTCGGTACCCGATCTCGCCATCATAGTAGTGGTCCACTCCAACTGCCTCCTCCTCTTACTCCTCCGTAACCTCCTTGCCCACAGTCGCCCCATTGATGACCATCTCCACAATCTGACCAATCAAATTGTCTTCAACCTCGACATCGATCCTACGTAGTTTTAGGACCTTTGCCTCTACCTCTGCGTCTGCAATCTCTATGGCCACCACATCTGCATGTACGAGGACATGCATGCACCCACTTTTGGAAGTATCGCTCATACCTAGCTTGGCTCACTCCATGCCATCTAGACTGTGACATAGTCCTCCAAATAGTCCTCTAGATAGTCGCCCCATCGATGACCGTCTCCATTATCTGACCAATCAAATTGTCTTCAACCCCAACATCCTATGCAATTTTAGGACCTTTGCCTCTACCTCTGCATTCGCAATCTCTATGGCCACCACATCCACATGTACGAGGATATGCACGCTTGTTGATACTTAAATGTATCCCAATACCATCCAATTAGAATTATAGTCTTATATAATAGGGTTTGTAAATCCCTTAAGGCAATAGAGGAAGCTAGAGCTAATTTTTTTTACACCTCACATGTGACAAACCTCAAGAACATCAGAGAGGAGCAATGGGACATAGAAGAAGCTATGTTTGAATCTCAAGAGCATAATGATAGTAAAGAAGATCATGCCCAGGACATGAGGAGGATGCCTTTGAGACTTACTAAGCCATCTAGAATAGACTATTGAACCAACCATCCATTTCCACTCCACCACCACCAGTAGCTATCACCACGCCATTTACAAGCACCTAGCTAACACACACATTCATTCACTCCTCTAACACACCACTTACACACACACAATCACTAGGGGAGCCAAGAACTAGGAAGCTAGATATTCCAAACTTGCTAGTAGTGAATGAGCCATAGTGTAACCCTCTACTTTGCATATGCTTCTTCCGCACGTCATCACATAGGCTTCTATTGCATATGATGGTGAGTGGTATGCCAGTTGCCATGCTCTTGAGCAAATGAACCTTGTCAAGAGCAATATGCATTACCACCAAAAGGCCTATGTGATGGTGACACGGAAGAATAAAATCTTCAAAGCAAGAACCCTAAGCACAAGACATTTACAATGAACTTACAATGCAACACCATATTACCACCCACTGACAGCATGCATGACATGATAGAATAAAACCTTTCTCTCTCTCTCTTTCTCTCTTAATTAAAATTTATCTCGAAAGTCATCGAAAAAGAATGTGACCAAAGACAAGACATATCACTTTACACATGCTTCTTCCTCATGTCATCGCATAGGATTCTATTGCATATGATGATGAGTGGTATGATTGGTGTGCTCTTGAGCAAATGAGCCTGGTCAAGAATACCGCAATCGGCATTAACATCCAGAGGCCTATGCCATGGCAATAAGGAAGAATCAAGTCTTAAATCCCAAACCCTAAACACGAGGTATTTATAGTGCTTGACGAGATAATATCATATTGTCACCCATCGACAACATGCAAAGAGAATCATGCCATGATGATACTCGAGAGGGAGACGGAAACCAGGAGCAACATCAACCCCCACTATTTACTTATGCATAAGATGACAATGAGGGTGGATGAGTTACTGTTGGTGGTCAATAGCCTAGATGCACCCAAAGAACTACCTCTAGACATTCAAGCAATCAGTATGAAATTGGAATGGTAGATGAGGGCATTGAAATAAGCCCATCCATGAAGAATTAGAGGCAAAGAAAATAATGGCAAAAGATGTGGACATGTGAACAAGACCATCCATGGAGAACCAGGGGCAAAGAAAAAACATTCAATCCAATCAAGGGCAAAGCAATAACACTCGATCCAACCATCTGATTGTTAATTCTAAAAGACATGGGTTCTTAGATAGCATGGGAAAAATACCACTTTTGCAAGAACGGGAAAGATGGAAAATCTACACAGACTTACCCCCCACCATCAAAATTGGAACCCTTTACATGCCAATCTCACAAAGCTAGTTGTGAGCCACCAAGCAATGCAAAACTTGAACCACAACATCACATCAGAACTCTTCATCAAAGGTCCCAGCCTTAAGTAGTTGGTGTGGGTGTACTATAGACTTTGAAATGCTCACTCCCACTATAGCATTCTGGCAGCCAAATTATATGTTTTACAGTAGAAATCCTAGACCACTAGCACGATAGACTTGATGGAGTGGATGCATACACAATGTGTTGTAGTATACTTCAAAGATCTAAGGGACTTGATCTCATTCAAGATACTCACATTGGTTATATATAGGTCTTGCCTCATTTATTAGTACTTTTGCATTTGGTCCCCCTTTGACATAGCTCGTCCGTAAGGTATGCCAAGAGGAGGGTTTGAAAACAATGTTTACTGCTTTTTATTTTGTTGCCCTCCAAATAGCTTGCTTGCAGAGCTCATTAGTGAGCTATTCTGGAAGGGGGTTTGGCCAGCTATGTGGGGGGAGGGGGGAATGGGAGGACTTGGAAAAAATATATTGTTTTTTATTTTGTCCCACTATTCCATAGCTCACAGGCGAGCTATGCCAAGGAGGGGTTTTAAAAAATGTTTATTCTTTTATTTTTTGGTCCCCCTCAGAGATAGATGAGCTATGTCAAGGAAGGGTCTAAAAAATGTTTATTCTTTTATTTTGGTTCCCCTAAATGGCGGAGGGAGTTGAAAAAAATGTATACTCCATTTTATTATTTCTCCATTGTCCCTCTTTTTCTCTCACTATATTTTCCACTCTCTCTCCCTCCCTATCGTGCTCTCTCTCTCTCTCTCTCTCTCTCTCTCTCCCTCCAACATTGCGATGATGTGAATAGATCTCACCTCTACTATAGCCAGCCACCATGGACATAGGTAGATTTTCCTCCTTCCTTCCTCCTACCGTCTTGTCTTATCATCTCTACCAATTTCAAAAATTTTAGAGGATCTTTTCTCCTTCTATCTAGCATACTTTCCCCCTCTCCCCCCTCAAGGTCCTCTTCATCCCATCGCTTTTTGGAAAATGGCTAGAGTATACTTGTGCAAGCATATCAATCTAAAGAGATAGAGGAAGTCGTTGCTTCCGGTCATAATTTAATGTTGCATTTATTGAAAGAGGTTGACTGACGTTGTGGAATAGCAGGAAAGGGTAGCAGAGAGAAGGCATGGCTAATAAGTAGCTTAGGCAAGGAATGCAATAGCTTAAGACTAGTAGACAACAACTCAAGACTGATGGAATGCACTCTAAAATACCACTGCCTTTCTCTTGAGCAAGGCATGGCTTATGCAAGGAATGCAACAACTCAAGACTGATGGACAAACACTTTGAAGTACCATTACCTTTCTCTTGAGCAATGATACATATGCTACCATGAACGGAGAGCGTTGAAAGTCCAATCTATCAAAGCAATACCAATTTCCTAACCAAGCAATAATCTTGCAATGGAAGATGCATATCAATATCAATAAGCATAGAGAATTGCAAGAATTTGAAATAGCAAGCAAAAAGCTTTGCCAGCGAGGAAGAATCAAAGGATTTATATCAATGACCAAAGTCATGCAATCAATAGTGAAGGCCATCATTTAGGATGGGCCTTACCAGAAAGTTTATAATCAATGTAGCGAGGAGATGTTGAGCAAATGTAGCATAAAAGGGTTCAATAGCACATACATAAAGCCTCTCCTTTTAGCCCTAACTCCTTTCCCTTTAGTTTTCCCACCCCCCCTTCTCTCTTTTGAACTCTCCCAGCTCAAGCAGAAGTAGGAGATAAATCCCAAAAAAAGGAGGCCAAAGTAGCAAAGAAGCTCAAGGCAAGGTAATGAGTGACTGTGTAGTCTTGATGGTGACTCATGTGTTGTGGGGATGTTGAAGGGATGCCCTTGGAGCCTCCACTTCAAGCTACTTCCTTGTGAGAGCAATGCAAGCACGAGCTGTCCACTTGTGTCACACAAGTGGCTTCCGAATTGTCATAGTGTGTCTCCATGAGAGAAAGAGGGAAGGGGGAGAAGGGAGAAGAGAGGGGGGAAGGGAGGGGAAAGGAGAAGGGAAGAGGAGAGTGAAGGGGGATGAAGTGGCAAACACAAAGGCAATATGAAGGAGGCAAGATAACACCCGAAGACACTCTTGAAAGAGAAGAGGGAGCTTGTATTCCAAACTTGTGCATACAACAATGAAGACCAAAGTCAACCATTTGGTCTTTTATACATGTCACCTTTTGAAGGGAGGGCCAACCCTTTTCCTTTTAGCACTCTCCCTTTCTTTACATTAAAAGGCTCTTGGGCCCGTAGGGTGCTAAGGCATATTGCTATCCTTTCCATCTCTCCCTACTATCGGAAATAGCACTTGTGTTAACCATATAAGAGTGCTTGGGACAAGCCTAGCATTAGGAGGTGCTCCTAACCGGCTCCCAAATAGCACTTTTGTTAGCCTCACACCTCGAAGCCCTAAGCTATTTGCTCTCTTATTAGGCCCTAAGAAATGGCATTGAGAAGCCTAAACTCACATGTGCATTCTTCTATATTGTGATCACTGTCTCCGATGTGCAGAGATCATATGGAATTGTGTCAATCTCTGTGGAGAATGCCACCAGTGGAGAATGGCAGTGGTGCCAATCTCATACCATGACCTGATAACATGCACAAGGAATCCTAAACTCACATGTGCATTGGCACTTTTGCCATTATAGAATGCTACCAGTGGAGAATGGCAGTGGTGCACAAGGAATCCTAAACTCACATGTGCATTCTTCTATGTAGTGATCACTGTCTCCGCTGTGTAGAGATCATATGGGATTGTGTCAATCTCTGAGATCATCAAACTCACATGTGGATTGGAATCGGACACCACTCTCCTATGATCACTGGAATACCCCTCCTAGAATAGTAGGATAAACATTTGTACAAGTGGAGAATGGAAGTGGTGCTAATCTCTTATTAGGCCCTAAGAAATGTCATTGAGAAGTCTTTGTCTTTGGCCATGTTTTCCATCTGATGTCTCCCCTATGCCATAATTTTACTAGCCCTAGGATTGGAATATGAATTATGTAAATACTTCCTTACAATTCAATTAGTAAATTGTTTCTCTTTTACCATAGAAAAATCATTCATTTGATAATTTATTTGTGTATCGAATATAGAACAAAATAATTGTGGATTTAGCACTTGTGAAAAGCTTAAGAAAATCATATTTGAATGACCATGCTCTTTACTAGTTTAGACATCATGATCCATGTAGAGAATGTTAATATCCCAATTCACGTTATCATAACTTATCAGATATCGCTTAGAAAATTGCACTCAATTGAAAGGTCATGAATGTATATGCTTGATGTTGTGATTTTTTGGGGAATTGGCATTTTTTGAAAATTTTTTTGTGAGTTTTGTGATAGCCATATATTTAGATGATTAAAAATCAACCCATGTAATATACTTGATTTCAAGAAAACAACACTGCGTCTTTGATCTTAAGGCCACTAAAGGCAATGTTTCTTGAATACATTAACAAAAGTTCCATTAGCAAGAGGAAATAGGGATAATTGTCTCAACAAAATGAGCAACATGCTAGCAAAGTACACACATGAACTAATCATTGCCAAAATTATAAAACGAATTGCAAGCTCACTTTGCACAACCCAAAGTGATACCAATTGATGTCCTAGTGGATTTGCAATGACACTCAGCACATGAAAAACAAAAAAAGTTGAGAGAAAAAACTACATGAGTTACTACAATTGGACGATGTGATACTCTCAAAACTGATCTGCATGGTATTTTAAAACACTAACAAAAGTCCACCATGCTCTGATGAGTATGGTACCCAAGATGGTTGAGTTTTTTCAAATTCCGCCCACACTGCACTAGATATTTACACTCCATTTTCATGGAGTCATAGTCATACTTACCCCGCACCACATCACACTAACCACGACCATACAACCTCATGAAATCGCTATGGCAGTTGAGAAATCGCCCTCAGGATCCCAATCTCAAGTTGCCATGGCATTTTTTTCTAATGACTCTAAAAACCTATGACTCATCCCTCCCACTAATATTTATTGATCTTGACGATCGATATTGATCGATCCTAATGACCGATAACTCATCCATCCCATTAATATTTATGAACTAGTTACGCATCCTATAGCATTAAGTTCTCGTAGTTATGCCAAATTGTGAAAGCGTACAAAGATTTTGGGCCTCCAAATTTCATAGAGCTACAAAACCTTGGAACTCTCTCAAATTATCTAACCCAACTCCTTAGCTACTACTAGCTTAGGCTAGATGGAGATAAAAGGTCAAGAGATCTACAAGTGGAAGATCACCTCAACGCACGAGTGCTTATCCAATGGAAGCAACTCCAAATCAAGATCATATCTGCTCATCCAACAATCAAATGGGAATGTTCTATAGGGACCAAAACTCTATGCATTATTTTCCAAGACTTGTCCGAAGATGAGAAAAATATCTTTTGCTTGTCTACACATGCCGAGTTTATAGAGCTCAGGATGGATTCTTTCATCCCATATGTATGTCTCATGGGTAGTCCTCCCCTCAGGGTTATTGCTGGTTTGTTGCCATTACTACAAAGGCCATCACTATTATTTGCAAGGCATGACATTAACATTCAAAGAGTATAGTTGCCGAATACAGGGTAGAGGTGATTAGGATTCATGATTTACTTCAACAATTGCGGCCATGAAAGGAGCATACTACAAGCTCAGGGAGTTTGAGCCCCAAATACCCCAACGGTCAAAGATTGCAGGCAATGGGCACAGATTGCAGGTTCCAACTACTGCAAATTGCCACAACATGTGGCTAGTGTGGTTAAGTGCCTCGCAGGAGTCAAGTCGCAAGTAGCCCATGATCGGCCTCCCCACTTGCAACTCATATTATTCAAGCTATCCAATAGGGGCAAGGATATTATTTCTGAAGGATTACTCGTCAGTTAAGGGAAGCCAATTGAAAAGGGGGCCATCAACTCTTCTATGAGAAGGACCTTTTTTAGGTGGCTAGCAATAAAGTTCTTTTAATCCCAACAACCAAACCTAAGTGTCATCATTTGAGATCTATGTAATACCAAATATCTGATTCACTTTGCATTTGCCACAAGATATTTCTACTCATTTGAGACAAGAAAATTTCTTTAAAAATGATAGTATTAATGTTTTTTATCCTTTGCAAGTCCATTTGGACAAACTCTAGGAGCTTAAGGTTTAACAAATTTAATAGATTTAACAAATCTAACAAACTCTAGGAGCTTAACGGTTTAAAAATTAATAGAGGTATGCAACAAGTGTTAGTAGGGGGGGATCGAGGATGTATGTAATAGCTGACAAAGATCTGATTCACTCCCCATTTGCCACAATAGATTTGTACTCATTTGAGACAAGAAAATCCCTTAAAAATGTCAGTATTAATGTTGTTTATCCTCTGCAAATCCATTTGGACAAACTCTAGGAGCTTAAGGGTTAACAAATTTAATAGGAGTGTGCAGCAAGTATTAGTAGGGGGCAATTTGAGGATGTTTTTCACTTGTTTGTTTTCTACTCACCAACCAGGAATGTCTAGAAGGCCATGCATATGCTTGTAGAGGTACGCTTGTAGAGGTACCTCTCAATTGTAGTACAATATATAATTGGGTGATTATTTTAAGGTTAACAAAAACATATGGGTCGAGGTCAAGGCATATGTCCTTTGGCACATATGGATTTGTAGAAAGAACTTATTTTCAATGGCAAATTTACTAACCCTAAAGCTCATTTTCTTTCATGGTTCTTTGGTTGAGAGTAGAATCTCACACAATATAGAAGAACTTGAAGAAAATGTTCAACAATTCTTTGACTTTCTCAAGCATGGACAATCAACAAAATTTTTTATCTTACTTTCTAGATTTTGGATTAGGTCATGCCTATGGATTCCCTCACTCAATGTTCCTTACTATCTTGTAGTGGGGTTTTGGTGCACAAATTACTACAAGGATCTAAGGAAGGGTATTTGATGAGTATCCCTTTTGGAATTGTGAAAAGTGAGTATGTTAGTTTTACTCAACTTTTTTACTTTGATGATATAAGGTTAATAGCTTCAAAAGGATGAGGGAATGTGCATTATGGGAAATATGGATAGGGAATTCAGTATTCAAAGACACCACATCGGTGGGGGACCAAGTTCAAAATAAATATTTAACAATTCAAAGATTCAAAGATGCATTCAACACATGGGAGTCACTGATTGAAACTATGAAGAAGTAGTTTGTGCCTTTGGGGTACAAAGAGAAGATACTCCACCAATGTTGGTTTTTTAGACAAAGGGGGAGCATTGTATATTTGAGCTCCATTCAAATATAGAATGATGGAATCACTAATTTAGTTTGAAGACAGAGGACTAAGGCTCCAAGAAGAGACACAACATCTAGAATGTGAGAGCCTCCTCCTTCCTCATATTCTTTTTTTCTTTTTTTAATAGACAAAAGAGGGAAATTTAATGAATATATCAAAGTGTGTTCACAATATTTACATATCTTCAAATAACCTCTCAAAATAAGGAGGAAACACAAGCAAAATTGAGAGAGCATGCAAGAGAAAGTTAACACAAGGGACATATATCCATATTGAGAAAATTCAAATAGTAAGCCTGTCATTCTTCATTCTTCTCCTCCTCTTCTTCCTTCTAAAGTATGCCCTCATGAACATCACCCAACAAGTTCCACACATCCTTTTTGAGTTTGAGATGCTCACAATCCAAGGTCCACATAGGGAGATACATCCATATTGAGAAAATGGAAATAGTAAGCTTGTCATTCTTCATTTTGCTCCTCCTCTTCTTTCCTCTACAGTATGCTTGGATGAACATCACCCAACAAGTTCCACACGTCCTTTGTGACTTTGAGAAGCTCACAAGCCAATGATACATCCTTTTTTAGAATATCAGATATTTTTTAATAAGAGCATTACATTCTTAAAGGTAATAGTGCATATCATGTATTGTAAAGCTAGTAAGAAGTGAGTTCAATAGCATCTAAGAAAGGACATTTTAAAACGGTTGCATTTTGGTATAACCAAATGAACAATCTTAAGCACATGACATTTTACTCAAAATCTACATTGCATCTCTAGCAAGATAAAGTTATAGTTGAGTGAAAAGGGACCACACATTTGCCTAGCCTTGTCCCATATGTCCCTTGAAATTGGGAATTGAGAAACAAGGGGAATTAAGTATACCCACTAGGAAAAATGTGTGGTATATCCTCATGCACCCTGTTATAGCATTGGCACAAAGTAAAGCCTCTACCTATTAAAGTATCTCTGCAATTGGTCTAGATAACCTTATGCATAATAAGGCAAAATAAACAAGCTTTTTTGTGTGTGTGGAAAAATCTCAATTCAAAACACCTAGATCCTCCTACCTAAACCATTTTTGTGTTAAAAACCCTTGCAAGATTCATAGGTTAAAAGAATATAGGGACAAGAAAAAGCCTATTAGTTCCAACTGAGTGAAATTCATTTAGGTAAGATGTTTATCTACTCCCCCACCATGCTAAGGATTCTCTATCCCAAACCTGCAACCTATCCTTGATAAAGAAAATTTTTTAATTTTAAATTCCTAGTGAAGAGACCCATTCAGTTTCCATCCTTGCTTACCACAAACCTACAAATCCCCCCAAGTCTAAATGCCTTTCTTATTTAGATGGAGAGCTTGTTTCAAGTTTGTATCCAACAAACACAACATCCTTCAAATTATTGAGAACCAAATAGGACCTTTAGTTATGAAAATGCCTATCTTTCTAGAGAAACCCCTCCGCCTGCCCTTCCCACATCGTTCTCCAAAGACTAGACCCCTTGGTAACACAAGGTTATCTCCCAAATAGGGTTGGCATCTCTAGATATTCCTTCCATGGTTTGCATCTGTCTAATATTGTTCTTTTTTAAGTCATTTTTAAAGTTTTTCTTAGTGTCAATAACCCCTCAATAACCTTTAATTTTCCCATGAACTTGGCAAAAGACCATTCAAAATTCATAATGCCAAAACCTCCCTCATTTTTGGGTAATGTGAAAATGTCCCACCTAACCTTTGCTATTCCTTTATGATTTTCATCTTTTCCCCATAAACATGTCTTGAATAGGGAGTTAATTTTATGAAGTCCTAATTTGAAGGGGGGACAACAAGAAATGAAATAATAACAAAGGGATAGAGAAAGTGAATGAAGGCAAACTTCTAGTTGCTAGGGAGGGTTGGGTTTCAATCCTTGCCATTGTTGAATTTTTTTTCTTATTTTCTAAACTACCCACATCCATATATCTTTCATGGATACATCAAAGCCATTCGGATGCATAGAAGTCTACAAAAGACTCCTTCCCTAATTCCTTTGCACCCAGTGAGTCCTTCAGTACTCTAGGAATAGCACCTTCAGTCTTGTACATGCTTGTCTTGGTGTGATGTATCTGAGATCTTAAAGCATGACAGAATGTGTCTAGATAGCCCCCATTTATTCCTCATCATTCTAGATTGTGAGGTTTAGTGTCCCCACAAATTGGAAGAATATAATTTGACTCCCACCATTCACTTGGATTCCTTTCATCTCTCTCATGACTATTCTCTCTTGAATTAGCCATCCCAATTAGTAGCAATCACAAACATGAAGGATGATAATGAGCATCCTTGTCTGATTGACCTCTTCAGCTCAAATGCTAGCATTGCAAAACAAGATGTCAACAAATAATCTAAAATTGGGATCCACTCCCATGTCCTCCAAGGATTGTAAGATAAAACCACACTCCATTTATCATAGGCCTTATCAAAATCCACTTTCAAGTAACAAATGTCCTAAACTTCTTCCTCATCCAATTCAATTCACTCCCATAGTTTTATTATTGTTTTAAGGATTCTTTTACCTTTAATAAGACCCTTTGAGCTAGGATTTATAGCTATAATTTGATAGCTTGTATTAAACATAGTTAACAGTCTCCAATTAGAAATAATATCCTTAGGCCCACCCTTGGTTATGAGCTTGATCATACCTATGTGAATATCCCCCCCAAAGGCACGATTTAACATAGAATCTTCCTAGAGAATTGGGCAATTCAGTGTCATTAAAATAATAGGTAGAACTCTTTTCCTCTTGTCCATAAGGGCTTTGCTGAAGCGAGTGTGCACCTCATGTAGAACTTTTTATTTAGAAAAAGAAACTTTATCTAGCCAAACTAATCGCTCAATGTGTTTTTGCATTGACTTTTTTCTCAAGGATCTAAACATGTCCACATTACTCTTTGATAGATTACTTGTTGTTTGCATTTATTGATTTCTTCTTCCCCCAATCTGGCCTTCACTTTTAAAAGTTCTTTCTATCCTTCTAGTGACCTAAATCTTTGAGCTTGTTGTCTCTAGGTCCTTTATTCTATCCAGCATCTACACCTCTTCTTTTTATTGCCTTTCAAATAATAGCTTTGGATCCATTATTTTGTGTAAGAATTAGTACCTCTAAATGCATATACCCAAATCCTCTTACTTTGATTTGAAAATATGGTAGGTGGAAAAAAAAGGGTTCATATTATACCATGACTTTTTCAAAATCCCTTCTCCTCTTTCCACAATGAAACTAATATGTAGGTGATTTGAGAAGGCAAGGGAGCTTCCTCCTATTCAACAAGAGGAGGAGTTAATTTCTCCCAAGACTTTGGATGAAGCGTATTTTATGGATGAAAGGGTAAAGAGGAATTTGTTCTTGTAAAGAAGTTAGGAAAGACATGAAAAGCCTCTTCTCATTGGAAACCACTCCAAGGAATGGTTACCTCCTAAGGAGTATGCAAAGAAAAGAGGAAATAAGTTTTGCCATCATTGCAAGAAGATAAGATATTTCAAGAAGGATCCAAGGAAAAACATCATTCTCATGTACATGTGATGACTAAAGTAAGTGTCCTAGCTCAAAAACAAGTCAACAATCCTTAGCTCTAGATGATGATAAGATCTTTTCATGATCACGAATCTTCTCCTTCAATCAATGTTCCTTGATATTCAAGAGAGCCATTGTCATCACTAGAGGACAAGTGAGGCAAACATTGGTGATCATAATCTTTGACAATGAGTGTCAAATTAACTTTATCTTGGCCAACGTGGCAAAGGGCACAAGAGCCAAGATGAACAAGCAATGATGGTTACGTATCACTATCTTATCTTTACATGATAAACCTTTGTTTGATGTGTTTGAAATGATTGCGGGGACTTGCTTCTAGGCCAGCCATATCAATATGATAGGCTAGCCATGGATAAATAGAATGCTAATAAGCTAGTCAAGGATGGGCATACAATAACATGGATCATGTTTTGTCCACAACTTTCTTGTTTTCACTCATGAATGTAGGAAGCTCATGACGAGGATTGTAATTTATCCATTATGTTTCTCAAAGAGCTTGTAAATCCTAGAAAGTAAATTCATGTAAATGCAATGATATCTTTTTAGAAGACCCAAAAGACCAAGGACAAAAGAAAATCATAGCTCCTAGGTGATGGAAAAATCATCTTGCAAAGCCTAATCAAATGCCACAAAAAACTCAAAGGACATGGTTGGAAATATAATGAGACATGAGAAGGCATAGAAAAAAATCTTCAAAACAAAACCTACTCTTCCACATAATCCTACTTATGGTAGCCTAAACAAGAGTCTATATACCATATCTGCTTGCAATAGTAGTAAAGACCAGGAAAGCCAATATACTAAGGAAATAGACCAATGCACTCTATCATAGATAATTATGTTAGAGTTAGCTCAAATGTCCACCTCTCATGTAACCCACCAATATTCTGTGTACCCAATGTTGTAAGGCCCCCATATGAGGAGAAGCCATGATGGGTATCGGATATTGGGAGGGATCCCCAGTTTAGACACTGGAAGGGGTCTTAGAGTAGACCAGATGGTTATGAGATGGCTTAGGAGCCAAGAGTAGATACCCGTCTGCACAAAGGGGGGGTTCGGGGGGGGCGATAGCCCCCCCGATAGCAGGGGGTCCGGAGGGCGCAGGCCCCCGGTGGGGGTCTGGGGTCTTTCAGGCCGACTGTCTATTAGGCCGACTGCCTATTACAGGGCCGACCGTCAACCACTTACACTATATAAGTGGCCACCCCCTATCATCAGATCACCAGTTCTTCACGCTCATAGTCCTCCGTCCAGCATCTGTCTAGATCACCATCGAAGCTCTGTCTGTAGAGCGCACGGGTGGACAGCCAACCATCAGTTGTATCAGCAGTTTGGTATATCAAAATTTTTGTATTCTCTCCAGCTTTCCATCGTGTACTTGCGTTTTTGTTGTTATCTTCCGCTGCGTACTATTTTCTTACATGGTATCAGAGCTCAGGCTATCTGAGTAACGACTTTATTGCAAGTTCAACGAGCTTTGTTAGCAAAGGCTACCAGGAGTGATGGCTGCACCAACCCCGTTGCGAATTCGTCCACCTGCCTTCAATGAAGGCAAGCTCGATGGGACGAATTATACTTTGTGGAAATTCAAGATCAGTGCGATCTTGGATTCATATGAGCTTCTGGATACTGTTCTGGGATTGGATCCAGAACCGGTTGGATCACCGAATCCAAACAACCCCAACGTCATAACGCCACCGAATGCAGATCTTCTTCGGGCATGGAAACGAAGGAACGCAGATGCACTCTGCGCTCTTGTTACCAGTTCAAGTGATTCTGTTTTGACTCTGATTCAGCACACAGACAAGGCAAGTGAGGCTTGGAACATACTGAAAGGTCAGTATGAAACGCGGAATCAGACCAGAATTCAAAATCTGGAGAATATGCTTGCTGCAGAGAGGTGCTCTGATGGAGAATCAGCTGAGACATTCATCACACGGATCAAGAATCTACGTGATCAGATGGCGGCGGTTGGGATTACAAAGACCAGCGAAGAGTTGGCCAGAAGGTGCATTCGGATCCTTCCACAAAAGTACGATGCGTTGGTCACGACACTCAACACGCAGGTAAGAAATCCACCCCTCACTTTTGAAGAGTTCAGCGCGATGCTTCTAGAGGAGGAGATGCGAATGAAGACCCGCGATGGCGGAAGTGATGCAGCATTCTCAACCACATCCAAAGGGAAGGGTGGAGAGAAGAAGAATGGTAAGAAGAAGAAGTTTTCAGGTAAGTGCCACTACTGCAACAAAAGCGGTCACATGATCAAGGATTGCAGAAAGAAGCAGCAGGACGAAAAGAATGGCACTACACAGTCTTCTTCGAAAGGCAAGGAATCTGCCAACACAGTTGAAACTGAGTTGGAGCTATGGGTTGCAATTGAAGAAATATGCTCCTCAACAGAAGTTTCAACAACGAATGATTCGTGGCTCCTTGATAGTGGAGCGTCCCGTCACATGACCAGAAAGAAGGACTGGTATAGCTCTTTCAAGCCTCTACAAGAGCCCATGAACGTGACGGTCGGTAATAATGCAAAATGCCCTGTGGAAGGTACAGGTACTATCTCTCTTTCCATTCAAGAGGGTGAAACTAAAGAGCTTTCTGATGTATTACTAGTTCCTCAGCTAAAGAAGAACTTGCTTTCGGTTGCTGCGATAACTGATCGCAACTTGGAGGTGCGTTTCAAGAGGACCGGAGCAGAAATCCTTAATGCAGCGGGCAAGGTGGTCGGCAAGGCAGTAAGGAAGAACAATCTCTACGAGCTGACGGCACTAACAGTCTCTTCAGGAGTGGGCATCAGTAAGGTATGGCATGAAAGATTTGGTCATCTTAGTTATCCTATTCTTTTGGAAATGCAGAAAACAGGGATGGTTGCACACTTGCCTGCACTCTCAAAGGTGCAGGAACCTTGTGAAGCTTGTATGATGGGCAAGCAACAAAGGAAGGCTTTTCCACATGAGAGCGGCTATCGGGCAAAGGCTCCTCTAGAATTGGTTCATGCTGATCTCAGTGGGAAAGCTCCGACTCAAGCTTTGGGGGGATGTAACTACTATATGCTTATCGTCGACGACTACAGTAGATACATGTGGGTGTATTTTCTACGAGATAAGGCTGAAGCTCTTGGAAAATTCAAACAGTGGCAAAAGATGGTGGAAAACGAAAGCGGGCTGAAGGTAAAGAAGCTTCGCACGGATCCAGGAGGAGAGTTCCTGTCAAAAGAGTTCGACACATACTTGCACGAGAATGGCATTAAGCGCCAACTCACGACTGCACATACTCCGCAACAAAATGGTGTTGTAGAGCGTCGCAATCGTACTGCCATGGAGATGGCACGATGCATGGCACTAGGTAAAGGATTGCCTAAGTCTTTTTGGGCTGAGGCAGTCAATACAGCAGTCTACATCCTCAATCGAAGCTTCACAAAGGCCTTGACGGGCAAAACACCTTTGGAGGCTTACTCAGGTAAAAAGTCTTCCGCTTCTCATTTCAGAACATTTGGATGTGAGTGCTTTGTTCATGTTCCAGATAGCACCAGAAAGAAATTAGATCCAAAGAGCAGAAAGTGTATCTTCATGGGCTATAGCCAGGAGTCAAAGGCGTACCGGCTATATGATCCAGAGGCAAAGAAGATCGTGGTCAGTCGTGATGTGGTGTTTTGGGAACAGCCACATACAGTGGAGGAGGAGGTATGCCCTTCCACTTTATCATCAGCCGTAAAAGTAACTCACCTTGTGCCCGTATCTAAAGCAGAGTTGCAGAATGAGGAGGAGTACTTCGAGGAACAGACTCCACCAACACCACAACATGCCTTGGCTCCACAAGGTAAGCCACTTCCAAAGTGGGCAAGGCAGCTCTTTGATGAGAAGAATCCGGTTCCAGACTTGGCGGAGTCATCTGCAGATGGACTTCGACGATCAAAGAGGATAGAGGAGCAGAAAAGGGCTTCTGAACACATAGTCAATATGGCCTTGATGGCTGAGATTATGAAAGTTCAAGAGCCTACGAATTTGGATGAGGCAATGGCGGATCCAAATTGGAAAGCTGCCATGCAAGAGGAGTATGACAGCATCATGAAGAATCAGACTTGGGACTTGGTTGATCGTCCAGAAAGAAGGAAGATCATTGGTACCAAATGGGTATGGAAGGCCAAGTACAAATCTGATGGATCTTTGGAAAAGTACAAGGCTAGGCTTGTTGCACAAGGATACTCTCAAGTTGAAGGCTTTGATTTTGAGGATTCCTTTGCTCCTACAGCAAGGATGACAACTATTCGGGTGGTACTTGCCTTGGCTGCTCATAAGCAGTGGCCGGTGTTTCAAATGGACGTGAAATCTGCGTTCTTGAATGGACATCTCAAGGAGGAGGTAAATGTGTTCCAGCCACCAGGATTTGAGGTTCCCAATTCAGAGAACAAGGTTTGCAGACTAAAGAAGGCATTGTACGGGCTGAAACAGGCCCCAAGGGCATGGTACCAACGGATTGATAGCTTTCTCATATCTATTGGTTTCTCAAAAAGTGCTTCTGATGCTAACCTGTATGTTTGTAAGCAGGATGGCAAGTATGTGGTAATAGTCCTTTACGTGGATGACTTGATCATCACAGGAGATCATGAGAAGATGCTGCAACAGTTGAGGGAGTCGTTGAGTTCCGAGTTTGAAATGACAGATTTGGGGCTCATGCACTTTTGCCTCGGCATTGAGGTTTGGCAAAAACCTGGCAGGATTTTCATCTCTCAGCAGAGATATGCTCGCGAGATCTTGAAGGCATTCGGTATGACCGAGTGTAAGGACGTGGTCTCTCCCATGGAGGTGAATGGTAAGCTCTCAGTGGAGGATGCATCACCACTTGTCGACATCAAGGAGTATAGGAAACTTGTGGGGAGTCTCATTTTTCTGTGCAACACTAGACCTGATATCAGCTTTGCAGTTGGTATACTTAGTAGGTTCTCAAATCAACCTCGAGAGAACCATTGGAAAGCAGGGATGCGTGTGCTAAAGTACGTGAAAGGTACACTGGAGTATGGCATTACCTACAGAGCAGGGAAGACCTTGGCGGGTTACTGTGACTTAGATTGGGCGGGAGATTGTGATTCTAGAAAGTCAGTTTCTGGATATTGTTTCTCACTTGGTTCAGGAGTGTTCTCTTGGATTAGCAAGAAGCAACCAACAGTGGCACTATCTTCGACGGAAGCTGAGTACAAGGCAGCATGCATTGCTGCTTGTGAAGCAGTTTGGCTAAGGAGGATCCTGCAAGACATAGGAGTTCCAATCGAAGATGCGACGGTTCTAAAATGCGACAATCAGAGTTGCATGGCCATCGCAAAGAATCCTGTGTTCCATGCTCGTACAAAGCACATAGAGATCTAGTATCACTACGTACGAGAGCTCATCGAGGATGGAGTCATAGAGCTGGAGTATTGTCCCACAGAGGAAAATTGCGCAGAAGGGGGGGTTCGGGGGGGCGATAGCCCCCCCGATAGCAGGGGGTCCGGGGGGCGCAGGCCCCCGGTGGGGGTCTGGGGTCTTCCAGGCCGACTGTCTATTAGGCCGACTGCCTATTACAGGGCCGACCGTCAACCACTTACACTATATAAGTGGCCACCCCCTATCATCAGATCACCAGTTCTTCACGCTCATAGTCCTCCGTCCAGCATCTGTCTAGATCACCATCGAAGCTCTGTCTGTAGAGCGCACGGGTGGACAGCCAACCATCAGTTGTATCAGCAGTTTGGTATATCAAAATTTTTGTATTCTCTCCAGCTTTCCATCGTGTACTTGCGTTTTTGTTGTTATCTTCCGCTGCGTACTATTTTCTTACAAATTAGTACTTATTAGTCAAATTATTATGGTAAAAGAAGATCAACTATTGAAAGTTTATTGGGAATTCCATCCTAAACACTTTCTTCATGTCTACACCATTAAAGTAGTTCTTAGCATGGAGAAAGGGATGCTAAAGCCTCCCATATAAACATTCACAAATCCCATTAGAAAAAATATGAAACCTTTTTCTCCATGGATCATATAAGTACATCTGACCATTTCTTAAATCAACTTTTGCACAATCATATATGAAAAAAATTTCATTAAAAATGGTAACAATACTAAGTATAATAAAAATTCACATGACCCTTGCATCAATGACATCATTTAAGAGCCCTTAAAAGTGAACTTATAGATCCAAGCATCAGAGTCTTGTCTACTTTGGTAGTGGAAAAGGGCTCCCCTATGAAGTATCAGAATATTCTGTGCAATACTTGATATATTTTTCCAATTGTAATTTGTACATGATGATGTGGTTCTACATTGTATATTCAAGAGATTGCAGCCTCAAAAATATCATGTAAGCTTTTTGTGGCATGATCAAATTTGTCTAATAGTCAAAGAAAATCCTTCTACCTTTCTATAATTTTGGAGAAAAAATGATTGATCTCTCTCTGCCCTTGTAATGTGGACAAGGAAAATATCTTACATTATGAGGATGACCCATTTTGACCAACGCTCAAAGGCATATAGATCAAGATCTACAATGTAATGCTTCATTTCTATGCTTTGAAACTTGTAATCTCTCCCAAGGCTAGCATAATTTGTTTTCTTAGCCTTTGAAAAGGATCCCTTCTAAAAAAAATTTGTTGAAAATGCATATTTCTAATTGCATTAGATTTTGATTTATGCATTGCTGTTGATTAATAACTACACCACATCAATAAAAAGAATCATTTAATAAGACTATGATCATAATGTAAAAAGCTCATCCTATTAGAGCTTACAAGAACTTTGATCAACATGTTGAAAAGGCAAGCACATATGTTAGATAATGTGGCCAAACCAACATACAAACATGCAATGAAATATCTACCAAGGGAATTGACCTTGAAAGATTATCTCATATCCTATGGTGACATTACACTTGATTAAGGAGCACACACACCAAAAAGATGGATTCAAGGTATAGATCACTCAAGTCGGCAAGTCCTTGATTAAGGAGCTCAAATCCTTTTGATGTTTCCAAAATTTACAATAGCACTTGGGTTGATATGGTGAGGATACTGTTTGCCTTCTCAAATGGATACAATGGATCTAGAGTGCTCACTCAACCTTGTCTTTGACTCATCTTGTAAGGAACTAACTATGAAATTTCTACAATACACCATTGCCTTTGATTATATTACTGCTATACTGCATTTGATCATATTACTACTATAGTGCCACCCTTAAGATGTTGCTCCTACTATGTGGGTATGGAACTTAGGCTTGCAATTTCACTACTTGCTAAGTCCATATTACTCACAAAACTACTAAGTACCTTGTTTAATACCTCTTATGTCTAGCAACTCTACCCACACCCACATCTCACAAATAGATGAGCTTACCATGTCATGTTAAGATCCCAACTTGCTTTCCATTATGCTTACAAGGGTAGTTTGAGCCCTTGATTGAGGCCATAAATCTCTCTCTATAATCATAATGATTAGGTCCTTATTTCTAATAGAATGATTCAATACTTGAAATCAATGCTATGACTCATCATCCAATCTATTAGCAAGTTTCCTCGTCATTGGCGTCGCACCAGAGATTGATGCTCTTTATGGATTTACCTATGAAAACTAGTCTAGGATTCCTTTTGGATCTCATCTAGGGTGTATATTTGAAACCCAACTCGCTCCAAAATCCAAGTCTAACTCTTCATTTGGATCCCAATCCAAGTTACCATCCCATGTTTAACTTCATCAAGAAGCCTAAATGGAGATTATTTCATGACTCGACTCTGTGTGGTCTTCATGTTGGGTCTCAAATGTGGGACAGCAGTGATCCAACATCCCCTCATTGATTCAATGTGTGCCTATGCCTAGGCATTAGATGAGGAGCTCCATATACTCATGAGATAGATCCTTGGTGAAGATATTGGCAACGTTCTCCGACATCAAGAAGTAAAACAAGTTCATCAATCCATCCTCTATTAGCTTCTCAATGAATTAGTAACGAACGTTGATGTGTTTTAACCTAGTATGAATCTAGGTTCTTTGTGATTTTAATAAAACTCGAGTTGTTGTAGTGGGTCTCTGCAACTTCATCCTTTGGAAGACCTTCATCTTGTCTAAAATCCAATTGAGCCATGAAGACTTGAACAATGCCATGCAAGTTGATTGGTACTCCACTTCTATCAAGGATAGAGCCTTCTTGAGCCATGAGATGGCCTCACAACCTAGTATGGAACAATGTGTGGAGATGAGGTGGAGATGGACGACCACATGCCCATGTCACCAACCTAGTTTGAATTGCAATACTAGTGGAAGTTCATTCCATGTCAATACATGATTTTGTATTCATCGGGTGTACTCTTCAAATACTAAAGCACATGTAAGTAGGATTTCCAGTGTGTCTCCTCTTGGAGTAAATGCAAATTGATAGAACTTGATTGAGAAGGAAAAGTCAGGCCAAATATTGGCTAGATATGGTACACTCTCAACCAATTGTCCATATAGGGCCAATTTTATTGGTTGAATATTATCTTCCTTGCTCATCTTGGCCCCAACCTCCATTGGAGTAATTGCCGTCTTGCAATTCTCTATTTGGAATCAACTCGAAATCTCCAAGGAATATTTTTCCCACATGGTAGGTGGGAGCTTCCCATTTTAGATCTCTGCATTGCATCCAAGATTGGGTATATGGCATGGCCAAATATCTCATGCCTAACCTTAAGGTATGCCGCTAATTTTGGACCATCAATGCAATTATCCAAATAAAGGCCTTCCTCTGGTATCCCTCACAAAGTCATTGCACCTATGATCTTGGACCATATGACAATATCAATTTCATTAAGACCAGCTCCTCCGATTTCATGCAAGTTGAATGATGGACAGTAGGTTATTAGATTGATTGTGATGTATAGTATCTCCTTCTCCTCTTTGATGACCATCTTAAATGGCATAGTCCCAATTTCCTTGATATGACAGCTTTGATTGTCACCCATGGTGATGTTAGACTTGGACTCACTGGACCTAGGGACATCTTTGGCGAGGATCAAGGACCACTCTTGAGTCTTCAATCCTCACCACCTAGAGTCACTACATGAGTGGAAGACCTTTAAGTCACCTGAACAACAAATAGGTCCTCCTTGGTTTGCCTTTGCTAGATCCAGCTTTGCCTTTGAGAGCCGTTCTATCCCAAACCCACTTTCTTGCTCAAATGGTCCCTAAAAAAGTGTCTTCATTTGCCACCATTGAAGCATGTCTTGTACTACTTATCAGATCCAAACTATTTAGACCTAGAATCCTTGTTCAGATTGCTCTTATCAGGTTCCATTCCCTTTTGCTAGGAAGACCCTATCTGTGGATCCATCAAGTTTAATCTTCCAAACCTCTTCCTCTAAGAGCAATGGCAGTAGCTCTTCAAAAGTAACTAGTGGTGCCGACCTCTATCTTCATAGTCATCATGAATCCTTTGTAGCTTTGAGGAATTATGCCTAGCACCAATCTTGTGATCTGAGGTGACTCTATTTTTTATCAGCTACAAGAAATTGATCTTGGATCACATTTATGTTTGCAATGTCGTCCTACATTGAATCTCCCTTGTCCATCTTCATGTTGTAAGGATTTGTCTCAATGTTAAGTATCTAGGATTTATTGTTCACCTCAAACATATCCATGAGCACCTTCCAATTTTTTATTGACTTTTCAATCATGGCATTTATAGTAGTATGTGTCTACATCTTGCACTACCCAATCTTGACTAGATCTACTATAACAATAACTATTGTAGGAGTGCTGTTGATGTCCTCATGGTCTCAACTTTGTTATAATGGTAATTTGTTAAACGAATCTAACAATCAAGTGACTTTGAACCTTCATCTTCCCTAGAGGATAGATGGACACATCAAGCTTTCCTCTTTCCTCGAAGTTGGGGATGGGCAACTGGCTAGCTATTTTGAGAGAGCTTGCTAAGTTAGCCTCCTTGACCTCCTCATTTGGGGGCTAACATGTGGGGAAATATAAAAACTTGATTACAAAAACAAATGATTGAGAAAGAAACACATGATTTACTTTTCATGTAGAGGATTTGTCACCGTTCATGAATCCACAAATTGTGAAACTCTGCATTCATTAATATTTCACTGGCAGAAAATGAGACAAACACATCATGAAGCGGCAAGTACATCCATCGTTTTTCGTATACACAAGATGTCCTACACAATGTAGGGGTGTCTTGAACATGTTTTGAAGGACCTTTTTTGTGTTATATAGGACATCCACTAGATGTTTTGCATAGGTAATAAAGAGTAGTGTTTCCATGTGCACGCACACATGCACGAAAACACACACACACATGTGCAGGCACACACCCACACACACATCCACATGCTCGCGCATGTGCACACACACACACACACACACATATGCACACACGTAAAAATAATATATCATCATTTGTACTGACAATGGCTTGAATCCTAACTACCACTACTTGTGCTATCATTACAAAATCCCTCTTAGCTACTATATCTACAAGGTATTTTGCAAGTTTACACTCCTTTATTCCTCACTCCTCTTTTTGTTGCTTTTGACCCCTTGTTTGATGTGCCTTTGTTTAAACTCCAAGAAAAACTAGAATGGCACTTTCTTTTGCATTGAACCTTTGGCAGAGATCTCCTCTATGAGCATCATTTACAAATGATGCTCTTAATTCAAATATATTTGGGATTTCTACTCTTTCTTTAGCTTGGACTTGATCTTGTTGCTCATTTTTCCTTTTCTAGGAATATTTACAATATTTTCAAAAAATGAATTCTACCCTTTCCCACTTACTTGGATACCTTAGCAACACCTATTTTCTTTTTAGTATTCATCATGTAACACAGGGACTCCATGCAAGAACGATTTTACCAGGCTTCAAACACACAAGTGAAAATGTGGGAATAGCACCAAAAAGGCATAGTATGGGACAACATGTTTTAAGAACAAGTCTCACACCACTTGTCAAAATGTCAATTTACTAAAAATAATAATGTGCAAGTCATTACGGCTTACTCTTGACCAGTCGAGAGACGTGCAAGAAATTGTCAAACACTTTCACTGTCTCCCTCTCTCCCAATGTCTTCTCCCACACACACACACACACTCTCTCTCTCTCTCTCTCTCTCTCTCTCTCTCTCTCTCTCTCTCTCATGTTTGTGTCTTTGAGATAGGGGTACGACCAAGGATGTTTTTATCAAAGGTATAGAAATTAGTATTATAATATACTGGTGAAATTTTTCATAAATTATTTTTAAAAGTTTCAAAGAATTGGCGAATTATATCTTTTGTTATAATTTTTGTTTCAAAACTTGGCTAAATATTCTAGGGCATTTAAAAAACTTTCAATTTTCACAAATATACTAAAAACTAGTTAGATTGAAAACTTTGTCTTTTCTATTTTACATAATTTCAAAATACATGAAATAGCTAGCATTTAGGATACTGTAGAGTATGCAAAACATAAAATTGCTTAAGAATAATGAATATCCTTCAAATCTAATGGGGGAAGAAAATTCTCAAAGTCTAGTTTAAATAGTCCAAAAAAGCTATTTATACCCTTTTCTTTTACAACTTGACTTCCAGAGTGTTAATGCTCTATCATATGGAAAGCTACTAACATCATAAGAACAAGAGTATAATCTCAAGCTAAGATCTAAGCTATCATCTAGCTTATTACGAAGCTTATTCTTCAAGTAACCGAGAGTACTAAAACACCTTAACTGAGCCCAGAATAAAGGTTTGACATAAATTTGCAAGCTTGAAGTACTCAAAAATGTTATCTTGTAGGAATGTATTGCGAGAGAGCTCATTCCGAAGCCGAACCATCGAACCTTGCATTTGAACATTTTCCATTAAATTACTTTGCTGGTGCATGACTTCTCCAAAAAGGGAAGATTGTGAATAAAGCTTTCCAAAATCCAACAAACCATTGTACTTTATATTGTCCATGTCAATGTCCCGTCCAAAGTGTTTTTTGAGGGCATCCAAATGATTCTTTAGACCTACTTTGATACTTTCATAAGATCCATTGACCCAAAAATGTGGAAATATGATGGTAAATGCTTCCATTAGGTCATTTCATGGAAACCTACTTCTGATCTCATCTACCACTGCACTTGCAACTTCACTAAGGGCATTTTTCACTGTTTGTACTTTCTTTAAAAAAGCCTCTTTTTTAATGTATTGTAGTCTTTTGTGTCGTTTGTTTTCTCTCATCATCCTGAAAACCTAATTGTTTGTACAAAGGCAAACATATCCTTCCTGGTCACATGTTAAAAGTGAGGAATCCCCATCTAGGTCTATTAAACTTTTCCAATCTTTAAACAATTTCTCGTCTTGAAAACTGGAGCTTGACTTCTTATCGTATGCTGTTGTTATACTCAAATTAGTGAGCTTTATTGCCTTTACAATTTCGTTGGTATAAATATCCTTCGATTGCGACATTTTACTCAGCATATTCATTTTGTCTAAAAGTGGAATAATTCCACACAATGCCAATATCGAATCTATGTTGGTCAGTTTATGATACAAAATATCTGCCTTTTCAACCTCTTCTTCTGCTTCCATGTGTATTAAATAGACCAAAGTCTTGTATTCATCCCATAATCTTTTCACTGGTTGAACCAAAGAAATCCATCTAGTATCTAGATTCTTCAAAATCTTCCTCCCTTTTGTACCCAGTGCTTCTGTAATAACTCTAAACTGATTGTATCTTTTTGGACTCTTGCAAAAGTAAGAGTAGCTTTTTTTAACCACCGTGTTGATTCGTTGTACTGATGGAAATGTGGACACAACTTTGTAAGCTAGATTTGTGCGATGAGCCATACAATGTATCCCAACATAGTAAGGGGCATATTTTGTTTCTATTTGTAAGAAACATTGAAGGCCATATTGTCATTTCGTGTAAATCATTTTTGCTGTCTGCATGCTTCTCTGAGACATTGGATATGACCTTGGTGCTGATGTATTGTGATTGCCGAACAGTAATTTTCTCTCGTGACATGCACCAACTCTCATTTTTTGTTTTTTCATACAACACCCATTTTAGATGTGCCGTTGAGTTGCTAAGCAACATATCTAATTGGACCTAACTTTTGCAGCAATTCTCGTGAAGCATGACTGATTCATATAGCCTTCCAGTCCACCCAATACGCTGGAGGGCCCTTTCAGTCTTTTTCTCCCACCAAGATATTTTATGAGCCCCTGTATCGGGACTTTCTCTTCTGGCAGCTACACTCCACACAGTTTTGTCCATCATTTGCATTTCCAAGCATAAAGATTGTTACCTGTAAATTTCACATGCCAGATCCTTCTTGAGATTGTTCCATGTTGTCCTTGTAAACCTCGGCTACATTCAGTTCCTTAATTGTGCAAGCCAACAATCACACTCGATACCATGATGGTAGCTAGCTACAACTAGCCAGAATTATCTAAGCTACACTATTGTTACAGTACTATCACGCTACTGATAATCTAACAGCACCTTAACATCTAGTGCAACAAACAAATTGAACAAAACATAGCTAACAAGGAAGAGAAGCGAAACTAAATATGGAAGAAACATGGAGGACAACTCTCATGTGGAGACAAAACAGGTGCAAGACACAAAATGCCAAATTCTTCTTCAACAACAGGGCCCCTGTAACATGGTAGTTCGTCCAAGACATCAGCATCAATGCTTGTCACTATTAAGGCTCGTTCATCAAATCCATCAACACCTACATTCTCTCGACATTTCATCATTGACTACGTCACAAATTACTTTCCAGCTTAAATCAATTAAGTACCCTCAGACTTCACCAATAGAGACACCATTCCGAAAACGTTGCAAGACTGAAGCACCATCACATGCAAAACAAACAAGTTTCTTGACCATCTCAGACTCTGTCACGCCTCCATACTCTTTTAAAGCTTGGATCAAAGCTTGCACTAAGTTATTAGCATTGGATTCTGAATTAAGTTTTTGTACATGTAAAAAATATGGTTTTCTCTTCTTGTTTTCTACCACGTACAAATGCATTCCC
Organism: Dipteris shenzhenensis; assembly: GCF_047967505.1. NCBI lineage: Eukaryota > Viridiplantae > Streptophyta > Polypodiopsida > Gleicheniales > Dipteridaceae > Dipteris > Dipteris shenzhenensis. The sequence continues at coordinate 46,943,129 of NC_141604.1, forward strand.
AACCATGATGTAGTATCCACAGCTGTGTACTCATCCAATGACACAGAAAAAAAGTCTGCAAGTTTTAAAGTCTCTTTTAAATCATCAATTATGACTTGGTTCATGTGGTTGGCCATATCTATTGCGCTACTCCTTGACCAATGCATGCTTGCCAAATTAAGAACATCCAAAAATTGAAGATATGATTGGTAACCCGAGAAGTCTATCAGTGGCCTTGCTTCAATATTTGCATGATAGTTGAGAATTGCACTATCTTTTCTCTATCAACCTAATCATCGATACATTCCCAACGCTTTTCAATGATCCTTCACTTTTATTTCTGCTAGACTCTTGTACAAGCAAGAACTTATTGTACTCAATTTAAGTGGCGGTTATTTTCCTTGTCCCATTCTTTGATCACTTTCTTTTCATTAGTTGTACCTTCTACAGTCTTGTAAACCTTCCCACAATGCTTCTCAATCGTATCAATCTTCAATTGTAACCGTGCCTCCTTTTTCCTTGCCCATGTGCATATTTTACAAATGGCCCACTTTGGTGCATCCCTAGTGTCCACTTGTTCTATTTCAAACCAAGGATATTTGGCTACCCAATCTTCTTGAAAATTCCTACGAATATCCCAAGCTCTCTTTCAATTCTGCTTACTTGAAGAGTTGCAATTTTGTGATGCATTCTCAATGGCTTCTTCAGTTGGTGTTGACATTGATGATACTGTTTCTAACATTTTTCCACTTTCCAATCCAGTTAAATCCACTACCTCATTATTTGTCAATGATGTGCCAGCTGATGAATTTTCAAATCCAATTGCATTCCCTTGATTAAAGTTTTGTGATCCTGTCTTCCCTGCTTCCAAGACTTGAAAACTCAAATCCCTATTAAAACTATCATTGTTAAGCAGTGATCTAGAACATTAATTTCTAGCATGATGCATTGTGCCCAAAGCATGTTCAAGAGTCCCATAAATTGCTTCATGATTCATGGATGATGAACTTGAGAGTAAATTCTTTGGTGTACTTGATGTTGTAAACATGTTTATATTAGTGTCCAATGATGTAGAAGGTAATAAGAAAGAGGTCATTTTTGTATTTTTCTCCAGAGCTTGAACTTTCTTCTTTCTTCCCATGATAAGTACCTGTTGAAAAAATTATGTCTTTATTAGTTGAGCATAAAATAGAACATAATTTCTTTTCTCTAAACACATGCTGAAAAAATAGCATAATAATTCTTATCCTTATAAAATTATGTGCACTTTAAGTGCGTTTCAAATCAAGTATAACACATCTTCCAAGAGAAGAAATACTTTAATTTATTTTCATATAAATCTACTATATGAATACAAAATGAATACAAGTCCACCACATGAATACAACAACAAGATATTTCTAGCTTCAAAGCAACATTCATCTCATCAAGGGGCCGCATTACTAGACTTGCATTACATCCAAAGCAACATTCAAAGGTAGACTAAGTATGTTTTCTATATTGCTAGCTTCAAAGCAACATTCATCTCATCAAGGGGCCGCATTGCTAGACTTGCATTACATCCAAATGTTGATAGGATACTATAGGTATCCATAAGTGCTATTCTCTCTATAGAATTCTCAGTCATCATCTTTTCAAAGGCATGTTTTTTAATACACTTTAATAGTGCACTATCAGGCATGTAGTGAGACTGTTCAAAATACCCAACTGCATCTTCCCAAAACTGTATAATCTCTGTATTTATCCATCCTAATGCATATATGTCTGACTAAGGGCTATACACACCTCTCCAAGAAAAACATTGAAGCTCAGGTGCAAACCACTTCTTTCGTGCATGCTCTGGCTCTTTCTTATGCTTCCTTTGTGTAAATTGTTGGTCAGCAGTCTCTAGAGATGTCTTCTTCATATCCTTAAAAGCTTTTCTAGTCTTTGAAGAAACTTGTGCCATCCCCCAATCAATTATGCCAACTCTACATGCACCATTTCCTATGAAATCTAACTGAATGTTACCAGGATGTAAGTCTATATGAATCCATTGACCCTTCTGTAACCTTGCTAATCCAGCAATGAGTGCATGTATAATGTGGTGCACATTTGAACTAAAGTAGTTAATTTTCTCTATGTGCTCCCTTGTGCATACATCTTCCAATGTTCCTTGTGCCCTTGCCTTCATTTCTTTGCCTCTTTTTAGGACTATGTCAACACAGTGCCTAAACCTACCTTGCTCATATGGTAAAGTTCTCATGAAGTGCATCAAGCTACCACCGTTAAAATATGGTGTGATAGTCCACAAGGGCTCTTCTCTGGAGTTGCTACAATAACATGAACAAGCACAGGATGCCAAATTTGCATTTGTCCTTTCTTCCTTGCCTCTCATATACGATCCCCTATGTCACCCTTATATTGCTTTCCAGCATAGCATATATGCTATAGCAATCCTGGAGGACCTATGAGTTGTACTTTGTAGACAAATCCATATGTGCCAGAACCTATCTTTTCACCAACTTGGATCTCATTTTCAGTTATGTACATCATGAAGGACACATTGCTTATATGATGCCCTGATCTGTAGCTTTTGAGAATCACTACCTTGCACTTCTCGCATTTTTCCATTCAAAATCCTTGCACTTTCTTCTCCTTTTGCTACTTCCTCCGCCCTTCCGAAAGCAATTGCTAGCTTTTTCTCCCAACTTACAACTAGTATGGTTTTCACATTCGACCTTATAACCTTTGTCTTATTTTTAGCCCAGAAGGAATTAAATGCATCTTTTCCTCATTAATATCATTTGCAAATGTTGGGTTCCTTGCGCATGCTTCATTGCGCACATCCAAGTAATACTTAAGACTCCAAAGGGAATACTGTCCTTTAGAGGGATATGATAGCTTACAAAATCACCGTTAAACCTGCTGCAGTTTCCTGTTAAACCTGCTGCAGGAGTGGGTCATTGCTCCGTATGTCCTCTAATTCAGACCCTCATTCTTCCTACCTTATACTTGCTCCTAGCTCAAGCTCCACATGCCTGCTAAGTCATCACTTTCTATAGGATTCAAATCCCTTGCTCATAGACCAGAGATTGCTAGTATCATATTTTCTGTGCAACAGGTTTGTAATATTTCCAAGTATTGATCAAAAGTAGTAATTTGTGAATAAGTGAATTTCAACCATAGACCTTTCTGGAAATGGAACTCCAAAGCAGCCACCAAAAGAGATAATCAAATGATTATTACTGATGCTAATTCTAAATAGTTTGGGAAGTTCCTTGAGAAGGGAAACTCAGCATGCCCCATTGAAAACCTGCAAAATGCCAACTGTCAAGGCTCGGGCTTTACAATACAAGTACATTAATAAAATTCTTAAGCTAAACAACATACTCTAATCTTATGATGCATATGCTGTCCAAACTTAAGGTGGAATCTCCCTCTTTAAAGAAGACACATACGTAAACTTGCCTTTGAAAAGGAAAAATGCATAAAAATAATCCAGCCAATGCAAAAAAACAACCTTGGCAATTTTTCCAACTGCCTTTTTGCAAGCCTTCTCTTCTTGACCCTATTCAAGGAACCCGAATCTTCCTCCAGTCCAAGGTCACCATTACGTGTCATGTTTTCTTTGAAAAACTCCTCGTCTTCTTGTTGTAGACTGGGTCCGTGGGATTACATTGTTCCTTTGCCTCCAGAACCAATGAATCCTTATTTTTTTACTGTATACTGTCTATAAGAATCCAGTCACCGGATGGCTCTTTCTGAAAGGTAAACTCCAACTCAGGCAAAAGGGGTCCAATAAACCTTTTGGCTCTGTCAGAAACTTTTGGCTTGACGGACTGAGATTGCTTCTCCTTCAGTTTCTTGACTTTGAGCCTCTTGTGTTGAGCTCTAGACAGGGGACATTTTACATTTTTTGCATCTACAGGAAGGGAGGCGATGGAATCAAAGGCATGCTCATCAGGAACAAAGGAGAACGTAAACATGATGCTGAGACATAAGGCGATACCCTGGCTGTAATGATGCTGCGATGCCAGACCTTCTATACGACTAAAGACATGATGATCATCCACAACATGACGATAATCTTCCTCCTGAAACCGGGCAAAAAGCACCAATCTCATGCATTGCAGGGGAAATTCAAAAAGCAAAAACAATTGAAAGAAGTTTTTAGAAGAGCCGATCCAGCTTTGTAAAGGCATGGCTAAGGGAGTGAGATGAGAGGAAAGGGGAGCTGAGTGAGTGCTGAGGATGAGGACGTGGAAAGGTGGAAGGAGGGAGGAGAGAGCCGAGAGAGGGGGCAAAGGAGGGAGGAGAGAGGGAGGAGAGAGCCAAGAGAGAGAGGAAAGGGGAGCTATGTGAGTGCTAAGGAGGAGGAGATGGAAAGGTGGAAGGAGGGAGGAGAGAGCCAAGAGAGCGGGCGAAGGAGGGAGGAGAGAGGGAGGAGAGAGCCAAGAGAGAGGGCAAAGGATAAGGTGGTATTTGGTGGGTTGGGCGATTGCAAAACGCAGGTGTGGAGCGGTGTGGTATTCGTTGCTGCCGGGGAAATTAAAATTTTAAAATTTTAAAATTTTGGAAATTGAGTATAGGATGCCATCTCAAAATTATAGTAGATCCTAGCCAATTGAAGAAGAGTATAAATGACTTGGTGGAGTCACCTTTGCAATCTCCTTGATACTTTGTTTGCTTAGGAAAATTCATCTCGATGGTATTGTTTTATAGCAACAAACATTTCCCCTTATGTATCACCATGCAAGTAAAGGTGCAAGGCATTTTGCACAAACAAGTATTGTCTCTTGCCTGCATGCAATTTTGGTTCCTCGATATCTCTTGCCTGCATGCAATTCTTGCTCCAATCGAAGGAACACTCCAATCTTTAAGCAATCTATAAGCTACTCCCAAGTACTTGCAAGATGGTTTCATAGGCTCCCTCATTTTTGGCGTCAACTACTTTTATGGTAATTCGGCATGAGTCATTGTGCAAATTGTTCACAAGGGAGCTTGGCACATAGGCAGGGAAAGCACAATGGAAAGCACGAAGGCTATGTAACAGGAGACAGAGCCACGATGACGGTTATGATGACCATTTCATTCCCCATTTTCCCCATATCCCACACGCATTGATCGAATGGATGACACATGGCTAGTCCCTCGATTGACAACTCAATCCTTAAAATAAGGAAGATAAGATGTTTTATTGTCAAGTTATTCAATTTGATTTACAACTATTGAGACGTTTGCATGAGTTGCAATGCCTCTCCAATGCCTACATGATCAAAACTTTTGCAATGTAAATATTTTCTTTTAATAAATTTTTTCTCTTTTGCAAAAGAAAATAATCCATGATGGGGTATATTTTAATGAGACCTTTGCACAATGTCTACATGATTAAACCATGGATTAGAAGATATAGTTGCATTTGTGTGAAGTCGTATGATATGGTCCATAGAAGGATGATGGATTGTTGCAAGACGACCATACTACAGAATAATAATTGTTTATCTAAACTCTATAGGTCACAGATGTGAAGGATATTCATTCACATAGGCACATAGAAGGAATGGCATTCATTAAATAGGCATAAAGCATATGCTAGCATTCACATATAGCATAAACATACATCATAATTCATACAGAAATGTAGAAGCATAGACATAGGCATACATATGCAGAGGCATATAGAAACATAGAAGCATAAACGTAGGAATTCACATAGGCATACATAAACATAGGCATATAGCTTAAAGTATTTACATGAGATTTACATAAAGCAACATGGTGCCTACTAGGTCAACTATAGAAATAGCCTACTAGGTCTCTATATCTATATCAACTTTCCATGTAATGTTAACAATAACATCCAATTGGCTATCTATCCAAGAGTATTCTAATATGAGTAGAAATAGCTTATTTGTGATGCATGTAGGAATTCTCATTCGGGCCGCAATTCAATTCTTGAAGCCACAGAGCTTGAGGTCTTTGATTCTTCACATTGTTATGTCTTAGCATGAGTGACACATTACGATGTGATATGAAGCACACCATATTATGCTTTGAAGATAACTATAATGTACTTAGAAGCACACTGGATTTGCTATACAAAATTTGTACTCAACATGTTCTTTTCTTGCTTCAAGTTACTTGTGCTATCAATGACACTATCATGTGCTATAAAGTAAACTATGATGTGTCTTATAGTACATATGATGTTTTATCCATCACTTATGATTGATTTGTTGTGCTTCAAAGCAAATTGGATGTTTGTTGTCTACACTAAAATGTGCTATAAAGCATATTGTGATGTGCCTTATAGCACACATAATGTTTTATCCATCATTTATGCTTCAGTTGTGGTGCTTTAAAGCACTTATGATGTTGGATGTCCACACTAAAGTGTTCTATAAATATAAAGCCCATTGTGATGTGCCTAATGGCACATATAATGTCTTTTATAATTGATTTTCAGGGCTTCAAAAAGCACATGGATGTCCATGACATTGAAATGTGCTTTCAAGCACATATTGATGTGTCTTACAATACACATAATATTTTATCCATCACTTATGATTGATTTGTGGTGCTTCAAAGCATACTCGATGTCTACACCAAAATGTGCTATAAAGCACATTGTGATGTGCCTTATGGTAGATATAATGGTTTTATCCATCACTGAAGATTGATTTGTGGTGCTTCAAAGCACACTAAATGTCCACATGTGCTTTTCTTTGATATACACAAGTTTTTGTTGAGCATGTGCCCTTGGATGCGTAGATAGATTTTTTCTTGAAGTTCACAACCACTCACCCCAACTCTTGCCTTGGGCAATAGAGTTTTGAGAAATTAAGCCATAATATGTCTGCAAATTAAAGGATAGAAACACTTCTTGTTTCATTAAACACATGAAGATGATCTACATAAAAGAGGTAAGCAAGTCTGACCTTCCACCTTTGGATTCATGTGGCTATATTTGTAGTATATGCTTCTCAACCCTAGATATTAGAATTTGGAAGGTTTGTAGTATTTCAAGTGTGACAAGTCTATGGGAATCATGTGTGTTCCCAAAATCATTTGGACTCAACATATCACTTACTAAAATTCTTTATGGGTGAATACAAAATATGTGGGGCAGCAAGGAAACTCGTTATGTGTCCATAGGACAAGTGTGAATCACTTAGAGTAGGCAATGTTCAAGTGTTTGTTGGATGTTGTTGTTGGCAAAGTCAATGAGGGCACAAATAAGGAAAGGAAGACCTTGTTTTACAAACAGGTATCAGTAGTACCAACATTGTTGTAGATGCTTAAAGCCATACAATGCTATTCATTAGGCATAACTTCATACATAGATTAGGCCTACCAATTCAAAGTGTTTGACAAATTTTGCACAAGATGTCATCTTGCCCATGGTGGGATTTTTTGAAAATGACTCATTAAAGGACCAGAATAAGATCGTTGCGGCTATCATGGTACCCCTTTTTCTTGAGATGGCTATCATAGCCCAATTGAAAGACATGACCAAACCAATGCTAATTATAGGTGCAAGGCTAAAATACTTTACATATCCCTTTGCAAATGCTACAATGATCTCCATGTTTGTGGGGGGCACCTTTGGTAGACTTTGTGATTAGCTATCGTAGACATCACTATGGACATTGCTACAGGAGTGCTATGTTGATGTAATATTGATTGGGATCCTTGTCATATATGAAAATGCTAAACCACATAGAGTAAATCAATTACTCCCATCTTCATAGTTTAGGATCAAAACCTTCCATGGCAAGGACATACTCTCTATTGAATTTTGCCATGGTATAAACGAATTTTCTCCTCCCTCAATAAACACCTTGGGAACTTTCCACTAGCTTACATAGATGCAATAGGAGAAATTAGCAAAAGGGAGAGAGAGAGAGAGAGAGAGAGAGAGAGAGATCCTACTACAACCTCTTAATAAAAAAATAGTTGTACAGTAACATTTTAACATTCACATTTTCTAATAAAAACATAGCTATCAGGTCCAATTTTCTCCTCCCTCAATAAACACCTTGGGAACTTTCCACTAGCTTACATAGATGCAATAGGAGAAATTAGCAAAAGGGGGAGAGAGAGAGAGAGAGAGAGAGAGAGAGAGAGAGAGAGAGAGAGAGAGAGAGAGAGAGAGAGAGAGGGACGGAGGGACGGAGGGAGGGAGAGAGAGAGAGAGAGAGAGAGAGAGAGAGAGAGAGAGAGAGAGAGAAAGAGAGAGATCCTACTACAACCTTTTAATAAAAAAATAGTTGTACAGTGACATTTTAACATTCACATTTTCTAATAAAAACATAGCTATCAGGTCCAATTTTATAAGCACTTGGTATGGAACCATAGGTGCTAACTATCAGTAATATATAAAGGATAAGAACATTGAGTGCTAATCCACAGTTGTGGTGAAGTTGTTAATATTGCAATAGTTAAGTGTGCTAATCATCAATTAAGCACCAATTCTAGATGATTTGTTCACATTACATGTGTTAAGAGTGCTAATTAGCAATTGTAGTAGAGTTTTTCCCATTACTATTAATAGAACAATTGTTAAACAATCATGTTGTTAACAACAACATCAATTTTAACAATATTGTCACAGTTAACAATGACATCAATGTTGACAATAACATCCATGTTAACAATACCATTAATGTTAGCAATGCCATATTAGTAAAAGCATCACTGTTAAAAGTGAAAGTATTACGAGTGTTCGTAATAAGAGTGGTACGCTTTGTTTTGTTTTGTTTTTTTTAATAGTAGAAAAGGCCAAATTTATTCATAGAGGGTCGTCAACCCAAAAAGACCAAGTGACAAAATTGTGGCCAATTGCATGGGGCTAAGTAACCATGGCCTATGCCCTAAGCCAAGCTGTCAACATAAAAAAAACACCCACCCTATCATCCAGAGAATTTGAAAAATACCAAGATAACATCCCACTAGGGAATCTCTCCTCCCCACAATTCCACCCATGTCTGCAACAAGTAATTTTCACAAGACTGCCACCACACGGCAACATCTTCCTAGTACCCCACCCTCGTGCCTTGAGAAACACAAGTGAATTCTTCACCATCCAGATGGCTAACATATCAGTAGCCCTAATATACAACCAACATGCCACAAGAGTAGAGGGTAGACCTCTTGTATCACCCAATGTATCACTACCTTGCAATTTGTGGTTAAAGATAGCCGACTCATCAACCCAGCCTTCTGAATGGTAGCACCAATCCTACACCACAATCTTCTAAAAACTGGGCACACCCAGTGCAAATGCATAACCTCCTACACTCCTGTGCCACACAATGGACAGAGAGGGGACCCTTTGGACCATCTGATTCTACCCCTCAGGGGCACAATTTTGTGGGTGATTTTCCAATCTTAGCCCATCCCATATCGTTCGATATACACATTAGTGACAATCACATATTCTCTTTTAGCTGATCATTTCATCATTATTTTTGACATCATGAGAAATAGCTAGCTCATTTCAAAACAGCCTTCCTAGAGTCCATTATGACATTAATAGGAATGAGAGGTCTAAAATGTTAATTACTATCTTTGAGTGACTATTTCTTGATTATTTTAGCAAATTGAAGAGAGAAAAAATGATGTGGACAACTTATTCTTTGATTAGGACGAGAGATTTGATTTCTTTTAGAAGAATATTGTATATCTCATTAACCAAGAAGCATTTGGTTGAAAGCTTTAAATTTTATTGAGCGAATTCATTGGAAAAAGAACATATTTTACAAAAAGAGGTTCCCTTATTTATCAACTCAATAAATTGATTTTAAATGAAGTCTTATGAAACTTTCCCCTTTCTTTAAGTAAAGTTTAATCAAGAGAAGAATCATGATTTTCAAGAAAGAAGGATATCATAGTTGTTGAAATTCCAAGGGCACTTGATTGATCTATAATGTCATGGTGAATGTTGTCATTACAACAATCCCATTTACAAGGATCTCAAAAACTAATTATGTTGCAAATTGGTCCCTTCACATGCAATAGCTTAAAATTCACGATTCATATGTGATCCCAATAATTAATACACCATATGCATAATTTCTTCTTTTAATGGATTGATTTTGATTAGAAGAATGAATCTCTCTTTAAGTAAGAAATGTCGTCAGATGATAGTCTATGCTCAAGATTAAAAACTTTGATTCTCATAAAACAATGGTTTACAAGAAAGAAGCATATCATCATATTATTACTTCAACCTTAGCACCTTAAAGTAGTCAAAAGTGAATTCTAATATACGAGAAGTAGTACCTTTCTTTGAACCCCTTTTTCAATTTTAATTCAAACATGATGTTCAAGAAAAGACCATCATCCTAGTTGATTTCATTCTAAGCACACTTTGATTAATCTTTTAACACAGCAGATGTGGATCTCAAATATTACAAAAAATGGCAGTCCCAATATATTCTCCACTATTCAATCACTTTTCCCATAAAAACTTGCATGCACACGCATTTTCAATAAATAAAATACTAGTGTAAAACCTCATCTTTTACCCTAGTGTTTGAGGGAAAATCAATGCCGAAGCTCAATCATACTAGCCTTTGTTCTCAAGGATTCAAGACCTTCTAAAACTCATAATCCAATTTGAGCAAAGAAGTCAGATGGCTTTTCATTATTCATGTGCACTTCTTGATAGCTGACAAACATATCGAGAATAGCAACAGGGTATCCTTTTCGAACTCATCAAGACCTATAGCGTATAGCCTACATGCCAAGATCGTTAAAGAATTGATAATGGTAGACAACTCAAGAGTGTCTGAATAGAACATTGAAATGTGGGGGGAAGGGAAAGAAATATAGTATAAATATACAACAAGCGTGCTTTTAAAGAAAAAAGTTATTTGAGAAAATATTTTATTCTTGGTAATTGGTGGGGGGGGGGGGGTTGCATATGAGTATGCATGTGTGCACTGTGTGTCTGTCTATGTGTGTGTGTGTGTGTGTGTGTGTGTGTGTGTGAGAGAGAGAGAGAGAGAGAGAGAGAGAGAGAGAGAGAGAGAATTTATTTTGCCAAGGAGCCAAGATTGACTCATGAGACGCTATTCCAAGAATCGAACTCACACACACACACAAAACACACACACACACACACATTTCTTTTTTTTGAAATCTGTCATTATATTAAAAAGAAGAGTCCAAAGAAAGGGACGGCCAGTTATACACACACAACAAAAGAAACTAGAGCCTTAACCAACAAGATCCATGCAAGGATGGCTTATCAACAATGCCAAGGAGCCGAGAGAGAGGGAGAGAGAGCTTATGTGACTAGATATTAAGAGATGACGTATACCAATGTATACAAGCAGAAAGCTATCCATGAAAACGCCTTATCTGGTTGACGTATTAGTTAGCGAGGACAATCGGATCATTAGCATGTCAAGAAGCGCACTAATCAACACGATCGTCACTGGATGCGTCACATGCCGGCTACGATTAAGCATTTTATGACGGGACAAACCCGTTGTTTTGGAATTTTGCAGCCACAAACGGCGTGCGTGGGTGGCCTTTTCTTAAGCAGTCTGCTGTGATTCAGTGTTTTATTATCATTCCTGGCGTATGACGAAGTATCTGTGATCCACAAGATGCTGCATGTTCGTCCTATTATTTCTCACAAACACGCAGCTAGCCCACTTGTTGGCTATCCAAAAGTTCAAACACACAATTGCATTCCAATTGCGCTGTAGTAGTTCAGGAGCACTAATTTACCAGCAGTCTTGCAGTGAAAAATCTTGGGTAGCACTAGTTTACTGATCAATTGAAGTGCAACGGCAGAATCTGCGACAAAAATGGAAGCTCAAAGTAATCCGAATAAGCTGCAAACCGATCTGAAGCAGGTTCCTTGAATGACAGAGACAGTGAGAGAGAGACAGTGAAAGTATAGCTGAGACTAAAAGAGTTGAACTGTTTGATTGTTGCAAGTTCAACATGTTAGACGAGATGAACTGTTTGATTGGTGCAAATTCAACCTGTTGGAAGAGATGACTTGATTTAGTTATCGCCAGCCTCATGCGCAGAAGCTGCAAAGAAGAAGCCTTAATTCGCGTCTTTAGATGTTTGGCACTTCTCATCTGATGCTAGAAGTCCTGCTTCTTCATCGCCATCGCCAGCCTCATCCGCAGCTGCAGTTGTCATCTCCAATTCATCTCGCAACGTTGATGATCCTGCCAATCTCCTTGCCTTCACAGCCTCATATTCCCAATCAGTTCGCACTACCACATACAAAATCGATAACGCACACGCTGCTTGCGCAGCCAGCAGCCCAAACCACAGTCCTCTAAACCCCACCTTGCACCAGAACGCAAGAGCAAGTGCGACCGGCGTCCCCAGAAAATAGAACGACCAGAAATTGATGCGTGCACCGATCTCAGGCCTCGCACTCCCCCTCAACACCCCGCATCCTGTTGTCTGTGGACAATTCCCCAGCTCGCACAGCCCGATGATTGGCATCACAGCAGCTGTCAATGCCAGCACCTGTGAATCGTCCGTGAACATGCTCCCCCATTTGTGTCGAAAGAAGGTTGTCCACGTTAGACTCATCAATGCAATCACAAGCGCGCATGACAACGCCACCCAAGCAGCAATCCTCGCCTTTGCTGGCCTGTTTGCCCCGAGCTCGTTTCCCACGCGGGTAGATACCGATGAGCTCAGTGCTAGCGGAACGGTGTACATGAAAGAGGTCGTTTGGATTAGGATCGCGGTCGTTGCGATTGCGACTTGAGGGTCTGGCAAGTAACCGGCCAACATCGTCACTACCTCGTACCACCACCACTCTAAGCAGATGGCAAAGCAACTCGGTAGTGCTATTCTGAGAAGCGGCCACCACTCCTGAAAACACACAAGTGACCACCCTTCCCAGGTCTTGCTGCACACGCCCGAGACCCAGAGGTAGCCAAGCAAGAAGACGACCATGTTGAAGTTGGTCCATACTGCGGCGATCGCAACTCCAGGAACTCCGAGATCGAAGATGAAGACGAGGACTACGGTGAGCGGAATGTGCAGCAGTACTGCCAAAAGCGAGCAGCACATCATTGGAGTAGTATTCCCTTGAGACCGGAGGTACACTCGCATAGGTTGCAAGAGACTGTTGGCAAGGAGATCAGGAATGGAATACATGCAATACGTGCTTGCCACAGCGGTGATGCTGGGATCCTGGCCGAACCACAGCAGAATTCTCTGCAGGTTGAGCCAGAGGATGCTGATGGGGATGCAGGCAGAGAGCAGGATCAAGATTGTGCGCTGCAGAGACAAGCCTATCAGAGACCAATTCTCGGAGCCGAAAGCTTGGCTGCACACAGGATCCATGCCTGAAGCCAGGCCAAACAAGACCGAATAGCCCGTGATGTTCGTGAATCCTATGGAGAGCGCACCTCCTGCAAGCTGCAAGCTTCCCAGGCGCCCCAAGCACAGCACTGACACCATTGCTCTAACGTACACAACGCAATTCATCGCTGTCACAGGAAGAGCTATACCTCCCAATTTCTTCAACTCCTCCATCACCTGCATTTGAAGCCTCCATACTTTTAGATTATACTATACTTCACAAAGTTCCTCAGAGTTACTCTCTACGTAATGCTCCTCACAAACCTCCTCATACCTCCCTCCGCGCGCCCCAACCAATCCCTAAGCAACAATCTACTGCATGAAATCACCGACATAACATACAAATGCACGACTTCACGGATCCGACATGCAGCGGAGAATTGGAACCCACTTGAAGCAACGACAGTACGATGCCACAGAAGTGCAATTACCTGACGAGAGGAGGTAGATTGGAAGAGGTCAGAGGGGCTATGGGGGCTGGAAGCTGCAGGAGGCGGCAGGGAAGGGGGTGAGGACTCGTGATTCGCCATGCATGTCACGAAAGCAGGAGCAGGATGGAGATAAAACAACTGGCCGAGGAGCAGAAGCAAAGGCAGGAGCAATGTTGGAGGGGAAGGGGCAATAAATCAAGGGGGGGGGTGGGGGATGTTGGGGGAGAAGGGGAAGGAAAGCGAAAGAGAGATATGGAAAGCTGGGAATATTGGGTGGGTATGGGAGGGAAGAAGCATGGGGAAGGCAATGCCAAATCTGTGTTTTGTCTCTCTATATGTATCTATGGATTGATTGAATCTCAAAGATCGATCTTTCTCTGTGTGTCTCTCTCTCCCTACATGAAGCATACTCTACTCTCTCTCTCTCTCTCTCTCTCTCTCTCTCTCTCTCTCTCTCTCTCTCTCTATCTCTCTCTCTCTCTCTGTCTCTGTGTCTGTGTCTGTGTCCGTGGTTCTCCAAAAAGGCTCTGATTTGCTTGCACCAAACGAAGCTTTCGATCTATGGATTAATCACAGATTGATCTTTCTGTTTGTGTTTATCTCTCTCTCAGTCTCTATCTCTGTGTCCGCGTTTCTCCAAAAAGGCCCTGATTTGCTTGCACAAACCGGAACTTTGGATCTCTAGATTTACATGGAGTCTTCTCTCTCTCTCGCTCTCACTCTGTCTCTCTGTCTCTCTCTCTCTCAATCTCTCTCTCTCTGTGTCCGTGGTTGTCCAAAAAGGGCCCTGATTTGCGTGCACAAAACCAAGCTTTGATGGGCTATGTCGAGTGGGGGAGGCTCAAGATGGGACGCAGGTGGTTGCTAGCTGCAAGAGCAGGCCGGTCTCTGCTGGTTCAAGGCGCAGACGAGGTTTATGCTCAACTAAAGTGTCGATGAGGAAGACCCACAATTGCGACCTCAGTTTCGATAGCAGCTTAAATTGCACGATCTCTAGTCTACCAGAAGCTGTCAAAACTCTGCAGCCCTCGTTTTTGCAGTTCTTCAAAACGTGTTGCAAACGGCTTCTAAGTTTAACAAGGAGATTTTTTTTTTGGGGTGGGGGAGAGGGGGCTTGTTTTTTGTTTTGGGCAGTGCTCAAGAGCAGGTCCGCATAGCGAATGCCCAGGTGGGTTGGGGGCCGGGGTATCCTCTAGGAACTAGAATATAACGCTTCCATCCCCCAAAAAGCAAAGAACTAGATCATGTGAGAAGTTGGTGAGAGAATTCCGTCCTCCATGACAACAAAGAACTAGAGGGAGTCTCATTCACTCTCAGCAGGCTGCCAGCCCACCTGAATGGGATGTTAGGGGCACGAGGACTTGCTTAAAGAGAACCTTCGCAATGAGAGCGTATTGCATTTTGCGGTTACTCCATAGGAGTAGGTGCCCTAATTATCAAGGAGGCCCACCATTGTGGCAATCCACTGCCTCGTTAGAGATGAGAAAAACGAGTCTCCACACTGGTAGTTTGGCGCCTTGCCATTTTGCCTTGCTGCAGCTAATCCTAATGGGCATTTTTTGGTTGACATGGGCCTATTGGAAGATTTTTTGTGGAACCATTACTCACTCTCACCCACAAATTGTCAACAATATTGCTTGAGCAAGAACGAACCTAAGGGTCTATGGAAAGCGCTAATTGTTCACTAATCTAGTCCAATGCCTTCTTTTCCTTTGCTTTTTGCTCAAGTTGACCCACATAAAAAGTTGGTTAGCAAACAAGATGGCAAAACCACTATGGCTCTGCTTTTAATGAAGCTTTTAACAAACATTTTAAACTCATTTAAAACATTAATGACCTCCTTAACAAAGTTAGCTTGACCAAATACAAAGGATATGCCCTTCGAACCAATAAACCAACCATCTCTTCGCCATAGTCCCTTAGAAACTCCAATAATATTATGTAAAGAGTTAATCATTCTTAAGCATTTATATGGCATCTCAACTAGCCTTACCTTCATTAAAATCGAGCAAGACCATAGTGGTTTTGCCACCTTGTATTTTAAAATGAAAGATATGTTTGTTTATTTAAAGCACATTCCTCACCTCAATGCTTGAGAAATTTCAACCAACAAAATTTGAGAACAACATCTTTGAATAAGCTCAATAAATGTTTTGCTTGATTTCAAGTAGCCAATTTGGTTTTCTTTGAAAAGTTGGACACATGAGGATGCATGATGTTCACTCTTATTTTCATGCTTCTAGCAATGTTAATGTAAGCTCCTATTTGCCAAGCAAGAACATGGAGAAGGTTAAATAATGCTGACTATGAAATTTGAATGATCCATTTCCTTGCATTCTTTAGAAGAGGAGTGAGCATAGCCCTCCAAACACTTTTAGGATAAAGATCTATACCTTATTCCAAAGCCTTAACTATCTGAAGCATGCTCGGAGATGCCACCTCTCTGGATTTCTTACTACACTTTAACAGGGATTGACATTTAGGTAGTTTCCATGTTATCTAACTCCTCATCTTGAAATCTCCTTGGTCGATGTGTCAATATGAGCTCCAAACTCTCACATCAAAGGGTGTGTTTTGCATAGCTCTAGTTAAGACTCAAGCCTAAGATCCTTGGCACATCCACTCTTTTTACTCCACATATAGTTGATCGGTCTCTAAACTCTGGCTAGAAACTTATGCAACCTATAGAGGTCATAAATATGAGGAACCGCACCTACTTGTTGAAAACTAATCAAATAGCATCGATCGATTGGTGTGCCCATTTTATTAACTAATGCAATTATTGTGGTATGGACTAGCAAGTCACTACTTCCTACAAGCTCATCATTTACTTTTATAGAGTCACATTTATAACTCATTTATAATCACACTTGGTTGCATACCTTTATCACGAGATCCTAACACTAGCTCATTGACATAGGTCAAGTTCTCTCTTATTTCATATAGAAGACACGAGTATTGACCTCACACTTGCTAATGGTTAAGTGAAACTTGACACCATCAAGGCCAACAACATCAGCTTATAAGCAATGAAGGTGCTTGCTTATGGGGAGCATGGCATAAGTGTGAAGTGGGCAATGACAACAATAGCGTCATGTCCCTAGCTTGATAAAGCACATTCACATTAGATGGGATGGGTAATTGCTAGCTCATATGAAAGTCATGGCAACAACCATGCCAAATGGCCTCTCTTTACTTTAGTCTACCTCTTGTGAAAGACTAAGCTTCCAAAGCTCCTCCACATACCTTCTTGAGCACCTTTATATTTTGCTATTTTTCATGTTTAATGCTTCCACACTTCCAATGATTGCCTTATTAACAACGTGATCCAATCTTTAGTTTCCTCCCTGTAGTAGTGATTCCAAGGTGATTTTGGCCGAATAATGGCCTTTGTTTGCCAATAAGTTCAATTTAATATCTTGGGGAATGAGACAAGAGAGACATTTCTAAAGTGGATTGATAGACCCTTTTCACTCCTTAAAGAGATTTTGGTAGGGGTCCAAATCTTTTAGGCAATACGTGGCCTGAGTGGTTTGGACAAAAATAAGGAAGGATCACATGAATACTCAACAACACTATCTTATGGTGTAATGGTAGCGGGAATTAAATGAGACTGAGATTGGCAAAGGAATTTAATGGAAGTGAGATCCGAAGGCTTGACATTTTAATGGTAGTAACCAAGATGGGGAGTAAAACAAAGATTCTAGAAAACAATGAACAAGTGGAAGACCACAATTACCAACCTCAAAGTCTCAAAAAAAAACTTGAAAGTCTCTGGTAAAGCATTCCTCTAAGGACGCACTGCTAACAAAATCCAAACTAAGTTTCTTGCTTATTTATATTTCACGTAATAAATTCTCTTCGACACACTCATACACTTACATCATACTCACTAGGTGTGGACTCTAATATACTCTTAGAGTTTAAAGGATTGGCCATGAAAAAACCTTACAATGGAAAACATATAAATGAGCATCAGCTTTTAGATCAACAATGGCCTTTACAAATGTAGCTAAATTCAATTGTAATTTTCTAGATTTTTGTCAATTGAACATTCTAAAGTATTATCTTTTTGATTGATTAAATTGCTCTTGCATAATTGTTGCCGTCGTACAAAAGAACTAAAGGACTTTTTCATCGTGTAGCAAGGACATGTTACACTTTCTCTTGGTTCCCTGGTTATTAGCCTCGTACAAGAGGACTAAAGACCTTACTTGTCGTGTACTGAGGTAATGCTCCATTATAACTCTGTACTTTTTGCATAGTAAGTCAAAATGTTATGCTTTAGCATTACTCTAAAGTTTTCTTGATATAAATTTTTTATACAAGTACTTGAAGTCATATCTTGTAAGGGAGGTTTACAAGTTTTGCAGTTGATAATAATTTAGACTTGTCCCCTCAGTTGTTAATTCTAAGGACTCTCTCTCTCTCTCTCTCTCTCTCTCTCTCTCTCTCTCTCTTCGTGTGTATAAGCCATCCTTCCCTGCCAACTTTTGTAAAACCTATGTGGGTCTTGGTGGTTGAGGCTCTAGTTCATGTCATCGTGTGTGTGTGTGTATTCAATTCATAGGAATCACTTCTGATGAGTCAATTTGGCTCCTTGGCATTGTTGCTATGAGCTTAAAAAACCTATGTGTGTGTGCGTGCGTGCGTGCATGCGTGTGTGTGGGGGGGGGAAGCATAATTCTATTCTTGGAACATATAAAGTACGTTGTTAACTAAAGTTCTTTTAGATATTCCATGATTCACTTGGGTCTATCTATATTAAGGATGTTGCTTTTATGGAGGCTAGTACTAACTTGGCCTTACCCTCCAAAACCTCAAGTGTATACATCCTTGGAGCTAGCACGCCTCAAGGTGTGGATACTTCCAAAAAGTACCAATGCTACCTTCAAGGTGCAATGTTATGAAAATTTAATCTCGAGTTTGTCGTGGCTTGCCAGTACTTTAAGCAGAGTGTAAAGGTTTGTCGGCATTTTTTTGTGATGCACTCCAACCAGAGTGATGATGTATGCTTGGCTCTTCCAAACCAAAGGACTTCAAGGGCACTCAGATGTAAAGGGTTGCTCAATTTTGAAAAAAAGTTATCCTCTTTTCCTTTTAAAATCCCAATCTATGTGGGAAGTTCACAATGCTTAATGCTCTTCTTTTGGTTTAAGGTCTATCTATGTTGCTTTTATGAAGGCTAGTACTAAATTGGCCATACCCTCCAAAACCTCGAGTGTATACATCCTTGGAGCTAGCACGCCTCAAGGTGTGGATACTTCCAAGAAAGTACCAATGCTACCTTCAAGGTACAATGTTATGAAATTTGATCTCGAGTTTGTCCTGGTCTTGATGCTTGCCAGTATTTCAAGGAGAGTGTAAAGGTTTGTCGGCATTTTTCGAGCTGCTTTTTGTGATGCACTCCAACGAGAGTGATGTTGATGCATGCTTGGCTCTTCCAAACCTACGAAAAGGAAACCAAAGTCATGTCGTTTGTAAACTGGGTGCTCGTGAGCCAAGATTCGATATACAAATATTTTAAAAGGGGGTTTTTCTGAACCATTAGAATCTCTTTTTTAGTTAATGCCACGCTGGAGGGGAGGTCCACGTGTCAACAGCGGATTCCGTACTGCATAAAAGGAGCCTCGATTCGCGCAGGCCGCCATGCGCGTCATGTGAGGTGGGGCCCAGGGCTGTAATGAGGGGAGGGGCCGCCACGTAGGCCCGGGGCTCCCCTAATCATAAGACTCCATTAAAGGACCTGGGGAAAGTACATGTTCGTTGGGCCATTCCGTCTTGACACGTGTCTGGTACCCCGCGCAGAACGGCCCCATGTGGCCTTGGGAATCTGCACGGCACTCGCCACGTGGCTCATTGGGCAGGGGACTGGACCGTGCCAGCTCGGCAGCCTGTTCCTCAAAAGGCGTTGAGTTGTGCGTGAGATATTTGTCGGTACTTTGTTCCCCTTCCAGGGGGTTGTGGGGTCCGCCACCTCGGACGGCTCGCTTTTATTTCCCTCGTTATTTAAGAAAACATATTTTTCAGTTCCCCCAACCCAATGCCACTTTTCTGCCTAACGAAAGTAGAAAAACAAAAAACAACAAATAAAACCCATCCCATGAACGTGTGAGCGACTCGCATCATTTTAAACAAGCAACTAGTGGCTCTCGAAATTAGCAATAAATATTGCATTCTTGGCACACAAAGCATATGGTAAAGAACTGAAAGCAACATTTCATTCAAGTACTATATAAAACTTGGTCGGCCTTAATGCATGTTATTTCTATGACAAGATGTCTAGTGGCGGGCATTCCTAAATGGAATTGGCAACATAGGCACTTACAAAATTTAAATGTGCAAGTGTCACTATTACATGTTATTTCAAAACAAAAAACATTAATTCACTTAAGTATCATAATAAATATAAATGTCTCTTTATGCAGGGGTGCACATGCATGCATTTGTGTGTGTGTGTGTGTGTTTTAGTATTGCCCAGAGTCTCATGACTTGTTATTGCTATAGCAGTGACTTCAGGCTCGTTTCCCCAGTGCTTCCTTTGGCGAGAATTTTCGGCTGATTGGTTTTCATCCTATGAAGTAGGGATATGATCTTATTAGGCTCATAGGGTCTTTGGTGATCCTTCTCTTGCCAAATACTCATCCTTTCATGCATCTTTACGACAATCATTTTATGATTGTCTACATGCGCTTGACTTAGATTATCTAGCCTTTTTGTCATGTAATGAGGTCTTCTAATACGTGTAGCTGATTGTCCCTTTCTTTGAGACTAATTTTTGTA
The DNA here is from genome assembly GCF_047967505.1 of Dipteris shenzhenensis. Classification (NCBI taxonomy): domain Eukaryota; kingdom Viridiplantae; phylum Streptophyta; class Polypodiopsida; order Gleicheniales; family Dipteridaceae; genus Dipteris; species Dipteris shenzhenensis. Next base: position 46,963,660 of record NC_141604.1, read on the forward strand.
ATATAATGACAACTCGAAAATAAGAAGTGTGTGTACGTGTGCGTGGGCGTGCTCGCCACGTACGTATGTGTGTGTGTGCGTGCGTGCGCTTTTTTACCCCACGTAGACAATACATACATACATACATACCTGGAAGGGGGGGGACTCATCGCAAAAAGTTTACATACATAAGGGTTTAGTTACACACAGTAAAGAATTCAATTTTTTTAGTTTGAACATTTAAAGGACCATATGTACATAGGGATTGTGTAATTAATCCTTGAACACACATGGTAGAACACATGTGGATGAACACACATTGCATAGGCAATTTCTATATAGAGACCCTCCATAGATACATACATACAAGCATGCATGCATATACATATACTAGCTTCTTGCCTACTACTATTCCATGTTGGTGCACATAAAGCTGTTATCAACCTATCCAACTACTATTCCATGTTGGTGCACATAAAGCTGTTATCAACCTATCTTGTCATTTGAGCACCCTTAGCATAGCACCGCACTAATTGTCGAAATCTTCACATCTGAGTTATTGTGATTTGGGGCCATATCACAAGCAAACATACCATGATTGCCCATGCTTCTACCACATGCATAATAGCTCTCTGAACTTTGATACCATTATAGAACTATGGAATATGTGTTCCCTATGGGCCGCCTAACCCCCCCAGAATTCACAAGGAGCCATGTATAAGGGTCCCACATTTTACCAACTATCCACGTCCACAATGAGTACTCTCCCCAAAGCTCAAGGGGGACATGAGTGCTCTATTCAATCCTAGTCCTTATATGGCTAGGTTTCTACTAAGTCCCTTTGTATACAAGATTAAGGCCTATTGACCTCGCCAAATGGCCTTTGAGAGCATTTTAGCCCTCCCCCTATGTTCTAGAATACTGCATGTATTTATTTCTTTAAGTAGCTCTTTCACAAATTGCTTTAATCTGTATGGCATCTAAAACCATAAACAAGCAATCATCTTGAAAAATTGAGTGAAAGGGAACATTATAAACTTGTCAATGATAAGGTGCTAAAGCCCAAGCTTAAAATGTACCAACCTTGGCCTCTCCATCCAATGGGATTGTCATTTGACTTATATGGTAATAATCAGTGCTATAACTATATGAGGCATATCATAATAGCTACAAGTATGCTTCACAGCCTTCACCCTTTTTGGTACATCAGTATACTATGGATAGCCTTTACATCAATATCAGTAAGTATAGCTTTTGGGCTTAGGAGGTTCACTTCTAGAAATCCCACATAGCACATGTGTGTAAGGTGTGTTTAGAAAACTGCTACATATATGTATGAATGCTACATCGTCATGGTCCCTATTAGCAAATACATGTGGTCTTTACTTATGGGATAACCATTACATCATCCTTGACCCTTATTAGCAATTGCTTAGTGAACTCCCAAGGAAAATCTCCCATTGCACATGTGTTTAAGGTATGTTTAGAAAATAAACCCCTTCTCTTGAATACACTGCCAACTTATATATTGCTTAGTGAACTCCCCAGGATGGGGTGGAGAGAGAAAGGGAGTGTGGAGAGAGGAAGGTAGAGAGAGAAAGGGAGTGGTTGAAGGAAGGGGATGGTGGGGTGGAGAGAGGTAGGGGGTTGGTGGGGTGGAGAGAGAAAGGGGGATTACCTTGAGTGGTGGAGTTTGAGGTGATGGAGGGGGGTGTGGGGGTATTGACGAAAAAGTGATGGTGGAGGGGGGGGGATGACGGCAAAGTTTGGGGGGGAAAGGGAGAAAGTGGGAGGTGGAAATGGAGATGGAGAGGGGAGCTTGATGGAAAAAGTGGTGGTGGAGGGGGTGGAGATGGTGAGTGGGAGGTGGAGGTGGAGGAGATGGATGACACAAGTGATGGTCGAGGGGGAGACTTGGACCGGAAAAGTGGTGGTGGAGGGGGAAGATTGATGGAAAAAGTGGTGGTGGAGATGGCACTAGACGGAAGGTGGAGGATGGAAAATGCAGGTAGACAGAAAATATGGAGGCTTGATGGAACTTGGAGATGGAGGAGAGATGGAAGTGACTTGCAAAAGTAAGGGGAAAGAAGTGAGAGAGGGGGAGTGGGGTGTACGTGGGGGGTTTAAGGACTAATTTTTTGTGATTGGTGTATTAATGTGTTTATGTAAGTCAACATTGTTTAGGATGTAAATCTGATCCTTTTGCACCAATTGGAAGCATTTCTTCACTCCTGTTCCTTGAGGGATGTGTCTTGAATGGTTTTTCAAAGGGGGTTCTTCTTCACACATGCAAACACATGCTTTGCTTTTGCTTCAAGCACTAACCTCCTAGGTAGTGATGGCACCAAATTGTTGTCACTATCTTTCCTAAGTCCAAATTCTGAGGGTGTTGGTCACCTACAATCGTGTCATTGCTCATTGTAGCATAAGTGTAGCATAGGTCCTCGGGTTGTATTCTAGTGAGAGGTGTAGGCTAAAGCATGGAAAGTAGATCCGATGCACATGTGGGTGAAAAAGAAGGCTTGATCACAAACATCTCTGTTTTATTTTTGTGGTAGTGGTTCTTCCTTTGATCTCCTCCTTGCATTAGCTCTAAGCTAGAACAGATCCTTGAAACATGCTTCCTTGATCCAAGTTTAGGACTTATGTTGCAATGAATCTCAAATGCGATTTGGATGGCCACTGGACCAACACAAGCCATCTCAAATTTACTTCACCTACTAACATAGACCAGAATTTGGACTTTGGACATGAACTTTGAATCTTAGATGCTAGGATTTATCCTTAATTTGGGCTGGATCTCTAGCTTTGACTATGGCATTAGAAATGAATTAGAACTTCTTTGAATATTAACCTCGAGACCAGCATTGGAAGAGACAGCCCCTTCTTTAGAGCTTATGTGTTCGTCCAACAGTTGAGTTGTTGGTGTAGATGATCTACATATGATGAGCTAGGATACTTGCAAGGTTGATGTGTCACAGAGACTCACTGACCTATGAACAAAATGCAAGCTTGATTGTGCATATACCAGTGATCTAGCCAACTATGGCCAAAATGGAAGATAACATCATTGTTGATGATGAACTTGCTATCAAAATTTCATTGATGCATTGACATTGTGGCCCTCATATGTGAAGATCCTTCCTTCAGCACTCTTGAAATTGCAATTCATCCCTTGAGCACCAAAGTGTTTGAGAAGGAGTTGGAGGCCCAATTGATACCTCTCATCACCATGATCTCTATATCTATGATTAACTCCTCCTACAAAAAAACTTTGCATGGTGAATGGGTACTTGGAGATTGTGCTAATTAGATGAATGAACAACACTATAAAAAATAGATGAATTTTGAGACACCAAAGACATTGAATGATGCTCACAAAATTTCATTTACAAGTGAAGAGAAGTCCAAATACATGAAATCATGAAACAAAGTGAATTAAATGAAGCCATATAACAAAGCAATCGATATATCAAGAGACAAATTTCTCATTTCATTGGGGAAGATGCATGATTAACACAATAGGGGGTAGCCGATCCCTCATCTTTGTGCTCTAATTGGTTCTCTCTCTCTCTCTCTCTCTCTCTCTCTCTCTCTCTCTCTCTCTCTCTCTCTATACACACACACACACACACAAATATATATATATATATATACATATGTATATATATATATATATATATATCTGTGTGTGTGTGTGTGTGTGTGTGTGTGTGTTTTGCCTATCAAACAACTATCATACTATACTACTGGACTAGTTTTCAATGTCGAGATAAATCAATTGCAAACATCTGCTATTGCCCTTTTCAAACACTTAATGAGAGTAATCCATTGTTAACCAATCTCTTAATACTGCCTAAGTGAGAATAATTCATACTATACCGTTCCTTCTAACAAAGTAACAAAGTGAAAGTGAATTTTTATACTCACATTCATGTCAGAACATTGCAAAAAGTACAACATTATTGATGGCTAGTCTCCAATAGAATGTTCAATCTTATTTAATAGTACTTGGAGATAATCCACTGTAGAGTACGCTTCGAAGTTGCCAACACCATTTTCATGCCTCAGAATTTTCAATGCAAATCAGATGGAGAGGTATGCTAACTCACCTGCATCCATCCACAAACACAACATGTTAGAAATGCACACTATGAATTGTGGGGCTGCAGGCTTCAATGCCAGCACACAGTTGTTATCCGTGTCTTTCGATCTAGATTAGCATAATCAAATCTTGGCATTATACTATTCAATAGTAATCAAATGTGGGCAATTAAAGATATGAATAAATGCATATAAAATGTTAGTGAAATCCAATTAATAAGTGGGAATCTCAAGTAAACCATAAATTTGAAGGAAATTCCCAAGGTTTAAAAATCCAAGTATAATCTCAATATACTTATACCTTTCCACGATCTCCTGTTGGAACTTTCCAATTATCAATATTACAATTACATTTATGCACACATCAAAGTGTGATAAGGTCCTCGAGAATGTCAATATTGAAGGACAGACTCCATGCTACATGGCCTTTTCACCATTTCACATTTAAAATCATGCTAAAATCTTGACTTCTATTAATAATTACACCATGAATGTTTCTTAATTTAGTAGATAGGAGATCTCTGCATAATATAACTAATAAGATAAAAGAATACTCTGATGGTAATTATCTCCCCAATCAAATTAGGAGAAGTTCTCAAGAAATGCAACCCATGTAAAAAAAACTGCACGTAAGTTACTGACTCATGACAAATGATGGCCTTTTCCATTTATCAAACTATAAAGTGTAAAGTGTAGCATATCAAAGTATAAGGTGTAAAGTGTAACCCAATACCATACTAAGGGTAAAATATTACCCATGTGCTCTAAGTACATAAAGATGGTTTTGCCAAACCCTGCTATTCTAATGAAATTCAAGTCACCAATCAACCAAGCCTTAGGGATCTTCAAATAAACCAAGGACTAATCCAATCCTAAAATTTCAAATAGTAAATAGCAAAAAAGGTAGAAGGATACTCCCTTAATGATAGAAATATTGACGAAGGACTCTCCCATGGTATAAGGTTTTACTCCAAGCCATGCTATCAATGGGGTATAATGAATTTGCTTGAAAATTTAGAGATATTCCCTTGGCACAAAGTTGTTTGATCCAAGGCAAATTCTAAGAGATATATTACAAACAAACATAATATTTAAAGCAAACCCTTCCACTAAATCCAAAGGGAGTACATTAATTATCCCATGTAACAAAATTATTCCCATGAACAACAAATAATTCTTAAAGGTCCCATCCAATTCAATCCATTTTTCCTTTCTTCCTAAGGGTAATTAAAATACAATAGACAATAATTTATTAAAAAATCATCCATCCACGCCACATGTTATATCTTTTCATATAAATCTCATAGATGGAGTGGGGACCAAAATGCCAATAATCCATCAATTTCGTATCAATTCCATATCTTATATGGATAAAAGAAGCATTCCTTGTATCAACTCTATTTCTTACATCCTTTTGTAACTAGCCCTTCCCTCTTTTGAAGTCTAAAGGGGCTCTAATCTTATGTCTTTACTAAATCGAGATCATTAAGAAAATTCAAATGGACTTAAAAAACTAATAGATAAGATCTCAAGCTTGTCTCTGCCCTTAGCTTATAAGGTTCATCATCTAGTTTTTTAGTCTGTAATACCCAAGGACAAAGTAGAAAACTTTCAAAAGCTAAACCTTCGAGTAGAAAGTCAAAGCATAGATCGCCATGTATCTCCCATGACAGCTAAGCTTCTTGTGTGATCAAAAGAATTATATGCCTATGTGAAGTATGCAAGCATCACCCCTAAGTCAAAACACCTCAAGAGTGTTGTCAAGCCCATTGAACAATAATTAATGCATAACTTTCAGCAACTATGCATATATCCCTGGTGTAGAGCACAGTCCATAATAAAACTGCAACTCCTCGTCCGAGTAGCCCATCATGCTTCTCGCTTTTCGAATCCCATTGCTATTGTTCAACGTTCTATTCCTCCAAGTTTTTCTTCTCCTACCAGGCTAAACAATTTACTACAGTGGCACAAACGACCAATCATCTCCTGCTATTAGTTCACCAAAACAGTCGAGTTTTTTTAAAAATCTTGAACGTACATAGTCTACATATCATGAGTTTGGGCATCCCATATAGTGTACCCATGAAGGAACCCATCTAGTAAACACGAATGCAACGTAGTTTCTACTATGGTTTTTCTCTATGTACATGGTGTAATGTTGTGCCCTGAGTTTCTCTCTATGTACACGAGGCCTTCCATGAGCTATACATAGTGTTGCAGCTCCGAGTACTCTGTTGGTCATTAACAACCAGTACGAAGTGCAAGAAGACCAAGCTCTACGATAAATCAACTCTTTATTCCTCATTTGGATGGTCAGTCTACTGTGCTCTCAAGTGTTCCATACCTCTTTGGCATAGTGTTACTAGTTGGAGAGGCTTGCTCCACCGCTTGTACATACCACATGGGGGGCTGCTATCAAGAGAAGAGACTCAGGAGGTAGAGACTGCCAAGAAGACGCTAATAGGAGCCATAAAATAGTATCTATTTGTGGCCCTCCTATACTCAGATATACTGAGTCTGCCATGAGCTCTCAATCTGCCCGGAGTAAAATCTGGCATGGGTGCTTTCACAGTCTATGTGATTGCCAGAAATGGAAATAGTAAATGATTATTAGCATCTCTGAGTAATCATGGAAATATTATATGATTATTAGAATCTTGGAAATAGTAGTCAGCAAGATGTATCTCTATAATCACGTGAGTAGGGACGGAACGCAAGGCGAAAGTATTGAGCAACACACCCACTATGCAGAAAGAGTTCCTAGTGCAAAAAAAGGATAGGAAGATTTTGGGGCACCTGGTTTTGCTTCACCAGTTTTGCTTCCAACTTTTGAGAGAAGTCTACATAAGATGAAAGCCCAAGGCACACCGTGATCCCTTTCATCCTCCCCACTAGCCACTAGCTAGCTCGGAGATAAGGAAACCCATGATCTGAGAAGTCTACTAACATAATAGCAAAGAAGACAACTCGCTCTATAATGGGACTACTTAGATAGTAGCTAGCCAGTAATCATCTTTTCCCGTATTTTGAAACATATGTTTCTCAGACAACCGTGGATTTTGTTTCTTAAGTAGAGAATCCAAAGTTCAAACACAAGAGTCAGGTATGAAGTTCTCACACAACCAATACAATGACCTGGTATCGATGCAAATTTCATGCTCCTGCTCATCCAAAAACGGCGGGCTCATACTTGCAACATATCAAAGTAGTGAAAGAGAGCAAAAACATGAACAGTGAAGCAGCTAGGAATTCGCTGAGACAAAATACCAAAGCTCAAAGGTAAGGTAATGCATGAAGCTTATAAGAAACTCACCTGAGATTGAAGGTAAGGTCTTTTTGTTTTGAAGGTTTATCTCCAGTGCAAAGCTTCCCTCAACCATGGAGAACGAAGTTCAATATCTCCCATGTGCAAAGTTCATTGTCCTCCACTTGCTTGAAGGTTTTTGCTCCTGCTCAAAGTTCAATTTGTATAGTATGGATAATGGACAAGGTTCCCTAAGGCAAAAGAAGTGGGGGGAAACATGTGGACATCCTTCTATCTCTTCTTCCAAAAAATCCTCTTCTCCAAGTCACGGCAGGGTAAACCGTGGCACCAAAATCCTTTAAAGCAGGCCTCCATTCTTTGCCCTTTATGGATATATGTCATAATGGACCATGTTGTCCCTACACCATTCTTTCAAAGAGCAAGGCTTGGTACCTTGGTTGGTATACTCCATTTTCCCCATCTGCCCTATAAATTCTCTTGGGAAGTGGTGGTCAAGTAGCACAGCTTAGAGTTACTAGGGACCTCCAAGTACTATGAATAGGATATGTTCTCATTTAGCTATTATGAATAAATATTCCATTTTTCATGTGTCCATAAAACATGATCTTTAAATAATGGATTCCCTCCAAAATATCATCCTCATTTCATGATTAATTAATGGACCCCAAGGGGAAGTGTGTGTGTGTGTGTGTGTGTGTGTGTGTGTGCACTCTCTGCTTGACCACCTCTCAAGGCTATAGCCTTTGTGTGGGACAAAATGAACCTTCATCATTAGAAGGAGCCTTCGTGGCTTTCCTTTGTCATTTGACCATAGTCATGAAGGTTAAAAGCCCTAGGCCACTCTCTACTATTGAATGTACATCTCTGTTTTCTTTTGTGGTGGTGGCTCTTCCTTTGATCTCCTCCTTGCATTAGCTATAAGCTAGAATGGATCCTTGAAATATACTTCCTTGATCCAAGTTGGGAACTAAGGTTGCAAATGAAGATGTATTTGGATGGCCCCTTGGACCAACACAAACCTCCTCCAATTTACTTCACCCACTAATATAGATCGGAATTTGGACTTTGCACATGAGCTTTGAGTCTTAGATGCTAGGATTCATCCTTAATTTGGGTTGGCTCTCTAGCATTGACTATGGAACTAGGAGTGTGGAACTTCTTTGAATGTAAACCTTAGGACCTCTTTGGAAGAGAAAGACCATTCTTTAGAGCTTATGTTTTCATCCGATAGTTGAATTGTTGGTGTAGATGATCTGCACATGATGAGTTAGGATACTTACAAGGTTGATGTGTCATAGAGCCTTACTGACCTATGAACAAATTGTGACCTTGATTGTGCATACATAGCGATCTAGACAAATATGGTTCAAAATGGAAGATAGCATCATTTTTTATTATGAACTTGCTATCAAAATGCCATCAATGCGTTGAAATTGATGGAGCTACCTTGGAGAAATTGTGGCCCTCATATGTGAAGATCCTTTCCTGAGCCTTCTTGATATTGCAATTCAGCCCTTGAGCACTAGAGTGCTTGATAAGGATTTGGAGACCCAGTTGATACCTCCCATCACCACGATGTTCCATATCTATGATTGACTCCTCTTATAACACCTATTTCATTAATTTTGGACTTTTTGTGTTGTTTTTGGACGAAGCCCAAAAATCCTTCCCAAATGAAAACTTTACTTTATGAAAATATCCTTTCCAAATCAAAATTTTACTTTCTAAAAAGTTTCTTCCCAAATCAAAAGTTCACTTTGTGGCACTGTCATATTCACATAAAAATATTGTTTTTTCAATCTATACTTTTGCACCAACATGCAAGAATTTGAAATAATCCTATATTAGAAATTCTAGCTATATCTAAGTTATTTGTTAATTTAATTATTGTTAATATTTTTCCTTGACGTTTTTCCTTCCCAAATCAAAAGTTCACTTTGTGGCTCTATCATATTCACATACAAATATTGTTTTTTCAATCTATACTTTTACACCAACATGCAAGAATTTGAAATAATCCTATATTAGAAATTCTAGCTATATCTAAGTTATTTGTTAATTTAATTATTTTAAATATTTTTCCTTGACGTTTTTCATTGACATGATAAATTTATAAATCCATGAAAGGAGACTTAAATATTTCATGAAAATAACATTGTCACTCGGCAATATGCACAAAATTTAACAAAACTTTTAATAAATAGAAAGAAGACATGATGCCATAAGACCAAAGAGGGATAATAGCAATTGTAGCTTTATGTATATGATTACATTGAGAGACGTTGCTCTTAGCTACAGTCTTTATATCCAAAATGATATAGATTGAACATATGTTTACAATTTAAATTGTTGCTCTTAAAGAGCCTCAATTCGTGCCATCTGCATAATTTGACACCCCATTGTCTTATTGCTCAATGTCACGACAGTCCCTTGCCAGTTGCCATCTGCATAATTTGACCTAGGCTTGTCTTGCCAAGCCTTGCCCCTTGGGTGCATTGACTCCCCATTGTCTTATTGCTCAATGCGATAGTCCCTTGCCAGGTGCCATCTGCATTAACTCCCTGTTGTCTTGCCAAGCCTTGACCCTTGGGTGACATCCAGTGCAAAATACAGGTGCCATCTGCATTAACTCCCACAAGTTATCTTGCCAAGCCTTGCCCCTTGGGTGCATTGACTCCCCATTGTCTTATTGCTCAATGTGATAGTCCCTTGCCAGGTGCCATCTGCATTAACTCCCTATTGTCTTGGCAAGCCTTGACCCTTGGGTGACATCCAGTGCATATTTTGACTCTCATTTGACATACGAGGTGATGACTCTGATTATAATTGTCTTGGATTGGCTCCTTGCCTAGTACCCAAATAAAATCCTTCTGAATCAATGGACTTCAATACAAAGCTTTAATCATGGACATTCTTCATTTGCGCTATCTCCTTCTACTTCCTCCATGGCGAGCATCCTTAAAAATTCGTGTATATGCAAAATAGTTTGCTGTGGTATTTTTATTTTTCCTTCTACCTCATATCCCATGTGCTTCTTTGATTTCTTTGCCCTTGAATGCCAAGACACTATGATTGTCTCTGTCGAAACTTGAGAGACTGCTTCATCATTTGGGACCCACTCCTTCATTATACAATTAGTATATAATGTGTTGTTATCCATATTCTCCTTCCTGCCCTTTGGCTCATACCATACCGCTGTAAATGTTGTAGCTCTCCCTTGGTCATCTCTTTGCACATCAACTACTTTTGCAACCCAAAACTTCACATTCTCATATTCATCATCCGATGGCCGAACCACAACAAAACAATCAACCTCTATATCTACTTGTGGCATAAACTCTCTCTTCTTCGGTCCACAATATGGACGTGGGAGTAATGATACAAAATCATTTTCAAAGACTGGAGCTGGGCGCAAATCGTTATGAACATTTGGCCAAAACATATTGCATTCTTCCTTGACATCCTTTGAGCCTCGCATTCTCTCAAGGTCCTTTATTAAATTTCGTGTCTTGTTAATTACAGTGGTAGTGTGTTCTCTCCAAGCAGGCTTCGAATCAGGATATCTCTGGAGCATTTCCTCTTTGTATGTAATAAATGCTTTTAATCCATCTATTTCACAATTAGACCTCTCATTAAATTCTTGTATAGGAGCCCATGTTGGATACCTTTCCTTGCTGGGAATTGAAGTTAAGAGACTGTAAGGTTCTTCAGGTTCCCATTTTGTATCATGAGAATACTGTTGCCATTGCATTACGGGTTTTTCATCTTTTAAAAAAAAACGAAAGTAGTGTGGATTGGTATGACCTGTCAATGCATCACCACCCGTTTGTATGAAAGGTAGAATGAAGCTCTTCCAATCATACATTCTTTCGAGCCTCTCACATACTGTACTTTCCTTACGACCACCAACTTGCCTGCCACATCTTCTTACCAAGTCATCTATTGTCTCCACATCCTTGCATTTAAGCTCCCTTGAGACTGTGCTAAAAACCTGATCGATATCCTCATGTGTATGCCCAACATACAAAAATCCACATTCGACCTCATTGAAGATTCGATGAGCAACTAGCATGGAGCAGAAGGCAAACATAAGTACATTCTTATTTTCTCGCCAGCAATTATCAGCTTGTATTCTCAAAGTCGGTGGCAGGCGACCTTTTTCTGCATGTACATTGCGAATTGCCTTCATAATAGATGTTACAACTTGATTGCTATCATGTAGATGCAAGGAATCAATCCATATATCTGCAAAGAACTTAATTCCATGCACTAACACTCCACATAGATGTGTCTTTAGAAAGTGCTTTCCTTGTAATTTAGGTGGAGTGGCAACAAAACGAGGCAATGTTGTTGTATTCTGATCCATGCCATCTACAATAAGACACATGTAGTCATCAGGATGCGAAATAGCTTGCTCCTTCCAAAATGCATATTTTTGTCTGGAATGTCGAATAAGGTCATGATGAGATTTTTGGTTTTTTTTGTATAATTCCCTTTGATTTGGACATGTTGCACTCTCAATCGCTCGCTTTAAATCATCACAGACATTGCACTTTGACATTTTTTGCCTCCTTGGGATTTTAACATATCCAAAGTTCTTCTTCCAAAGAGTATACAAAGTATGAGAAGAAGCTACAGCATCCCCTCTTTGCCTTTGCTTTTCTGCAATAGAGTCAAATACTTCGAGCTTTGTCAAGCCCATTGGAAGGTGCATTTCAGTGATCGCGTCACCGTTAGGGAGTTTGGTAGATATATGGGGTTGAGGCAAAGCATTTTCATGTATGAAGTCTTGTAAAATTGCTGCTGCCCTGACAGTTGAGATTCTTGATTTGGACCTTCCTCTATTACCGTGAATGCTAAATTTGTTGCCGCCCTTTGCCTTGGTGACTAAATCCCAATATGTACCATGGGATAATCCAGTAATATTGCGATATGCCTTATTGCAAATCCTTTTTCCATTTACGAGAGGTTTTACCTTTTGTCTTGAACTTAGCCTTTTATTGCCATTCTGAAGAAAGCAAGAGAGACTTGTGAGAAGGTATTCATTTCTTTCGCTTCCCCTTCTTTGCCACACGTGTCCTCTACATTCCCTGATGTCTGCAAGATCAATGAAGTGCATACATCTTCGCTTGCAACATAGATATCCCAATGCATTTAACATGTTCTCCTCCTTCATTACTCTCTTCCTCTTTGGTTGCTTTTGTGGATCTGCCTGGATTCTCTTTCTCTTCATGCATATGTATGATCGTTTTCGTTCCTCGTACACATTGTTATCTGTATTTATGCACTTCTTCTCCTCACATTTGTTTGTAACCAAGCATCCATGATTGGTCGTTGCATCCTTGTTCATATCACAATCAAAGTTAAATACTGAATAATCCTCTGTTGATCTCATCCTCATTTTTAACATACTCTTAGGACCATTCAATGAATTCAATATTCTACGAGAGTATTGAGAACCTTGAAACTCTTCCACTCCTGAGAGAACATCACTCATTGGGACATCTTGCATGGCTTTCACAAATCCACAACCTTGATTGACACCAGGTTTGTTAATATGCATGAACTCATCCACACTTGACAAGACATCGCTATTGAAACCTTTGCCCTTCTCACTGTGCAAGAATTCATCCACCCCAGATAAGGCTTCGCTTCTAAAATCATTTTGTTTCTTGGAACCAATGAACTCATCCACTCCAGATAAGATGTCACTTCTATAATTGAGTATATTGAAATCATCCACATTTGAAGTGATAGAGCCTGGCACATGGGCACGCTTTTTAGGTCCTTTGATATTGTAGTATGCGTTGTCTTTATCATTGAAAACCACGTGCCTCTTTCTCATGTTTAAAAATTGCATGCTCCATCTCATATTCTTGCCTACCTCATAGTAGGGATCACATAAGGATGTTATGTTATCAACCATACCATCATCAGTGACTTTTAGAATCCTCATCTGCGCAAATGACCATTGCTCCACTTGTTCAAATCCCAATACTTCACCTTCTGCTACAATCTTATTTGCAAATGATCTCATTTGTAAAATGTCCCCTATAGTAAAATCCAAGGTGGTGCACTTTGTATTCTTGATAATGTCTGTTGCATAAGTCTCATTTTTGTCCCATGCTATAAATGATTTGTTGGATGTATTGTAGGGCATAACATCTCCAAGTGTTTCCATATCTCCACATTTATACTTTAGCTCAACATGTGCGCTAAGAATCTTTGATACAGTAACTGCTACCTTATCTTCGCCAAGTCTTCGAAAGTGGCAAAGTGAATTGGGATCACTATCATGGATTGTAGCAAATGCAACTACTTCTCTTTTGCTACATAAAATCACATCCATCCCTGGAACAAAATCTATAGCCATCTCCTTTGTGAGAGTCCTTCGCAAGCAAGCTGCAGTGGCAACAATTACATAAATATTAGTCTCTTTTTAATAATCTACTTATTTATTATAATTTTTAATTAGTACTTAATTTATTAGTGGGAGAAGTTATCCGATCAAATGGACATGCCAAGTTATCCTTTGCATGGTCAATCAAGCATTAAATACTATTTTTGCTCTAGTGTCATGCACATCCGTAAAAAAACATGAGCCTACTAGGTACGTTATCCAATCAAACACTAATGGGATGCGGGTGCCACTTTGCATGTAAGTCAATTCCACCTAGTTGAGGTGTACAAAAAGTGTTGTGCCCATCGGATATGCTTTGCATGGTCCATCGAGCATTAAATACTATTTTTGCTCCTATCATGCACATCCATAAAAAAAACACGCTGCTAGGTGTGTTATCCGATCAAGTACTTATGCGATGGGAATGCCACTTTGCATGTAAGTCAATTCCACCTAGTTGAAGGTGTGTGCAAAGTATTTTGCCCATCCAATATGCTTTGCATTGTCGATCAAGCATAACACACTATTTCTGCCTTACTGTCATGCACAACCATATAAAAACACGGCCATAGGTGTGTTATTCAAATAAGTACTTATCAGATGGGGGCTCCACTTTGCATGCAAGTCCGTTTTAACTACATTGAGGTGCGTGCAAAGTATTGTCACCATCGGATATGATTTGCATGGTCGATCATGCATTATACACCATTTTTTCCCTAATGATATGCACATTCGCACAAAAACACGCCATTAGGTGTGTTATCTGACCAAGTACTTATCGGATGGGTGTGCCTCATTGAGAACATTTCAATACCACCTAGGTTGAGGCATAAAAAAAGTTTTGTGCCCATTGGATATCCTTTGCATGGTCAATCGAGCATCAAATACTATTTTTACTCTAGTGTCATGCACATCCGTCAAAAAACACGCTGCTAGGTATGTTATATGATCAAGCACTTATGGGATGGGCGTGCCACTTTGCATGTAAGTTGATTCTACCTAGTTGAAGGTGTGTGCAAAGTATTGTGCCCATCGGATATGCTTTGCATTGTCGATCAAGCATAAAACACCGTTTTTGTCTTAGTGTCATGCACATTCGTCAAAAAACGCAGTCCTAGATGTGTTATTCAGACTAGTACTTATCGGATGGGGGCTCTAGTTTGCACGCAAGTCTGTTTCAACTAGGTTGAGGTGTGTGCAAAGTATTGTCACCATCAGATATGATTTGCATGGTCGATCACGCATTATACACCGTTTTTTCCCTAGTGGTATGCACATCCGCAAAAAAACACGCCCTTAGGTATGTTATCTGACCAAGTACTTATCGGATGGGTGTACCTCTTTGACAACATTTTAATACCACCTAGGTTGAGGTATAAGAAAAGTATTATGCCCATCGGATATGCTTTGCATGGTCGATCGAGCATTAAATACCATTTTTGCCTTAGTGCCATGCACATTCGTAAAAAAACACGCTGCTAGGTGTGTTATCCGATCAAGAACTTATGCAATGGGAATGCCACTTTGCATGTGAGTCAATTACACCTAGTTGAAGATGTGTGCAAATAATCGTGGCCATCCGATATGATTTGCATGGTTGATCGAGCATTAAATACCATTTTTGCCTTAGTGCCATGCACATCCGTAAAAAAACACGCTGCTAGGTGTGTTATCTGATCAAGCACTTATGCGATGGGCGTGCCACTTTGCATGTAAGTCAATTACACCTAGTTGAAGGTGTGTGCAAAGTATTGTGTTCATCGGATATGCTTTGTATTGTCGATCGAGCATAACACACCGTTTCTGCCTTAGTGTCATGCATAACCATATAAAAATACGGCCATAGGTGTGATATTCAAATAAGTACTTATCAGATGGGGGATCCACTTTGCACGCAAGTTTGTTTCAACTACGTTGAGGTGCATGCAACGTATTGTCACCATCGAATATGATTTGCATGGTCGATCACGCATTATACACCATTTTTTTCCTAATGATATGCACATCCGCAAAAAAACACGCCATTAGGTGTGTTATTTGACCAAGTACTTATCGGATGGGTGTGCCTCATTGAGAACATTTCAATACCACCTAGGTTGAGGCGTACGAAAAGTTTTGTGCCCATCGGATATCCTTTGCATGGTCTATCGAGCATTAAATACTATTTTTACTCTAGTGTCATGCACATCCGTCAAAAAACACGTTTCTAGGTATGTTATAGGATCAAGCACTTATGGGATGGGCATGCCACTTTGCATGTAAGTCGATTCTAGCTAGTTGAAGGTGTGTGCAAAGTATCGTGCCCATCGGATATGCTTTGCATGGTTGATCGAGCATTAAATACCATTTTTGCCTTAGTGCCATGCACATCCGTAAAAAAACACGCTGCTAGGTGTGTTATCTGATCAAGCACTTATGCGATGGGCGTGCCACTTTGCATGTAAGTCAATTACACCTAGTTGAAGGTGTGTGCAAAGTATTGTATTCATCGGATATGCTTTGCATTGTCGATCAAGCATAACACACCGTTTTTGCCTTAGTGTCATGCACAACCATATAAAAACACGGCCATAGGTGTGTTATTCAAATAAGTACTTATCAGATGGGGGCTCCACTTTGCACGCAAGTCCGTTTTAACTACATTGAGGTGCGTGCAAAGTATTGTCACCATCGGATATGATTTGCATGGTCGATCACGCATTATACACCATTTTTTTCCTAATGATATGCACATCCGCAAAAATACACGCCATTAGGTGTGTTATCTGACCAAGTACTTATCGAATGGGTGTGCCTCATTGAGAACATTTCAATACCACCTAGGTTAAGGCGTAAGAAACGTTTTGTGTCCATCGGATATGCTTTGCATGGTCGATCGAGCATTAAATACTATTTTTGCTCTAGTGTCATGCACATCCGTCAAAAAACACGTTGCTAGGTATGTAATCCAATCAAGCACTTATGGGATGCGCGTGCCGCTTTGCATATAAGTCTATTCCACCTAGTTGAAGGTGTGTGCAAAGTATCGTGCCCATCAGATATGCTTTGCATGGTGGATCGAGCATTAAATACCATTTTTGCCTTAGTGCCATGCACATCCGTAAAAAAACACGCTACTAGGTGTGTTATCTGACCAATTACTTATCGGATGGGTGTGCCTCATTGCGAACATTTCAATACCACCTAGGTTGAGGCATACGAAAAGTTTTGTGCCCATCGGATATGCTTTGCATGGTCGATCGAGCATTAAATACTATTTTTGCTCTAGTGTCATGCACATCCCCGTCAAAAAACACGCTTCTAGGTATGTTATCCGATCAAGAACTTATGGGATGGGCGTGCCACTTTGCATGTAAGTCGATTCCACCTAGTTGAAGGTGTGTGCAAAGTATTGTGCCCATCGGATATGCTTTGCATTGTCGATCAAGCATAAAACACCGTTTTTATCTTAGTGTCATGCACATTCGTAAAAAAACGCAGTCCTAGATGTGTTATTCAAACTAGTACTTATCGGATAAGGGCTCCAATTTGCATGCAACTCCGTTTCCACTAGGTTGAGGTGTGTGCAAAGTATTTTCACCATCGGATATGATTTGCATGGTTGATCACGCATTATACACCGTTTTTTTCCTAGTGGTATGCACATCCGCAAAAAAACACGCCCTTAGGTATGTTATCTGACCAAGTACTTATCGGATGGGTGTGCCTCTTTGACAACATTTTAATACCACCTAGGTTGAGGTATGAGAAAAGTATTATGCCCATCGGATATGCTTTGCATGGTCGATCGAGCAGTAAATACCATTTTTGCCTTAGTGCCATGCACATCCGTAAAAAAACACGCTCCTAGGTGTGTTATCCGATCAAGCACTTATGCGATGGGAATGCCACTTTGCATGTAAGTCAATTCCACCTAGTTGAAAGTGTGTGAAAAGTATTGTGCCCATCAGATATCCTTTGCATGGTCAATCGAGTATTAAATACTATTTTTACTCTAGTGTCATGCACTTCCGTCAAAAAACACGCTGCTAGGTATGTTATCCAATCAAGCACTTATGGGATGGGTGTGCCACTTTGCATGTAAGTCGATTCCACCTAGTTGAAGGTGTGTGCAAAGTATTGTGCCCATCGGATATGCTTTGCATTGTCGATCAAGCATAAGACACCGTTTTTGCCTTGGTGTCATGCACAACCATGAAAAAACACGGTCCTAGGTGTATTATTCAAACTAGTACTTATCGGATAAGGGCTCCAATTTGCATGCAAGTCCGTTTCCACTAGGTTGAGGTGTAAAGTATTGTCACCATCGGATATGATTTGCATGGTTGATCACGCATTATACACTGTTTTTTCCCTAGTGGTATGCACATCCGCAAAAAAACACGCCCTTAGGTATGTTATCTGACCAAGTACTTATCGGATGGGTGTGCCTCTTTGACAACATTTTAATACGACCTAAGTTGAAGTATAGGAAAAGTATTATACCCATTGGATATGCTTTGCATGGTCGATCGAGCATTAAATTCCATTTTTGCCTTAGTGCCATGCACATCCGTAAAAAAACACGCTGCTAGGTGTGTTATCCGATCAAGCACTTATGCGATGGGAATGCCACTTTGCATGTAAGTCAATTCCACCTAGTTGAAGGATCGTGCCAATCGCGGATATGCTTTGCATGGTCGATCGAGCATTAAATACCATTTTTGCCTTAGTGCCATGCACATCCGTTAAAAAACACACTTCTACGTTTGTTATCTGATCAAGCACTTATGCGATGGGCGTGCCACTTTTCATGTAAGTCAATTCCACCTAGTTGAAGGTGTGTGCAAAGTATTGTGCCCATCGGATATGCTTTGCATGGTCGATCGACCATTAAATACTATTTTTGCTCTAGTTTCATGCACATCCGTAAAAAAACACGCTGATAGGTATGTTATCCAATCAAGCACTTATGGGATGGGCGTGCCACTTTGCATGTAAGTCAATTCCACCTAGTTAAAGGTATGTGCAAAGTATTGTGCCCATCGGATATGCTTTGCATGGTTGATCGAGCATTAAATACCATTTTTGCCTTAGTGCCATGCACATCCGTAAAAAAATACGCTGCTAGGTGTGTTATCTGATCAAGCACTTATGCGATGGGCGTGCCACTTTGCATGTAAGTTAATTCCACCTAGTTGAAGGTGTGTGCAAAGTATTGTGCCCATCGGATATGCTTTGCATTGTCGATCAAGCATAACACACTGTTTTTGCCTTAGTGTCATGCACAACCATATAAAAACACGGCCATAGGTGTGTTATTCAAATAAATACTTATCAGATGAGGCCTCCACTTTGCACGCAAGTCCGTTTTAACTACATTGAGGTGCGTGCAAAGTATTGTCACCATCGGATATGATTTACATGGTCGATCACGCATTACACACCGTTTTTTCCCTAGTGGCATGCACATTCGCAAAAAAACACGCCCTTAGGTATGTTATCTGACCAAGTACTTATCAGATGGGTGTGCCTCTTTGACAACATTTTAATACAACCTAAGTTGAGGTATAGGTAAAGTATTATGCCCATCGGATATGCTTTGCATGGTCGATCGAGCATTAAATTCCATTTTTGCCTTAGTGCCATGCACATCCGTAAAAAAACACGCTGCTAGGTGTGTTATCCGATCAAGCACTTATGCGATGGGAATGCCACTTTGCATGTAAGTCAATTCCACTTAGTTGAAGGTGTGTGCAAAGTATCGTGCCCATCGAATATGCTTTGCATGGTCGATCGAGCATTAAATTCCATTTTTGCCTTAGTGCCATGCACATCCGTAAAAAAACACGCTGCTAGGTGTGTTATCTGATCAAGCACTTATGCGATGGGCGTGCCACTTTGCATGTAAGTCAATTCCACCTAGTTAAAGGTATGTGCAAAGTATTGTGCCCATCAGATATGCTTTGCATGGTGGATGAAGCATTAAATACCATTTTTGCCTTAGTGCCATGCACATCCGTAAAAAAACACGCTGCTAGGTGTGTTATCTGATCAAGCACTTATGCGATGGGCGTGCCACTTTGCATGTAAGTTAATTCCACCTAGTTGAAGGTGTGTGCAAAGTATTGTGCCCATCGGATATGCTTTGCATT
Organism: Dipteris shenzhenensis; assembly: GCF_047967505.1. Classification (NCBI taxonomy): domain Eukaryota; kingdom Viridiplantae; phylum Streptophyta; class Polypodiopsida; order Gleicheniales; family Dipteridaceae; genus Dipteris; species Dipteris shenzhenensis. The sequence goes on from NC_141604.1 coordinate 46,983,542, forward strand.
GTCGATCAAGCATAACACACTGTTTTTGCCTTAGTGTCATGCACAACCATATAAAAACACGGCCATAGGTGTGCTATTCAAATAAATACTTATCAGATGAGGCCTCCACTTTGCACGCAAGTCCGTTTTAACTACTTTGAGGTGCGTGCAAAGTATTGTCACCATCGGATATGATTTACATGGTCGATCACGCATTATACACCGTTTTTTCCCTAGTGGCATGCACATTCGCAAAAAAACACGCCCTTAGGTATGCTATCTGACCAAGTACTTATCAGATGGGTGTGCCTCTTTGACAACATTTTAATACAACCTAAGTTGAGGTATAGGTAAAGTATTATGCCCATCGGATATGCTTTGCATGGTCGATCGAGCATTAAATTCCATTTTTGCCTTAGTGCCATGCACATCCGTAAAAAAACACGCTGCTAGGTGTGTTATCCGATCAAGCACTTATGCGATGGGAATTCCACTTTGCATGTAAGTCAATTCCACTTAGTTGAAGGTGTGTGCAAAGTATCGTGCCCATCGGATATGCTTTGCATGGTCGATCGAGCATTAAATTCCATTTTTGCCTTAGTGCCATGCACATCCGTAAAAAAACACGCTGCTAGGTGTGTTATCCGATCAACACTTATGCGATGGGAATGCCACTTTGCATGTAAGTCAATTCCACTTAGTTGAAGGTGTGTGCAAAGTATCGTGCCCATCGGATATGCTTTGCATGGTCGATCGAGCATTAAATTCAATTTTTGCCTTAGTGCCATGCACATCCGTAAAAAAACACGCTGCTAGGTGTGTTATCCGATCAAGCACTTATGTGATGGGAATGCCACTTTTCATGTAAGTCAATTCCACTTAGTTGAAGGTGTGTGCAAAGTATCGTGCCCATCGGATATGCTTTGCATGGTCGATCGAGCATTAAATTCCATTTTTGCCTTAGTGCCATGCACATCCGTAAAAAAACACGCTGCTAGGTGTGTTATCTGATCAAGCACTTATGCGATGGGCGTGCCACTTTGCATGTAAGTCAATTCCACCTAGTTAAAGGTATGTGCAAAGTATTGTGCCCATCGGATATGCTTTGCATTGTCGATCGAGCATAACACACTGTTTTTGCCTTGGTGTCATGCACAACCATATAAAAACACGGCCATAGGTGTGTTATTCAAATAAATACTTATCAGATGGGGCCTCCACTTTGCACGCAAGTCCGTTTTAACTACGTTGAGGTGCGTGCAAAGTATTGTCACCATCGGATATGATTTGCATGGTCGATCACGCATTATACATCATTTTTTTCCTAATGACATGCACATTCACAAAAAAACACGCCATTAGGTGTGTTATCTGACCAAGTACTTATCGGATGGGTGTGCCTCATTGAGAACATTTCAATACCACCTAGGTTGAGGCATACGAAAAGTTTTGTGCCCATCGGATATCCTTTGCATGGTCTATCGAGCATTAAATTCTATTTTTACTCTAGTGTCATGCACATCCGTCAAAAAACACGTTTCTAGGTATGTTATAGGATCAAGCACTTATGGGACGGGCATGCCACTTTGCATGTAAGTCGATTCTACCTAGTTGAAGGTGTGTGCAAAGTATTGTGCCCATCGGATATGATTTGCATTGTCGATCAAGCATAAAACACCGTTTTTATCTTAGTGTCATGCACATTCGTAAAAAAACGCAGTCCTAGATGTGTTATTCAAACTAGTACTTATCGGATGGGGGCTCTAGTTTGCACGCAAGTCCGTTTCAACTAGTTTGAGGTGTGTGCAAAGTATTGTCACCTTCGGATATGATTTGCATGGTTGATCAAGCATAACACACCGTTTTTGCCTTAGTGTCATGCACAATCATATAAAAACACGGCCATAGGTGTGTTATTCAAATAAGTACTTATCAGATGGGGGCTCCACTTTGAACGCAAGTCCGTTTTAAGTACATTGAGGTGCGTGCAAAGTATTGTCACCATCGGATATGATTTGCATGGTCGATCACGCATTATACACCATTTTTTCCCTAGTGGTATGCACATCCGCAAAAAAACACGCCCTTGGGTATGTTATCTGACCAAGTACTTATCGGATGGATGTGCCTCTTTGACAACATTTTAATAACAATTAGGTTGAGGTATAGGAAAAGTATTATGCCCATCGGATATGCTTTGCATGGTCGATCGAGCATTAAATACCATTTTTGCCTTAGTGCCATGCACATCCGTAAAAAAACACGCTGCTAGGTGTGTTATCCGATCAAGCACTTATGCGATGGGAATGCCACTTTGCATGTAAGTCAATTCCACCTAGTTGAAGGTGTGTGCAAAGTATCGTGCCCATCGGATATGCTTTGCATGGTCGATCGAGCATTAAATTCCATTTTTGCCTTAGTGCCATGCACATTCGTAAAAAAACACACTGCTAGGTGTAGTCAATTACACCTAGTTGAAGGTGTGTGCAAAGTATCGTGCCCATCGGATATGCTTTGCATTGTCGATCAAGCATAACACACCGTTTTTGCCTTAGTGTCATGCACAACCATATAAAAACACGGCCATAGGTGTGTTATTCAAATAAATATTTATCATATGGGGGCTCCACTTTGCACGCAAGTCCGTTTTAACTACGTTGAGGTGCGTGCAAAGTATTGTCACCATCGGATATGATTTGCATGGTCGATCACGCATTATACATCATTTTTTTCCTAATGACATGCACATTCACAAAAAAACACGCCATTAGGTGTGTTATCTGACCAAGTACTTATCGGATGGGTGTGCCTCATTGAGAACATTTCAATACCACCTAGGTTGAGGCGTACGAAAAGTTTTGTGCCCATCGGATATCCTTTGCATGGTCTATCGAGCATTAAATACTATTTTTACTCTAGTGTCATGCACATCCGTCAAAAAACACGTTTCTAGGTATGTTATAGGATCAAGCACTTAGGGGATGGGCATGCCACTTTGCATGTAAGTCGATTCTACCTAGTTGAAGGTGTGTGCAAAGTATTGTGCCCATCGGATATGCTTTGCATTGTCGATCAAGCATAAAACACCATTATTGCCTTAGTGTCATGCATAATCGTCAAAAAACACGATCGTAGGTGTATTTTTCAAACAAGTACTTATCGGATGGGGATGCCACTTTGCACACAAGTCAATACTGCCTAGGTTGAGGAACGTGTAAAGTCTTGTGTCCATTGGATATGCTTTGCATAGTCTGTCTCACATGATACACCATTTTGTTCCTAGTGTTATGCACAATCGTCATAAAATACATAGGAGGTGTGTTATCCGAACAAGTACTTATGAGATGGGTGCACCACTTTGTATGCAAGTCAATAAGACCTAGGTTGAGGAGTGTACAAAGTTTTGTGCCCATTGGAGAAATGTAGATGCGATAATATTAGAAAATTCTCGGTATATGTATATGTGTGTGTGTGTGTGGCAAACAATTTTGGCACAAAGTAAACACCTAGTGCACAAATTATGCACTTCATACCTTGAGTAAATAAGCTTGTTGATGAGGATAAATATACCCTTGAATAAAAGCACAGTTGTTGTATGACCACAATAGGATCGCTTTGACACCTGTGATTTTGCCCATATGTAAGTTTACAAATAGTATAAAAAATCATGTAATAATATATTAATAGTTTGCAAATGTGTATAGCAAGTGAGTAATGGGAAGTGGAAGTGGGAATGAGGAGGGAGGAGTGGAATAGGATAGGGAAGTAATAAGGGTGTATGATAATTAGTATAAAAAATAGTATAATAATATATTAATAGTTTTTAAATGGCAAGTGAGTAATGGGAAGTGGAAGTGAGAGTGGGGAGGGAAGAATGGAATGGGAGAGGGGAAGGTAATAGGGGAGTAGGCTAATAAGGGAGTGAAATGAGTGAGGAAGTTAATAGGGGATGAAAAAGAGGAGGGTGAGATGGGGAAATATGGGATTTTGGAAAATGGGACGTGGTGGAAATGTGGGATGGGAGTGGTGGCAATGGGGAGGAAGAAGAAATGGATGGATGGGAGGAGGGCTAATGGATGAGGGATGGGGGTTCAATAGGAGAGGGGGAGTAATGGGAGCCAATGGGAGAGGAGATAAATGAAAAGCCAATAGGAGAGAGGGGAGGAATGGAAAGCCAATAGGAGAGGAGGAGGAAAACCTAATTTTTCTTATATATAGTCTTCCTTCATTCATTCTTTCTCCCCTCATTTCATTCAAGCAAGAAAGCAAGGACGATCAAGAGAGCAAGGAAGGAAGAGCAAGAAAGCAAGAAAGAGCAAACTTACAAACTGTTTCCAGGTACTTGCAAACTTTTTTTTCTAGTTTCTTTTTTAAAATTTGAAGAGAGAGAAATTAGAGAGAGAAAGGTTCAGGGGAGGGGAGGGAGGAGGAAGGGAGGGGAGGAAGAGGGTGGGACGGGAGGGAGGAGGAAGGGAGGGGAAGAAGGGGCGAAGAGGGAGGTGGGTGTGAGGGAACGGGGTGGGAGGGGAGGCTGGCGCGGCGGGTGGGAGGGAAGTGGGTGGGTGCAGAGGGGGGCTGAGAGGAGGAGGGGGGAGCGGCTGAGAGGGGGAGGGGGGGGCGTAGCTGAGAGGAGGGGAGAGCAGCTGAGAGGGGGAGGGAGGGGGGCGCGGCTGAGGGGGGGAGGGGGGGGGAGGGTGAAGAGGGGGGGCTGGCGGCCGTGGCCGCCAGCCAGGGAGGGTGAGGGAGCGGCTGAAGGGGGGGAGGAGGGAGGGGGGGAGGGGGGGAGGAGGGGGAGGGGGGGGGCGCGGTGAAGAGGGGGGGCTGGCGGCCGCGGCCGCCAGCCCGGGAGGGTGGGGGAGCGGCTGAGGGGGGGAAGGGGGGGTGGGGGAGGGGTTGCGAAAGGGGGGGGGCGGGTGAAGAGGGGGGGAGAGGGGGAGGGAGGGGGGCGCGGTTGAGGGGGGGAGGGGGGGGGAGGGTGAAGAGGGGGGGCTGGCGGCCGCGGCCGCCAGCCAGGGAGGGTGAGGGAGCGGCTGAAGGAGGGGAGGAGGGAGGGGGGGCGCGGCTGAGAGGGGGAGGGGGGGGGCGCGGTGAAGAGGGGGGGCTGGCGGCCGCGGTCGCCAGCCCGGGAGGGTGGGGGAGCGGCTGAGGGGGGGAAGGGGGGGTGGGGGAGGGGTTGTGAAAGGGGGGGGGCGGGTGAAGAGGGGGGGACTGGGTGAGAGGAGGGGGGGGGGGGGCTGGCGGCCGCGGCCGCCAGCCAGGGAGGGTGGGTTCCGAAAGGGGGGGGGGAGAGCGAAGAGAGGGGGGCTGGGTGAGAGGAGAGGGGGGGGGGGCTGGCGGCCGCGGCCGCTAGCCCAGGGAGAGAGGAGAGGGGGTTGCGAAGGGGTTGGGTGAGAGGAGAGGGGGGGGGGGCTGGGTGAGAGGAGGGGGGGGGGGCTGGCGGCCGCGGCCGCCAGCCAGGGAGGGTGGTGAAGGGGGGATGGGTGGGTCGCGAAGGGGGGGGGGGGGGGAGGGTGAAGACCCCCCCTGGGTGAGAGGGGGGGAGGGGGCTGGCGGCCGCGGTCGCCAGCCAGGGAGGGTCAAGGGGGGGGATGGGTGGGTTGCGAAGGGGGGGCGGGAGTGTGAGGGGGGGGGGTGGGTGAGAGGAGGGGGGGGGGCTGGCGGCCGCGGCCGCCAGCCAGGGAGCGTGAAGGGGGGGGATGGGTGGGTTGGGAAGGGGGGGGGGAGGGTGAAGAGGGGGAGGGGCTGGGTGAGAGGAGGGGGGGGAGGGGTGGGGGGTGGGTGAGAGGAGGGGGGGGGGGCTGGCGGCCGCGGCCGCCAGCCTAGGGAGAGAGGAAGGAGAAGGGGGGGGGGGCTGGGTGAGAGGAGGGGGGGGGGCTGGCGGCCGCGGCCGCCAGCCAGGGAGCATGAAGGGGGGGGATGGGTGGGTTGGGAAGGGGGGGGGAGGGTGAAGAGGGGGAGGGGCTGGGTCAGAGGAGGGGGGGGGGGGCTGGCGGCCGCGGCCGCCAGCCCAGGGAGAGAGGAGAGGGGGGGGGGCTGGGTGAGAGGAGGGGGAAGAGAGGAGAGGGGGGGGGGGATGGCGGCCGCGGCCGCCAGCCAGGGAGGGTGAAGGGGGGGGATGGGTGGGTTGCGAAGGGGGGGGGGGTGGGTGAGAGGAGGGGGGGGGGGGGCTGGCGGCCGCGGCCGCCAGCCCAGGGAGTGAGGAGAGGGGGGGGGCTAGCGGCCAGCCCCAGGGAGGGCGGAGGGGGAGCTGGGTGAGAGGAGGGGGGGTCGCCAAGGAAGGAGGGAGGGGGGGCCAAAGGGAGAGTGGGGAAGAGGGTGGAAAGGTTGGGGGGGTCGCCAAGGGGGGTGGGGAAAAGGGAGGAAGGTTAAAAGGGGGTAGGGGGAAAAAGGGGTAGGGGAGGAAGAGGTTAGGCGACGGGAGAGGGGAAGGGTAGCAAGAGGGGAGGGGGATTTTGGGGAAGGAGGGAGAGCGGAGGGAAGGGAGGAGTTTTGGCGGCGGAGGGAGGGGAGGGGAGGGAAGGAGGTTGGAGGAGAGGATTGGGTCGAGGGATGGATGGAGGGAAGGAGAGGAGAGAGAGGAGAGAGAGAGAAGGAGAGAGAGAGATGGGAGAGGAGGATTTGACTTACTATCATGAGCAAGAACGAAAAATAAGATTTGACTTACGAGAAGAATGAAAAGGACTTACCAGAATGAAAAGGACTTACATGAAAAGGACTTATGAGAATGAAAAGGACTTACAAGAATCGAGAAGAATGTTGAAGAAAGTATCAAGAAGAATGTTGAACATAAATTTGAATTCAAAAGGAACGTATAAGAAGAAAGTATAAGAAGAATGTTGAACACAAATTTGAATTCAAATTTATAATGAATTCAAATTTCCCTTTCTTTTTTGAAAATTCAAATTTATGTGTAGGAGTGGACTAGTTTTAACTCTCTCCTCGTTTCATTGAAGCAACCAAGAGCGGAAGAAAAAGGATAAGCCGAGCCTTACTTTTTTCACTTTTTCCAGGTACTTGCATTCTTTTTTATTCGTCTTGTAATTCTATTTCTTTACTTACAATTCTTTTCAATTAGTTTCTTGTTAAGGTTTTTGAGTTCTATTTCTTAAATTTCGTATTGTAATTCTTTTTCTTTACTTATAATTCTTTTTCAATTAGTTTATTCTTAAAGTTTTTGAGGAGGGTGGTCTTTTAGAAGGCATTACAATTCTTTTTAAATTAGTTTCTTATTTGAGTTTTTGAGTTCTATTTTAATTAGTTTTTTATTTATATTCGAGTTTGTAAATTTGAGAAATGGGAGAATAGGGAGGGAGGGAAAGAGAGAAATTAAGAGAGAGAAGAGGGGCTCCTTAAGAGAGGGAGAGAGAGAGAGAGAGATTCACACAGAGAAGAGGGGCTCCTTAAATGAGAGAGAAGAGTAGGGAGGGAAAGAAAGAGAGAGGAGAGAGGCGGAGAGAGATTAAGAGAGAGAAGCTGGTAAAGAGAGAGGAGAGAGGGGGAGAGAGATTAAGAGAGAGAAGCGGGTCTCTTGGGGGCCGTGGCTACTTGAGGGAGGGAGAGAGTAGGGAGAGAGAGGGAGAGAGAAAGAGAGAGAGGGAGAGAGAGAAAGAGAGAGAGGGAGAGAGAGAGAAAGTTTATGGGAATGAAACGTGGCGAGAGGAGAGAGGAAAAGAGAGAGAGAGAGAGAAGAGAAGAGGGAGACTTAGGGAGAGAGAGGGAGAGAGAGAGAGAGGAATGAAACTTCTGTGCTAGAGGGAGAGAGAGGGAGAGAGAGAATAAGTGGGATGAGGATAGAGAGAAAAATACTTAAGAGTTGTCAAAGAGAGAGAGAGAGAGATTAAGAGAGAGAATGAGGTGTCTTGACTATGACTACAAGGAGATTTAGGAGGAGAGAGAGAGAGAGAGAGAGAGAAAGTAAAGAGAGTTTTATATATTTACATCTTTTATATTATATTTTTAAATGAGAGAGAAGAGTAGGGAGAGAAAGAAAGAGAGAGGAGAGAGAGGGAGAGAGATTAAGAGAGAGAAGCCGGTCTCTTGGGGACCTTGGCTTCTCTTGGGGACCGTGGCTCCTTGAGGGAGGGAGAGAGTAGGGAGAGAGAGGGAGAGAGAGAGAAAGAGAGAGAGGGAGAGAGAAAGAGAGAGAGGGAGAGAGAGGGAGAGAGAGAGAGGAATGAAAAATACTTAAGAGTTATAGAGAGAGAGAGAGAGATTAAGAGAGAGAATGAGGTGTCTTGACTATGGCTGCAAAGAGATTTAGGAGTAGAGAGAGAGAGAGAGAGAGAGAGAGAGAGAGAGAGAGAGAAAGTAAAGAGAGTTTTATATATTTACATACTTTATATTATACTTTTAAAAAATTATAAAAGAGTGAATTTATGGTTTGTTTTGAAGGTGAGATAATGTTTTTATATATATTCATCTTTTAAATTGAAAAATGTTAACTTTTCTTTAGATACTTGTTCTTTATTTATATCACATGCAGGTTTAGCCTCTACATCACAACCCCTTCTTTTGCATATTTAAGCCTCTTAAACCCCAGCACATTAAAATGAACACAGAAAAAGAAATTATTTATTGCTTTTCTTCGCTTCGACGGTTGGTTTAGCATAGTTTAGCATAGATTAGATTGCCTTAGAGGAGAGACAATTCTCCAAGTTGCCAATCGAAGCCATGCTCAAATTTTTCTAACTAGTTCCTATTCGTTGTCAGTCCCTTCGCTCACATGCGGTTTAACACTCATAACATGCTATTAAATAAGACCTTTTACCATTTACCAAGAAGTTTATCAGTGGGCAGATTGCATGAGCAGATATCAGTGGACAGATTGCATGAGCAGATATCAGTGGACAGATTGCATATATCAGTGGACAGATTACATGTCATGGGACATATTGGAGCTTGATGATTATTGGTTATTTTTATTGCATTTGTATAAATATTTAAGCTCATTTATTGTCATAAAAATCCTTGTAAAGCCTTTTATGCTATTTTTTACATTTATTGTCATATGAAGCGCCTTGTAATAAACTCGACCATCCCGACCATTCACTAATTAACGAGTATCAGTGGGATGCATAAGTGGATATCATGTGGGCTGCATAAGTGGATATCAGTGGAACAGTTTTTAGTGGATAGATTGCAACAGTTGGGTATCAGTGCTCAGATATCAATGCTCAGATATCAATGGATGGACAGATTACATGAATCTTCACGAAGATTGAAGCTTTATCACTAGACGACATTTTATATTACTTGTAAAGCTTTATTGGCTAATTCTTTTACATTTGTACAAATATTTAAGCCTTGTAAAGCCTTTTAGGCTATTTCCCACATTTATTGCCATATGAAGCCTTGTAAAGCCTTTTGGGCTATTTTCCACATTTATTGTATCAAGGGTTGTATATTGTACTTTACTTGTATGTATCTAAATTCTTCATTATCTTTTCTTGTAGGATTATGGAGCAATCAGCTAATGTGATGGCTATGCTAGATGACTCTGAGATCAGAGAATGGGTTTCTGATGTCACTTTGAATTTCAAAGGAAAGGAATATAGCCCCAATGGCTTTGGTAGGTGGACTCGATATCACATGGGTAGAAGAGCCTGGTTTCTTCATCAAAAGGAAAAGAGACTCTTTCTACTTATGTCAAAAAGGGAGTTCAATGGTGTTGAAGATCCATGGGATGCTACTTTCTTCAAAAAAGATATGACTTCAAGCCTTGTAGTAGGCATAATAATTCAGCGAAAAGACACCTTTGTGGATATTTTAACAAAGAGTTCAGATCCTGAAGTTGGCGGTATGCATTTTATTGTGTCAAGGAGAGACGCAAAGACCTTTGTGATGCCTCCTCCTCAACCATCAAAGTTTCCAGAGTTGCAAAGGGCATTGGAGACTCTTTCATATACTTGGGAGCAATTTCCTAGTGTGGTGGCAAAAAGGATGCATGCAAAGATAATGCTTGAATACTTTCAGGATGCAGAATATGCTCTCCATATGCAAGAATCATCACATGAAGGAGATCAAAAAGCTCAGACTTCAATGCAGGGACAAGAAGAACAGGCACACTGTCACAAACCTGTAGAACATGAGCGCAAACTTGTGGAGCCAGAAATGGTGAATGTAACTAAGGATGATGAAAAACAAGCCTTGAGTGCACGGGAATTAGCAAAAATTGAAGAAGATCAAGGTCGATCCACTGCAGTTATGCTAGAAGCTCTTGCTAGCAAACCACGACGTGAAATGCAAAAGGCTAGTACTGCAAGAGCCACGGTTCCAAGCAGTAAGAAAAGACATCGTCCCACTGTAGAGAAAGATAATGTGGATGAAAAACGGTCAAAAAAAGAGAAAGATGAAGAAGACTCAGAATCCGAGGCTGAAGATGATCAAGATGAACTCACATCAATTAAAAATCTTAATCTGCGTCTTAATGAAGCAGTTACAGATGATGATGTGGGATATATCTGGGGTCAAAGGACGTGGTTTGTGAATGCCAAAGATGTGGAAGCTGCAGCTCTGTTTACTAATAGCCGAAGCCTTGATATATCCTATGCAATGCAAATATACGAGGCTTTGAGAGATGGTAAGAAACCTGTGGCAAGTAATGTGGTCTTGCGCCCAATAATGTTTTGTCCAACCAAAAATAGTTTTCTGGATCAAATAACATTTACAGGGCCTACACATTTCGAGGAGATCTTCAGTCAATTCTTTAAAAACACTCTAAAAAATATTCCACATGAACAAGGCGAAGAGGCACAAGGAGAGAATATGCTAAAGGAAGTCAAGAAGGAATTTCTCCTTCATTGCAGATTCCAGCCCATTGATGGTCAACATTGGGCTTATGCTTGTAATCAGATCGCAAGGGAAGCAAAGGAGGGCAAAAGACTCACTCCAGAACAATTTGTAAAGATAAGCTCATTCCATTATTATCCTGCAACGATCTGTATATTCAAGCATGAGATTAAGTATTTGATTGAGTCCGAAAGACTTAATCATTATGTCCATGGAAAGCGTAAGATATCCTCAACATCAGAGGTCTTACAGAAGGCAAGGGTGATATGGACAACATTTGGTTCCCCAAATCCTGATTTGAAGCGCAAGGTCACAAAAGCAGACGCCGACACACTCACAAACTTTTATACTTCTTTGAGTGCAGTTGTGCCTAGGGGAACCCAAGAGCGGGAAGAAAGTATGACAAGCCTCAAGGTGGTGAGGGACAGATATGCCGACTATACTTCTATCATCTTTCGTCCTGTTGAAGTGTTCAATGAGATGCTTGAAACGTGCATTGCTTGTGAGCGTGGATAGCTGACCTATGAAGCTCCTTTGTTTATCTCCGGCAAGTCAAAGGTAATGGATAAGAAGGAGTTGACGGCAAGGATGTGGAGGCCTGTAAAGTACTTACCTGATAAGTATGCATCCATGGCAACACAAAGAATTTTAAAGAAAGAATGGTTTTTTGGAAAAAAAGACAAAGACCACTGCATGGAAGAATGCATCAATGTACAGGTGAGGCGTGATGCAGTGCATAGTGCCATCAAGTATTTGCTGTCAGAGAAACAAATTCCACTTACTCATTGCAACATTGACTATAATGTGGTGAAGCATATAGCTTCTTTGTCAACACCCAAGGTAAAGCTATGGGCCAACAGGTGGATTAAAAAGGATGAAGATGGGTCGGAAATAGTAACCTCTTATATGAGAAAAGAGATCCCACAACAGGTGGTTGCATATGTGGAAAGATTAATCAGCGAGATAAGAATGCCAACAGATATGCACCAAAGCTTTCAATTCAATGTAGAGGTTACGGCAGAGTCTGGAAAGCTTGTCAACTTCAAGGGAGTCTCAGAAGATGACTTCTTTAAGAATGAGTCAGCATGGGATAAGCCACAACTATTCTTTATCAATGAAGTTTCTAGCGATGATATCCATAACTTCATTGATAGAATAGTATATACCACCATTAGCAAAGTGGCGATTTGTAACATTGTCATATTTGTTGATAAAAAAGACAAAGAAGCCATGCAGGTTACTCTAGAGCGAGCATATTCATCAGATTTGAAGATCTATAGTGGTGTTTATGTAGCAAAGAGAGGCAAGAGAGAATGTGGCATAGCGATTCAAACTCTTGAATCATTCTTTCTATGTATGCGGAGTCCCAACCCTGATCACTCTTTACAAAAGAACATAAGAGGGAATTCAAATAATTTGAGATTGATGCTAGAAGAGCAAGATATTCCCAGGTCCATACATTATCAAAAAAACAACTACGGAAGTCCTGCAAAAAGTGGGAGTCTCTTGCTTACCATGATGGAGAATTTGCTGCCGGCAGGTTGGGAGGTCACCTTGTGCAGGATGGGATATTTATTTGAGGATCTCCTAAGAAAAGGCAACTCCACCAATATTATTGAAAATAAGCATTTCATGGCCTATTTCCAGCTTCAAGCAGATCTAACCACAGGCTATGAAAAAGAGATAGACCACAAGGACACCGATGACATGGATGATTACCTTGAAGATCATAATGTCCCAGTTGTTAATGATGAAAAGATGGACTTACATGACCCATTCACAGAGAGGTTGGTGGATGAAGACAAATATGATGATGCCCTCTTTGATAATTATGGCTCGCAGGGTTATGAAAAAAGGCCACTACGACAATACTTAGCGGTATGAACTCTCTATTTCTCAACTAAATACAATTTTTTAAATAAGATTTAAATTTAAAGATAATGACTCTAATCTCTCATATTTATTTATAGGCAATAGAGGGAGAAGAAATGGATGAAGTCAATACGGAGGCACTCCCTTCCACTTCAACAATGCAACCACCTCTAAATTTGATTGAAAAATCAAATTTAGCTGCATTAGATAAAATGGAGAGCTCATTTCAAGTTAAGATCGTTTTGAAACGAGAACCTCAGTATTTAAGCTTTGGTAGAGAGGAGGTTTCAATCCTCTCCAATCCTTTAAAAGAGGTTAATGACAATGTTATCTTGGCCATTCTCAGGTAATGTTTATTTATTTATTGCTACTTCAATAAGCTAACATTTGTTTATTTATTCACAGTTCAGTTATATATCAGTTTCCTAGTGCAGAATGCAAATCAATTCTATGAGCTAATGTTTGTTTATTTCTTGGTGCAGTGTAGTTATTTCTCAACTTCCTAGTACAATGCAGCATCGTGTCTACATGCTCAATGCTCTCCTTTCTTCTATTCTTAGCTCTCCTCAAAAGACTATAGAAGATGTATGTACCTGGTTAAGCCCTTTGAATTTAGATGGGGTGCGAGTCATCTTAATGCCTTATCATGAGGCGTAAGTATCAACTCTAACCTTATTTTTACTATTTCTTTGGCAAGTTTGTGTAAAACAATAATCATTTTTATTCTGGTCGTGTAGCTCACATTGGAGTCTGATCTTCTGGGACGTTGAACTCAACCATTTATGGTTTGTGAATTCAATAGAAGGCTATCATGCCAACTCCCCACGGTAATTATTCTCTTAATATTTTTGATACTTTCTTATTTTGTATCTTATGATCATGACATATTAATATATTTCATATGTCATGCTGGACAGTGCTGCATAATATCGGCTAGTATCTGCTGTCAGAACAACCACGGAGCAACAAGATCAAGTAGAATTCAAAAGACGTCTGCCAGTGGAGCAAAAAGATGGACACAGTTGTGGGTGGAGAGTCGCCTACAACTGCATGTTGTTTCTTAGAGAGATTTTTGATCTGGAGTTACCAGTCAAAATGGAATCATATACAGAAGCTGATCTGCTAGCATTTCGGGCTGAGAGTATTCAGCATCTAATTACTACCATTGGGAAACAACATGAAAATATGACTACATTGCAGCATGTATAAAACCTTATCTTTATACTTGTATACTTGTTCCAGCCTTTAATTGGCATGTATAAATCTCATAACTTTTTTATATTTTCCTCCAAAAGGAGAAGAGAATGAGTTTAATGAAAGCATACTATCTTTATACTTTTATAATTATTTAAACCATTAATTTTATTTGGGATGTATAAATCTCATAACTTGTCTAATGAAAGCATGCTATCTTTATACTTCTATGATTATTTAAACCATTATTTTTATTTGGGATGTGTAAATCTCATAACTTTTTAAATTTTTCATCCAAGAGAAGGAGAGACTCACTCTAATGAAAGCGTGTATGAAACCTTTTTAAATTTTTGCTCCAAGCAGAGGAGAGACTTACACTAATGAAAGCATATATGAAACCTTATCTGCTTGTTTAAGCCTTTATTTGGGATGTGTACATCGCATAACTTTTTTATATTTTTATGGCAGAAGGAGGATGTGGAGGACATAGCAAGTGAAGAAGAATACGATGTAGACTACTCTCTCAATAAGATGAGTCATAAAAATATGAATCTATTGGAGCAGATTGGAAGTTCATTCACTGCTATGTTGTTAATTCGACAACAACCTCATTTTTTTGAATTTGGTGAAGAAGAGATTTCAATCCTCTTGAATCCTAAGAATGAGGTTAATGTCAAAGTCATTACAACCATCCTCAGGTTTGATGCAGCCTTTTCCTTGGCTTTATACTTTGCTTATTTTGATTAAACCCAAGAAGCTAATACTTTTTTTTTAAATATAGCAATGTTATAGCAAATTTTCCGCAAAATATACAAAGCGTTTCATATATGCTCGATCCTCGTATTTCGGAAGTGCTTATCAACAAAGAAGAAACCATAGAGAATGTTTGCAAGTGGTTGAAGCACATTCCTATGAATGACGCACGAGTTATTTTTACAGCATATTATGAGAAGTAAGCATCAAACCCTACTTGTTTTTCCTATTGCATTTGCTAGAATTGTCTCAAACACAGTAATTATTCTTTATTGATAATGCAGCTCACATTGGAGTCTGGTAGTTGTGGACATCCTTGCGAAGAAGTGCTTCTTTGCAAACTCAATGACATCCGTCCATGGCAATGTGTTAGAGTAAGTATAGACTACACTTGTTGTCACTTCTTGACATGTAGATTGATATGCAATGCACATATTCACTGTTGTTATATGTTTTGATATGCAGATCAGCTCGAAAATTAGTAGATGCTATCGACATAGTAATGCGGCAATGTGACTTGGCACAACAAATAGAGTATATAACATGTCAGGTATCACATCAAGATAATAGCCACATCTATAATTGTGGATGGAGGGTGGGCTACAATTGCTTTTTGGTACTTGGTCAAATTTTTGAGATGCAAAATGACACCACACTATCAACATATACGGATTTGCATCTCTATGCATTTATAACATGTAGCATTCGAGCAATCATTGATTGCGAAATGAATGCCATCAAAGAGTCAAAGAGGATAGATGACCTCAACTCTACAAACATGGCCTCATTAAAAGAATTGGGAAGCTCTTTTAATGTTAGGGTTATGATTCAACATAGACCTCAGTATCTTGAATTTGGGGGAGAAGAGATTTCAATTCTCTCTAGAGCTTCAAATGAGGTCAATAACAACGTTATGATGGCCATTCTCAGGTTTGATACAAACTTTTTCTCTACTTGATAATTCAATATTTTGATTTAATCTAATAAGCTAATAAGCTAATATTCATTTATTTTGATTAAATCTAATAAGCTAATATTCATTTATTTGTTGGTGCAGTATAGTTATCTCACGATTTGGTAGAGTCGTACAAAATCGTGCGTATATGTTGGATTCCCTCCTTTCTCCTATACTTAGCGATAGCAGAAAGACAATAGCCGATGTTTGTAAATTATTACAGCCTTTACATTTACATGGCGTGCGAGTCCTATTTATGGCATATCATGAGATGTAAGTATCATGGCAACCTTTATTTTCATCTTGTACTGGCAACATTGTGTTAAATAATAATGGTTCTTAATTATTCGTGTAGGGAACATTGGAGTCTGGTGGTTTGGAACCTTGAAGACAACTATTGTTGGTTTGTTAACTCCATTGCAGGCTTTCATGGCTCAGTGCAAACGTAAGTATTCTATTAATCTGTTGTTACTTCTATATTATGTACCTTATGTGATAGATACACTAAGTTTTTTTAATATGTCACGATGAGCAGGTCGATTGAGAAGTTGGTATCTGCTATCAGAGAAACAGGACAGTACAAAGACTCGGTAGACTTCCAAAAGCGTTTAGTAGTAGAGCAGGAAGATGGGCATAGTTGTGGGTGGAGAGTTGCCTACAACTGCATGTTGATTTTCAAAGAAATTTTCTCACTTATGCCACAGATCTCATCGGAAGACTCTTTGGAGCTCAAATATTCAGAGGAGGATATACAATTGTTTAGGGCTGAAATCATTCGAGACCTAATTGCTGCCATTAGAATACAACGTGCAACTGAAGCAATACCAGAGCTTCCCTTTAAGGAAGAGGAGACTGAGTCTACTATGAAAGCACTACATACTACAGAAGAAGTAGAGACCCAATGTACACCTACAGCACCACAGCCTCCACTGGAAGCATCAGAAGAGTTGCCACCGCCTCCGCTTGCATTTAAGGAAGAGGATACTGAGTCTACTCCGAAAGCACTACATACTACAAAAGAAGTAGAGACCGAGTGTACATCTACAGTACCACAGCCTCCATTGGAAGCATCCGAAGAGTTGCCAGAGTCTCCACTAGAAGCATCACAAGAGTTGTGATGCATGTATGATGTTGTGTTTGTAGTTTTTGTTGATTATACACCAATTTGTGACTTATTACTTAAGTGGCATAATCATGATATTTATATAATTTCTTTATGCACACAATTTTATGATATGAATGTGTGATGATGTGATTATTTGGAAATAAATCCTTGTGTGATGGGAATTCTGATATGAATATTTGATGATGTAATATTTGTAATATATTTATTTCATGCACACAATTTTATGATATGAATGTGTGATGATGTGATTATTTGAAAATAAATCCTTGTGTGATGAGAATTTTGATATGAATATGTGATGATGTAATATTTGTAATATATTTCTTCGTGCACACAATTTTATGATATGAATGTGTGATGATGTGATTATTTGGAAATAAATCCTTGTGTAATGAGAATTTTATTCAGTTGGACAATCTCCACTCACTTAAAGTAGAGCATTCGCAATGCTTCTCTCACTTTATTCCAACCCTTATCCTTATCATCTCCACTCACTTAAAGTAGAGCATTCAATCTCCACTCGCTTTATTCCAACCCTTATCATAGTGAACACATCGTGCCACTCACTTTATTCCAACCCTTATCCTTATCGTAGTGAACACATCGTGCCTTAGTGCACTTGTATTCTTCCATCCTAGTCTTTCCACAAACACTCTCAGAGTCTTCTTTCATCCATCCTGATAACCAAGTATCCTTCTGAGTAACTTGTATTCTTCTATCCTAGTCCTTCCGCAAACACTCTCAGAGTCTTCTTTCATCCATCTTGATAACCAAGTATTCTTCTATCCTAGTTCTTCCACAAACACTCTCTTCTTTCATCCATCCTAGTGCTTCTCATTAACTTGTATTCTTCTTGTATTCTTCTATCCTAGTCCTTCCGCAAACACTCTCAGAGTCTTCTTTCATCCATCCTGATAACCAAGTATTCTTCTATCCTAGTTCTTTTGCAGACACTCTCTTCTTTCTTGCATCCTAGTGCTTCTCATTAACTTGTATTCTTCTATCCTAGTCCTTCCGCAAACACTCTCAGAGTCTTCTTTCATCCATCTTGATAACCAAGTAATCTTCTATCCTAGTTCTTCCTCCGCAGACACTCTCTTCTTTCTTGCATCGTAGTCCATCTCCCTTTCTTTATCATCTCCCCACCCATGGATGTCCTTGGCATTGTCGAAGACGTGGAGTTCGGAATTAACAATCTCAAAGAATGGATTGCTGACCAAGGAGCACAGAGAGAGGCCAGAATTCGACAAGGTTCTCCTTTGACACACATGGAGAGAGAGGAATTTGCTGCACAAAGGCACGCAGAGAGGGAGGAGACTCTCAAGATAGCAGACAGTGAAAGACTTCTAAGACGTATGATAAAAGCACGACAAGATCTATTAGATTTCTTAAGTAACCTGCGTTATCGCAGCTCTCGTCATGGGCGATTTGATGCGGATGCTGAGAGAACAATAAGAGCCTCTCAGAGAAATTATAAAGAAACAATTTGTGATTGCTTAAACTTCTTCTTCGCATGTAATTATGTTGAGGATACAGCTGTGGAGGCAGTGAAGGATTGGGTTGTTGAGAAGATAAGAGAGACCAATGATGAGATCTTCTAGACTTAGATAAGAGAGACTGTATTAAGGTGTTTTTTGACACCATATGGCTTTGTATTAAGGTGTTTTTTGACACCATATGGCCTTGTATTAAGGTGTTTTTTGACACCATATGGCTTTGAGTAATATGATCTACTTCTTGTACAAATGTGATGTTAAGATGATGTTAAGAGAGACTGTATTAAGGTGTTTTTTGGCACCATATGGCTTTGAGTAATATGATCTACTTCTTTACAAATGTGATGTGCTCTTTTTGAAATGTACTCTAGTTTTCATAACATGTCACGCCATTTTTTCTAATTTGATTTTTTAAAATCTTACTTTTTTGTCTCTTTTAACAATGTGATGTACTCTATTTTTAACATCTCACGTCATTTTTTCTAATTTGATTTTTTTAAATCTTCCTTTTTGACTCAATGTTTTGTTTTATAAGAGCCTCTTTTTTTGAAATGTTTTATCCAGAATTATCTCACAAAATGAATTTGGACAGTGCAAGAGTCCAAAATTAATGAAATAGGTGTTTTATAGAAACCTTTTGATACTTGGAGATTGTGCTAAGCCCTTTGGGCATTGCAATTGACTCACTTGAGCACTAGAATGGTCCTCTAAATAGAAATGACTCCCCATGATCCCTTTTGGCATTACAATGACTTCATTCCTTATCAAATATTGAATTCTCTATGAGCTTGAAAGGATGGAGTGATTGCAAAGTGAGTCCCCTTAGAACTTTTGGAGTTTGAACAAGTCCCTTAAATCCTTCTAGATGTTGCTATTCCAATCATAATTGAGATCAATCGACCTAACTTGTCTAGATGTTTCACCTTTTATCCTCACAAAATAGGCCAAGTTGGGTCTTGGTGTAGATATGTAGGGTCTCATGAAGGTCACCCCTAAATCTGCATGGCATATTGGCCTTGCATTCAATGGACTGAATCTCTTTGCTCTAGACAAAGGATCCTTGAATACACACTTTACATAAGATCTTATGGATTTGGACTCCATAGGGTTGACCCCTGCATATTCATGCTATTAAGGATAGAATCAATACTTTGAGGAATTTTGTTACCTTGGGTGGCCACTTGCTCCTAATCCTTGACTAATTAGTAGATCCAAACCATAAGCCTTTGCTATCAAATTCATATCCATGCAACTGAAACTGAGATCCATTAAAGCACTAAGGAATCTTACCATTGATTATCTTGATGTGTAATTGGACTCTTAACTCTTAGTAGTGGATCCTAGACCCTAAACATGGTGGCAAAATCTAGGCTTCCTTTGAGTTGATGTATGAAGTTGTGTTTCTAAAGCTAGTTGCTAGATCTAGGCTTTCAAAAATGATTATTGAGTTTGGGTCCTTATGAATGACCCCTCAAATTTGAGCAACATGACTCCTAAATGGTGAGTGACATTTGGAGGCCAAAGTTGGGATACCAAAGCTTGGGCCCCAAAGTTGGCCACCAAATATAGATCTCCCAATCAAGTTCATGAAACTAGCCTTTAGACTTTCTTGCTCTTTTGGTAAAATACTTTCTTGCCTTACCTCCTTAGGCCTGGAATCCTTTCTATTTTTCCTATTTGAATAAGCTTGTATGAAGTTTCCTCCCATCCCACATAAAAATTAGGAATTTGCCATGTTTTGGTAAAAAATTTTGAACCATCTTCTTGTACTTCTCATCCTCCAACATTAAAGCTGTCATGGTTCTATGTTTAAGTGAATGAGCGCACCAATGGGTTCTCTTTCAAGATCTTAAATCTATTTTGCACAAAGTGTCTCCAACTAAGAGAACAAAGCTATTGAAGTTCAAGAAATTCTATCCAAATTAGGGACTTTGATAGTGGGTCATTCCAGGAGAGCGTTAGGATCCCATATCTAGATAGAGATGGGTTAAGTTTTTATTGTACAAGTTCCATTGTGCACCACCAATTTAACCATTTTGGATTGACAAAGAGAAAATGTAAACCCATTCCTATTCTAACAACTAGTATCTTATTCAATAAAATCCTTTTCATCCTCTTCACTTGCACCTTCAATTGCTCTTTGTTATGTCCATGAACTCTCTCAAGTACCACTCCCTCTATAGTGACTCCATTGAACCAAATGTAGATTCTACGAATGAGAATGTCACTTGCTTTCCCATTTTTCACACTGATTGGTCCTTTAAAGAGTAATGATCCCTTGGACCAGGCTGTTGAGAGTTCACGCTCAACATCATGTGATCATGTGTGCATAGCACCATCACGTGATCATATGTGCATAGCACTAACCTTATAGAGTGCTATAAAGGAAAGGGTTAGATCCCCTAACCCTAACCCTAAAAGGGTTTGTATATATTCTATTTTTTCAACTAATCCTTGGTACAGTTAGTCATTTGTGGTGTGCTCTCTAGCTGTGCCCTCTCTCCTCATCTCCACTCTTCTCCTCTCCCCTCTTCATATTTTGTCATGGTATCAGAGCTCCCTTGTCTTCCGCTGAGACATTGCGATTCTCGAGAGTGTGAGAGAGATTGTGAGATTGAGAGTTCTCTTGAGTGATTGTGAGATCCTTCCCTTCACTTCCGTTGAGAGAAAATTCCGTCCATTTGGTGAGATATTTCCGTCCATTCGATTGAGAGATTTTTTGTCCTTATGCGAGAGAATTCTATTCTTGAGAGCTTTCTTGTTCCTCGAAGAGAGAAAGAAAGGTTTTAAGAATAGAAAGATAGGAGTGATTGTGCGAATCGTCATTGTTTCCTTTGTTTTTTGGGAAAAGTGATTTCTCTTGAGAGAGTTCCGTGATTTCCATCGTGTGGGTATCGAGTTTCCTCCTTGGAGATTTGGAATGCTTCCTTGAGACTGAGAAGACCCGCAGCGCCGGAGGGCTGGATGAGGAGGAAGTGATGAGGGAGGCGGGAAAATGCCATTCTTCGTCTCAATCCACTGTGCATGATCTCGAGAAGAAGTTCGAGCTTGCGAGCTATAGCCTCCGACGGAATCTTCAACAACCCGCTCAGTCCCTCAGAGCCTTCAACGATCACGGGCGCAAGGCAGCGCGCAAAGACTCCATACAATGGTCGACCTCCACGTCGTTGATTGATCTAGGATGCAAGCGCTCTACTTTGATCGACTCCAAGGTCGCATGCCGGAAGCCATAGAGCTTCAGAATCTGATTATCTGCGAAGTTGAAGGCTCGCTGCAGATCACGCATGCATGGAAGCTGGGCTGCATCTCTGCGAGCTCCACCGCAAGGCTTGCAGCCTTTGAAATGGGTGACTAGAGGCCATTGATGCCTCACATTTCCGTTGATCACCACCTTCCAGTTGCCGTGCATGCTACGAGAGCTCTCCAAGAACACCGTATTGCGCCACTTCGATGTTCTCTCTGTGATCAACAGATATAGGCTCAACGCGGATTGCTCTTCCGCTTCGAGCCTAATTGATGACCTCTGTTCAGTGTCCCCGGCAATGGTTCCTCATGAATATCGATTCCCTTGCTTCCCATCGCTGCCCACGCTTCCAGCAAATCTAATGACCAAGTACAGCTGCAAACTACAACAAAGGCGATCAATGATAGAACTCCTCAACGAAAGCGCCTCCAGGATTTCCAACGCAAACGACCTGCAAGATTCCATCATCACCGGAATCTCTACGGTTCCGTCAACCTCAAGAGAGTGACACATGGCAGATGGGGCTATCACCCAGTAATGGTTCAAATAACGACACGTGGCGGATCAAATATACCTACGGTTAGATTAGAGTAACCTTGCTAGGTTGGTATAGTAAAGTTTACTTGGGTTGGGTTTGGTTGGCCAAATTTGTGCCACGTGGCAACCTTATCCTACCCACGTGCCACGTCACCACATTATCTTGACACGTGGCAATCCTTATCTGACACGTCAGCAGTCCCGTGAGACTGCCACGTCATCACTGCCACGTCAACACTGCCACGTCATCACTGCCACGTCATCACTGCCACGTCAGCAGGCCACATCATCAGGCCACGTCATCAGGCCACGTCATCAGGCCACGTCATCAGTGCCATGTCATCAGTGCCACGTCACCCTGCTGACATCATCTGTGCCACCTCAGCACTGCCACCTCAGCAGTCCAGTCAGCACTGACCCTTTGCAGGCACAGTCCCTTGCCAGGCACACTGTGCACACACTGCATGTGCACACTCCTGCCACCTCAGCACAGAGCTTCACTGGCACACCTCTTGCTAAGCACAGCCACATCATCACTGCATGTGACTCACAGTGACACATCATCATTGAGCACCATTTGCACTCCTTTTGCCCCTCCACCTAGATCAAGTCATATCTCTTGATCCAGGAAGAATTTGAGGGTGCTCCAAAAAGGAAAGTCGCTCGATTTTTCGTGCTCTATGCGCTCGTTACATCACGTGCACATTTCGGCGCAAGTTACACTCACATTTGAGCCTCGCCAACAAAACCACTTCCTTCACGCACATTTGCCTCTACATCGACGCATCTGACCCAGCACTTAAAAAGAACAAAGGAAAAGGAATTATTTGCTGCTCTTTCATCGATCGACGGTTGGTTTAGATCTAGATCAGAGTAGACTAGATCGCCATAGAGGGGACGCTTTGAATTTCCCAAGTTGCCAATCTAAGCCATGCCCGAAATTCCCGACTAGTACCTACTCGGAGTCAGTCCATACGCTCACATCCGATTTCACATCATTACATTACCTGAAATCTTACGTTCATCAGTTCAATGAGCAGACTTCAGAGTTCAGAGGCATTGCAGATTGATTCAGTGGGCAGATAGCACTTGATTTCACACACACATGCCACCATTGTAAAGCCTATTTGGCTATCTCACGGCATCGTGCACATCATTTTCAGCCTTGTAAAGCCTCTTGGCTATTCCCGGCATCATTGCCACAAGCCTTGTAACACAAGTCAGATCTTATTTACTGCAGTTCTATCTTCACCGACGGTACAGAGATTTCACTTGGCATCTTCAGTATATTTGCAGTTGATTCATACAGAGTTTTCTTCAGGACACTTTTGAGTACATTGTTTGCACCATGTCGACTAGCAACCTCAATCTGGAGGCATCTGCTAAGTTAGACAACTCCAATTACGGTACATGGAAATACCGAATGGAGACCATTCTTGTGCTTCAGGACAAATGGGAGTACGTTGATGGATCTATACCTAGACCATTGGCCGATCCAGCCACCAGTAGCTCTACTCCATCTGTTGTCACAGCACCAGCAACGGGATCTACATCGGGATCTACATCTACACAAACAGTTTCCGCACCAGTAGCAGATCCTGCCATTGCCCGAGCTCAAGCAGAATGGGATAAGAAAGATAAGTATGCCTATCACCTGATCAAGCAGAATGTGCAAGATGTCATGCTAGGACAGCTCAACACAGTCAAGACATCAAAAGAAGCATGGGATATGTTCGCAGCTCTCTACGAGTCCAAGAACACATCCAGGATTCTCACCTTGAGAAACCAGATCAACCAGAGTTTCCGCAATAGCAATGAAACCGGTCATGCTTATGTACTCCGCATCAAAGACTACAACAATCAACTTGCAGCAGCAGGAGAAACTATGAATCCCGCAGAAATGGTTCAAGTAATCCTGAATGGACTAGGAGAAGGATATGAGAATCTAGTCCAGAGTATTGCCATCCAACGGCAAATTCCAACACTTGAAGAACTTCAGTCAGTTCTACTTGGTGAAGAACTCAGGACTCAGGCCATTCAAGCACGTAAAGGTCATTCTAATGATCAGGCATTCACAGCTTCAGACAGAAGCAGAGGCAAAGGCAGAAACAGAGGTAGATCATATCAGAAAAGTGGTCATCATCATCAACAAAATCAAAGTCAGAATCAGCATCAGAATCAGCAGCATCCTCAGCAACATCAAAATCAGCAAAGAGGAAATCATTCCAACCGAGGAAGATTCCAAGAACGAGGGAATGCATCCACCAATGTGTCAAACATTCAATGCAACTATTGTCACAAGTTTGGACACTATGAAAGAGATTGCCGCAAGAAGCAGTATGACCAAGGCGGTCAATCCAGCAGTAATCGAGGAAATTCCCGAGGAAGAGGAAATCATCGTGGTGGACATTCTAGTCACAGTCATTTTGCAAATGAACATGGAAATATGTTTCTTGCAAGTGAGGAATTGCATCAGACTGATACAATGCACCTAGACACTGATTTCAATCCCAAAGAGGATTTCAGTTATCAAGTCGACCAAGTGGAACAGGATCCTTGGTACATCGACAGCGGTGCATCATCTCATATGACAAATCATCAGGAATGGTTCACAGAAATGAAGCCATTAGAAGGTCAAAAGAATGTCATCTACACAGCAGACAATACACCGAATCCGGTTCAAGGGACAGGGGTTATCCCTATGAACAATTTCACTGGTACAAAAGGATTAGTCAAAGATGTGCTCTATGTTCCGAAGCTCAGCAAGAACCTTTTGTCAGTAGGTCAAATGACGGAACACAACTACAAAGTCATCTTCGACGGTGATGAATGCACTATCAGAGACAAATCCAAAAGAGGTCAGCTAGTAGCAAAAGGTGTCAAGGAAGGACGCTTATACAGGATGCTAGCTACAGTACCAGATAAGCATGCCATGTCAGCTCAAATGCAACAGATGCCACTATCTGCAAAATGGCACAAGAGATATGGTCATGTCAACTTCAAGTACTTGTTAGATCTAAGGAATCAAAATATGGAAATTGGGACTCCGAAGCTACAATTTCTTGGAAAAGTTTGTGAAGCATGCTGCTTCGGCAAACAAAAGCGAACCAACTTTGTCAGAAGTACCTCTCGTGCACGAGGTATTCTTGATTTAATTCATACAGATGTATGGGGTTATGCCCAGACCCGCAGCATCAATGGTTCACTTTATTACTTGACCTTCATCGACGACTACAGCAGATATTGTTGGGTCTACTTTCTGAAAGAGAAATCTGAAGTGTTTGCCAGATTTCAAGAATTCAAAGCCATGGTAGAAAACCAGACAGGCAGAAAGATCAAGGTCATGAGATCAGACAGAGGAGGTGAATACATGTCTTCAGCCTTCATGAACTTTTGCAAAACTCACGGCATTCGAAGACAATTCACATGTGCAGATACTCCTCAACAAAATGCAATAGCTGAAAGGAAGAATGGGACTTTAGCAGACAGTGCTAGAGCAATGCTTAGTGAAAAGCATCTTCGAATCAGTATTGGGCAGAAGCAATAGCTACAGCTAACTATTTGCTTAATCGGCTTCCTACTGAACCGATACAAGGTATGACTCCTTATGAAGCATTCACTGGATACAAGCCACGCATTGGGCATCTCCGCATATTTGGTTGCATAGCATATGCCCACATACATGATGATCATCGCAGGAAATTGGATGCGAAGTCACGCAAATGCATCATGGTTGGCTACAGTGAAGAAAGTAAAGCATACAAATTGTATGATCCCATCAACCGCAAAGTCATTATCTCCAGAGATGTAATCTTCGATGAGGAATCAGAATGGAAAACCTCACCTACACAGGAGATAGAAGCCTCGACTTCACAGTCATCTACAGAACAGGTTGATGAAGAAGAGCAAGAATTGCAGGCAACACCCCAATCAGCGCCACAGCAGCTCAGATGGTCTACTAGGGAAAGCAGACCACCAGCCAGATTGACATATGCTCAGAAAGGCAAAGCAATTCAGGTGGAAACCACCAACTATGCTCTTATGACTACCATCATGGCTACAGAAGAGCCAGTGTACTTCGAAGACGCAGTAGACAAGCCAGAATGGCAAACTGCAATGAATGAAGAAATGGATGCTTTGTATAAAAATAACACTTGGGAATTATGCGACCTTCCACCAGGAAAGAAGGCCATAGCCAACAAATGGGTATACAAAGTGAAGTACAATCCAGATGGCAGTATTCAGAGATACAAAGCCAGATTAGTTGCAAAAGGATTTGCACAACAATATGGCCAAGATTATGATGAGACTTATGCTCCAGTAGCAAAGATGGATTCCATACGGTTCTTGATATCACTAGCGACACTCAGTAAATGGAATGTGTATCAGCTCGATGTCAAGAATGCATTTCTCAATGGTTACCTAGACGAGGAAGTCTACATGCAACAACCAGCAGGTTATGTTGAACCAGGAAAAGAGAACAAGGTTTGCCATCTCAAGAAAAGTCTCTACGGCTTAAAGCAAGCACCCAGAAGTTGGTACAGCAGAATTGACAAGTATTTTGCTGATCTGGGATACATGAAGTCCAATGCAGATCATACTCTCTACTACAAAGTTCAAGGGGAAGATATTACTATTGCACTTTTGTACGTAGATGATCTGATTGTGACAGGAAGCAAGGATAGCTTCATCAGACAACTAAAACAAGACTTATCTGCAGAGTTTGACATGAAAGATCTTGGACTTATGCACTATTGTCTTGGAATTGAGTTCTGGAGAGATTCAGATAGCACATTCATGAGTCAGCTCAAATATGTTGACAGTCTCCTGAAGAAGTTTCATATGGCAGATTGCAAGATTGCAGCCACTCCCATGGAACAGAGTTTGAAACTTACTAAAGATTCAGAAAAGCCTACAGTCAATGACAGATACTACAGGCAACTCATTGGATCTCTTATATATCTGACAATCACACGGCCAGATATTTGTTATGCAGTAAGCTCACTAGCACAGTTTATGGCAAATCCAAAACAGTCTCACTGGAATGCAGCCAAAAGAGTCTTGAGATACATCAGAGGTACAAGACAATTTGGGATAGAATACAGAGGAAGTCATCCACGGTTGCATGGATACTGTGACAGTGACTATGCTGGAGATCATGAGACCAGGAGATCGACACAGGGATATGCATTTTTCCTTGGTCACGGTGCTATATCATGGTTGTCAAACAAACAGCCAACTGTTTCTTTGTCTTCAACTGAAGCAGAATATAGAGCACTCACTACAGGTGCATGTGAGGCTATATGGCTCAGAAGACTATTGTCAGAAACAGATTACTTTGATGAGTCAAAGCCAACAACAATATACTGTGATAATCAATCGGCTCAAGCATTGGCCAAAAATCCAGTATATCACTCCAGAACAAAGCACATTGATGTCAGAGAGCACTTCATCAGAGAAAGAGTGTTACTTGGTGACATCACACTGCAGCATTGTGATAGCAAAGAAAATGTTGCAGACATCTTTACCAAACCACTCGGTAAAGAGCTATTCGAGAAACACCGACTAGCTCTTGGTTTGATGCAGAGGAAGGACATTCCCATTAAAGGGGTGTGATGGAATGTAATGCTCAGTCCTTCTTCGATTCCCCAGAATCATCATCTTGAGGGAAGGCCTACTTCATGATGTTGATCTTGAGGGAAGGTGTTGAGAGTTCACGCTCAACATCATGTGATCATGTGTGCATAGCACCATCACGTGATCATATGTGCATAGCACTAACCTTATAGAGTGCTATAAAGGAAAGGGTTAGATCCCCTAACCCTAACCCTAAAAGGGTTTGTATATATTCTATTTTTTCAACTAATCCTTGGTACAGTTAGTCATTTGTGGTGTGCTCTCTAGCTGTGCCCTCTCTCCTCATCTCCACTCTTCTCCTCTCCCCTCTTCATATTTTGTCACAGGCCAGCATAATTGGCTTAAGACTCTTGATGAGGCACATCCAACAAGGTGAACTATAATCCTTTGACACCCTTGAACATTTTTCATCCTCTCTTTGTTTGACTACTCCATATCTCCCTTTTGCTAATGCTAGTCTATAGCATTTGAGACTCCCTACTATGGAATTCTCACCCTTTGACACTTTGCATCCCTTCTCCATTTGACTACTCCATACCTCCCTTTTATTGATACTCCATAGCATTTGAGACTCCCTGCTATGGAATTATTAGCACACAGAATTGAATAGGATTCAAGCCATTCCCTCCAAAGTTTTTATTCTCCCTAACAAAGAAAACAAAGGGGTACCTTCTCTACTTTGTGTAACCCCTTGTTCCTAGAGGATGAGGCCCAATAAAAGTTTATTTTGAGGACTCCTGGACTAGAGGTTTCCTATACCACTCACGATACTCTCCCCTCTTGCATGAGAGGTCTTATCGCCTCTACAATAATGTGCCAGATTTGATATAACCCCTATCCAAAACAAAACAAAAAATGATAGCTTCATTTAATTAAGTCCTCAAATTTGATCACAAAGGGACACCTTTGTGATTTATGGATTATAATGGAGTAAATGGATGGTGTATCACATCATAATGGTGTTCCTAAAGCTAAAAATATGTTGCTTCTCAAATTTGTGTGTGTGTGTGTGTGTGTGTGTGTGCATGTGTGTGTGTGTGTGGGTGGGTGTGTGTGTGTGTGGGGGTGTGCTTTTGTGTGTGTGTGCGCACGTGCATGTGCATGTGCATGTGTGTGCGTGTGCATGTGCGTGTGCGTGTGAACGCATGCATGCATGTGTGTGTGCATGTGCGTGTGTGTAGATTTAATAGTGCCATCAATAAATGAACCATAAAATTAATTCCATTATTTGGATAAAGCAATTCTACATGAGACAAGGACATAAATTTTTGAGAAAACTAAATTGAATATTTTGACAAAATTGTAACACATTGACAGTTTTTCTTTATGTAGAGTTTGCAAAAAATACCACAAAATTGAAAATTTAGATAGCAAAAAAAACCCAAGATTGGTTAAAAAGTGTACTAAGGGCAAGTAAAAAGAAATTAAATTTAGAGGTTTAAAAACATTAAAATAAGGGGGGAGGAGGGGTTAACGAGCGAGATTAGCCAAGGGGAGTTATGCAGGGTAGTGAGAGTGTGAGAGACATGAAGGAAGGGGGGAGGGAGGAGTGGGCGATTTGTGTGGCTAAGCAAGGGAGTGTATCGAATCAAATGGATGTGTGTGTGTGTGTGTGTGTGTGTGTGCACGCGTGCACCGCATGCATGCTTGTGTACATGTGCACATGTGTGTATGGGTGCATTCATGCGTGCATGCATTTATTTCCTATGAAGATTCTATCCTAGCTTCTTATTCTATACCATTCTATAGTAGTCCATACAGAATCATATATCCAACCATTCTATAGTAGTCCATATAGAATCATACATCCAACCATAACTGTCACTGCATTTTTTAGGCTAACTAGTCTTATAAGTATGTAGAACAAGATCCACCATTTCCTAGTCAAGCTAAATACAAGGACAAACAATCATAATAAAATATGCCTCTCTTCCTTCTTCCAAAAATATAATCTTTTAAAGCTTTTTCACAAAAAAGCTTCAACCCTGGTCAAATATCCAAAGGGTAACACCATTTTGATGCCAATTCATTCACCATGTGTATAAGTGCAATCCATAATGATTCAGTTATAAAGAGTATTCTTATTGAACTTGAGATTTGCATCAAAGTAACTTGAGTAAGCATTCTGGTTTTAACCCCCCTAGTCAAAGAAAAAGATAGTCATTTCATTCCATATGTTTCAACAATGGATGAAGAACCCTATGCTATTCTAATACAATTTTCATTGACGTCCAATATACTCATGTAAATATGTGCAATAAAATTCTAGAATCTTAGAGATCTCATGATAAGTAGTTGCAAAAGCTACTCCGATACCATCCCATGTCATCCATCTATTGAAAGTAAGTCGACTCACCTGGCACCATCACAATAAGGTGATTGTTAGAACAACTCAAACTTGTTGTGGAAGCCGAGCTTCAAGACCGACCCACTTATCTTATCCCTATCAAAAATACATAGAAAACAACAAATGAGACCTCTTGGAATCAACTTTTCCTTTAATGTTTCCATATTATGCAATAAGTGATCATCAAATTGAGAGTGCATAAGGTTTTCCTAATCAAAATCATATTTTCATAAAGTAGTGGCCACCATCTATGACTTATCTCATATCCAAGACCATTATGACTGAAACCATGAAAACAAAACAATAAAATGCTCAAATCCATGTAATGAATTACTTCTTACTTCAAAACGTAAAATCTTCCAAGCTAATGCTAGTATGGGAGATAAGATAGCATCCTAATATAACACTCTAGTTCCAGCAAGTAATAGTAAACAAATGAAATAGAAACTCCATATTCACCTATGAAGTCAGTATAGAAGGATTACAAAGAGGAGAGAGAGGGACCACTATAATTTCGATAGACATATCCCTTAAGCTCATATTGTCAATCTTTACATTTAACATTGTAAAATAATTTTGGACTCAATCCGTCAATGTAAATACCAACTGATCCATCCATGGATTGTCCAGACTCATCTAGAAGTAAGAGAAAACAACCATAATCAAGTAGATCTAGGTACATCTCTATTTCATTGTATAGACTCTAGAGAGAATTGACATATTTGGGATGAGTTGAAGCTCCATATGGTGTACTTTCGGAAAGAAATTATAATGGCTTGAAGAATATTCCCCATATTCACCTACAAAGTTCTAAATGGGAAGGCTGAAAATACCTATGAACTCATCAAAGCTAAACGGAAAATATATGCATCTTTTGGCTTCGTAACATGTAAGTTTTTTTGGTTCCCAAACAACATCCATGGCATGCAATATCTATTCAAAAAAATCTTTCCTTCTTCTAGTATTGAAAATTTTTGAATCGGTTTCAAAAATGAAATTTTGTACTAGTCCAAATTTCTAAATTTGCATAATTGGTTCTAAAAATAGGCTTAGTTTCTTGTGAAAAATGCTCCTAGAGGATAAACAAGCATTTAGTATGCCAACTTGGATTACCAACAAGTAATTGTTCCTTTCCCATGCCAATGGTAAAAACAATACTTCTACAATTTAATTTAGAATAATGATAGGATTATGGAGCATCACTTCTTGTATAAATTCTTATATAAATTCATCCTCAATGGCACATTTATATAAAAATTATAGGTAACCCCACTTCATACAACTGCCTAAATAATATGATGGGACTGAAATCATCACATCATTCTTTGTGCCATGGCCATTTGGCTGGCTTCAAAGGTTATGACAATCATAAAGAGCTACCAAAAAAAAGGAGTAATTCCCACATAAGCATCCATATAGGGTTCCATGTGAAGAAAAATAGCAAAGAATAGCAATGCATTGTCAACATTTAGCATGTACCTACAATCATAGAGGCCCAAGAAAATTACAATAGTCATGAGTTGCAAAGCTGGTTTAACAAGAGGGAGGATATTAACCTATAAAATGGAATCCTTTTCTCAGGTCTTCAGCATGAACAACCAACAACATGAACAAAAATATGCATTGGAAGATATAATAGCCCTTGAGATCTCAGAATGTTCTACTTAATTTGTGCACACAAGTGTTGATTCACCCATAGATCTAAAGATAGACATAGATATGCAACCAATAGCATGTAGAAATGTGGCCAAGAATAGGATAAAAGAAGGTAACCTTGCAACCTATGCCACATGGATAGTTGGTGCTGTCCACGGTGCCATATCTAAGGTTTCAAGTTGCCACCATATCTATTTCTCTCTCCTTAATGTTATGTGCCTCTATGATGAGGTCTTTAGTGACTTGAGAGGAAGATAAATTATCATTTGACTGTCTTGCTGATGAATGTGATCTCTACACAACATAAAATGTTACCGCAATCAACTACCTAGTTCCCCCTAAAGTACATTGAAATGCAAAAGATCTGTGTTGCAGCCTAATAGAAGGGTGCGCAGCCAAGAACTTGTGAATTGGAATAAATGTCCATTAGTTTTCTACCCATGCTTGAAAGTTGGGATGCCTTTCATATAAGCATTTAGAATTGCACTCAACCAAAGAATTGAACTCTTATAAACCAAATATAGTGCCACCAAATGCTAAAACTTGCTGGTATATAGCATTCAACTAAATCTAGCTTTTAAACAAGCCATTGTAACATCCTTTGTGTATTTCAATGCCCAACAAATCCTTCCTTCAAAACCTTCAATGATCTAAGGATCTCCATTTCCTCAAGTCAACTTCAATCATTAATACCAGAGTGGCTAAAAGAACCTTTGTTTGAATCGCTTGTCAACACTACTCTTTGGTTCCTTATCACACAAGACCCATAGTGGTGTATCGAATAGATTAGAACATAATATAGTACTTTGAAGAGCATGGATCGATTTGTTTACTTTTTGAAAGTGCACAAGAGTTGACACAAGTTTGTTGATTTTCTTCGGTTGGAATGTCTAGCTGACTGGACATTTTAACATCGGATTGCTAGAAGATGGCCTATTTTGAATGACATTGTATGAATGCTTTGAATCATGCTTCAGAGAAATCAACAATATAAAAAATGAGGTCGACTAGTTTTAGTAGAATAGTGTCAATGGACAAGATTTCACTCGATGAGTTTCCTCTATCAAAAAATGATATGTCTTGTCTCAAAAGTGCCTTCAAGCAATGATACCAAATTCAAGCTGTTTGTCTCTCACCAACCATCATCCAACTGTATACAAGATGAAATAAGAAACAAAGCAGCTAAAGTTGACAGGAGGAAATATTGTTGATGCAAGTTAAATTTTAGAAGCATTCTTCTTCATTCTTGGTAGAAAGATTCAATCAAGAGATGTTAGTCCAAGCCAAGCAAGTAGCTCCACATGGTGTAGACATAACTGAAGAAACTTCTAAGAGGTAAATAAATACTTGCTTGACTAGCAATATCCTTGCAAGTGGGGAAAACCATATGGAGACTTCTTTATAAGTCTTCTAGAACCTTCTTAGGGCTTGCCTACCCTCACATATTTTCCAATCTCCCCTTTCCATTTACTTTTGGGAAATAACATATTTTCAACCTTTCCACCTATTAAAACTATATCATTCAAGCTACGTTTCACGAACCTCGCATGTAGATGTCATTTCTTCGTCTATAAATGACCCAAGGCTTTTGATTGAATCGCAAAATCATCGATATTGTACTACCTACAATGCATATGACACCTATAAGAACTTAGTGATCTTAGTCTCTTTAAGTTTAAGTGTTTTGATAATTTTGTGTTAAGAGGGACATATTGGGACAGTGTTCTAGTTTTGTGTGATAATTTCAATTATATTTTTATCTTAATCATCACTAGGTTACTTGGTCTATTATCTAAAATCCAATGTCAATTAAATTAAGGCATTCCACCCTCCTTTTTCTCTCTTCTGCACCCCGATATCTCTCCTGCCAATCCTCCAACATGGTATTAGAGCCTCATGTGATCCATCCTTATAAAGATAGTGTACACCCATACTCCTATCAAGGCACATGCCCTACTCCTTGAGGTGTCTTTTTTTCTTTGTCTATCTCACCTTACAGAGCTTCTTATCCTTCAAATTTGCATTAGAAAACTTTTTATTCCATCATTTAGAGCTCCACTTATCTTTCTTTGAGGTTTTGGGTTTTTTAAGCCTTCTCATTGAGTGTTCTATGAGAAATAGATTCTTTGTATTTTTTTATTTTCTAAGATTTTGAAAGAAATACAGAGGCAAAATGTTAGGTTTGAAACCATGTACTAGGCCTATATGCCTTCAGCTAGGCCTTCGAGCCTTGCAATCCTTACAACTATGGGTCTTGGGCCACTCGTGACTTCGAATTCTCCAAAAAGAGGCCTAGCTACATGGGACACATAACATAGAAAACCAAGCTACAATACAAGCAAAATCAACCTATACAAAGTAGCAACACAATAACAAAATAAAAAACACTTCTACAACAAAAGACATAGCACACAATATGCAGTGCAACACAAAGGCAGAACACAATAATAGCCAAAATCCTACAATGATTTAGAGTGATATCAATACCAACGATTTCTATAGAGAAAAAGCGACTCTAGCAAGTCAATACAAAAATAAGCAAAAACTTCAAAGCAAGCATCAACAAAACCCAACAAGCATGAAGCTAGCATTCCATAATCAAAATGACTATGCAAAGCTATCGCAAAACAAACTACAATAACAACAATAAAGGCAAAAGGCAATGATGGCAAAAGTGATAAGAAACAATGACAATGATGACTAATAGCAAGGAAAATATGTAAATCTTGCAAAACTTAATTTTTTTTTGCATAAAAGTTTCAAATCCTGGAAAATGTTTCAAACATTTATTTTTATTATGGCATACAAACATTTGACACCAATATAAATGTTTAGATTCTTAATGAAACTAACTTGAAAAAATCATCCATGCAAACGATGGTAGAAGTGACAAGCAATAATGACAACAATGACTAATAGAAAGGAAAAATAGACAAAACACAACAACAAGGCGCAAGCTACAAGGACCCAATAACAATGTTACAAGAAAATAGCTCAATACAATGATAAACCAAAGCAACCAGTAGTACAAAGAAAAAACAGCACCAAGGCTACAATAAGAAGCCAACCACAAGCAATGGCCTATAACTATGGCAAAGAACATGCAATTACAAACAACATCATCATTCATCCTCGGCCATAGCCTCATCCATCTTCATCGTTTCACTTCATCTTGTTCTTCATAGCACCACCATAGTATCATGTAGGAGATAGGTTTAGGGTGGTGCCACATTAGCCTAACAGGTGTAAAATAGAACTCATGTTCATTAATCTGTTAGCAATGCAATGTCAAATTCCACATCAATGTTAACGTCAATAGTGCCAAATCAACATATTCCACATCATCAGCACATATGCAATGCCATCTTAGCATGGACATGTAGCTACCACATCAACAATCACATGCCATACTACCATGTCATCATGTACCACTTATAAACAGTGCTACATAGGCACACATTTTCATGTAGCATACACACACATAGTTTCACATACCAAGCATGCCATATCATCATTCCGGCCAGTTTTTAATTGTTGTAAAAAGGCAAAATGATCAACAACATATGCTTTGACTAGATTGAGTTCTGACTTTCCCACAATTCAAAATCATCAATTCCTATCATCAAAGCCACCTCCTAATCCCTTGAAGCCTCGTCAACCCACCTTTCGGCACATTATTGCCATTATCTTATTATAGATTCGAACATTTACAAACCTTTTGTTCCATCATGACTTAGATCACACAAGTGTTGAGAACTCCTCTTACATCCATGAAAATTTTACAAAACACTTGGTTTTGAGATGGATTATTATAGATTGAGGTAATTGAGCATAAGCCCCCAGTAGCAGCTCAAAGCATAAGCCCCATAATCATAGCTCAGATATCCACATTCACATCTATGGATGCTTACAAATCACTATTTCTACTTCCACAGTCAACGATTTTCCATAGTAAACATCATAGTGTTCTCAAGGGTAGACACCTTGATAGTAGATGAATAACTTCTAGCACAGAGCAAGTTCATACAGTCTCTAGCATGGAGCTTTTCACGTGCAGATCACACTGGGAGCTTAGATAGAAATATATAAGGATACCATGTGGGTTCAAATGGAGGGGTTTTTCAATTCAAAAATTTAAGGCACATTTATATAAATCATATGGGATTTTTCAATTGAATTTTGAAAAAAAAGCCATAAGTTTCTATAGAAAAAGAGGTTCTTTTGATCTATACAAAATTTATAGATGAGGGGTTTTTCAAATATCTCTTGAATGCACATTTTATCTAGGGTTTCTTAATAGTGCACCCCTTGACAATCATGCACATTTGTGGATAAGCTCTCAAATGAGTCTCTTCCATCTACATGAGCTCAATTTGATTACTTATATGATATACTAGGCATCATAATCATGCATGGTCTGACTCCATTTATTGTCATAGTAAATGATGCATATACACAACCAACATTCTATAGTGACCATGTCATTTGTAGGTAAGCCCTCAATGTGAGGCTCTCACATCTCCAGTAGCATGCAGAGGATACATGACTTAGTGATGTAGCTTCTCAATTTATTTCAATCTAGCATCCATCATTGATGCTTTCATCTCTAACATGGAGCATATTATGTCCTTAAACTCTATTTGTGCTACTCCAAATGATGTTCAAATCAATAGATAAGTCATCAGGACACTACAACATTATGCCACAGCCCATCACACTTGGATTTAGCTGTCACCACAACTTCAAATAAATAGATCAATCCTTAGCATGAGGACGTTTCAACATCAAATCAATATTGCCACAATGCAGCTATTATTATCAGACTTTTTCATAGAGCATATTATGAGGTTCAAATCAATAGGTCAGTCATTAGTACACTACAAAATTGTCCCACAGTCCATCACACTTGGCTTCAGCTGTGTCACTGCTACTTCAGATCAATAGATAAATTCTTAGCATGAGGACATTTCAATATCAATTCAATCTTGCTTTCATGTACCTATTATTATCAATATTTGTCGTAGAGCATATTGCAAAACGATAGTGTTTTCAGTGTAAATTGATGAGATTATTTTTCATAGTTCATACCTGATGCAGATTGGTGGTATCATCCAAGATTATAAGTTTGGCAAAACATCATTCCCTTATGTTATATTAGCATTTGATATCACCTAGGGAATAACTATGTAAAAAACCTATATAGCATGTGAAATTAAGGGGTATTAAAAGAAATACCCCCTACCCATGGATTTTTATAATATAGACATCCCTTTTGTAAACTTTGAGATAATAAAAGTATCTCAAATTTTCACTTTTTGAATTAAAAACCCCCCTATGTATGTATATTTTATGTGACTCCATAAAATAATAAAACCACTTCTATTCCCTGGGTTTACACCTCACATGCTCTTGTGATAACTCATGCATTCACAAGTTTGCTATCATAGTTTAGGCCATAGGATTGGGCTCAACACATATCCTTGCTGTGCTAACAAATTATGTACCCACTACCCATAAAGGCAAAAGCTACATCACCCATCTATTGGCTGTTATAATTGGATTTGCAATACACCAAGAGAAAGCCTCTACACCCCTCTCAACATAAGAAATAGAAGACTTTAAAACGTTGATATTATCTCTCTAGAATGGAAACTACATTCCTCATCTACTCTCAATGTAGATGACATGGATGGACAATAGTCCGAGCAGATTCTAGAGCATGTACTCTGGAATCTGCTCAGATTGTCATCCATCCATGTCATCTACATTGAGAGTAGATTGAGGCTCTAGTTCCCATTTGGGAGATAATATCAAGTTTACAAAATCTTCTATATCTTGTGTTGAGAGGGGTGTAGAGGCTTCCTCTTGCTATATTGCAAACCCAATTATAATGTCCAAGAGATGGGCAATGTAGCGTTTGCCATTATGTGTAGTGGATGCATAATTGGTTAGCAGCAAGGATAAGTGTTAAGGCCAGTCTTGTACTTTTTCCCTGCCAAGGAATGTAATAGTTTTTACTGTCATGTAATTTTTTCTCTCCTGTAAACTTGGCTACCTCTTTGCATATGGGGTCCAGAATCATATCATGGCATATTCTCCCTCTTTTGTGACTTTGTGTTAGGTCCTTTTTGAGTACAAATGCTTAGTAATGCTATAATTCTCAACATCCTTCTTCTCCAAAGCCAAAAAGACAGACCCATTAACTAAATCTTTAGCTATATAGATCCTGGTGATTGATGGAGAGAAACAAAGGCAAAATCTTGATGCATCATCATACAAGACAAAGAGATGAAAGCTGAAACATATAAGATTAGTGCTATAGTCCCCACAGTAGCATGATTAGCACCAACCCGAGGTTGAGTGGCTGACGAAGATGGGGATATACATATTTAGGGCCATAAGAAGAGAACAATTGTCCCTAGCCTACAGTCAAGTGGTTGAAAATGGCTATATATAGCTTTCACTCATTGTTGCCATGGACAAATGTCTATGACCATGAGTTGGAGAGGGAGCCAATTGACTCATTTATACCCACATTGTAGTCCTTCATGGCGAGTGGATGAATAGTCCAAATCAACTAAAAAAAAGTGACCAAGACATTCAAATTGTTGAATACCAAAAAAGTGATTTCTAGCCATCAAGTGCAATGCATTGTTTGATGAGAAGGCATAGCTCGAGAGGCAAGGGTATTTTACAAGCAAGGTTATGAGAGATATTAACAATGGAAGAGGAATGGAAGAAGGTGAGAGAGAGAGGCAGAGCCAGAAGAGAGAGCGAGAAGGGAGAGCCTAATCTTCTATCTCATCCATATATATGTGTGTGAGTATTGTACATAGCCGGGGTTAAGGTACAATGGCCTTTAACCCCCACAACCTCCCACTTAAAGGCCAATGTGCCTTTAAGATAGAACAACCAGTGGAAATACTATCCGATGCCCATCAATACATGACAATACTCAAACTGCATCTAGGTAGACTCTTCATCAGCATATCTATAGAGTTATCATCTATATGGACCTTGACAAGCTCTATGTGCTTGTCCTCAAGTATCTCCCTGATAAAATGGTACCTGACCTCAATGTGTTTGGTCTTTGCATGAAAGACCGGATTTCGTGCTAGCTGAATAGCACTCATGGAATCACTATGCAATGTCAGTACACCTGTTTGCATCCCCAAATCTCCTAGTAGCCGATCAAGTCATATAGCCTCCTTGCAACCCTCTATGGCTGCAACATACTCGGCCTCTTTGGTAGGCAAAGCAATGCACTTTGGTATGCAAGACATCCATGATGCTGCACCACCTGCAAAGGTGAACACATAACCAAGAGTGGATCTCTTGCTATCCACATGCCCTACATAGGTTGAATCTATGTATCCAAGTACATGCATCTCTCCTCTGCCAAAGTAGATACACATATCCTTGGTACCCTTCATGTACCTCATGATGCACTTAACTGCCTCCCAATGTCTCTTTCTTGGATTAGCCATATACTAGTGGCTAACAACTCCCACTACAAATGTGATGTCCTATCTCTAGTAGCTATCATAGCATACATAAGGCTCCCAACCGCTGATGCATAAGGAACGTTGGCCATCATGGCCCTCTCCTCATCTGATTTGGGACTATCTTCCTGACTCAGTTTCACATATGGAGGCAATGGAGTACTTGCTTCCTTCCCCCCCTCCATATTGAAACGATACAACACTTTTGTAACATACTCCTTCTGTGAACACCAAAGGAGTTTCCTACTCCAGTCACACGTGATGTGCATACCAAGAATATGACCTGCACATCACAAATCCTTCATGTCAAAGGCCTCATGCAACTTGGCCTTCAATGCATCTAGCTCATAAGTGTTCATGCTAGCCAATAGCATATCATCCACATAGCGTGCCAAGAGTAATAGGCTATTATCCTTAGCCCTTTTAGTGTAGAGGCAGTGATCAATCTCACTTCTTCTTAACTCTGGGACCAAATGAAAGCATCAAACTTTTGATACCATTCTCTAGTCACTTGCTTAAGGCTAGCCATAGAGACTATTTTTCATCTTGCAAACCAAATGTTCTTTTCCCTTTTCTTCAAAGCCTTTCGGTTGTACCATGTAAATCTCCTCACGAAGATCCCCATGCAAGAAAGCTATCTTGACATCCATCTGCATAAGCTCCATATCCTCTACTACCACAAGTCCAAGTAGGCATCTAAGTGTGGTCATCTTCACAACCAGAGAGAGAATATCTCATCAAAGTTCTCTTGCTTGAATTTTTTAGCAACCAAATGGGCCTTGTACATAGGCACAACACCACCTATGACCTTCATCTTGTAGACCCATTTACATGGCAATGGTTTCTTTCCATGTGGCAAAAGAAACCAAGTTCCAAGTCTTATTTTTCATGAGTAAATTCACTGCATAGCATACTCCCATTTGCGTTGATCCTCGTGCATCATTGCCTCCCTATAGCAAGAAAGCTCCCCGCAATCACCAAGCATCACATAGTCTGCACCTGGAACAAATCTCTCAGACGGTCTAGATACTCTAGCTGATCTTCTCAAGGGCATTTCATCTTGCTGTCCCGCCTACATATCAACCACATTTGGCTCATCATTTCCACTAATAAATGATCCATCATCTATCCTTGATTGTGTACCTATAGGAGTACCTACTGGCACCATTTTTGACACATTCGGTGCATGGACAACTTGCTTCCTATCAACATATGTGGGTGGATTCACATCCTCGAAAGAGATTCTCCTCATTTCCACATCCCTCATGGTGGGTGTCTCATGCATCTTCTTCTCATTGAATACCACATCATGGCTTCATATGATCTTCTTTGCTTCTAGATCCCAGACACTATAGCCCATCTCTCCACTTTCACCATAACCCAGAAAGATGCATTTCCTAGACTTAGGACCCAGCTTCTTTCGCAGATCTTATGGTGCATGTGTGTATGCCTCACACCCAAATATATGCAAATGAGAGTAAGAGGGCTTCTTGCCACTGCATGCGTCTTTAGGAATACCCCCATCCAAAATAGGTGATCTATTGATCACATGCACTGCAGTCTTCATTGCCTCAGTCCAGAAACCACCAAAAAGATTTTCATTGGAAAGCATACATTGCAAACCTTTCCTGAATGGTGCGGTTCATCTGTTTTGTAATTGGATTTTGCTCTAGAGTACAAGGGGATGTGAGCTCCCTCTTGATCCCACGTGTATCATAGAAATGCTAAAATTCATGAGAGATACTCTTCACCATTGTCAGTCCAAAGGCATTTAAGCATTCTACCTGACTAATTTTCAACCAAATCCAGCCATTACTATAATACCAGTTAAACATCGCTCTTTCGAGCTATAGCATAAGCCCATACTTTTTTAGTTGCATCATCAATGAATGTCGCATAGTATTCAGCCCCACCTAATAACTGTGTAGGCATGGGACCATGTACATCTAAATGCACCAGATCAAGCTTTTCAAGCTCTTTCTTTCCCCTTATTTTATGGGCTGATTTTGTCTACTTCCCATAAAGACAATGCTCACAAAACTCAAGGTCAGAAAAACTCAAATGCAGTACATAACCCAAACACCATAAGAGTTTCATTCCATTATGGCTCATGTGCCCCAACCAGCAATGCCACAAAGAAGTACTTGGCTTCTTGGTTATAGCAACAACATGATTAGACACCCCTGATACATGTAAGGGATACAATGTACCACACTTGGCACCTCTTACCAAAACCATAGAGCCCTTCTGAATTTTCCAACTCTGAAAGCCAAAGGTGGTATGAAAACCAACATCATCTAGCTGACCCGCTGAAATGAGACTCTTGGTCACCTTAGGCACATGTCTCACATTTTTCCGAAAAAATGTAGAGCCATTTGCAAAAGAAAACTTTATGTCACCTGCTCTCACTATGTCACATGCATAGTTATTTCCAAGATGCACACAACCTGT
Organism: Dipteris shenzhenensis; assembly: GCF_047967505.1. Taxonomy (NCBI): domain Eukaryota; kingdom Viridiplantae; phylum Streptophyta; class Polypodiopsida; order Gleicheniales; family Dipteridaceae; genus Dipteris; species Dipteris shenzhenensis. Next base: position 47,025,079 of record NC_141604.1, read on the forward strand.
CTTTCCACTGTTATAAGTGGGGAGAACCATTCCCTATGGGGAGTAACATGGAATGAAGCACCAGGGTCGAGAATCCAAAATCCAATCCTGGAAACATGCATCATCTAAAATGGTAAGCAAGTCTGCAGGTAGACTAGACATGAAGAGAATGCCATTGTCACTATCATCAGTGATGACTACATCATTGATCTCCTCAATCTTCACTTTTGCTTTGTCCTCCCTAGGACTCTCTTCCTTCTTATTTGCATGCCAATTTGCATTCTTTTTCTTATATTTTTGCTCTCTTTTCAGCTTGTAACAATCCTTTTTCATGTGGCCGTTCTTGCCACAATAGTAACACTCAATGTTCCATGCCCTGGATTTGCTACAAGACTTCCCTCTTTCTTAGGACTTCCCCCTGAGCTATGATCTACCCCTTTTCACATTTAAGGCTGCATCCTACTTGTTGACATCTATAGACTTCCTTCTAATCTCCTCGGCCAACAAGCTACCCAAAACATCATAAAACTTCAATACTTCACCAAGTGCAGAGTTACTAACAGTTGTACGAAAGGTATCCCATGAGGATGGCAATGAACATAAGAGGAATATTGCCTTAGTCTTCACATCAAAATTCAGCTTCTAAGCCTAAAGCTGGCTGAAAATAATATTAAATTCATTCAAGTGAGAAGCAATGGAGACCCATTCCTTCATCTACAACACAAACAACCTCTTCATGAGGTAAACTTTATTAGAGGCAGTTTCCTTCTCATAAGTGGCACATAATTTCTTCCACAAATCTTACATAGTCTGCTCATTTACTACTATGAAATAGACTGACTCTGCAAGATGAAGTTTAATAGTAGACTTTGCTAATGCATCCAACTCATTCCAATCATCCTCAAACATATTTGCAGGCTTAGCTTCAATCCCAACCAAGGGTTTAATTTGCTTCTTTTGAATAAGCACATCCCTTAGAGATCCCTTATCTATTCTTTCCACAAAGAAAAGTTTGTCCCATCAAACTTTTTAATGCTGAAAAATTCATTTTCAGACATGGAAGAGGATGCCATGATGCAAATGAAACAAAATCCCAAATGCTAGTACCTGTAGGAGAGAAATCACACCAAATACCAAGTGCAGCCAAATATGTATGCCTTAATGAAGGATAGTGTCACCAAAACTCAAGGCTCAAAGCATCAAAATGCTTCTGGCTGATGCGCATATACTATGCATCCATATGAATAAATCTGGCCCCCAAAAAAATGCCAACTGCAATGGCAAAACAATGGCAATCCCAATGCCAATAAGTGCCAAAATGCCTCAAGCATACATGAGCATATGCATCAACAAAATATCATCTAAGAGATCATAGCACAACCTGTGCATCCATTGCAATATGTCAAATCTGTCCCTCAGCATAAAATAGCATCTATGTGCTAAACGTCCATCAATAAAGCATCCCACAATGCAATCTTGGCCTATCAGCGGATCTAATAAGGATCACAATGCATCCAAATGGCCTATAAAGCATCCACTGCAACCTAATGCAAACTATGAATGAGTGTACACGGCTCAAACTGCAACCAGAGTGATCCACAAAAGGTATATCAAAAAATCCACGGCCCCACGGTAATGATTGCTAGTGAAAATATAACTTAATATGCCTCAAAACATGGGTGTCACTACATAATCAAACTCAAAAAGACAATATGCAAATATCTCTCTTCTGCTGGAACTCCAAAATCCCAATTGATGAATGGGAAATGGGGAGTCAACCCTTGAAATTGACCTATAATCAAAAAATCAAAGGTTTGAACCTTTGAATGGATTTTTGATAGAGAAACAGATGATTCGGCGTCTCAGAGAGACATAACTTCTCCAAATCTCCACAAAATCATAGAAGAGCTGACAAGTAGGGGTTTTTAAGCCTCCATAATGCAATGGAACAAACGGATTTAGAAACTGTGGTCCTAATCACCGAGTCCAACACACGGACCAAAAACCGTTTTTGCAAACACACCTATTTGTAAACACCACTAGAGTGCAAATGATGAGTAACACAAAAGTTTTAGGACCTCCTAAGTCCGCCAGAACTGACAGATCTGTGAATGGTTGCTTCAAACTTGAGTTCCAACACTGGGGCAGGAAAACATTTAAGCAGAGACAATGAGTCAGAAATCTAATGAAATGATCCCAAATTCAAGAATGAAGGGGTTTTCAAACTCCTAAAGTGCAATGGACACCAAAATCAGGCAATGATTGCCTCTACAGGTCATTCCGAACTCTTAGTCGCATCAAAAGGAACAAGGGAATCATCAAAAAATGTATTTTTCCTCCAAAACCACCTGTAGGCTTGCAAAAAACCACTCAGGGAACTTTCCAAAGTTTTTTGCAAGGTCTCTGCACACCAGGATGTAGGTAAAATTACACAACAGAGCTTCTCCTTCCTCCCTTAGAGCTAAAGTAGCCGACTTTAGGCTCCAAGCTCACACCCAGGCTCAACTAGAACACCAGTGCTCTGATACCAGTTGAGAGATCTCAACAGTGGAAGCAGAATGGAAGAGGTGAGAGAGAGGGAGATCCAAAAGAGAGAGCCACACAAGTTTTGGTGGGTGCAGAACACCCTAATCTTCTATATCATCCCATATATATATGTGTTTAAGTATTGTACATAACCGAGGTACAATGGCCTTTAACCCCCGCAAGGTTATAGACAAGGTGTAAAAGACTTCTATTGCTTCTTGTTGTAGGGAAAAATGGGAACAAGAAGAAAGTGGTGGAACCTCACAATGCAAGAGGGATCTCAAAGAAAATGTGGAGAGACAAGAGAACAATACAGGTTGTGTTGAGGTTCTCATAAGTTTTCGGCATGCCCTTCAAGAGTGCGGGAATCACATCCTCCCCTTTGAACTTAGCACCTATGGTGGACAATTGTATTGTGATACTATGGATCTCAATAATAAAATCACTCAAGTTTTCATTTTAAAAAAGACGTGAATCAAATAATTTGACTTTGAGTACAACATGAGAGCAGTTTCCACTCGCTCCATAGAGTTGATCCAACTCATTCCAAGCTACTTTTATGACATAGCACTAGCTACCAAATGAATGAGCTTGGGATAAAGGTTAAGAGCAATAATGGCCAATTCTTTCTCTTCAATGTCCTCTTCGTCGCGGCAGTGATGTTGATTTGCTTCATGCCCTTGACATAGGTCCACAAATCTTTGTGCATTAAGAGGTACTTTACTTACTTGGGTTTACCAAGTATGAAACCCTTCCCCATCAAATGGTTTGATATGCCCAAAAGAAATTTCCTATGTTTACCACTTTCACAAGTCCCTCAATGAAGAAAACGTGCAAGAAAAATAAAGAAGTGAACAACCAACAAAGGGAACCACAACCAACCCTTTAACTGCCTTGAACAAGATGAATTTCATTCAAGATGCCTGTCTACAATAAAGTTTAATAAGTTTAATGTAGACTACAGAATGGTCTGACCAGTAGTTTGTTCCTTGAGTAATTTTTGCAATTCCTTATTGCCGCACCCAATTGTGGTTGAGTATGGACCCAGTAGTTGTCATTGGTTGGTCTATTACTTGTATCATGTTGGGTGAGGGGTCCAATGTTGTGAGTAAGCATTCCACATCATCTTTGTGAATGAATTATACAACTTGAATGATGATGTTTCTTTGGTAGTATGTGGCCACGCCGAGTCCTTTGTTATTGCACCTGCATTGGTAGCCCTCAAGGGTGGTGGCTTGTGTAGATGTCATGCAAAGCTCTTGCAAGAAAATAAAAGTGGTCGAAAATAAGGTTTTGCATGCACGCATGTCTTGTCCATGCACGTGCAATGATCTTGTATTGAGAGATTGCATGTAGAACTTGTTTGGGTTTGTGAGTTTGAAGGTTATTTTCTTGGGCACCCATGCATATGTACTTGCAAGGTGGTTGATTTATTGTGGAATTGTAGGATCAACCTTTATGTGTTTATATTCTAATGGGCAAGTTATGTACAAGTGAGCAGGGTTGTGTATACCCTTTAGTGTTGTGTACACAAGACCATGTGATTTGATGTGGGTAGGGTCAAAGCCAAGTGTTTCCATGGATAGTAGTCCCAAGGCATGATGTATTGTTCTTACTATGGCACCTTGTATTAGAAACCAGGTACTGGCATATAGTGTTCAAGTGGTTTCTCCCTACTTGGAATGCACGTGCAATTTGGAAGATAGGGATCTAGGTTGATGGACTCACGTGTGTAAAGGCATGTGTGCTCAAGTCATGTTCTCCTCCCCACGTTGGGATTATTTAATTGTACCCACACAATTGGAGGCCTCTTGTTCATGTTTTCTCCCTGAAAGATGGCATTCACAGTGTTAACAAGACCATTATGAACATTTAGATTTCCAAAGCAAATTTTGACGATGCTACCTTCATTAAGCCTTCAATGGAGTTTGGGTCACATGGTATCTTTATTGTCTTGCTACATGTCGGACGCCAAACATAGTGTGATTTGAAATGATGTGGCTTTGTATTGAGATTCTTAAATACTTCTTAGTTGTGCTTGTCATTGGCTGTGTTCATGTAGAACAGATGAGGGATAGTCTCTTTGCAAGCATGTAGTCGACAATACGTGTGGTTGATGTTTTCAATGTCTTGCAAGGTTTGGTTGTTGCTAGTGCATATACAATTGAGTTGACCCAAGAAAATAGTGTTCTCTTGTTGCATAGGATTTGTGAGCTTGTAGTACATAATGTTATGTGCCCAGACTATAGGGGCCATTGCTAGTGTCATGGTCTTAGAAGAGAAAATCCAACTGTCTTTTGTGGGGTTTGCTTGGCATAGGTCACCACAAAACAGTACGTCAAGCCCGTTGAAGGGCTAATGATGGTTGTGTCTGATTTCAAGCATTTGCATGTTCATTGCAATAAAGGTGTTTTGCCCAACCAAGGACATCTCATCAAAAACAAACAGAGCCCTGAGGTCTTCATACACTAGCAAAAGTTCTTGGAGATTGTCCACTAAAATGCATTTGTATGTTGTTGTTCGAAAAGGCAAGTGAAGAGTTGAATGTATGGTATTGCCACCCATGTTGTAGGTTGTCTTGCTAGTGTATGCAAGGAGCATTGCCTTGGTCAACTCCACCTTTGAGACTTCTTGATGAGAATAGCAACACAGAAGGGCTTGAACAAGAAGAAGTAGTGTGAACACATTTCCTAACAAAAATAAGCACAGTGGGGAAATTTCATGAGCTTTGTACACTACCTGCTATGCAATAATGTGTTGGGTGTTCAAGATAGCTTTTCCCACCCTATAGACACACTCGTTAGAGGGAAATTTTGTTTTTAGACATTTCTCGAAAGCATGTTCCACAGCTTCATTTGTTGCTTTATCTCCCTTTGTCATGTTCAAAGTGCAATAAGCAGCTGCGATGAGAGGGTTCAGAATGAATTGGAAGTCGATATTTGCTGCCCACAAAGTGGATAGTTTGACATTGAAGTTATTGATGTAAATTTTCTTTGGGTGTCTCTTCAAGAACACTCTTGGGTGTGATGTGTTGTACCTATGTATTCGGTGTCTGTTAGCTGCAATGTTTGTAGAACATTGCTAAAATTTGGTACTTCCATGCAACCCTCTTGCATGAACTGGGTTACGCATTTGTAGCTTTCTTTGCTAACAATGGGTGAGCCAAGATATTTAAAGGAAACTAGAATTCTTGTTTCTCTCATATGAGGCCATGGAAAATGGAAGCGACAAGTGCTGCCTCTTTTCTTGCAAATAGCCCTATGCTTGTGGGTTTGTATTTGCTTATTCTCCAATGTGAACTAAGAAATGTATGTTGTCAATGAAGGCCTCTATTTCTTTATTCTCCACGTTGCCACATGTTGGTGCTGGGATATTTGTGATCAAGGGCTTTCTCTAAGGTACATGTGTGCATCTAGTAGCAATCACATGTGTGTGTGTGTGTGTGTGTGTGTGTGTGTGTAGCAAGCACACTTAGTGCTATGGACCATGACACAGGTGTGTTGAGGATGGTGTAAATTGCACCATACCTCTAGGCATAGGGGCTATCCCTAACCCTAAGGGGTTCACATGTATATCTTCATGTTTATGTTCAATACAACTTAGGTACATGTAGCTATATTGTGTGCACTCCTCTCTCTCTCTCCCTTTCTCACTTCTGTTATCATGATATCAGAGCACCAGGTGCTTCCACTCCCTTCATGAGTGTCAAGCCCTCCTTCCATGAGGCATCTTCCATTGAGAGAGTTTCCATTTGAGAGAGAGCGTAAGACCTTGATCCATCAAGGCATGCAAGCCCTCGCTCCATCGAGGCAATAAGCCCTCCATTTGAAGCATTTTCTTCATCCTCACTAGATCTCCTTATAGAGCTCAATTCACTCTTTGTTTCAGCTCACAAAGCTATCAATTCCGTCATTAAGAGCTTCTTCTATCTCAATTTGAGTTATCCTTCAGCATTATGAGTTTTTTCATGGTAAGGTTCCTTTGAGAGGATTATGTGAGAGATGAGAGAAATGCGGAGTGTGAGAGATAGTCTGTAGAGTGTGAGAGGTAGTCTGTACATCAATTATGGGAGAGAAAGAAAGAAAGAGTTATGTTTATGGAGAAGTCCAAAGCTCTAGACAAAGAGAAGCCCCACTATAGCACAAAGACAACGCCTCTCACTGACTCGGCTTCACTACTAAGCTATGGAAGCCTCTACTAATCTCTCCCACCAGCTGAGGTTCGAAACATCTCCAACAAGCTTGTGACTGCCTTCCTTAGCAACAAGCTACGGTTAGCCAAACAGCCCACACAGCAGCTCTTCCAATAGTGGCTCTTCCATATATAAGCACCACCTCCATCCACCCACTATAGCATAGGCAAGGTGGCTTAGCTACACTAACAACGGACTACATGCCCTTGACTTCAAGTCCTGCAAGCTCTAACAGTTGCTGGCTACCATGAGCTACTTGGCTCCAATGAAGCTCCAACGAGACGACAGTGCAGGCAAACGAATTGATAGCCCTCTCAGTGTCTTCAATGCCCCAGCAACAAGCTCCACGACCACCAAACTCCAACAGTGACTTGACAACCACCGCCAACTCCAATGAAGAACCTCCAACAACCTAGCAGCATAGTCTCAATGTTGCCATAGGCCTTCACCTTCGATCAATGATGTCCAACCTCACGGATGACCTACAACGAATGATTCTACATGGTTCCAAAGCCTAGGTGGCTCATATGGTGGCACAACCTCTATAACAGGTGCACCAAATAGGGCTCCTTTCTCGACTCTCCACGAGCTCCAATGGACAATCCAATGCCCTCAAACAAGATAAGCTCCAACGCCTAGCTCAAACACATGACCTCCACAATGAGCTCCTCGCAGAGTGACTTGGCTCCCACGAACTCTAGCCACCCTCCATCTATAGCACCACAGAAACCTCGACTCTTGCATCGACTTGAATGGTGGGAGTGCAGCCTCCATTGACCCGCAAGCTCCAAGATTTAGCTCAACTATAGAGGAGATCAAATTCCACAAAGCCAAGCAAGCCATTGCCACATTACCTAATTAGTTCCCACAGAAGTCAGTCCCATCAGATCTATCATCAGTATACACTTTAACACATCTGACACCAACTCAGTACTCTTGGCATTCGGTAGCTCACCACATAGTGTGATACTTGGCAGAGTTCTCCTTCTTAGATTTAGGATTGTTTGCATTCTTCTTTCACACACACATGCCACCCATGTAAAGTCACACATTGTTGACTATTTTCTGGCATTGGTTCATGCAACGCATACACATTAGCCTTGTACGGCCTCTTGGCTACTCCCGACATGCAAGTGCCAGCATTATGTTATAGGCTTGATCCTTAGAACACGGTTGTTCCTCCATCACATGACTTGGTTTTGACAGTCCAACGTAAGCCCCCAATGGTAACTCTTTTCATGGATAGACACTCTCGCCCCGATACACAGGTAAGCCTCTTACACAGAGCACCAGACTGCCTCTAGCATGGGGTTATTCACATGATGCAATTGATGATACACAAGTCATGACTCCGGATGAGATTCGTGAGTGGAAAGAGAACCTTCTTTGACCATTCATTGCCATAGGGTATGTACCAATGTATGATGCAGACTTGAGCCTCATCGACCTTGAGAGATCAGATGCATATGCTTCACATGTTAGCATAGATCATCCCCATCTTTTTGTAAGCCCTCAGCACGAGACACATTGAGAGTGCTCTCAACAGAAGTAGAATGGAAGAGGGTGGGAGAGAGGGGAATCCAGAAGAGAGCCATACAAGTTTTGGTGGGTGCAGAACACTCTAATCTTCTATGTCATGTATATCCCTTTTTGGCTAAAATATGTTTGCTATACCAAGCCCATGGTGGTCGCTTGAGACTGTAAAAGTGCTCTCTTCAATCTGCACACTAAGTGCTCATATCCTTTTTCCATAAAACGTTTTGGCTGCTCCACATACACCTTTGTAGTTTTCCATTAATTCATCTAATGCAAGTGAAACCCTACACTCAATGAAAAAGAAAGAAGAAGACAAATCAACTTCATCTTTGTGACCAATGAAAATTTCTCATCATAGTGAATGCCCATCTATTGAGCATATACTTGTGACAGCTCTACAAAATTCTCCTCATAGTAAATGCCCTTTTGAGCATATACTTTTGCCACCAATATTATCTTATATTTATCTACAATCCCATAGCTTTGTTCTTAACTTTGTAGACCCGTTTACCCTCAATGACATTGTTTCCCTTGATTGGTCCCACCAACTCCATATTTTTTTTTAAAAGAATGCCATTGTATTGAATGCACTCTGCTTCATCCACCAAATTCTTTACCCATCTTGGCATTTGTCTAGATGATTTTTCTTCTTGGTCATCCTAGCCATTGGATGTAATCAACCATTCCTTGTAGTCTATTGGTTGTGGAAAGTTGATAAGCTCTTTGGCCAAGCTAAACGCTACTCATATTCTCCTAGGCTCCATGTCCTTGAGAATGTGCTTTGCTTCATTCTGGATGATTGGCTTCTTGGTCATGCTAGCGATTGGATGTATTCTCTTGCTAAGAATTGGTAAAATGCCTAGGGGATGCTCCCCATTCCATTTACTACTACTCATGGTAGGTAGCATGTCATCAAATATTCCACATTTTATGGATCTTTGCAAGTTTGCATCTCTAACATTATCAACCAGGTACTTGTCTTCTCTTCCATTATCAACCACTTTCTTGTCTGCTCCTCCATCCTAATACTTCATAATCATGATGGCAAGAGCTTACTTTACCTTCACATCAAATACCACATCATGAGAAGTAAACATTTAGTGAGTCATAGGATTGTATAAATCATAAGCTTTATGTTCCTTTGCATAGCCAACAATGATGTCCTTTGACACAAGAGTATGGTAATTGATCAAAAAATTCTAAGATGTTAGACACTTGGCTTATGTCCACTCCATGATTCCTCTAGTGCCATGTTACATAAATCCTTGAGATTCCATTGACCATGTTCTTGTGTTCAAGCAATTGCATGGGTCTGAAGTGAAGATGTCCATTATACAATTGACAATCAATGTTCACAAACCTTGCATGCTCTCTATCCAAGGTGTGATCCTAAGTGAATAAGAGCACATTCATGTCATGAAGTGAACCTTCATCTTCTAATTAGCACATTGTAGAGATGATGGTAGATTCACATGAAAGTACTAGTAGTGGATAAAGTATTAGTAGTAGCTTCATAAAGTATTAGCACATTGTAGAGATGATGGTAGATTCATATGAAAGTACTAGTAGTAGACAAAGTATAATTTAGTAGTAGCTTCATGAAAAGAAGTAGTAGTAGATAAAGTATCAAAAATGGGTTTGATCTTACCATTTGGAAGATGAACTAATATATCACACATTCCTTGAGCTAGAAGTGGATGATTTCCTCCAACATGAACATCTGGAACTCCAACGTGACTAGAGACTAGAATGACTGTCAAACCAACCTTGTCTACAATACACATGTTATGATGCATTGGAGGCCACTATCCTAATATTTTAATTAGATTTCTTTGATGAAATCAAAGCTATGCATAGTTTGATGCCTTGGGATGTCCCAGGTCTCTACATGGTCTATCTACCATAATTGGCAATTCTCGCCACCGCAAAACACATCTTATATAAGGCTTTACCCTAAAATATTTCTTGCCATGGTTGTCATGCCAAGCAATATGCTTGTTTATGCAATCTATAGCAATGTCGCCTAGATTGCCACAATCATTATGCTTTACTTTGTACTTGGCATAATACTTATCTCTTTATCAACTTTGATTGTTCTTATTCTATCCAAGCTTAGACTAAGAACTTCCACTTTGTTGTGCCTTATGAGGCTTCTTGCCTCTTGAACTATATGTGAAGCATCTTTTCCTTTGAGTATGCGTCCTGCATGCATTTGTTTGATCCTTCTCTTGGATCAAGAGGCTTATCAATTCATCAAGCTTGATAACCATACCTCAAGAAATCATTGCCACCCTAGAGCCCTTAAAGTATGGGGGTAGACTTTGGAGTATCCATTTGACAAACTCTAAGTCTTTCACATCAAAGTTATTCTTAGTGAATCTATCTTTGAGAACCTTCATCTTGTTGAGATAGTCCATCACTGCATCACTATCTCTCATTCTAAGATTTGACAATTGTGGCTACAGAGATTGAGATGTGTGACTAATGTCTTGCTCTTCTAAATGGACATCTTTGTGGTCCATACATGCGATGCTTGTGTCAAATGCATCACTTGGATAAGTGACCACATTCTTTAGACCTACATCATGGGCTTCTTCTCTACTTATGTGGCATTCTATGCTAGAGCATGCACTTTTCTATAACTTATATCCCATGAAGAGATTCTTTATGCAATATTTCCAAATGTGGAAGTTATTTGATTGGCACATGAAATTTTGCCCACTAATGTCATCCTAATGTTGACTCAAGCACTTAAAGTGCACAAATATGTTGTGTGCATGCTTAATAGGTGGTCTTGTAATTCCACTTTTTACCAAGCTACTCAAAAGTCCTAATTGAGAAAAGCACAATGAAGAGTAAGATGTGCTCTCCTATTTTGTTTAGAAAGCTTTGTTTTTGGAGTTCTAAGAAAAAATTTATTCCCCTTCGAATATAGTGATTCCTTTTTATGCCAAATATGAAGAACAAGGTGTAATATACTTTTGTCCTTTTCAAAATTATAAAAGTTGCCAAAAGTACATTTTCTTAAGGGGGATGCTACCTTTGGGGGAATTAGTGTACTGTAATATTGAACTTGACCACCTCTGGAGCATTTGCACTAGGTGAAAATTTCATCAAAATGACATCACCATGGAGAGTCTCTTCAAGATTTGCTTCAAAGGACATTGAGGGGAATTGAGCTATGACCTCTTCCATGAAAAAATCTTACCCGAACTACAAAACCTCAAATGGGATTCTCGATTTAAATGAAGAGGTTCCTTATAAGAACATAATGTCCTTTCTTTAGAGGATAACAAGTGGACGGAAGGAGCATTTTAGGGTTTAAAAATTTTGTGTCTGCCTATACTCGAACCTTCACCTTTCTCCTTCTTCTCCACCTCAATAGCCTATTGCAATTCCTATGTTCTACCTTCTCACAAGCAAGCCATTCATGAGGCTTTGCAACTACTCTTCTCTTAGCTAGCCATTGAGCTTCTCAAGTTCTTACTAAGCTTCTCCTTTAGATTAGATTGCCTTCTAATTTAGGTTCGATTGCCTTCTAATTTAGGTCTATATTTTTCCTCTTTTTTTTAAGGAACCTTCTATTAGAAACTTTTGAGGATACAAATTCATCACTCCAAAAAGGCAGTGAAATGAAGACATGTCAGCTGTCCCGCAGCCTACCTCTCGGGATCTCAGCTTACTATCTAGAGTTTCTTAAAAGCGAGTGCCAACAGATGATTGGGTATACAACCAACACATAGCTTGATCCATGAAAGTAGAAGGTGTTTACAAGCCAAGCCTTACAAAACCACTCGTGCCTTTTGGCTTTCTTCTTGAAATCCTTCATATCTCACTCCTACATAGTCCGCAAACTTGTATAGATGATGTCATGCATAAGGGTGGCCATTGGCCAAGTCTTGTGCCCACCCGTGACAATACGGCAGTGAGCGACATAGATGTGCAAGATAGCGATGCTAGCAAATGTCTCCTAGGCACTATCATCTGTGATGAGGTGGGGATATCATCTCATTAATGGTATAGCATCTAGGAGTAAGAAAGTACTCCTATATTTAAAATTTGTATACATTTTTACACAATTGTTTACCTCATTGTGTATGTATACATGTTTGTATGTTAGAATTTGATAGTCCCTCCATATGTCCACATAAATTAATTACACTAGACAAGTACTTATTTAGTCCACTCATGTAAGTAAATAGCATATAAGTCTTCTAGTTTAAAAAAACTTCCCCTCCACTATTTCCATGTGTATAAGGAAAATACATTGGGCTACTCCTAAAATTATGAAATTACAATTATGCTTAGTCCACACATAGTGAAAGTTTAACTCCACATAGAATAGCTCATCCCAAAGGTAGAGAACATGTATTGTTTTATGTGGGGTACCCATCTTCATAGATTGAATTAAAGTCTGGATTTTTCTTTTTACATAAGCTCTTTTTGTTTTAAGATAGTTCCCATCTTTGTTAAGTATAATTGCTATACAAACTTGTAGATCTCACATACTTATAAGTGAGAGTACTCTCAACGGAAGCAGAATGGAAGAGGGAGAGAGAGAGATACAAAGAGCCACATAAGTTTTTGGTGGGTACAGAACACCCTAATCTTTTTTTTCATTCATTTATATATGTGTTTGAGTATTGTACATAACCGGGGTAAAGGCACAGTGATCTTTAACCCCCACAACCTCCCACTTAAAGGACAATGTGCCTTTAAGAAAGAACAACCAGTGAGCATACTATCCAATGTCCATCAATGCATGATAATACTCAAACCGCTGACTAGGTAGACTCTTCGTCAGCATATCTGCAGGGTTATCATCTGTATGAAACTTGACAAGCTCTATGCGCTTGTCCTCAAGTACCTCCCTGATGAAATGGTACGTGACCTTAATGTGTTTGGTCTTTGCATGAAAGACCGGATTCTGTGCTAGGTGAATAGCACTCATGGAATCACTATCCAATGTCGGTACACTTGTATGAATCCCCAAATCTCCCACTAGCCAATCAAGCCATATAGCCTCCTTACAACCCTCTATGGATGCAACATACAGAGCCTCTATGGGACAAAGCAATGCACTTTTGTGTACGAGACATCCACGACACTACACCACCTGCAAAGATGAACACATAACCAGAAGTGGATCTCCTACTATCCACATGCCCTGCATAGTCTGAATCTATGTACCCAAGTACACGCATGTCTCCTCTACCAAAGGAGATGCACATCTCCTTGGTACCCTTCCTGTACCTCATGTGGCATAAATCTAAGGTTTCAAAACCTTAGAATGAAAAATGCATAATAGAGAGACGAAATCAAATACACAGAGATCTATAACTCTAAAAATACTCTACCGAATCACATAAGAACTTACAAGTAGGAGTTTTTAAGCGTTCGGAACATAATGGAACAGACGGTTTTGGAAACCGTGGTCCCAATCACTGGGTCCAACACACAGACTGAAAAACGTTTTTGAAAACTGATCTGTTTGTAAACTCCACCGGAGTGCGAATGATGAGCAACATAGAAGTTTTAGAACCTCGTGAGTCCACCAAAACTGACAGATCTGCAAATGGTTTTGCTCCAAACTTGAGTTCTAATACACGGGCAAAAAAACGTTGAAACTGACACAGTGAGTCAGAAATCCAACGAAATGATCCCAAATTCAAGAATGAAGGTGTTTCCAAGCTTCTGAAGTGAAATGGATACCAAAAGCAGGCAATAGTTACCTCTACAAGTCAATATGGAGTCTCTGTCATCGAACGGAACGGAGTGCGAATGATGAGCAACATAGAAGTTTTAGGACCTCCTGAGTCCACCAAAACTGACAGATCTGCAAATGGTTTTGCTCCAAACTTGAGTTCTAATACCCGGGCAGAAAAACGTTGAAACTGACACAGTGAATCAGAAATCCAACGAAATGATCCCAAATTCAAGAATGAAGGTGTTTCCAAGCTTCTGAAGTGAAATGGATACCAAAAGCAGGCAATAGTTACCTCTACAAGTCAATATGGAGTCTCTGTCATCGAACGGAACGGAGTGCGAATGATGAGCAACATAGAAGTTTTAGGACCTCCTGAGTCCACCAAAACTGACAGATCTACAAATGGTTTTGCTCCAAACTTGAGTTCCAATACCCGGGCAGAAAAACGTTGAAACTGACACAGTGAATCAGGAATCCAACGAAATGATCCCAAATTCAAGAATGAAGGTGTTTCCAAGCTTCTGAAGTGAAATGGATACCAAAAGCAGGCAATAGTTACCTCTACAAGTCAATATGGAGTCTCTGTCATCGAACGGAACGGAGTGCGAATGATGAGCAACATAGAAGTTTTAGGACTTTTTCTTTGAACGGAACAGGGAAAAACTAAAAAAATGACTTTTTCTTTGAAAACACTTAACAGACTCTCAAAACCACTTCACAAAACCAAAGTGACTTTTCCAAAGGTTCCTTCAAGGTCTTTGCACACTCGGATGCAAGTAAAGTCACCCACAAAGCTTTCCACAGAGCTTCTCCTTTCTCCCACAAAGCTGCTGAGCTTCCAAGCATTCACGCACGCTCAGCTAGATCACTCGGGCTCTGATACTAGTTGAGAGTGCTCTCAACGGAAGCAGAACGGAAGAGGGAGAGAGAGAGAAACAGAGAGCCACACAAGTTTTTGGTGGGTGCAGAACACCCTTATCTTCTTTTTCATTCATTTATATATGTGTTTGAGTATTGTACATAACCGGGGTTTAGGCACAGTGGCCTTTAACCCCCACAATAAGACTCTCTTGTTGTTCAAGAATTTAACAAGTATCGTTGGCAACAAATGGTATGACTAGCTAGCTAGCACTCCTCCCTTTGTGGAAGCTCGTTGGCAACAAATGGTATGACTAGCTAGCTAGCACTCCTCCCTTTGTGGAAGCTCTCCAAACTAGACAGCCTTCACAAGCTAACTATAATCCACAAACAAGAGTCCTTCAAAGTAGGACTGCCTTCACAAGTTAACAATAACTCACCCTTCAAGTAGCAATGCCTTCACATGCTAACAATAACTGACAAACAAGAGTCGTTCAACCAGAGATGAAAGATGGTGGCAACATCAAATCATGTTATAAAAAGATGGTTATGATGCTTCATTACTTTGAGGAAATCCCTTTTAAAGGAATACACACATGAGAGACGTGGATACAATACTGCAATTTTGTGCACATGTGAGACTCGGATACAATGCTGCAACTTCTTTGTCTGTATAAAACAAGAATTTTAGAGGCTGAAAAGTGCTTCCTCTGCTTCAACAAGTCTTGCTCTTGACGACACTGTTGGTAGCATTCAGCATCACTTTGCATTCTGCGTTTATCTGGAGAATGACAATGAAACAGATGCAAATCAATTGCCTCACCCTTACTAATTTCACTCTGGAGAACCTGAGATGACAAAGACTTGGTACAAATCAATTCAGGATTTGTTCAGATGCAGCTACTGATCCTGTCATCTGTCCGTAATAGCTATAAATTTTCGAACAACCTACTTAAGTGTTTGTGCAACATTTACGTCTGGAAGGATGGGCAATGTAAACAAATCGAGCTGTTGCTTGGAAGCGCTCCTCTGTTGCCAGAATTCTAATTTCGAAGCTTGAAAGTAAACGAAAGAGGTGATTCGAAGCAGTAGCAGAGTCGATTCTCAAAGGTAAACCTCACCTTTAGCTCTGGAAGGGCAATACCTCCCAATAACCAGAACAAGAACACGATTCGGCCGCTGATTTGAATCGGGAAGACGTCCTTCCTTGCAACATTGTCGAAGAGGTACCTTCTGAGAGACAGCTTCTCCACAACAAGTCTATCTGCCACGAGCCGAGTCTGCATAGTAGCGTTGGTGAGGCCGAGATGACGAAAAGCAGGAAAAGTGGCCATACCCAAGGTGATCTGCCCTGAAGCGCAATCAAAGCCGATGGAGGTGTAATCCAAGGTAAGGCGACTAGGATTGTAGCTGAGGTAATGCAAGGAGGCGTTGAGCCAGAGGTAGACGAGCGAATAATTGACAGGGTCGTTGTAGAGGGAGAATCGGGCAACCTGGAGGTCGGAGAACGAAGAGGATGATCCCTGGAATAAGGATCGATAAAATGCAGATGAAGCAGGGGCAACAACGTTGTGATTCTTCCTCATCATCCATTTTCTTCTCCAGCCATGGCGCTTTCGATTATCCTCCTCTCCTTCAAATTTCTCCCCGCCAGTCTGCCTGATTCGTTGCCAACCTCGTCTGATTCTTTCCTCGAACGCGAACGATGATCTATCCTAGAACCTGTTCGACGTCTCCTCCTCTCCCACTCGTCCTGTTGTTGTTGTGGTGGGAGATCGTCAACCCAAAAACAGAGAAAATTTTGGAAGCACAGATGAAGAAGAAGAAGGAAGATGATGATGATGATGAAGAGAAGAAAAAGATCTTCATTCACGATTTCCTCGGATTCTTTGCCCGAACCCAACCCAGATGCTTCCTTGACGATTATGCCTCAAGAATTCGATGACAACTGTGCTCTCAATCGTCGCCAAAATCTGTTTCTTAGTCATCCCGATAGTGCTGAAGGATTCGTGCTTGTTTCGCTCGATCTTCTTTTATATATATCTTTCCTTATAGTTTTCACACCCCTTCATTCATTCATATTGGTAGTTAACATGCAGTTTGCATGCAAATTTGGCGTTTGGCATTTTGGCATTTCGCTTCTCCTGCATTCCTTGTCACTTCTCGCGTCGCCTGATTTCCATCTCGCTTCTCCTGCATTCCTTGCCGCTCTTTTTACAAATTTCTACGCATGGACTTTGGTAATCAAAGAGAATTCAACATTACAAAAGCAATAATACGGTATGTGAAACAAAATCCATTTCTTTGTTGGTTCATAGGCGATGAGAGACAGAGAGGAAGCTTGAGCGGGAGGGACGGTGATAGGGAGAGGAGTTACCATTGCTCCAATTCAATCGTTTTCCTAACGAACGTAACTATCATCCATGCGATTTAATATTAGTCCATGCGCATTTCTTCGATCATCCAAGAGTGACCCTTTTTTGTGTGTGTTTGGATATAGATGATGTTCGGACTCGATATGTATTGGATCAGACAAGAAGTCTCAGATATCTGAACTTGCTGCTAAAACAACGGCTTCAATGATGACAACCCATCTCGACTATGCTTCATCAAACCATCTTGGACTTCTATCCTTTAAACTTTTCAAAGTATTGATAAGTATGCAATTCTCTTTTGTTCAATAGCATCCTGTGTGCTTATTGTCCATTTGTATTGTAGCTTGCACTGAGTATTGTTGTTCTCAATTCTCCTGAGAAGGTTCACCGACAAACTGTCTTTCTCACAAATCAAAACTATGAAAAGTAAGAAGAGCCAACCTGCATTCAAAGAATTAACGAGAGGTTGAATGCAAAGAATTAAAATCCAAGCATAGAGGAAGGATGAGAGAATGGGGGGAGCAATAGACAAAGGTTGATATAAAACTCCCTTCAAAACACAAAAGTCATCTCGCAATACCCTTATGGTGCCAACCTAAAGGTGGCACTTGATCCTACCACTAGTCGCATGCTTGAAGCCTAGAAAGTCATTCTGGAAGATGGGGCTCACATTAGCTGAAGGACCAAGGACTACGAGTATGGCTACTTGGCTATTCAATGGCTTCCAAAATTTGCATTAGGCTGAGCATAGTGAGCGAAGACACAATCATAGAGCCAATGCTATATTGCAGTCCAGATTTGCGAAAGAGAAACACAATAAATAATTTGATTTAGTGTCGGCTAGAGAGATAAGGGTGTCGACATCATACATCTCAACGTCTATTTAGAATCAAAGCTCATGTGGACCTTGGTCCAGGTAAGTTTTCCCCCTTGGTTGTTGCAAACAATGAAATCATGAAGGTGTGCTACAAGCTTAGGAAAATTTTATAGACAAAAGATAGTTGACAGGAACTCCCTATATAATGGTGGGCCGCCGAGGTCAAGGAACCCTTCAAACTGATCAAAACTAAGCACCATGATATGTTTACAACACTAACCAAAGAGGATCTCTAGTGACTACTAATTGCTCAAATGAGGCTTGAGCGTTACATGAGGCTTCCTAATGGCTATGGAACTATGGTCTTGATATTTCATGGATCAAAGGAATTGTGAGACTGAAGGGGATGTTTGCTACTAACAAAGAAAGAAATAAAGAAAGAAGGAAGGAAGGAAGAAGATCCTACAAAGGTAGTGGGCACATCAAAAGAAGGTTTGGACTTGAGAAGAATCCCAATAATGTCTTGGAAGTTATAACTAAAGAAGAGATAGGAGGCAGTCAGGTAGCTGAGAAAAAATGAGGGGGAAGTAGATGCAAAAATTAGGGAAGAGTTCTTATAGTTTAATTGACTCTAATGGGAGGGGTATGTGTTGGGAAGTTATGACGACTTTGGCTTGACTTTTGGTGAGTAGAGGAGGAAGTAGAATGTAGGTAAAGCATAGGGGCCTAAGCATCTTCCAAAAGCAATTTTAAGAAGGTACCCTGGAGCTAGGTGGCAAGTCACAATTAATAATTTTCAAGGATGCATACCTTAACCTGGCCATTGGCTATTAAGATCTCTCATATTGGAGGATTCATAAATTAAGTTGTCATTATTCGCCCTTAACATCATGTGCATATATTATATGATTAGTACAATTTCTTGATGCAACACAAGTTGATTTCTTTTTCTAACCAAGGCTCTCTGGGTTATGTTTGCAAAATCCAATGTCTATGTGCAAGAGGGCTTTTATGATGTATTTGTGGAGAGATTTATTAAATGAGCCAAAGCTCAAGTGGAGAGATCTATTAAATAAACAAGAGCCCAAGTAGAGATCTACCAAACGAGCCAAAGCTCAGGTAATGGAAGATTCATTCTAGGAAAGAGTAAACCTTGGACCCTAGGTGAGAAAATGTGTTTTTGCAAAGATCTTGTAATGCATGATGATGGAATGGGCTATTATGATCAACCCATTTGGTTCTCCTATGTAGGTAGATGGAGCTCAAACTTGAGAAATTTTGCACGATGAGACCTAATATATCCAATCGTAAACGGGTCATGCTATGCTACTCATATAAATTATTTTAGAGTTTGAGCTGGCGATCAAAGGCTTTGCCACTTGTCTATCAATGGGCTCCTCTCTTCTCCTTACCATTTGATGCAATGTGGCCATCCCACTTGAATAACCGCGAGATAACCACCTTCTTGCGTTCACCTTCATCATGGAGGTCATTTTGCTCTCCCCCCATCCTTGAATCCATCAAATTCCATCGTTTATTTTCCACATTATCTGCATCCATGAGTGCATCTATAGGACTTTTGACAATTTCACTAAATATCTCTTCTTATGGGGAAGTTCCATTTTCTTCATCTTGGTGGCCATGGAGGACGCCCGCAGCATCCAGAATGAGCGGCAGCGGAATCAGATCTGCCTCAGGACTGCCAATGTAGAAACTGTTGGAAATGTTGAATGCTCCACTGGCCAAGACTGTCGGATTCGAGCGTCGTTGACGATGCACTACCCTCTAGTCGCCATTCTCGATACAAGAACGGAAACTCTCTTTCGCTGATCCATCTCTCTGGGGCAATCCACAACGACGAAGTCGGCAGAGGTGGTGCTGGCACTGCTGGAGATGGCGGCGATTACGGCGCAGCTACGACACTCGGTGGCAAATGCTGCAGAGGCAGGAGAGGTGGCGACGGTGGGGGTGATAATGCAAGGAGTTGCGCTGGGATGGCGTTGGTGGAAGATAATTGGAAGCCGGTGATGCACTCGTGAGGACGATTGTATCGCGCTCTCTGCCATTGCAAACCTTTCGCCCATACTTTAGGAATTGTTATGACGCTGAGGGTTGTCTCACTTTCTCTTGCTCAGCCACGAGTAGTGATTGGCAGCCTTTCTCTATTTTTGCAGTGAGATTACCACAGCAAGAACGAATAAAAAGGATGTGGGTAGAGATGCAAGAAGACATCCGATGCAACGTGCACTAGGGAGGGCGGAGTAAGCTGTTGGGAAATCGTGTCATTTGCATGGAACAATTGGAATGGAGAAAAACATTGACCTATTGCAAAAAAGATCATCAATCATGTGCCAGTTGGGAGACAATCAATTGAATGATCAGAGACTTAGTGGACTAGAATGCAGATGTTTTTACAATGGCCGGACAGAGAGGCTGAAAGACCGCGTCTCGGAGGTAATAGAAGTGGTGAGAGGTGTGGAACAGGTGAAGCTAAGTGAGCCCGTCTGCAATAAACCAAAACAATGCAGCTGGATATCATCTAGGAATACATAAACATGAAGGCCTTGAAAAAATTTATCATAGCAAGGAGGAATTCAGAGGCGCTGTTGCATATTCGAGGAGACAAGTAGAAGGACAACATTCCGAGTGGATGGGAAGTGGATGGTAATAGTGAGAATGCTTTACCAAAAAGTGGGAATGAGATCAATAGGCTAAAGGATTGGGGCAACAGAGGAAGAGGTATGTCTAACCTTGCCTCTTCCCTTCCATCGAAATGTACAATACAAAGCTCAGACCCTCCTCCGACACCATCTCCTAATCCTCTTCTCCGCTCTCTCATCAAATGTGGAGTAAAGGGAATTGTATGTTTGGAGAGAGAGACTCGAGAGAGGCAACTGAATGCTACACAAATTCTATGGCAGGAGCACGCACAAAGAAGAGCATGGCTCTACGTCGATAAAAAAGGGGTGAGAGCTCCATTGCTGCACAGATTCCTTCGCAATAGCATTGGTAGAGAAGAGCATGGATCTATGTTGACAGAGGCAATTGTAATATATTGTTTTCGCTTCCTCCAATCTAGCGGAAGCATGGATGAAGGTGCATAATTAGAATCAAGTACTAGCTAACTACCAAGCTACCTTGGTAATTGACAAAGTGTGTGCCGAGAGTTTAAACAGGAAGGGAAGGGCTTTGTGTGGTCTTAAGTAGTATCAAGAACCATGCAGTTGCTTGGAGAGTGCATTATCAAAGTAGCTAGAGTCAAAACAATATATTGTGATGATAGATTTTCTCTACTCGGGTGGAAGAACAATTGGATCTAGATACCATCAGAACTTGCATGAACTCTAAAGAAGTTATAGGGCTCTGAAATTCCAAGAGTATTGGAACTTTTGGGAAGCTTATCTACAGCTTCCTTTGCATGCCTCATGAGCTTTGCTAGATTGATCTAATCCAAGAATTTTTGGATGTAGCAAACTAAGGCTCAAGTTTTAGGTAGGAAACAAGGCCACTACTATAGAGGGCAAATGTTTTCGCACTACACTATTGCCATCATGAATTTGGAATTCAAATTTAAAGCTATTCAAGTCAAATCCATTTATGATACAACCACTATTGTACAATGATCAATCGCGAGAAATGGAAACTGTCATCTATATTTAGGTGTTAATCTTCCTATCTTCCTAACTAGGATGTTCATTTGCAATGCCGGCCACCAGTAGTGATTGACGACCTTTCTCTATTTTTGCAGTGAGATTACCACAACAAGAATGAATAAAAAGGATGTGGGTAGAGATGCAGGAAGATATCTGATGCAACGTGCACTAGGGAGGGTGGAGTAAGCTGATGGGAAATCATGTCACTTGCATGGAAAAATTGGAATGGAGAAGGGATAAAAAAAGTGAGCTATTGCAAGAAAGATCATCAATCATGGCACAATTGGGAGCCAATCCATTGAACAATCAGAGACTTAGTGGACTAGAATGCATATGTTTTTCCAATGGCGGGACAAAGAACCTGAAACACCGAGGTCATAGAAGTGGTGAGAGGTGTGGAACAAGTGAAGCTAAGTGAGCCCGTCTGCAATAAACCAAAACAATGCAGCTGGATATCATCTAGGAATACATAAACATGGAGGGCTTGAAAAATTTTATCATAGCAAGGAGGAATTCAGAGGCATTGTTGCATATTAGAGCAGACAAGTAGAAGGACAACATTCCGAGCTCGGTGGGGTCACTCATCATATGTAACCCTATCACGTGAGTTCAATAGAAGGACATTTTTAATTTCTAAAATTTACAGAATTTAACTTACATAAGGGAGTATTTAAAATGATTTTAGAAAAAAATTACAGATTTGGATAGAAAAAGGGTACATTTTATTAATGAAAAAACTACGGATAAGGGATTTTACAAATAAGCCTTGAACACACATGATATAGATAGTTTATACATAGTGACCCCCCCCAGATTTCGAGTGGATGGAAAGTGGATGGTTTTACCAAAAAGTGGGAATGAGATCAGCAAGCTAAAGGAATGGGGCAATAGGAAGAGGTCTGCCTAACATTGCCTCTTCCTTTCCATGGAAATGTACAATACAAAGCTCAGCTCCTCCCCCGACACCCTCTCCTAATCCTCTTCCCCGCTCTCTCATCAAATGTGGAGTGAAGGGAATCGTATGTTTGGAGAGAGAGACTCGAGAGAGGCAACTCAATGCTAAACAAATTATATGGCAAGAGCACACGCAAAGAAGAGCATGGCTCTACGTCGATAAAAAAGAGGTGAGAGCTCCATTGCTACACAGATTCCTTAGCAGCAACATAGGTAGGGAAGAGCATGGATCGATGTTAACAGAGGCAATCCATCATTGCAATATATTGTTTTGGATTCCTCCAATCCAATGGAAGCATAAATGAAGATGCATAATTCAAATCAAGCACTAGCTAACTACCAAGCTACCTTGGTAATTGACAAAGAGCATCCCAAGAGTTTATACAGAAAGGGAAGGGCTTTGTGTGGTCTCAAGCAATATCAAGAACCATGCAGCTGCTTGGAGAGTGCATTATCAAAGTAGCCAGAGTCAAAACAATATATTGTGATGACAGATTATCTCTGATTGGGTGGAAGACCAATTGGATCTAGATACCATCAAAACTTGCATGAACACTAAAGAAGTTGTAGGGCTCTGAAATTCCAAGAGCATTGGGACTTTGGGGAAGCTTACTACACCTGCCTTTGCATGCCTCATGAGCTTTGCTAGATTGATCTAATCCAAGCATTTTTTGATGTTGTAGATTGAGGCTCAAGTTTTAGGTAGAGTAATGGGGCCACTACTATAGAGGGCAAACGTTTTTGGACTAGTACTCTATTGCCTTCATGATTTTGGAATTCAAATTTGAAGTTAGTGTGGTCATTGGGTGGTAATAGGAAGCTAATGTTTTACTTTTAACTTTTCAAAAAGCTAAAGTGGAATATTGAAAACTCTAAAAGAGAATTTTTAGGTGAGATGAGGGCCACTACTAAGGCACCACTCCTCCAACAAATTGTGAAAAGAGAGCTTGACACATCTTCTTTTTCTATAAGAAGTACTAGGTGGCACTTGCCTCGCTATGGGAGGGATATGGACATTTTAAAGGCGCCCGCCTCTTTATTGGACCCCTAATGCGTTAGCTTCTTTAATTAGCTATTTAAGCCTGATTTATCAATGGTGCGAGTAGAAAATTGCGAAGTCACTTAATGCAAAGCATGTTCAGCCTCCACAAGATATGTTTCCCATCTTTTCAAATCACAAACAATATTTCATATAGCTAGCGAGATTCACCTACCTTTACAACATAGAAGCAAGAGATATTGATAACAACAATGCTATCCATGGAGATGAATCATCAATTCGTATATCTAAAATTTCCTTGCAAAACCTTGGATTTGAAGCCTAGATCATCAGGAAAAACAAAAGAGAAGAAAGAAAAATAGAAAGGTGCAAAGCATTTAATCTTAAATAACATAACAATTTGACAACTTAAAAATGAAACTCTTAACGTTCACCCTTGAGGAGTGGCATGGTACTCCTAAGATTGGAATATATTTGTAGTATTCTCTCTCTTTCTCTCTCTCTCTCTCTCTCTCTCTCTCTCTGTCTCTCTCTCTCTCTCTCTCTCCACACACACACACACACATTTCTTAGACATAAATGTGTTTATAAAAAATGTATGTCTTAAAATTATGCTTTGAAAAAATTAAAGGCAAACACACACATAGAATATATGTGACATACATACACAATCATGCAATGCTACCAAAAATATTTTTCTCAACTAAAAGCAATGCTAAGGCCTAATCGAGATCCAATTTAAAAATTCCCTAAAATGCATCCAAATATTGAGATTTATAGATAAAACATTAATTTTAATTTCTCAAAATTAAAGGCAAATTGTGATTCCAAGCTTAAGACCTGATGGAGGTAGCCGTCGTAGATGGGTCATGCTACTCATGTCTCTAATTCTCGTTCAACCGTTCGCTTTCGCAATCGAAGTGATTTTCGATTACTTTGAAGACGATCTTGTTTCAATAACCGTTCACCATCTCGTCTCTTCTCCTTGCACAATCGGAATGTTTGTTGGCTGCTTTTTGCCAAATTCACCTGCGTTGTCTTGGAGACCAGGCCTACTTCCAAGTATTTTAAGACCCAACGTGAGGGTATTTCGATGCAAGATGCAAAAGCTATGGCTCTATTTCACATAAGCTAATTCCATGCTTTAATTTAACTAGAGTTGTAAAGCCTTTCTATGGTCCATCACTTAAGTATCAATTTGAAATTGAACTTGAATCCTAGCATTTTATCACAATTTTTTACTACTAGGAAATGGATGGCCCTTCCTTTCTCAAGACGTCCTATTTTTGCATATTTCCTACTTGCTAGACTCAAAGTTTGCAAATGGCATAACACTTTATTTGGAGGGCTCTGCAGAGAGCCTGGAGGCAATTAGGAGGGCTCTTTACAAGGCTTGTGGCAAATGATGTCGGGATAGCCGAGAGGCTTTACAAGGCTAAAATGATGTGCACAATGCATTGTGTTTTGCTGTCCACTTTTGTCCACATGGGGAGCATTGCTTGCTTTTTCATATATCCAACATCTTAGTTCCTGAAATGATCAACACAGCATCTTGAGAGTGCTCATATGGTGTGCCATGGCATGTCCCAAGGTGCCATGTTGCACCTTCATTTGCTGCTTGAGATACCAAATCCTTCCTGAAATGCATGCTGAACAGGTCATAGCTACAAAGAAACCAAGAGAATCAGATTATCGAGCATGGTGGAAAATATTCTACACAATTCATAGCTTTAAGTGACAATCCAGGGTCAATAGTTGGTTATATGGCTGTCTCTAATTGGCTTCATGATGATTCTCCTTCCTGCTACCTTGAAGGCTCATGCTTGAGTAAGTTTAAGGGGTGGTTTAACCCCTGTCCAATGTTTTCAAGGCTAGGCAGATGCCAGTCTTATGGACTAATTGTTGGACCAGCCCACACCTTGTTGGCTAACCTTCCACGTGGCAGAGCACCTTATGCTTGCTGTGTCCTATCCTTGCTACTGCTAAACATTCTAGGTTTGTGTTTCAAAACTGAGCTTTCGTAGGGGTGGATTCTATCATTGTTGGGTTCTGTTAGCCACTGTCCCACTTGTGAGCCCCAAAATAATAAGGAAGGAGGGGCAAGTCACCCACACTAATGGGCTTGAGACAATTGTCATGTACAAACATCATATAGGTCATACATGGGTAGATCTAGAGTGGTGATTAGCTACTTATGTGTATCATTTTGTTGTGTCAATGGTAAGCAACCATGTGGGCAGCAACATCTTTGTAACATGGGATGCATGGAAGACTCAACTATGTGGGTTGGGTGCCTTGTTAAAGGGCAAGATTTGGGGTAAAGAGGGCCCATTAAAGTGCCTACAATGGAGTGCTAAATTGGCCATTTAATGGCCTAGACATTCTAGTAAAATAGCTTATGATTTTGAGCAGTCACTTTAGCACTAAAGCTGCAGTGAACCATAGCCCATAGCTCAGTAAAAAATAAAAATTTTGACTTCACTACAAAGAGAAGCAAATTATCTAATAGCTTTTGGAAACTATTGTGGAATTATAAGTCCACAAATTAACTCATTTGATATCTTCTGCTTAGAACCATCAATTCTCCCATTCTTAGGTAGCAGGTGAGAGACAAGAATGTTGTCACACAAGGTACAAGTCCATTTGAACTCAAAAGCTCTCCATGATGCAGACTGGACTCACGTCATGCATGTTCAACATCTCCATTTGCCTTGGCTCCCTAAGCTAAAGTGTTTACTTCCCCCCATGAGTCAATCCACGTAACCATGGCTTTTGCCAACTTCCCGAAATATGGATCAAGGAGATTTACCTTATCCTTGACCCCCTTCGAAACTTCAATATAGCACTACTGCACTGTGGTGCAATCTTTAGGTAGTTTCAAGGAGTGGAAGAACGGGATAATCTCTTCCTACCAAAATATTCCTTTGTACTCCTTCATGAGGTTCACAAATCAGCTAATGGCCTTACTATGTCAGATGTAAGGTAGCCCCATCTTCATAATGTAGGCTAAATAATCACAAATTACCTACCCTAGAAGAGGGTTGTGCACCCATGCTACTATTACTTACAATGGAGGGGAGTCAAATGATACTATTGGGAATGCCCTCGTCAATATGTATGGTAAGTGTGTGAACCTAGTTGATGCAAGGTTAGTGTTTATAGATATGCCATAATTGTTGGTTGTGCTCAAAATGGACATGGAATGGCAGCCCTGCAATTCTTCAGTGGAATGTAGGTGAAAAAAAGTTCTCCTGATCTCTTTATTTGTTAATAGTGTACTGTGTGGATGGGATTTTTCTTCATGTTTCTTTCCGATTTCTCCTCATCTCCTCCCATTCTAAGCCACAATAACTTCATTCTGATTTGAAAGAAATTTTTTTACAAATTCCATTCACACATTATCGTACACACATAGCATTGCATGAGAATTCTTTGATTACTTCATAAGCCTTACTTTTAAGCCTTGCTTTACAAACTTATCATATCTTGGAAAGTGGTCTCCGAGAGTGTCATAATTGTTGGTTGTACTCATAATGGGCATGGCAAGGAAGCCTTGCAATTGTTCAATGGATGCAATCTCTTGATCTCTTTATTTATAAATAGTGTACTCTATGGGTGAGTATTTTCTTCATGCTTCTTTTTTATTTGTCCTTGTGTCCTCCCATTCTAAGCCATGATACCGTACACACATTATTGTACATACATAGTATTGCATGAGAATTCTTCTTCCATAAATTTACAAGCCTTGTTTTACAAAGTTATCATATCATGTTCATTCATCGATCCTAATACTCCATCTATTTATTTGCGTTGATATATTATAATTTATGCTCTCCTAGACATGCAATAACACACACAAAAAGTTAACAAAAAAAATCAATTTCAAATCATCAATAATTAGGACGTTGATTAGATTTTACGTACTTTATTTACAACTATAACTTTTAATGAACTTTTGAAGAATAAGTCTATAACAATATTTTTATTCATCATTCTCCATTCTAATATTTGGATAATAATTTATCAATTCATTAAAATGCCTTAGTTAAATATTTACCCAAATTTCAATTCAATGCTTTATATTTTTAAAATGTGCCTCAAGTACTTTTATGTTTGAATGCTAGTGCTAGTTATCCCCATTACCCACAAGAAGAGCACATAAGCAATTAAAAAAGGTAATCTACTTGCATCCTAAGCTACATTAATTCGCACGTTTTGTTTAATTTTTAAAAAAACGCGTAAATTTGCATTTTTTACGATTTAAAACATTTCAAACGTTTTTTCCCATTTTATTCGTACGAATAAGCTATTCATATGAACAACTTCATTCGTACGAAGAATACAGTTTATTTGTATGAATAAAAGTAGTATTTAAATAACAACCACTCTCATTTTTTGTATTTGTATGAATATAACCACCTACCTTCCTTGCAACCTCAGCTACTTACTTGCCAGCCCTGCTACCTCCTCATTGCTTACGGTACCTACCAGCTCACCCACCTTTCATAGGTACCTTCTTCACCCTTGTATGTGAGACTGACACTCATCTCTCGCAAATCTCTCTTGCGAGAGATGTGTGTTGCAGTATTTCGTTATTAATTAATGCTTGTTTTGTTTTGTTTTGTTTTGTTTTGTTTTGTGTTTTAGACTGGCACTCATCTCTCTTATGAGAGTTGTCTGCTGAAGTCTTTTTATATTAATTAATGTTTGTTTTGTATTGTATTTTAGTGTCTAGATTAGCACTCATCTCTCTTACGAGAGTTATGTGCTGCAGTCTATTTTGGTTAATTAATGTTTTTTTTGTACTTTCGTCTTTTTAATGTTTGTTTTGATTTATGTTTGAGACTAGAACTCATCTCTCCTACGAGAGTTGTGTGTTGCAGTTTCATTTTTTATATAAATATAAAAAAATTATTTGAGGCTGGCACTCATCTCTCTTAAGAGAGTTGTGTGTTGCAGTCTCAGTTTGTATAGGCATGTTTGTTTATAGGAACTCTTGGGCTGGCACTCATCTCTCTTAATAGAGTTGTGTGTTGCAGTTTAAGCTTAGTGATGTTTTCATAGATGCTTATTTTGGCACTCATCTCTCCCTTCAGAGTCGTGTGTTGAAGTATAAGTTTAGACACGTTTTCAAGCACACATATTCTGGCAATCATCTCTCTCTTGAGATTTTTGTGATGCAATCTAAGTTTGATATCATGCGATGTGCTCATAGACTCTTAGTCTAGCACTCAACTATCCCTTGATAGTTGTGTGTTGAAGCCTAGTGTTAGATGTGAAGACCACGGTTAGTCAAGGTTACACATTTATTTTTTGTGTTTTGATTTTTTGTAGTCTGTTACATGAGTTGAGCTTGAGTTGAGAGGTTATACCTAGATCATTTTTTAAACTACTTGCATTGTTAATTGTTATGGCTTAATCAGTTTTTTATCGCACCTAGCACTGAATTCTTTTTTGAATTCTGTGTTGCAGCTTATTGCATATTACATGGCTCATGCCGATGAGAGAAGAGGAAGTTTCAACATCCTGATCTCAGTAACACTTAGAGGAAGGTGTTGAAAAATGAGAATGTACACTTCTTACTGAATGTTGTTGAGACAGCTTTCAACAATGGTAAAAGCAGTGTACAAAATTTAGCTAGGACAATGGCAAAGCATGGTCTTTTGTGAACGATATCCAAATGTATTTCCAGTAGAGTCTATAAATCAATTCATGAACCAGTTCACCTTGGAGAGTCGACGATTCCTCGGTCAAATAGATTGAGACATCACCTCCTGTGACACAAAGTGGGAGGGTCACGTTGTAGAAGCCAAGGTCACATACATTAAGAATGCATGGCAAGGTTTCAAAGGTAAAGGAGTTGCCTCATCACCCCTTCCATCAATGCACCCATGCCCCCAAGCACAACCGTAGCCACAAGCATCAGTGCATCCACCATAGTCACAAGCCACATTGCATCCACTGCAGCCACAAGCACCACTGCAGCCATAAGCATCACTACAACCACGCATATGCACCAATGCATCCACCACAACCTATCTTCCCTCGTATCCCTTTTCCCCAAGTTCTCCCATACCCACAAGCAGTTCCTCCACCTGGTCCACGTCTCCCATCACATGCACCTCCACATTTTGCAACTTCTTTTGCATCTTTGTTTGTGCCTCCTACCACACACGCTGACCAATTTCTATCCCCTTCATACTTGCCTACACCAAGAATGCACAATCTATCTGCACAAGCTAACCAATTTCCATCTCTTCCATTCTCGCCTACACAAGCACAACTTGCATCACATGGCCTGCAGGAACATGCACCAGTGGCAAGACCCATATGACCCATACTACTTCAGCAACGTAACGTTCAATTCACACCTAGTGTAGTTGTTGGCACAGGCACACGTGGAACTGTCAACATGTGCAATCTTCTTGTCGCTCCATTTGATCCACACACAATTTATGCATGTAAGGTGCTGAAGCATTCTATGCCTATTGATGCATTGAAGGCTAGAGCCTTGGAGGAAGCCACATGCCTGGGTGATGTCGTACATCCGAGCATCATCCCAGCTATAGGTCTAGTCCATGACGATAATCCAATGATAATATTTCCATTCTGGAATGGAAATCATTTGGAAAGATGGCTGGCCTACCTCGGACATGACGAAAAGCAACGATCTCCAGTGGGACCCAAAGATGATGCAAAAATGCCTACTAGAGCTCCATGGGTCCGACAGCATGTATTTAAAATTTTTAATGCACTTGTTCGCACTATTCGTTACATGCACCAACACAATGTCCTACATAATGATTTGCATGCGCAAAACATTATGCTACATTTCTCTTATTCATCCGGGAAAGTGTCTTTGGGCATTTGTGATTGGGGAATGATGACACCGACAAGCAATAGCAAGCACTATCCAGCATTACCCAGTGATAGCCCCAACATTGTGCAGAGTTCCTATCCAATATTTTGCCACATCACTCCGGAGTTCCTATGCACCAATCTCCCACCTTTTGATGTTGCACAAGATGTGTGCGTAATGTCTCATCACATCTTGAAGATCATAGACATTTGTGCACCATCGACTAGTACTGGACCCACAGAAGCTCTAATTGGGAGACTATGATGATTTGTGGTTCAAGGAAAGTCTACACAATTGAAAAGACATCCAAGCACAGCTGATTTCTGTGGGGTTCTTAATATTTCTCCTACATGCGACATATAGCTCAGTCCCCACCAAGGATTTAGACTAGCAAATGACTGAGTCTTTCTTCGACAATTTGTAATATGAATTTTTGAACATGATTACTTGTAACATTGCTATTTTGTATATCATCCAAGTCTCCACTCCATGATTCAAGTTTGTATATTTGAAATTGGTACAATCTCATGAGATAATAAATGATGCGATAATAAACATTTAACTATTGTTTGTATAAGTGAATGATGCGATAAGTATCCATGTTGAATTTAATTATTTAATATTATTTAGGGTTAAAAAATAATTCTATCTTGTTATTTTTTAGGTTAAGTATGAGCATGGATGGAGAGAATGTAGAGAACATTCTCCCACATGATCCTCCCCAACTAGAGGAACCTCCACTTCACAAGGGTCCAGAGGCCTCATTTGTACCTCAAGAGGTTGATTTAGTGGACCTGCTAAATCACGCCGATGCTTAAGCTATCTTGTAGGCACAAAGAGAGATGTTGGGAAGGGAGGGGCTGGGTATTTTTCCCACTAGTTCAGTGGATGATAACACCATGCAAGGCAACCCGCTCTCTCTTCGTCAAGTATAAAGACTCTGTCCATTGGAGTATGTAAGAAACACCTTGTTTCTTCAATCTAGAAATGCTAGAAACATATATGCACAACCCAAGTTGGTAGACTTGCGGCACAAAACCCTTGCCCACATCCTTCTCTAGCGATTCATAGAGGTGGAAGGGATCATCCCTAACAACCAACAGATACCCATGTTCTTCATTCAAGAGGTGTATGTCTGCGACGTCTATGTCAACGTGTGGATTGGAACGACAAGCATCACTTGTCAGGAACAAGAAAGGGACGTCCTGTGGAGCACAAGCAAGCAAGAACAAAGAATAGAGAGCCCATGTCTCTGAGGCCTCGCATGCTTACTCCCCAAGCACGTAGTCACCTTGTTGACTTGGCAACATCTGGCATACCTCGCCATCAACAAGGTGTTACTACTGAGGAGTTACAAGCTCATCTTGCAATTCAAGCCAAAGAGATTGAGGACTTGCAACCATGTGTACACATGCTAGAGGTTGAGCTTGCACGCTACAGAGATACTTTTAGAGACTTGGACGCCGCTATAGATATTGATACATTTGATTTTGAGGACCTTACCAATATAGATTCATAGGCTGCAGGACCAAGCACTCAAGGAATGGCAGACGTGGGACCTAGGGCATAACTATGCAAACTTCATACACACTTTGTAATATTCTTCTTCGAATATAACGATCCGAATTAAGTGCATAATGTGGATTGATATGGATTAAGTGGTTAGAATTGATTAAATGGTTTAAGTGGACTAAGTGGGTTAAGTGATTTAATGTGATTGAAGTGGGTTAAGATATTTAATGTGAATTAAGTGGACTAAGTGGAGATAATGTAAAGTTTAATGTGGATTAAGTGCATAATGTGGATTACTGTAGTCTAAGTGGTTAGAATTGATTAAGTGGTTTAAGTGGGCTAATCAGTTTAAGTGGTATAAGTGAATGAAGTGGTTTAAGTGGACTAAGTGGTTTAAGTGGTTTAAGTGAGCTACGTGGTTAGAATTGATTAAGTGATTTAAGTGGTTTAAGTGGATAAGGTGGACTTGTAAAGTTAATGCTGAAATGTTGAAATATATTGATGTGAATTAGTGCACATGATACTTAGATCAGCCCTTGGGACTTGAAAATATAAACTTCAATTGCACATATTTGATTGTTCTCCCCTTTTTCTTGATGTTGCCTTCGATGTTGCCTTCAAAGAATTTGCAAGTCACAAGGTTGGCTCTAGCTATTATGTATACCAAATCATCTACAATCTGAATAATTACAACACAACAACATAACTCGTAGCCCATAATGTTCTAGCTTTTAAGTACCAAATGAGATGAGATGGATATGAGCATATGTGCTCTTCCATTGCTTGACATATTCTCCCATCCATCCCCTCTTATACAACATACCATCCTACATATTTAGAGCTTCATCCACCGCTTCCAAGTACAAAATGAGATGAGATGGATATGGGCATATGGCTCTTCTATCACCTCACATATTCTCCCATCCATCCCCTCATGTGTAACATACAACACTCTATATTGCATTTAACACAAGTACGATATTGTCTATCTCTTCGACTTCACTGTTGTCACTGAGTAGCTCAAGCTTTGTCTTCTTCTTCGCTAAATGCACCCTCGGCAACTATTTATGTAGTCAATCGTTGCCTAGCAATTTACATTACAGCAGCTTCCCTTGCTGCCCTAGCCACAAAATTAAACCCTTTCAACAATCGTAGATTTCCAAAGCAAAAAACTAAATCTACAACTCTTGATGGCGTTAAATGATTGTGTCTCTTAGAATGAATAAAATCATATGCACTCCAATTTTGCTCACATGCACCCGATGATGTAGCAATAGAGAGCACACAAGATGCAACATGTTCCTTCCACCAAGTAGGTGCAATCGTCGTCTTATTAGCATCAAGATTCTAGGGATCTCCAAAAGAACCTTCACGGTTCGTATACCTCACTCGTTGTTGGTAGGACAATTTGCCTTGATCACCCGAAAGCAAGTTCTTACAAACCTCTCAAAAGTTACTTATGACTTCTGAATTCTGTGATTGAGCATGCATTTGATATTGTGGATGTATTGCAAACGTAACTCCATGCAAAGGAGTGTGCATTTACTTCCATCTCTTATTGGCCAAAGATATCACTTATTGCTTTTCCTTAGGTGCAAAGCGCACCAATTCTTTAACCTATCGTATTTCTTTGGACATCTTCCAATACAATTTACCCATAACAAAGGTATCAACATCGACCATCCTCAACAGTGTTAGAAATGGCTCCACACCTTTTATTCTTTCTACATTTTTCCAGAATACTAATGACTGTACAAGATGTACACATTTACTACCTGGTATTGTGTACTGTGTCTTTTTCTCGAGCCAATTCGTCTATTGTCTATCAACAACAACAATCTCGACTGAAGCTTCGTGCACTTCCAACAATCTTGCAAGAACTAGAAAAGAAGTGGCAAATCTAGTTTGACAAAACTGCCTTAGTTGCTTCACAGAGTGCTTTCTAAATATTGCATGCAAGTATTGATGGATCTTTATAAAACTCACTACATCATTAGCATCTTGTAGCATTGGTTGCACAAATGGCAATTGTCCAATATCTTTCAACAATAAGTTGAGATTATGAGTGCCACATGGAACCCATGCTAGAGTGGGATGCTTTGCCGTGATCATCTCACCTGCGTACTTATAATTTGATGCATTATCTGTTACTAATGCAATAACATTTTCACTGCCACCAACTTTATGAATTGCTCTTTTGTATATTTTTACAATATATATGTTGAAGTTTTTTCTTTCAGAGATGTATCAATACTCTCCAAAAACATTGTTCCCTTGGGAGTAATGCACATTACATTTATCGAGGGTCTAGCCTACTTGCTAGCCCATCCATCAAAAGCAAGAGTGCACCCATATGTAGGAATAAAATCCAATATCTTTTTTTTCAAGCAGTCCGCTACAGTCTGTTTAACTTTATCAAGATGATTCGTATGCATTTTATTATAATCTGGCAAAACAAATCTTGGTCTAGCACATGATTTCAAGGCATTACGAAACGTCTCATCTCTCATGACATTGAATGGTATACCATTTTCTACAAATGCTTCTATCCATCTTAAGTGCTCTTCATGCACTTGTTGTCGAACAAAACCATCCTCCATAGATGATTGTTCTCCCCTTTTCCTCTTCTTTACCTGATAGACATTAGTCATGTCAAAACTCACCTGTGACCCGTTTGCTAGCAAATCTACATCACCTTCATGCATTGATACACCCCTCACATTTATTGGTGCTTCTTCTTCAATAGTCTCATCAACCTCAATGCTCACATTAGGACTTGGACGATTCCTTATCAGGGTCAAATAAACCACTTTTTTCACTTTCTCTAAATATGATTTGCATAACGGAAGAACATAAGATGGAGTGCATGAGGCTTCAACATCACTGCCAATTCCAAGAAAATGTTGCTTGATGCGAGTAGAACCGTCGCTCGTGAACTTGTGTCCACAATATTTACATTGCACGAAAGAGACTGAGGCATGCACTTTTTGTATCTCCATCACATATGACCAAATCTTGCCATGCACCATGCTTTTGAAGTTGCAAAAAAAACATAATCCAAAAATATTAATTTGCATATGCAATAGAAGCATACTACAATACACATTTTGTCGAAAGCAACACATATACTTTAAAAAACACTTTCAAGAATGCAATATATTAATTGTCATTCATTCAAATATCATTATTAAAAAACAAGATTATTTTCAATCATTAATAATTATATTTCATTCATGTTAGATTATATCCTCACTAGAATATGATAATTCATTTTTTAACAATTGTTTAAAAGAATATAAAATATTCTTTCAAAAAAAAATGTAAATGCAAGTTGTATTTCATTCATTCACAAACATGGACTCATATTCTATTGAAAGAATATACTCAAATTGTAAATGGTTCATTCACATTCTATTGAAAAACTATTACATATAAATTCAAAAGAAAGTGTAAGAATGAGTAATGAAAATTGAGGGACCAGGATTCATATTCTTTTGAAAGAATATACACAAACTGTAAATCATTCATTCACATTCTATTGAAAGAATATTAAATATTCATTCAAAAGAAAGTGTAAGAATAAGTAATAAAAATTGAGAGATATGGATGTAAGAAAATAATATGTCTGTGCTCAATAGATAACAGGATCTCGTACGCAAGAGAGAAAACAAGATAGTATGGAGAATCAAAAATTTGATTACTATAGAACTGATACAATAGATGGCGCTGCCTCCCAACTGTGTGCTCCTGTGAAAGAAGCTTCGATGGCGTGCTCAAAACAGTAGAAGATGGAGGCTGGATGCTAAGGAATCAAGGTTGCTATAGCCAGTGATGAAATGGGCTCACGGGCTTGCTCTTATATAGCCACCAGTCATAGTCGGTTACGCTCAATTGGGTGACCGACCCAGTCTACCCAAAACGGTTGACTGGGGGTCCGAAATAGGCCACCGACCATACGATAGAATCGGTGCACAAAACAAAGCAACTAACCTACGGTCTCCGTTCGGCCCAGAGCCATCCGAGATCATCTGAGGCTCCAAACAGGCCCCACAACCCGAGAGTGGGCTGCCCTGAGAAATGCTCCATCTACCCTCAGTGCGGTTAGTCAAAGGATGCATTCCTGCACTTGCATGTAGCCTAGTTGGCAGTGTGCCAACTCTATCTAAAGCCGTCCAGCCATCAGGCCACACATGGCCCAAATCTAGTATCCAAACCAGGACCTACCGGATCACTGAGCTACTCAAATGCCTTCTCCTCATATGGGGGGCTTACAAGTAGAGTTAGCTGGTTCCCGCGTAGTTACACACACGAGAGTGGAGCATTGATATCGAACACCCCCCCTCAATGTCCACCCGCAAGTGAACTTACTTTTTTGGCCCAATGCCAAGTCGATGAAGATGCCTCTCTAGCAAGTCTCTTCCAAGAGTCTTCGTGAAGATGTCCACAGCATTCTCTGTAGTCGGACAGTACACCAAGTCGACCGCTCCATCCATGATGAGCTCACGTACAAAGTGATATTGAATCTCAATGTGTTTTGTGCGAGCGTGGAACACCAGGTTCTTTGCAATCGCCATGCAGCTCTGATTGTCACATGATAACTGCGTAGGCTTGTTCTGCACTACACCCATGTCCCCCAAAATCCTCCTCAACCACACTGCCTTGCAAGAAGCAAAGCATGCAGATTTGTACTCAGCCTCGATAGAAGAAAGAGCAACTGTGGGTTGCTTCTTGCTGACCCATGACATAGCTCTAGATCCAAGTGAGAAACAGTACCCTATCACTGATCTCCTACTGTCCACGTCTCCTGCCCAATCCAAGTCATAGAATCCGGTCAAGAT
This sequence comes from Dipteris shenzhenensis, assembly GCF_047967505.1. Taxonomy (NCBI): domain Eukaryota; kingdom Viridiplantae; phylum Streptophyta; class Polypodiopsida; order Gleicheniales; family Dipteridaceae; genus Dipteris; species Dipteris shenzhenensis. The sequence continues at coordinate 47,061,885 of NC_141604.1, forward strand.
GTTGCCCTTGGTATAGGTGATGCCATAATCAAGTGTGCCTTTAATGTATTTCAGCACCCACATCCCTGCCCTCCAATGGTTCTCCCGAGGCTTATTGGAAAACCTGCTTAGTACACCAATCGCAAAACTGATGTCCGGCCGTGTGTTGCATAGGTAAATCAAGCTACCCACAAGCCTTCTGTACTTCACTTCATCCACCAGTGGTGATGAATCCTCGTTTGAGAGCTTCGCGTCGACCTCCATAGGGGTACCAACTGTCTTGCACTCAGCCATGCCAAATGCCTTCAATATCTCTCCAGCATACTTCAGCTGTGAAATGAAGATCTGTTTCGGCTCCTGCCAAACTTTCAGTCCGAGGTCTGTCATTTCAAACTCTCTTCCTAGCAAATGCTTCGTCTGCGAGATCTTCTCTTCATGGTTCCCTGTTATGACAAGGTCGTCCACATAAAGGACCACGATCATACACCTGCCTCCTTCTCTGAAGATATACAAATTTGCATCAGATGGGCTTCTCCTGAACCCGTTTTGCAAAAAGTAGGCATTAATTCGCTGGTATGACACTCATGGGGCGTGTTTCAGCCCGTAAAGTGCCTTCTTCAGTTTGCAGACTTTACCTTCTGAACCAAGGATCTCAAAACCTGGTGGTTGTTCCACGTATACCTCCTCCTTGAGATCTCCATTCAGAAAGGTGGATTTCACATCCATCTGAAACATGGGCCAACTTCCCTGGGCAGCTAAAGCCAAAACACTGCGAATCGTGGTTAGTCGAGCTATGGGAGCAAAAGCATCTTGATAATCAAAACCATGTACCTATGCAAATCCTTTTGCCAAGAGCCAAGCCTTGTACTTATCCAACATGCCGTCGGACTTGTACTTGGTCTTGTACACCCACTTGGTTCTTATTACCTTGCATTTTGGTGGTCGATCCACAAGGTCCCAAGTGTTGTTCTTCATTATGGAGCCACACTCCGATTGCATAGCCTCCATCCACCTATCATCACCCTGTGCCTCTTCAGGACACTTGGGTTCATTAGCACGGATCACTTCTGTCATCAAAGCATAGTTGACCAAGTGTTCCTGCGCCCTTCTTTGCTCCTCTAATCTCTTGGACCGACGGTGTTCGGATGGTTCCTCCTCAATGGCTGGAGGTTCTCTACCATCTAAAAGCTGCTTTACCCACTTCAAGAATGGCTATTGCCGTTGTGGTTCTGCAGGCTCTTCTTTATCTTCTTTGTCTTGAATCCTCCCAAGCACCATTGGGGGAGTTCGATCTGCTATTGGTGGTGGTACTAGATGGATATTGTGCTCCTGGTTGTCTGGAAAGAAAGCATCCTCCTCCAATTGATGTGGCTATTCTAAGGAGACCACATCGTGACTTACAAGTACCTTCTTGGTAACAGGATTATAGACGGTAACCCTTTGCCTCTTCACTATAGCCCAAGAAAATACACTTTTAGCTCTTCAGTTCCCATTTGGTCCTGGTAGCATCAGGGACATGCACAAAAGAGTCACATCCAAAAACTCTGAAATGTGCAGCTGAAGGTTTCTTACCAGAAAAGGCTTGTAGTGGAGTCATCCTGTTCACAGCCTTCATGTAGCTACGATTCAGGATGTAAACTGTAGTGTTACATGCTTCAACCCAGAAAGTCTTTGGCAAATCTTTCCCTTTCATCATACTCCGGCCCATTTTGTAGATGATGCGCATCTTGCATTCTGCTACTCCATTTTGCTGTGATGTATGTGGCAGGGGTTTCTGCCTCTTGATTCCGTGACTTTTGCAGTAACTTTCGAATTCAATTTATGTGAACTCTCCACCTCTGTCTGATCTCAACTTCTTCACCTTCCTCCCCATTTCTTTCTCGACCATTACATGCCATTCCTTGAGCCTACTAAAAGCCTCATCTTTAGTCTTCAGGAAGTATATCCATATCCTTCTACTGTAGTCGTCGATCAGTGTCATGAAGTAGTAGGAACCACCCAAAGCTTCCATCTCCATCCTTTCGCAGAGGTCCATGTGAACAAGCTCTAGAGGAGCCTTTGCCCTACTGGCCTCTTTAGGAAAGGGCTGCCCATGCTGCTTGCCCATCATGCAAGCTTCACATACATCGGGCAGATCTGAAATTTCTAGTAGGTCTACAAGCATTCCACTTTGATGCATCTCCTTCAAAGAACTAAGGTTTAGATGACCAAACCTCTCATGCCACAGCTTAGTGTTCTTCACATCTGCTCGAGCACTGAAAGCTGAGAGTTCATAAATGTTGTTGCACCGTGTACCTTTACCAATGACCTTCCCTTGAAGATCCAGAATCTATGCACCATTCTTATCGAATTGAACTTTGAGGTCCCGATCCGTGATCACAGAAACGGACAACAAGTTCCTCTTGATATTTGGCACATAAAGAATATCGGACAACTGTTTTACAACTCCATCTGACTTGAGAGCAATCGTACCTTGGGCCTTTTGTTGGACATTTTGCATCATTGCCGACTACTACCAGGATGTCATTCCCTACCGGCTATAGAGAGGTATACGAATCCTTCTGACTAGTCGTGTGGCGCGATGCACCACTGTCAATTATCCACGGTTCATCCGCAGGTACGTGAACTGCCTCCATGCAAATCTCCTCAATTGCAGGCTGTTGCTGGACTCTTTCTTTACTCCGTTCTTCTCATGTGCAATCTTCTTTCGGCACTCATTCTACTTGTGCCCTGCCTTGTTGCAATAGAAGCACTTTATCTTCTTCTTTCTCTTTTCATCATCAGAAGAAGATGGGTTACCATAGTCCTTACCCTTACCTTACTTTGCTCCGGTCCAGAAAGCCGAAGCTTCTCTAGTCCTCGTCTTTTGACGCATCTCATCCAAAAGCATCGCGCTGAAATCCTCAAATTTGAGGGATGGATTTCTATTCTGCGTATTCAGCACTGTAACAAAACCGTCACACTTTGGTGGGAGAATCCGTATGCACCTTCGTGCTAGATTCTCACTGGTGATGGTGATGCCAATCGCAATCATCTGATCGCGTAGATTCTTCACCCTGGTGATGAACTTCTCTGCCACTTCAGACTCATACAACTTCTTGTTCGTGAGTTGAGTCTCCAGATTCTGAATTCCCATCTGATTTGTGGTCTTGTATTGATTTTTCAAGACCATCCATGCCTCCTCCATTGTGGTGACATGTTGAATTAACGCCATGACGGAATCACTAACAGTGCAGACAATAGAACACAACACATCTGCATTTCTTCTTGTCCACCCGAGAATCTCATTCGCAGTTGGTACTATCTGTTGTCCTGCATTGGCTGGATCTGGTCTCACAACCGGCCTCACGTCCACCCCAATAGCAGTGTCCCAAAGCTCGTATGCGCTTAGGATGGTCTTCATCTTGAACTTCTAGAGTGGATAGTTAGAGCCATCCAACTTTCCACTTTCGCTGAATGGTGGGATTCGCAGTCTTGCAGGTTGGGCCATCTCTCACAATCTGCTCGCAAACAGAAACACACTACCAAATCTTCTTGCTAGAGTCCAGGCTCTGATACCATGTAAGAAAATAATAATACGTCTGTGCTCAATAGATAACAGGATCTCGTACGCAAGAGAGAAAACAAGATAGTATGGAGAATCAAAATTTTGATTACTATAGAGCTGACACGATAGATGGCGATGCCTCCTAACCGTGCGCTCCTATGAAAGAAGCTTCGATGGCATGTTGGAAATAGTAGAAGACGGAGGCTGGATGCTAAGGAATCAGGGTTGTTGTAGCCAGTGATGAAATGGGCTTCACGGGCTTGCTCTTATATAGCCACCAGTTGTAGTTGGTTAGGCTCAATTGGGTGATCGACCCAATCCGTCGAAAACAATCGATTAGGGGTCGGTTTCGAAATAGGCCACCGACCATACAATAGAGCCGGTACGCAAAACAGAGCAACTCACCTACGGTGTCCATTCGGCCCAGAGCCATCCAAGATCATCTGAGGCTCCAAACAGGCCCCACAACCCGAGAGTGGGCTGCCTCGGGAAATGCTCCGTCTACCCTCAGTGCAGTCAGTCAAGGGATGCCTTCCCGCACTTGCATGTAGCCTAGTTGGTGGTGTGCTAACTCTATCTAAAGTTGTCCAGCCATCAGGCCACATATGGCCCCCATCTGGTGTCCAAACCAAGACCTACTGGATAACCAAGCTACTCAAATGCCTTTGCCTCATATGGGGGGCTTACAAGTAGAGTTAGCTGGTCCTCGCGTAGTTACATGAGAGTGGAGCATTGATATCTAACAATGGATTCATTTCTGTTGAAAGAATATACTCAAACTATAAATCATTCATTCACATTCTATTAAAAGAATATTAAATATTCATTCAAAAGAAAGTGTAAGAATGAGTAATGAAAATTGAGAGACATGGATTCATTTCTGTTGAAAGAATATACTCAAACTGTAAATCATTCATTCACATTCTATTGAAAAAATATTAAATATTCATTCAAAAGAAAGTGTAAGAATGAGACAAGTGTTCTAATAACCTTTAACACTCTAAATTCATAGGCACCTTTAAAACTCTTTGTATTATTTCACATTCTATTGAAAGAATATTAAATATTCATTCAAAGAAAGTGTGAGAATGAGACTCTAGGTGTTCTACTAAACTAAGACACAAAGAAACAAATTTACTTTAACATCGTAGACAAACACAAAACAAAATCACATTTCTCACAAGAGATCTAAGGAACTCAACAAGGAGATCCTAGAACTTCCAAAAACAAATTTCATAAACACAAAAACACCAAAGGCACATTTCTCACAAGACATCGAAGGTACTTAACAAAGAGCACCTAGAACTCCCACAAAAAAAGACACAAAGACCAAAACCACAATTCTCACAAGGATCTCAGGAACTCAAATAAGAGATCCTAAAGCTCCCACAAACAAATTCCATCTTATTTTAGACCTTCTAGATTTCTTTCACAACCTTAAAGGGCCTTTCTTCGAATTGATATCCTATATCATCATCGTATGCTGGCATCGTACGTTCACCTAAGACTTGATCTTCTTTAATAAAGTTGGGTGATTCTTGATCGTCATCTTCTTCCTCAATATCGTGATCTTTATCTTCGTCCCATACGATGTCATTATGTGCATCTTCCTCTATTGGCACATATTGTGATCTTCATCTTCTTCGCTAGATCCATCTGGATCAATTGGATCGGGCATTGGTAGTGGCAAAAAGGAAAATTCCACATACAAACAAAGATACTACAGATTTAAACGCAGTATTCCATTGTTTTTCTTATGTAGAAATACTGCACATTTAAAGAAATTCCAATTTACAAGTGCCTACATTAAATATTACAATTATGGACTTAGTAACCAAAGTTCTAAACAAATTAGTTTCTCTTTCAAGACTTTATTGTGATCACATAATCATTATCTGAAAATTCAAAGAACAACAATGTTACTTTATATATAAAGAAAAATTATTGATAGTCAAAATGCTATCTTTTCTTATATACTTTCACTCAATTATGCATCCATCTTCTCAACTACCGCATCAAAAAGAAAAAGGAGTCAACAACAAGTTACGCATAAGAAATCAACCATGTAAGCATAAAAATGCATATAATACATCAACATTCCCCTTTACAATAAAGGAAAGTATCAATTACAAGACACGTAGAGAATTTGTTTAGATCAAATACATATAGTATGGATTGCGCCACTAATCGTTTATTTACTATGTTTTTAAACTTATGAAACTTAAATATTGTACAAAAATATTGTCTCTATTTATAGTTGTCATTCTAAATAATAAAAAATATCTTCAATCCGTTAATGCTCTAAATAAATAGAAAAGAAAGAGCAAAAATAGCGATGGATTGGACACAAGCAAAGAAGAAAGCCCATTTAGAACCATCTGTAGCAGCACAGATCAACATCAATTTCCTCCACAAGAAATGGGCAAGTCCATTTTGCTGTGGGGTATGACTGCATGAATATTGCTGCTTTATGCCATGCTCCTGCATGAACCTTGCAAAGAAAACTATGAGGCTTTGCTTCGCCAAAAGTTCATACCAACAATTTTAATGGGAGCATGAAAAGAGGAGTTTTAGGGATTGAGAATAAGGGCTCCCAAAATGGAAGAAAAGCTAAATCAAAAAATCCTAAACCTAATTGGAAGAAAATAAACCCTAATCTCTCTCTCTCTCTCTCTCTCAATCCTCTCTTCTTTGCTTCCCCATTCCCTCATAGAGTCTCTCTCCCTTCCTTACCCTAACCTACCCTCCCTCCTTTCCGCTTACCCACCCCCTCCCTCCCTCTACCACCACCCATCCTAACCCCACCATCCCTCTACCACCACCCCTCCCTCTTCTCTAAACCGATCCACCTCCCCTCACTATGCCTACCTAAACCCACCCTAAACCATCTCCATAAACCAGTGGCCCCAACCCAAGGGGCTTAGCACATGGAAAGAAATAGGATGGGAATTGAAAAAGGTGGTCCCAAGTGGTCCCATGCATATTTCTATCCTATTCCCATCCCACCATGTGCTAACAAAAAAGGAACTAGGGATGGATTTAGGTAGAAGAGGACACATGGCATCATTTCATGTGTTTAGGAGGTGGGGACCACGTGGGGACAAGGACACTTGTCATCCTCCCATGTTTTGGAATCCCTAAAAAAAAGGAACCCATTTTGGTTGCTAGGGTCTAGAGGCCAGGGTCCATGATGGGAGAAAAAGTGGCTACTCCCATTCTAAATCCATCCTAGACCATTTGTTCTAGGATGGGTGCAATGATGACAAAAAGATTCCCATCCTAAACCCATGCTAGCCCCATCCATGTGGTAATGCCCTAAGCTTGCACTCACCACTCCCTCTAAGCTTTCTGCTGCACCGCCTCTCTACTTGCCATCTCTATGATCTCCCTCTATGCTGCCTCTCTTTTGGCCGCTGCCTCGACAATGCCTCTCTACTTGCCATCATGATCTGTCACCTATGACGCCAAAGCTATCCAATGCATGGAAGCTATCCATTCATTCCGCATGCTTCCCAATAGCAATTGATATCTCTCACCATCTCAATGCACGATGTTTGCTTGCTGGTCGCTCTTGCCACCCTGAATCAAAGCGAGCTTGTAAGTCCTATCGTGCCATGTTCCCAACGCAGCCAACTTTTTTGCCTTGCATAGCTCGCTGGCGAGCTGTGCCAAGAGGGGTAAAAATTTTTATGGGGAGAAAAAATTTTGACCCTCTCTTGGAATAGCCTGTCGTTGAGCTATGCCAGGAGGGGTTGAAAATCTTTTGGAGAACCTTTTTTGCCCCCCTTTTGCCATAGCTCACCGGTGAGCTATGCTAGGAGGGGGAGTTTTTCCCATTTTTCCCATTCCAGCTATGGCACTGCCCCCCAAATGTCTCCTATCCGAACATCCAATTTTGTTTCCCAAATCAAACACTGCCCACATCCCTTTTACTTAATGAGCTTCTCAAAGTTTGCATATGAAATTCCATGTTTTCCCATCTGAAGGACTTGCACTAAACTCTATGCATTATGGAGATAACCGCCAAATAGTGCATTGTGTATTGTCCCTCAAGGCTAGGGCTCTCTTGCTCATAGTTGATCTTCACTGGAAACACGCGTTTCTCATATGAAGGAGAATGGGTGTGTTTGAGGAAACCTAATGAGCAGGATAATGGGTAATTTTGTTTTCGTCTCTTACCTTCATTACTTATATTTCCAAAGTAATATAGGTGATGTCAAGCGCTTTACAAAGAAAAGTAAAGCACCAAATTTAGATGCACGAGTTCAAATGTAAGGCATAGCATGGCAATGCTTGATGCTACTTTGAATCAGTTTCATTTGATCGTAATCATACTGACAACACGCACCTAGCTTATAGACGTGAATTTGTGTGTTTTAAATCCAATGTCCATTCAATCTTTTATTGAGATGAACAGTAAATCTTTTTTGGAGGCCCATATGAACATTAAATTGCATTTTTTTCCCCTCGTATTGGCATAGCTTGCCAGCGAGCTATGCCAAGAGGGGGGGGAATGCAAGCTGGTGAAGTAGAAGGAAAGAGAGAGAGGGAGAGAGCAAAAATATTTTTCCCTCTCCTAGCATAGCTTGCCGATGAGCTATGCCAATCCGTTCAAAGTCTCTCCACCCATCGACACATGGTAATTGACAAGTGTAGCCCCCAATCACATGGCAATTGACATGTGGTAGTTTTTGACACACAACAATTAACATGTGTAGTTTCTTATGTCACCCCTATTTCCATAATTTCAAGACTCATGTAATTTATTAAAGAAGCCAATAGGGGCCCCTAGTTGGTGAAAAATACCATTAGGGGAGGGGGAGTGTTTGATAGGGGCAAAAGTGGGGGAGGGGGGTGATTGGGGGGATGTGGGGGTGGTCTAGATAGTTCTACATGTGTCTGGTGCATGGCCACATGTCTGGTGGATTGAGAAGGCTAATAAGAGCCCTCTATAACATGATTAAGCCTCTTTCTTAACATTAGATGAGTGATTATTAGACGGAGGAGGCCGCTCATGATGCAAAGGCAATGCATGGACGTGATAAAGGTTTGTTTGTGGAGATGGAGCCCTAGATGCACGAGGATGAAGGGGAAGAGGACGGTGAGAGTGAGAGCAGTGTTGCATGGAAGCCATGACAAAGAGGATGGAGTGGATCTAGTAGAGAGATGTGGAGCAACAGAAATCGTGTAGTACGTGTAAAGTTTTGTTGGTTTAGCTATTCGTTTTGGTTTGCATGATATCATTAATCGCATATAATTGTTGCAGGCCAAAGAGGAGGAGAGAAAGGTTTGCAAGAAATGTGAAGGTCCAAAGTTAATGGAGTTGAGTGTGGCAGTAGGTGTTGAAGGCTGGGATGTAGATGTTGACTGTCTACTTTCGAAGCGGGAGAAATTTCTTGAGGAGGAATGCATGTTTGGCTTCTGCACTGTGGAGAGAGGTGGTGTGCTCTACCACTTACACTTCAAGATGGTTATATGAATTAGTATGCGGACTATACAAACTGTGAATCGCATGATACAGAAGTATATTGGTTGGGATGCAGAGCGACTTGTTGGTGGATTAATAATGTGTCGAGCCCTCAAGCAACAGAATATGCATACATACCAAGGGATGTTGGGGTACTATATGAAGGATTTTGGACAGCCTCACTTCAAGAGTGTTTGTTAGGGAATAACTTTGGATGATTTGCAGGCACGCATTACAATATGGACCCGATGAAATGAAGAATTGTGTTTGTTTGACTAGCACGAATATATTCGATAGGCTGTTCATGTTCTAGAACTTCAAATTGAAGTGCAGGATTACTGTGACACTAAGTAAGTGCTTGCTAAGAATGCTTCAAAGCGGTAATTATTACCCATCAGCATCCTCAGTGATTTCTTTTCAAGATAAGGGTATGGATAGCACACTAACCCAATTCTTGTGGAAGACTCTGGTCGCGCCCTATGTGAAGGGGAAAAAACGCAGGAAGCAAAGTTGAATAGAGAGTGTGAGAATAACTACAAGGGAAGAAGGTTTTAACTAAGTGACAAAACCTTATCTTAACCACACCTTATCCTAACCACTGGCTGTCGTTAGGGATCCTAACTATGGTTAGGCAAAAAAACCTCTAAAGAGGGAAAAGTTCCCCTAACCCATTTATTGCATTACATTGGTCACTGCCTAGAATATGGCAATAATTCTAACACCCCCCTGCAGTGCCAATGTGATGATGTACAAGGAAATGATCAATTACCAAAAGCGAATAAGTTTAGGGCACTGAGAAATTCCTCAAACTTTTCACGTGGAAGTGCTTCGGTGAAGATGTCTGCAACATTGTCATGTGTTGACTCATAGATCATATTGATCTCCCCTGCATGTAACTTCTCTTTGACATAATGATAATGAACCTCAATGTGCTTCGTGTGGGCATGATATACAAGATTCTTTGCAACTGCTACACCATTCTGATTATCATTGAGAATTGGAGAAGGACCCTCCAATGAAAGATGAAGGTCAACAAATAAGTGGCGTAGCCACACGTATTCAACTGTTGCTATGAAAGTTGCCCTATACTCAGTCTCACATGAGGAAGTAGCCACAGTAGATTGTTTCTTGCTTAGCCAAGAAATGCAAGCATGTCCCAAAAACAAATAGTTACCACTTTTGGATTGCCTAGTGTCATAATCTCCAACCCAATTTGAGTCACTATAAGCATGCATTTGCAAGTCACCCCCCTAGAAAACATCAAGCCATAAGACTTTGTGCCTTGCAAGTAACAGAAGACGCATTTTACAGCCTACCAATGTGTTGTCTTTGGGCTCTCTTCAGGGTGTGCATATATCTACTCACATGTGATACTGCAAACTGAATATTGGGCCGTGTATTGCATAAATAAATGAGGCATCATGTAGCCTAGCTATAGAGTGTGGCATCTACTGATTCACCTGCATCATACATAGTAAGCTTCAACCTTGGCTCCATGGGAATGGCTATAGGCTTACAATCTTGCATGTTGAATCGATCCAAGAGCTTTTGCGCATACTTGGATTGATACATAATGATGCCACGTCTCTCTTCTATGAATTGGATCTCGAAATAAAAATGTAACATGCCCAACCCTAACATGTCAAATGTAGCTTTCAATTCAGCTTTGAAATCTGCAATTTTTTCTTCATGTAACCGTGTGAGCAGCATGTTATCTACATAAAGAATGATGACTAAAATATCCCCCCCATTTTTCTTGATGTAGAGGGTACTTTTAGTTGGACTGTTATGAAGCTCCTTGCTGGTCATAAAAAAAATCAATTTTGGAGTACCATGCACGTGGGGCTTGTTTCAACCCATATAAAGCTTTATTTAGCTTGCAAACTTTATGTGCATTAGCCGTAAGTTCAAAGCCAGGAGGTTGCTTGACATAAACCTCTTCCAAAAAGTCTCCATTGAGCAAGGTTGTTTTTATGTCCAAATGATGAACATTCCAATCAAAATGTGTAGCCATAGTAATAATTGATCTAATAGTTGTCATCCTGGAAGTAGGAGCAAATGTTACCTCATAATCTATGCCCTTCTTCTAAGCATATCCTTTTGCAACCAGCCATGCCTTGCACTTGTCAATGGACCCATTTGGCCTTATTTTGACTTTCAAAACCCATCTGGTGCCTATGGCATTTCTTCCTAGGTCTAATTTTTCTCAATAGACTGTAACTCATCTTGCATGGCATGCATCCAATGCACATTGTATTTCTTCAAAAGCATCAGGCTCTTCCTCATCAAGAAGTGTACCTGCATAAGCTAATTCAGCAAAAAAAGCCCCCCTTCGTGCCTTGCTGCACTACATGTTCTGCCAGGCAAAGGAACATCAAGCCTACTCTCCCTAAGAGTTTGGAGCAGCCACTTCGAAACATTTTTGGTTGCATGTATTTCTGTAATCTCTTGCCTGACAACATCTTCCAATCCCTGTGGAGGAACTAAATCAGCCTGTGGCTAAATCGGGGCATGTGGAACATGGGGAGCTTGCTATAAATGCTGGTTTTCAGCAAGGATTTCAAATGTGAAAACCAAAGCAATGGGTAGTAGTCCCTCAGAAACATCATATGATGTGGAAGAAGCTGGGATATTAAATTCAGCTTGTGTATGTGTTGAATTTTTTGAAAATATTACATCTCTGCTGACAAAAATCTTATGTGTTGCAGGATTGTAGAGACGGTAACCTTTGCTCTCCACAATATAGCCAACAAATATGCATTTAAGTGCCTTGTCTAACAGTTTATGTCAAAACTCAGCAGGCTCATGGGCATATGCAACACATCCAAAAACATGAAAATGTTCCACTAAAGGCTTTCTCCCATGCCAAACTTCATAGAGAGTCTTTGTCTTCAAAGCCTTTTGTGGGAACCCGATTCAAAGCATAGTTGGCACACATGAGACTCTCAACCCAAAACCTATGAGGCAACATCTTGCTCTGAGCATGCATCTATCCATCTCCATAAGAGTTCTATTCTTTTACTCAGCTTTGTCATTTTGCTAGGGGTCAACCTCACTGTAAGCTGATGTGCGATTATAAGCCTCAAATTCATGAGACATATACTCCCCCCCTCTATCTGTGCGTAGTGTCTGTACTTTGAGTCATGTTCCATTCTCAACCTTTGCCACAAAGTCTCTAAAATGCCTAAACACATTTGATTTTTTCTTTAAACCATAGATACAAGTGTAGTTTGAGTAGTCATCAATAAATGTGACATAATAGAGATAACCACCAAATGCAGGAGTCCTCATGGGACCACAAGCATCACTATGAATGAGCTATAATTTTTGAACAGCTCTTACTGCACCATCCTTTTTGAAGGGAAACCTATCCACCTTCCCAAGTATGCATCCTTCACAGGCATGACACTTGACTCCAAGGGAGGCAAAGCATCAACCATAGCATGTATTTGAAGTGTCATCAAGCTGCTATAACTCATATACCCGTATCTGGCATGCCATAACTCCGCATTCTGCATAGCAACAGTGGGAGCAGAAACTGCAAGTGCATGATCAGGTCTTTTCTCAAGAAAATCAAGCTGAAAAAGACCACGAAACAGCGTGCCAAATAGTCTCAAGGCATAATCATTTTTTCCGTCACGAATTGCACACTTCTCATCCTCAAAGACAACCTGAAATCCTCTTTTATTGAGAGAGGACACTAAAAGAAAATTTTTCTTGATTCCAGGCACACAAAGCACATCATGGATTGTGAATTTGTGCCATTTGTGGCTATAAGCATAATCTTACCAATGCCATGAGCTGAATAAGAACAATCATTTGCACAAGACACCCTTTTTCTAGTAGGTGATGGATGCAGAGAATCAAACAAACACTTCCTAGAAGTGATATGTTTGGTGGCACCACTATCAAAATACCAATTATTTAATGTCTTATTGACATTGAACGTGCATGCATCCTTAGAAGGGTCATAACTGCAAGTCAGATGTGGTTGTAGTATCCAGAGAGCCACCTAAAAATCCAAAATGCAAGTCAAAAAGGCATAGTCTTCTTCCACTAAGTTGGTTGAAGCATCACCACCACCATGTGCATGAGGAGCTGAATATGTGACAGCCATGCTTGAATCCTTCTTCTTTTCCTTGGCAATTCTTTTCTTGCATTCTCCTATGTGGTGACCGAGCTTCTTGCAATAATAACAAATGCCCTTTTTCATGGGCTTCTCTGCATCACTCTTAGCCTTGTGAGAAGGATGTCCAAAATCAGCTTTATGCTTATGTGTAGGCTAATTTGCATGTTGCTTATGCTGCCCCTTCCCTTTGGGCTTGAATTTCGAAAGCATGGCATGCTCACCAACCTATGAAGCCCTGTTCTTCCTGGTTTTCTCTTCTTGCAACAGAAGTCCTATTAGCTCGTGAAAACTAAGAGGGTTGCCACCCCCCTCAATGACAAATTCAGCAAGGTGAAAAATCCGAGATATGACTCAAGAAGATAATTTGTAGTAGAGGTTATCATCTATGTATCAAAAATAATCTCATTGACTATATTCAACATTTGCTCTCTCAAGAGTTGAAGCTTGGTGAGGTGATTAGACATTGAGTTACCCTCATCCATGTGAGTATGCGATAACTCTCTCTTCAGGAAAGAGACCCTTGCATCATTACGGGCTGCAAACATACTCTCCAAAATATCCCAACCTGCCTTCTTTGAGGTCCTGCATGACCAAATGTGTAGAATAATAAACCTTTTGGCAAAAAGAGAGATTACTAAAAGTGCTTGTGCATCACATGAATCCTACCTTTTCTGTTCCTGTGTAGAAGGCATAGCTGCTACAGCCATTGCACCTAGCACTTGCCCTGCACCTTGAGCTTGTCCTCTACCCCTTCCTCCACCTTGTTGAGGAGTGGCAGGTGCCACCACATTCTCTGGCCTTGTCTCATCCCCAGTGACATAATGTTTGTCAACTCTAAAAGATTGTGTACCATAAAACTCCATAAAGAGTAATTGGCACCATCCAATTTATCCTCCTAGGTGAGGACGCCAAACACTTCATTGGGATTGTTTTGAGCCATAACTACCAAAGAAAGCAAAATGCAGCAAGTGTGACAAGAAATATCCCTTCTTGGGATTTAGAGATGCACAACACACATCCCTTTCGAGATATAGATGAAAGCTACCCACCACTCAAAAAATAGCCAATCAAAGGCTCAAAATGCAACCAAAATGCCCTACAACTGCCCAAAAAGTATAAATGGCAATTGTTGGCAATGTCACTCCATCCGAGTCCAAAACTACCTCCAAAGATGCCAAACAGCTTGTATACTGCAAAATTACATCTGAATGCCAAAAGCCCCAATTTCTTCAAGGAAACTGCATCCAAAGGAAAGCTGATTATCTGAAAGCCCCAAATTTGGAGATAATTGCAGTGCAAAACCAAAAACCCAATTTGCAAAGGAAAATTGGGCTCAAATTGGGGCAAATCCATGAAAAGCCCCAAATTTTTTGCTATGCCCAATTCACAAAAATTGTACCAATTGTGCACAAATCTCTGTCCCCAAATATGCTTGAATCTCAACCAAACATTGGTCAAATCCCAAATGCACCTACTCACTGCAAAACCTGCAAAGAACTTGCAAAAAGACCCATCAAATAGATCTTGTACGGGACAATACAAAAGTACGACGCAAGTGTACGAATGTCAAAATAGTACAATACACATGTACAACACTTGCGCAAGTGTGCAAATGGACTAGTGCAGATGTACAAAATTGATGGCAAAGATGTACGAGATTGATGACTCAAGTGTACCTGTACAAAATATGTACAACGTACGACCGAAAACAAATACAAACTGGTGCAACGCCTATACGAATGCAAGTACGATGCCTATACGATAGAGTACCGTACATCGTACTATCGCTACTGAGAGAAACCTACAACGTTGACGAGATGAGCTACAAGTACAAACTGCATTGTACGATGGTACAATCTAACTACATACAATGGTAAGCAAGCTAGTATGGACAATTGGAGATTAGGGCTGTACGGCCAGCTCTAATACCAAATGAAGGAAAATAAACGAGGGGAGCAAAGTTGAATTGAGAGTGAGAAGAGGAGAAGGTTTTGTCTAATTGAGAACAGCTTATCCTAACCACACCTTATCCTAATCACTAACTGTATTTAGGGATCCTAACTGTGGTTAGAAAAAAACCTCTAAAGAGGGAAAAGTGCCCCTAACCCACTTATTACATTACATTGGTCAATGCCTAGAATATAGCAATAATTCTAATACTATGCGCCCACGCCTAGTGACATCAGCAATATCTTTTTCTAAAAAGACGCCCGTACAAGCAAGCCCCGAGCGAACAATCACATGAAGGGTTTGATTAAATTTGCACCAAGGTATTACGACTATACTGTGGAAAGAGATGCGAGGGCAGACTGAGAATATGATATTATGCCTGTTGACGGTAAGCAAGAACAAGTGTTTGCAATTGATGAGCGCACACTGATCGAGAAAGCAGGCAAATCTTGAGCTCTGAGTAAAGTGACTCCAACAACACTGTACCTCGAGTTTCAGATACACTTCTTGTGAAACCGTCTCATGCTGGTACACACCGCATGAATCGTTGTAGTCAATGTTTTTTTGCAAGCCATTTTGGCTTGCAACTTTTTGTAGCAATCTTGATTTTGTAAGCCCTTAATGGCAGAATACTTTAATGCGAATGAAAGGTTTACGTTCTGTAGACCATGATTTTCCAAAATCTCTTTTGGAATTGTGAGCTTTATTGTGAGCATTAGGTTTTCTGAGTGTTAGTTGAACATCCAGTGAATTAATGCAAAAAAATTACTGGGCTATTGTGTCTTAGTTTAATAGAACACCTGGCTTAAAGAGCACTAGACCAAAAGATTAACAAAAGACCGCAAGGACTCAAGTAATACAATTGACGTGACATTATCGCCAATCAAACTATAAGCAACAAAACTTAAACGTAACCAGCCACTACACTCAAAACATAAAAAGAAAGCAATCCGACTTTCAAAAATAACTGAAATCACTTTAATCAAAATAAGAAGGGAAGCATTAAAAAAACACTTTGATAAACCAGCAAAGGACAACATACCTTTCACAAGATTTGTGTTCCAGGACAAAACCATGCTATTCCTAGGAAAAAAAATTAAGTATATTCCATGTGATGTTTCTTTCAAGCTTCAAAGATGAGTATACTTCATCACAATCCCATTAAAAACATCCACAAATTTTAGTTTGCAACCTTAGCATCCTATGCAGTCCCCATTAGACCAACTAACACAAAAACCAGTACCACCAAAGTGGATAAGCTTGGATCATTTTCAATTTTAGCCAACTGAGAATTATTACATGCTGTTCTTGGTGCAGCTCAAAGTCGTCCGTATCTATATTCAGAAACAGTGACATCTGTGATAGTAGCTACAACATATATTGGCCAGAGTGCCACATTCTAATGCCTTTCTGGTGACTTAATGTTAAAATTCTGACATGCAAGTGCGTCACTGCACACCCAATGTCAGCTTTGCTGAGATGAATGATGTTTCAAACGGATGACTATGATCAACAGACAATTTTTGTAAACAAGTCGAATTGCTAAACAATAGGGATGAATTCACTATTTAGCCAAGACCTGTCAGCCTACCCAGCTACATTGCATTAAACTTTAAAAACGCGCTCCTGAATAGCTGATTACGGGATATAAAATGATGCTCATACCAACTCTGAACTGTAACAAGCCCTTTTAATAAAAAATTTTACAATGACCTAAGAAGGAAACTGGAATTTTATAAGAAAAAGCCACTTTGCACCTAGTAGGCTTTTCATTGTTACATAGTTCAGAGCTCCTCATGTCAGAGCTTTAGAGTATACAGTCAAAATCCATAAACTAGTCCCAACAATATAGTGAGGGACTAAGGCATCTCTAAAACCCAGTGAAGGCCCCTCCCCATTTTCCCCCAGGCTTGGGGCAAAAGAGGCAAGGGATTAAGAAACTGTGGGAGGAAGGAGTTTGGTTTGTTGTGCGGGGAGGACTTCTGTACAAGCTGAGTGACCTGGAAATCCCAGTATCGTCTTCATATACCTGGAGTCTGTCTGTCATGCTTTAACAAAGCTAATGTACCGTGGTGTTTAACTGCATGACGAAATTATCTTTATGCACAGAACAGGATCTGCCCATTCAGCAGGATAACAAACTATTTACAGAGTCCCAGCCCGTTTGTGTCTCCTGTGAAGCAGGCTTCCCTTTAAGCCTTGCGAAAAGCTTTACCTGAAAAAATGGTAACAATACTTTTCGCAGAAGCTTGCCAAGAGGCAAAGAATATAAATACATAAATTTTAAGATGCTGTTCCCCACCCACTGCCTTCCCCCAACATGCATCCCTATGCCACGACTGCATTGAAAGAAGCTGAAGGTCTCTTTGTTTGTAAGATAGAACTCCCCAGCCTTAGCTACAAATTATTTATAAAGAATTTCGGAGCACAATACACCTAGTACCTCTCCATGATACAGCAGGCACAGGAATAGATTCTCACCATCATCGTGAGTGACCATTATCACCAGAATAAATGGACACAATAGAATCTGTTGCTCCTGCAGCAAGATATACTTTGTATGGATGGAAAGACAAAGCGCTGACAGGTCCTATCCTCTGCCCAAGGAAGCTATTGTGGTATCGAACAACGCTTAGTTGCTCGCCATGTACATTGAAAACTTTAATGTACTGCTTGGCCGAACCAGTTGCAATAAAAGGAGCATGTCTGTGGGCAGCCATAGCTGACAGCGAACCTTTATGAGCATCCACATCTAAGTACGGAGCTGCACTATTTCTCACATCAAGAAACTTCAGATCCCCTGCTATTGATGCTGACACTATCTGCAAAACAGGTCAAATGTCAGCTTCTTTTGCCATTTGCAGCCTATTCATTGCAAATGCGTTAAAGACCATTTCATCAGTGATAGGAGGGGACAGTGGAACATTGCAGCTGAAAAAGAATAGATTAACAAAGCCATCCCCAAGCTGCACCATAACCTTTGATTACTTGATGAAACTACAACCCCAACAAAGGGGAAACATACCCTTGACTCAAATTGGACCCCACACTACAAACACACACACACACACACTATTTTTTTGGGTGAAAACCATGTATATTATATTATATTAAAGTTTAAACTGTCCCCTAAGAAAAGGAAGGGACCAAAAGTTACAAAATCCAAAGATTTCATTGTAGGATAGGAAAGCAGGGTAATCCAGATCCCATGTGAGCAGACAATCAAAGAAAGACTGCCATACACACACACACAGAGGGAGGGGAGAGAGAGACCTTGGTTGAATCCATGCCAGGTAGGAAATCAATGCCCACAACCCTTTGTCTATGTGGAGTTGTGCCACAAACCCTACAAAATCAAAAAATATCTTTGAGGTCAAGATTTTAACATTAAAGCTACATTGATCACATTTATTATCAAACCACATCACCTTATAGCATTTAAAGAAGTCATAATGCACGTGTGTGTGTTTGGGCACCGGGGGGAGGCAAGGGGAGAATCTTAGTATATGACAAGTATACATCATAGTCTATGTAATGAGTCTGCAGACAATCGAAAACAGACTGCTGCAGAGAGCATCTGAAAAACAGGAAAAAGTTGGGTCACCAAAGACACTATGATTTCGATCCTTCCATAGAGTCCACAGTGCCCAGTAACAAACCCAAAAGTAAAACAACTCCCTTTTTGAGGGAAGCTACTGTGTAGTGTGAGGCAACAAAATCTTCACCCCCCACAAAAAAAGTATGCACGCGAACGTACGTGTATGTGTGCGTGTATGCTGGGGGGGATTTCACCACAAAAAAGTGTTTAAGTGTAAGTGTAAGTGAGCGTGCGAAAAAAGTGTTGTATGCTGGGGGGGATTTCACCACAAAGAAGTGTTTAAGTGTAAGTGTAAGTGAGCATGCGAAAAAAGTGTTAAGTGTAACTGTAAGTGTAAGTGTAAGTGTAAGTGTAAGTGAGCGTGCGAAAAAAGTGTTAAGTGTAACTGTAAGTGTAACTGTAAGTGTAACTGTAAGTGTAAGTGAGCGTGTGCATGCGCGTGCGCACACGCACATGAATGCATGATACACCCCCAAAAAAAGCATGCATGCATGCACATACACATACATACATATATATAAGTTTCAAAACAATGCGCAAGTTATCAATTCCAATTCATACTACATGTGATGTCCTCACCTATCTTTAAAGTACGGTAATTCGGAAATTCAGAATGGACATTTGGAAATCAAAACAAGCAGACAGTCCCTAGCACCAGGTAATGCTGTTCAAATTGAAACAGATATACCCTTAATAACACATTATGAGAGCAGCAGGATAAGCCCTTAATCATGAAATCATATGGTAAGATTTTCAGCTCGGGAAGTATTTGCTTACAGATCACGAGATCGAATATCGAATACTTTGACAGAGCCATCACTATAGCCAACGGCAACATGCTGGCTGAGCGATTGGGAGGCTGACTGCAAGACCCAAGGCAATATTAAGCACCACCGCATTCAAGAGGCAATTATGATCATAAATCGCTATCAAAAGTAAAATAATGCAACTGACCAAAGCCGAGATGCTGCTGTCTGACTGGGACCCAACTTTAAATGCCAGCAATTCTTGATTTAAATCCCAGACATTGATTGTAGATATCTCTCCAGATGAATACTGTGAGCATGTCCCTTTCAGTCAGGCAACAAAAAAAGCGCACACAATCCCCATAACACCTACCATTTGAACTGCAAAGTAGCATGCTTCGTGAAGGTATGCAACCTTTGAATTCGTTTAGAAGCGTATAAAACTTCAATTCTACAATAAATGTAAGTAGGTCCAAGGCAGATTACCAGATATCCTGTAAACTGTTGCCAGTCTACAACAGCATTCATACTCCGAACCCCAGGTCTATGCCCTTGAACAGTTTGCCAAGCAGTCACCAGCTGTTGCTTGGTTTTCTGTGTATAATCCTTCCATACCCTCACAGCACCATCACCTGGGAAAAAATAATGGATAAACAAGCCCATGCGTGCGCCATGTTAACATGAATATCAAACATGCAAGGGACTTAAAAACAAGAACCTGTGCCCTATATACTACTGGAATGTGCTCCACAGATAATCCTTGCCCCAATTCTTACTTGAAGCAACAAGGAGGAGGCTATCGTCCAGCTCATTCAGAAGGCAAAGCTTTGAAACTCCCTTGTCAGCAGCACTATGACTTTCAAATACATTCAGAAGCACTCCGTCATAATCCCAGACTCTGGATGAACAATCACGAGTCAATGCATAACAGTCAGGAAATAATATCACCCTTCCAATGATGCTTTTTTACTTCCGGCACTAAGCATCCGTAGTCACAAAGATTCCAAACTTTAAAATCCAGCTTAGATGTGGCAGCACTCACCTAAACAAATGAAGCTCATCATTTTCCCCCAACCCCACCCCCAATTGGGAGAGTAATACTAATTAAGTGCCTTCTTATTGCCCATGTTGTGTGTGTGTGTGTGTGTGTGTGTGTGTGTGTGTGTTGGTTTTCCTTTTCTATCTTTTTTTTTTTGGGGTGGGTGGGTGGGCCGCGGAAATAAGGCATTCCCAGAAAGCAACCAAACTCTGTGCACCTCCCCCCAAAAAAAGACATGAAACCCCCAAAGATCAACAAATGAAGCTCATCATTTTCTCCTGACCCCACCCCCAATTGGGAGAGTAATACTAATTAACTGTCTTTTTATTGCCCATGTTGTGTGTGTGCGTGTGTGTGTGTGTGGTGGTTTTCTTTTTCTATCTTTTTTTTTTTTGGAGTGGGTGGGCGGCCAGCAGAAATAAAGCATTCCCAGAAAGCAACCAAACTCTGTGCACCTCCCCCCAAGAGAAGACGTGAAACCCCCAAAGATCCTAGAGGGGCTCGATATGTACCTTAACTCCCTAAAACATATGGGGCTAGATTTTTTATTATTTGCCAAAAACCACACAGTTTATCAAGTCCATATGTATAGAGAACCACATAGTTAAATCTCCTAGAGTATCCCCTTCCTAAAACATATAGGGCTCCATCTGTGATTATTTCTCAAACACAATGGAGCCTTCCAAGTCCATATTTAGATTAAAAATACCAAATATGAGAAAACACAGAGCAAGTTTCCCAAACCTTTTGCACAGTTTCAAACTTCAACACTTGATACTAACTGGACATGATTAATGCATCCCAAAATTATGGCTGCCAGCTAGCCAATATAAGAGTCTCATCAATCAAAACAATTATATACCACTGAGGTACACTCTCAAACAACAAGCCATGGATCTAATCCCTTGGAAATCTATATGATAAATACAATTCAATGAAAGGTAAGTAGCCATTAGGGTCTTTTATTGGCATCAAAGTACACATCAATGGACAAGACGTCTGCACATCAATGGACAAGACCTCTGGGTAGGCTTAGTCAGAATTTGTCAAGATACTTCACAAATATCCTTTTGAGCACTTTTGCCTTCTACAAGATGGAAAAGCATGACTCATGTCGGGCCGGGAGAGACCTTTGACATGAATACTCAACTTGCAACAACAAGTGAGACAATGAAATCTGTAGTAGTAGTTCAAATCATTCTAGTCAATGGAATTGGAGAAGGTTATGACAACAATCAGCAATAAAATAGAAATCAATTCAATCATTAACATAGGAAACCTTCAAGGTAGAGATAATTCATCAAGGAATATGTCAGGCATAGAGTGTGGTTATGGTCACAAATTTGAAACTTATGAAGGAGGTTGCAGAAAGATCAAGGAGTCTCACAATTAGAGCATCATGCTTACCATACCTTAGTTACAATAGACAAATGCATCACTTGTGCAAAAAGGTGTTCTTTAGGTATACTATGAATATGCCAGTTGTCTTTGCATTTAGCTTAACATATGCACCCCTTCTTATTTTATGTGCAACTTCGTTACTATGAGCTTCTCACCAGTGCCAAACTCCAAACCTTCTTTCTAACAAGGAGGTTCTTGGTGCAGTATCCATATGTGAAAATTGTCGCCAACCGATACAAGTCAATGACACTCTTCCCTCTGCCATTGAAGTCATCTTGCTAGAGTAACAAATAGATACTTGGGTGATGAATCGCAAGATCGGAAGCCTAATCATTCACATCTTATTTGTTATGGTAGCTCACTGTCACTTTGCACAATTATGTACTTTGAGCAAAACACCTTGAAGAGGAAGTCATGCTCTCTAATCTAGAACTTAGAGCTAGAAAGAAATAGTTAAGCTCCTCCAAACTTTGTGAGTCATGTGACCTCAATTTCCCCTTACGTGCCCCCAATCCTCATTGTTCCGAGCCCGAATTGCCGGTGCGGTCTCTTTTGAACAAGCTGCCATTAGGTCATAGTTACATGCCGAAATAGAAACAGAACGGGAAAATAGAAACGACAGAAAAGCCGAAAACAGAGTTTTTGGCCTGAGCCGAAACGACATAACAAGAAGCGGCAATATGATACAATTTATGTGTAGAAAAAAAATTTTAATCCATAATACAATTATCAATTTAGTGCCTAAAGTGACAAATTATGCTACTTAACATTTGCCATTAAGTCCTGACTCATGCAGAATGCATGATGCTTCAACATCTACGACTCTATGATCTATCATTAATGAATGATCATTCAAGAATCAACAAGTTACAACAATCTCAAACACATTAAAATTTGCAACAGCATAAGTAAAAAGCATCCATAGTATCTACTACTTCCAAATTCCAAATTCATGAACCATGTGACATGACACATATCCTTAGTTTTTTCCATATGTTACCATACACATACGTCATACGAGTACGGAAGTATGATTGGAGTATGGTTCAGCCCCTGGGACTGAAACATACGTGATCCTAATTTTACCCAAAAAAATTCAAAAAAATATAGATTGATCATTGATCATTGTACACATTAAATTGACATAGAGGTATTTAACTGAAACTTGAAACTTGTATTAATTTTAAAGTCATCACTCATGAGTAATGAATCATGATTCATCATTCATGGAAGACTCTAGCCTCCAGAGACCGTAGTCATCTGAATTCTAGATTTTGATACATCATACATAGTATCCACTGTCAAATGATGGAATCATAGATCATAGATCAATAATCAATACTACACCAAAACATCATGATCGAAGGAAGTAGTTACTAGTAACTACACCAAAACATGAAAGGCAAAACATCATAAAGAAAAGGCTGCCAATGTGCCACAGCCCGGAAATAAAGCATGCATGACATTTCACAACCAATGAGGCTCAAGCCTCAAGCTGCATCTTCATCCTCATCCTCATCCTCTTGCTCATCCTCATCCTCATCATCATCTGCATCAATGCCCACACCCTCCTCCTCATCCTCCTCCTCCTCCTCATCACTATCATCCTCATATACCTCCCCATGGAACTCCAAAGACTAGAGCTGCTTGAAGCTGCAGCAACATCCATCATTCCTGTAAGTGTAACAATAGGGGCTGCAATGTCTTCTCCCTCTGTATATGCTTGCCTCACTAGCAGCCTATCACCATCCTTCTCCTTGTTGATCATTTCTGGGGTCACTTCTATCTTCTCAAATCCCCTTTTCTTGATTTTGGAAATGAGACGCAAATGAGTATGGATGTATACTAATTTCTCGGTATTCTTTGAAAGCAACCTATTCCTTCTTTTAGTATGGATAAGAGAGAATGTGCTCCAATTCCTCTCACAAGGAGAAGCACATGTGCCTTGCGAGAGCACTCAAAGAGCTAACCGCTGCAAATTTCGTGTGTGAGCCCCAAATGTCTCCCACCATTTCACCCCTTGGTGCATTCTCTTTTCATCCTTTGCAATCGCACGAGCAAATGTGCCTGACATGGATTTGTAAATATCCAACTCATCACATAAGGTGCCTTGGCTGTCAACATCATACTTGGTGTACCGCTTTGTGGCATCCATCCACCCATCGTGCACCTCCTTGTCACTATCTGGATTTTTCTCTCTCCAAATAGGATGGTGAATAAAAGCTGCCGCATGCAATGGAGAATGCATCATATCCCACCTGTCAATACAAAAGGCTCTAACATCAGCCAGCTTTGAGAATTCAATCCCAGGAATAGTTGCCATCTTCTTGACCATCCGATCAGTGAGTTCATATACAAGTCCCATGGTAGCCCCTTCCCTATCAGCCAGGCGAAGGATCTTCAAAAACAGGTGCACAAAGCTTCACAATGAGTCTTGCATCTTGCCAAAATGAAGCACCCAATATAATAGAAGACACATGTTGTGCTTTCACAGTGTGTGACACCTTCTTCTTGCATACTCATCACTGACAACCATGCAGCGCAATCCATTGTATATCCTCTCATCCAACAAGTTTGCTAACATAATAAACATGTAAGCAAACCGTGTTTATGCTAGCTTCACCAATTCCTTTTCTATACATTGCTAACACGGTGTGTTTTCCGGTAACAAATGTCACAATCATGTTAGCATGTACCAACACTGGCTTCACCCATGCAAGCTTTCCAATGTCCTCAAACAAGAGGTCAAGGCAATGGCATGTGCATCTAGTATAGGAAATGTGAGGTCACTCTTCATCCACCAATTCTCCTACCCGCACACAGTTAGATGCATTATTCATACACACCTGCACCACATTTTCAGCCCCAACATCAAGAATGGCATCTTTCAGTATCCCAAAGATGTACTCCCTTGACTTATACTGCCCACTTGTGTCCACCGACTTCAAGAAGGCTGAATCAAATATGCATGAGACCATAATATTGATTATAGGCCGTTTTATCTATGCATACTGCTTCATTAGTTAGCTCCGTTGTGCACAAAACATTGTGGGATGGAGGCTTGAAGGTAGGCCCAACTTGGCCAATGGCACGAACCATCTCCAAAAAATAAGAGCTCCTCACCTTCCAATGAGGAATATCCTCTGCAAAGAAAAAACGACGGAGAGCAATGTATGCATCCTTCCGTGCCTGTGACTCCCATGCCTTGGCAAGGGTTCCCTTTGACATCTCAACTTCTTTTGCTTTGGCTCATATGCACTGCCAGATGCATTTCCACTTGCAGTACCACTCACTGAGGCCTCTCCCAAATCAGCCACATCTTCAACAAGTTGTTTTGCAGCACTTTTCAAGGCTGCCTTTGTCTCCAACCTTCGACGAGTATCTTTCACATTTTTGTGAGGAGCGGTACACTTGTCAACCCCCAAGCCTGTGAGCCCAAGAAAATGTGCCCTTATACGGGTCGGTCCTCCATCCCATGAATGAGGGAAATATTTACATTTACAAGTGTATTGGCCTTTTCCCAAAGGCTTTAAGGCCTCTACAAATTCCCATTTTGGTCCTTTTTGTCTTCCCATTTGCAGATCTGCAAGCTGCAAATCTGCAAAAGAGGGCAAATAAGGCATTGGGCTAAGGAACAATTTCCAAAGAGGGCTTGAAGCCCTTGCAGGCTGCCCTGTTAGATGGCATCAACTAAAGAGAGAGCACTTACTGCAAAACGGGAAAAAAGAGCAGCCATTGCAATTACCTTGACGCTTGCAGCAGGTAGAGCATAGAGGCAGGTTGCAAGCTGCAACTGTACGGTGACCACTCACCTCCAAAGCAAGTAGAAGAGGGCAAAGGGCTGCCTAAATAGAGGGCAGAAAGGTGCTGAAGAAGAGGGGAAACTGAAGAAGAGTGAAGGGCTGAGGGGACTTGGGAGTCGGGACTCAAGAAGAGGGCAAAGGGCTGCCTAAATAGGCTCTTGAGAAGAGGGCAAAGGGCTGCCTAAACAGAGGGCAGCAAGGTGCTGAAGAAGAGGGCAAACGGCTGCCTAAATAGGCTCTTGAGGCAGCAAGGTCAGTGTGCAAGCAAAGAGTCGGTTCATGGGCGTAGACTGTAGTACATATGGCCTTTCTTGGGATTCGGGAGCCTTCACAAGGACGTCGTACGGATTAGAAAATAGGAACCAAGTTATACTATAAGGTACGCATCCCAATCCCCTCCCCACCCCCCAAAAAGTCACGTACAAAAATCCGTGCGTACAGCTGTACGGAATCCGTACGAAAAAAAAGGACCGTACGCATACAGATGCAACTATGCACATATCAATGTCAGATAAATAAAAGCACACCCATAATAGCATCCATGATCATAGTAGGAGAGTGGAGAGGCTAGGGTAGGAGAGCGGAGAGGCTAGGGTAGGAGAGCAGGAGAGTGGCAAGGCTGGAGCAGACGATTCAGAAGGCGAAATGAAGCACAGCAGAGCTGAAAGCCTACTCAGGGTTTTTTTACAAAAACTGGGTTTTTGAAATGACGTTTCACCATTTTGGAAACCGCGCCCATTTCCCTTTACGTTTCAGTTACGCAGAACGGCATTTCGTACAACTATGCATTAGGTGTCTCCAAAACAAAGGTTATGCTTGTTGCATTGTTGCGACTCCTCACTTCAGTTACCTTGCACAACGACCAGCGGACTTAACTTTGCTTGCATTGCATTCTCTTGCTGCTCCTCTAAGTGGCTCTGCTGGCCTGTCTCTTAACTTCTCATTATGTGCTTTGGGCTAGGATTGTCTCTGAGATTTGGGGTTTATAACCTCATGTGCTATTGTAGCATAGGCGCTATGATGATGAGCTATCACATGAGCTCAAGCCTCTACTGCTCTTTTGTCTAAGAACAGATTTGGAGTGTGCAGCAAATATAAGGGAAGAATTGTTTGGTAATTGAATTTGGGAGGGCAGGGGTGGCTTGCTCACTGTCGCTCTAAAACAGAGATTTCTCTCACCCAAAACTGGAGACTGATTTAAGTAAAGGGAGTCTCTCCTTCACTCACCAGATGTGGGATGGGCTCTCCCTCACATCCACTCTAGGCTGAACCTCCAGCTCTCATGTTTTGATTGAGTTAGCCACACACCCCTACATTAGATTCTGAGCGTGATACAATATAGACTCTATCGGAACATATCTACACTTAGAATTAAGGTCCATGTGGGTTAAACAAATACACAAATACACCATACGTACAAATATACACTATGTACAAGTGGGAGAAAAAGCAATGACCCATACATAAACAGCGCCTAACACTCTTAACCATGTGCTGACATAGAAAATATTGGAGTTGTGAAAATTTATAGGGTACCTGCACTGACTCAACAAACAACAATATTTGACGGGCAACCAGCAACAGGGCAAACCATCCCCCCTGGGAGGCACTAAAAGAAAGCAAGAAAAACTCGTTGAAACAATATTTTACAAGGCAGCTCTTGGAGAGGAAGGGGAAGGTCAGTCCCAATCCAATTCGATCATTACATGAAGCACAATAACCAAGAACAAAGAAATTTTGTGCAGAGGGTTGAAATAGTATTTTATGATCAGCCGTCTCAAAAAAATGTTAATATTGAGACATAAGGTACAAAGATCACTATGCCATAAACATGACAAAAGGCTACTAAAAATGAAACTAAATGCCTTCTTAGAGCACCGAACCCCCTTGCCCCGCACCCCTTCCTTTTTCCTTTTGAGACTTGTATCCAGCTCTATCCCACTCGACTAAATGTTAAGTCCACATAGGCCATCTCATAACCATCTCATCTACAAACTAAGACCCCTTCCAATGTCTAGACTAGGGATCCTCGCAATATCCACAGCCCATAATGGCTTCTCCTCATATAGAGGTCTTACAACATCGGGCATGGTACTCAGAATACTTACATGAGAGATGGACATTTGAGTTCACTCTAACACCACTGACCCATACATCATGTGCTAACCTAGGAAATATTGAGTTTCAGAAAATTCCAGGGTACCATGCATTAACTCAGATGAAACAAAATATTGTATGCCTAAATTGGGAGGAGAACCAAATACAACAGAAACCGACCCCCCTGCCAGACACCAAAAGAAAGGAAGGACTTAAAAGATAGGGGCAAGCAAGTGAGCCTCGTTGAAGCAATATTTTACAAGGCAGCTCTTGAAGAGGAAGGGTAATGTTAGTCCCAACAGGATGATGCACACTAATCAAGATTTACGAACCCAATTTTTGCAGAGGGATAAAAGCTGTATCAAAAAATAGCTCACCTTGTTGAGACATAGAATAGGAAGATGGGGCCCCCCTGAAGAATGAGTGTGCCATAAACTTCACAAATGGCTACTTGCCTTCATACAGTATTGCATGCAGTCTTACAGCAGGAAGAGGCTAGCAAGATTATGAAGCAGCCTCAAGTGCATTTCTCCAGTAAGGCAGCAATAGCCGTTACCAGCATTTATTTCTCTTACAGATCTAAGGCCAAAGGTGACAGAAAAACATAGTAGTGGAACCTATGATCACCCAGACAAGCAGACACATACTAATGAGTAGAAGTTGGAGTAACAGGGTCAATGCCCCACCCATGAGATCGCATATGAGGACTAAGGGGCTTGGCACCTTGCAAACGTAAAGGTGTAATAGCGGTCCATCTGGGTAAATATAATAGGTGCGACATGTCATATAATAGGTGTGACATGTACAAGGTAAGAGAGCGGCCCATGTGAGCAACAGATGTCGATCCATCTTGTTGACTGGACCTTCCAATTAGGGCAGATCAGTCCAGCATGGACTGCCATGGTATATGCCCATTGCACATGGGACCTAAACCAGGGGCAGTGCACTGGAATAAACAGGGATTACTGATTGTAGCTTTACCTCTGGAAATTTGCTTTTGCTCTGAGGTTAGCTCTTCGAAAGCTACTCATCTTTCTCCAACATAGCACAGTTTTACACCTTTCAGGACAGTCACAATAGGCTGTCATAATTTTTTAGTTGCTCCTTGTAACAATATTACCTTTACTTTTTGGACACATTGCACCGGCTGCACCTATTAGTACAAGAGACCTTTCAATATGAGACTCAAAGAGAGAGGATTGCGATATAATTTTGTCCCGTTCTGCATTTCCATTGACCATATAGTGGTCATTGACCATATAGTGGTTTACAAATATTAAAAGCAAATCTTCTTAATCAACTCTCAGAATACAACCTACACATAAACTACAGAGCAACACAAGCTTAGTCACAATGAAGGCTAGCATGATCGCATTACAAATAAGTCCACACTCTCAAATGGAAATGTAGAATTTTAAAATTAACAACCCAAGCTAATCACAAAGGTTATGCATGCCAGAATGGCACCATGCTTAGTCACCAATGGCTTACATTACCAATATAAGCATACCCTCGTAAGAAAAGGATAGCAATCTGGGATTAAAACACTTTCTCACCTGATAACCTCATTTTCATCGACTGAACACACAATTGGTATGAAGGGATGCAACAAAACAGCTTTGACACTGTTTCGAGAATCCATGTCCCAGCTTGCAATTTGGTCACTCACCCTAGTTACATCTGTATCCAACATAACACCAATTAGACAAATTATAACAGAAAATCCAATTTGTACAGTTGTTGAGTATTATAATGATTTTGAGCTTCCATCATTGACACTGATTGGGAAAAGACCGCCTTCTTCCAGCCCTTTCTTTCCAATATATAACCACTTTTCAGCTCCTTACAGGCCTTCAGCCAATTTTCTTCTTAGGTTACCGCTTGTTGAAATTAGAACACTTATTCCCTCTGCAACCTTCCGTTCAACCTTGTTGAATTTCCTCTTTTAGTACATATATACAGTTCAATACACAGTTCGATATAAAGTCCAATTTTTTTGCTTCTTAGGTTACCGCAGGTTGAAATTAGAACACTTATTCCCTCTGTACCCTTCCATTCAATAGTACATATATACAGTCCAATACAAAGAAAAAACTGAGCAAAATTTCAAGCATGAATAATGTTCAAAATGTTATCAATCAATTACTTGAATGCTGGCATTTGGAAATCCCATCAAGTGCTAGCCTCTCTCTCTCTTCTCTTCGAACCAATGCCTCATCATCATCATGGGAAGGCTCAAGAAGTGGCCGTGAAAAGTGACCACAACTCCAATTATATAAGTTTGATGGAGGTATTGCTCCCGGTTCCAAACTAGGGGAAGGCCCACCTCCAACCAGAACTGTATCTGCCAAACCCGTGTCTGCAGTCATGCGCATGTGAGGGCTGAACTCCAAAGAATATACTCTTCTCATTCCATTTCCAGCTAACACACTCTGTCCTGTTGGGGGGCTAGCTGGGGGAGTACGAAATGTGACAGTAGGATTTCCTGCCAAACAAAAGTCGAATGATTTTAAAGGGCCCTAAGCCTTCAAACAATGTTACTGGCAAGTAACTCCAGAAAACAAAACTAAAAAATAGAAAAGATCCCCACATTCTGAGGAGAAAACATTCCCCACTCCATTCGTGCAAATCTCCATAAGATAGCCATTTAAACCCTGGAAAACTCCTTTTTCATAACCCAATTTGGTAAAAGGCATTTAAAAGATGAACCTGACGTCGAGTCAATCCAGGAGAAGGACCGTGGTAACCCAGACAATGGAGGCGGAGGTACTGCTCCTACCGAGGAATTCCGATGATGGCCAGGGCTTGGACCCGAGCTTGGACTTGGACCACCCCCAGCCCTAGCATGATTGACAACAACAGGCTCGACACCAATTATCCGCAAGACTTGACGCCCAAGGCTTGCCACTCGTGGAGATGGATCCCTTCCAAGAGCATATATAGCTGAAAAACACTGAGCATAAAATCCACTTTCCTCAGCTCGTTGCCTTCTTGGCCTGGGAACTCCATTACTGGTAGTCCCATTTCCTAAGACCTTTGTCTCTTCTGAAGGGTGAGATGAGCAATCTGAAGTTGGAGAACCTCGCATGGCACTAGATGATGCTAAAGAAGGGCTACTTGCATTTGTGCGCACTCCTCGACCTGGCATGGAACCTTCAGATCCCACCCTCAATCCCGAAACATGGCCCACAGCTGCAGAACTTCCAGCAATTACCATTTGTACAGCGTGCGTGTAGCTTCCAGCTGGGCTTCTGATGGAGGTCAGGGCTGGAAGAGAAGTAAGAACAGAATTTGAAGGAGGCTTCAAGTAGGCAGCAGCCATGGGTTTTAAATGCCTGTTATGACTAACTGCCAAACGTGACAGACCTGTGCATTGCAAATTTGAGAAGCCTTAGTAAACAGGAGCTGCATCAGAAAAATTGACACTAACCCTTGCAGAAGATATCTGTGTTGTTGTACAGTACCTATGACAAGCTCAGCTCTTACTAAAGGGCTTCCATCACAACGAACTTTCAATAGGATGTTAGCTATCTCCTGCTCTGCCTTGTGCCTCTCATCATCTTCATACTCTTCCTCCAAAGAGGAGCTATCCACCACCATCTCACTATGAACAGCAATCAATGTTCCTAATGCAAATGTGGCAGAAGCACGGACCTGCACATAGTTGAACAAGACAATTTGGCTAAAATCAAGATAACCCATCAGAAAGCCAGATGTATAAAACTTTAAGTAAGAATAAATTATTTTTCTTCTGGCTAGACCGTGCAAAATACCTCAGGCTGTGGCTCAGTCAAAAGTTGCTCTATAATCACAGGAGCATTCTCTTGGAGACCTAGGTGTTGTGCATCAGGAAAGCCATCCCAGAGTTTACCGAGGCACAGGCAGAGCCATTGCAAGAGTAGAGGCTCTGGCTGCCCATCTGCCGTAGAAGAGCATTGAATATGCTTGAGACAAATGCTGATAAGCCCAGACTGAATGCATGCTTCTTGCCCTCTCCGGTGACCATCCACAATGACTGCTAACACGAATGCAGCCATTGCCCGCTGCTCAGGATAGACATCTGGGCTATCCAGAAACTTAATGAAGTACTGATGCCCACCATCTTTGACCAAGTCAACCTGGCAGGACTGAATATACCAACCTGTTGAATTAGAACTCAACTTGCAAGCAAATAGTTACAGTATAAAAATAGATCAAAATCCAATACTACACATTTATAATAACCTTGTCCAATGCCAGGATTTTAGTCCATATGAAGACGAGGATCTGTCTGAGCTCTGTGGCAGTAGTCTGCAATAGCTTCAATACATATGGAAAGATTCCAACAGACAATGCCTACAAAAAAAGCAGTTGTTATGGGCAACTTCACTTGTTAAGCATATTTTCAGAAAGGCACATATGGGCAATGTTCGTAAAGACCTCACCAAATCAACAGCCCATGCTCCCATATCAAGAAATCTCCCAAGTAGCACCAAGGCTCGAAACCGATGAGACTGGCTCAACAAAACCTACATTTACAAGAATTCAAATTAGAGAGTGTAGAAATTGAGAGAAGAACAGGGAATCCCCTGCCAAGCAAGGCTGAAAATGGCATCCCCGTAAGCTGCATTGCATAATCAAACCAACACGCGAGAAGGCAAAAAGTTATGAATATCCAAGTTAAAGTACGGGTAACACTTGTGCGAATTCTGCAAGCACACAGAATATTTGCAGGATGTTATAATTTCAGAACCATGTGTCACTCGATTTGACAACAAAAAACATGGCCAAGTAGAATACAGCAGTTTACAAAACGCTTGTTTGGAGTGGTATAGCTAAGTAGTCTCAAAGGAATTCTTGTGACCATCTCGATTTGCATGAACACATCAAAAAAGTTATTTTCTTAGTGCTGCAAGAAGAAGTTTCGCTTCTTACAGCTGCACTATAAATTTTTAGGAAAGGATTACCAAAGATCTCCTCAGCAAATACATTTTTTATAAACCACTGAACCTTGAGGGGTACTCCGGTCCTAGAGAATTGTCGATACCAGCAGGGCGGATCTGCTGCCTTGCGCAAGCCCTCCCCCTATGACTCTGGGATCGCCACCTCAATCTCCACCTTCCTAATGCATGCTCCCCTCAAGTGCGAAAGTGCCTACACACATGCCTGGATTGCTGCGGGAAGGCCGCACCAAGCTCTAAAGGACCTAACTGATCTGCTATCGCACAAGACCCGTCCATCTGCTCGAGCATCAGCCCCTCCCGATCCATGACCCCCAAATGCCAAATAAGAGGCTGGCCCTAATGAGGCCTCCAAATAAGCATTGCCAAGCTCCGCATAAGGGAGGAGCCCTTCCTTGTGACGGGGCTTCTAAGAAAATCCACCTTTGGGATGACTGCCATTTACCTCCTGTACGCAGCTGTTCCTGAGAAAAAATCGAGCTTCGGAGGCTCAGAACTAGGTGTGAAGCCTCATACCACCAACTTGCCCAAGACGGCTTTGCTCTGCATCTCGAGGTCTCAATGATGCCATGCAGCTAAATCTCGAAGACCTTATGTCTCTATGGCATGCCTCAACCCTATCATTGTCATCCTCTGCTCTGTTACACGAGATGAAATCGCGGATGTTGTGAGAGAGCCGGACATTGTGATGCAACAAGCACAATGCCATGAATAGAGTACCTACCTTTTGGTCCTATAGGCATCCATCTATTGATGTGGCATCTAGCTCAAGTTCTCGTCTCCTACACTCATATGTGATGCTTCAATCCACAATCTATGTTTCGTGTCCTCACACAACAAATGTGGCACAACGCTGGTCAGATTAGACAATGACTCGACACATGTCCAAGAACCAAGGCTCAAAGAGAGAATATTGCCACGCATTCAATAGTATCTAGGACATCTCATCAATACGTGGCCCCCTGTGTCCACCTCATACATGCTGCACAAAACGCAAAGCCTCAAACCACAATGTTGCTATGTAGTCTCAAACTCACCTCCAACATACTGTGAAATTCATGGGATGATGTTCAACATTGTCCCATAGCTATCTATACATTGTGATTAGGGGATCTATAGGTATCTCGACATCTAAATAAAAGCATCATTGGGTTACATGGTCTCTACAGCATGCTCTAGACTCGAGTCTGCTAATTGTACATCTACTATGGGCTATCTCCGATGGCCTAGATGATCTCTTGCTACATCAAACATAGAGTGGGTGCATCTCGGTAGGTAGCGATCAATGGACATGCCTCGAGAATGAGGCCATCTAGTGGCCCGTGCATACCAACATCTCTCATCACCCTTTATTGCAAGTCCCAAGGACGATGAGAGCCGCTAGCCATGACTACTACTGCTGCTGCTGCAGCAGGGAGTCATATGAAAAACCAACCAAGCTCGTGAATAAAAGACCATCGTATCTCTAATTTTGCTTACTCGAGTTGTGCGATCCATGACTAACATGGTTGTCAAAAACGTCAGCTACGAAATGTTAGCAACGTTTAAGGGTTGAGTACCAAAGAACCTAAACTTAAGAACCCACCCAACCCCCCCCCCCCCCACACACACACACATATTTAGAGACAATGAGAGAGAGAGATATAAAATAGATAGATAGATAGATATGACATATGTACATATATCATATATATCTTATTGGCAAAATGATCATTGATGCGAAATGTTCAAACATTAAATAGATTATTGTAGATGCATCATGCAGATCATGTCCTTAACCATGGTCCATTAGAAACATTGCACACTTGACAATTCATAGAACATACAAAATACTACATAGGAAATCTCAAATTGCAATCATTTTTACAAATTGGAATTTAGAACTTCAAAGTATCGCAAGGGATAACTCACAGAAATAAGGTATCTCATTAGTACTATCAAAGTTGAAACTTGAAACTGAAAAGATACTAGATTATGGTACTACGAGTCATGATTCATAATAAAGACTAAAGTATCAAGATGAATCATGACTGAAAACTTAAAAGGCATGTCTCAGACTTGGGCATGGACAGTGACAATAAGTATCAAACTGATCTTTTTGAGAGAAAGAAAAGGTAAGAGTATGTTCCAGACATTTCTATAAGCTCTCGTGGAGGAGGCTAGGCACCGAAAGCAGAAGATACAATACTTTGTTGAAAGCCTGTGAGTTCGTCCCATGGTTTCACAAATCAGGTATGTGGTGATGAGGTCATTTGGATGGTCATGGCCTTACAAGAGGGGTTAATGTTGGCATGTACAAGCCAGCCTAGAAGCATTCTCTCTCCAATTGAGCCAATGATGCATGTCCTCGCTTGAGCTCTTGGTTACATGCTAAATTTGGGTCCCATGAAAATGCATCTGAAGTACACATATGATTTAACAATCTCAACTAACTATAATATCAGAGTGAAATGTCGAAGGTGATATTGAAGATCACTTTGGTTTTGCAAACATTGACGTTCATGTTTGGACTATCACACAATGTCTATAGAGTTGATAGGTGTCTCTGCAAGCCCTTTGTATTATCAAAAATCAGCACCACGTCATTGTCATGGAGAAAATGGGAAGTAAGGTCTGTACTAGTGATGAGCCTGCCTTTTGTGCTTCACCCAATCGTGCTACTCACCTCCTCCGACATCCCCTGTGCAGTCCAGACTTAACCTACTACCCTCTCAAGGGTGAAAACTTGATGCAAAGTACGTCTTAAACCTGTTTGGCCCATTTCTCTCATGCCTCTTGAACCATATACCTTGTCCCATCATGTAACCTACCATAACGTACAGTTAAACTATGCCAATAGAGTCCCTTTCTTTGTCAAGAGGGACGATGGTATTCGCCCATGCCTAGTTCCTGATTTAGAAACCATGGGAGGAAATCATAGCCTTTCAAAACCCGTTTGGGGGACTGACTCTTCTGTTGGCTTCCCAAGGTGAATGTGTGTTGTGTGGCTAGGTGAATGAAGTTAGTGAGGACTTGGGATTTAGCATCAATCCAAGTTGGGATGGATGTCTATGTGGACTAGAAATGAAGCCACAGGGCTACTATAGATGTTACCTAGGCATGTGCCTCCTTGCACATGCAGGGAACATCTCTGTTAGATCGTCTATTTTTAGGAGTGGGTTGACATCCTCTTGAAAGCTCCCCTAAGAAACTTGCATCCATGATTTATGACTCAGATAGACAAACATGTATGTAGACGATAAATATGAAAGTATTTACTAGCATTCAGGAAAAATATGTGGCCAACACTCAACAAGAAAGTCCGAACTCCATCTCAATCATGAACTCATAAGGTCAATTCTCCAATGACAGTTAAAACTTAGGAAAAATGGATCACCAAAAGGGCAGGGAAAATTTGCATGTCACAATTCATGTATGTCATAGGTTGGTGAACAAATGTTTTAAAAACATTACTGCGTAAAAGAGTTGGGCACCTGGCAAAAACTTTGCATTTCAAATATTAGCAAATGTTGGCAAACAGTTGGAGATTTTCAAAGCACTTTGATTGCATCAAGCATTCATGTCCAGCAGATATTACCTGGAGAACAATCGGCAGCTGTTCTGGTGGCTTTTTCCTCTCAGACCCATGGTCAAGCCACACTTCAAAAGCTCTCAATTGCTCCGTGAAAAAGGGACTTGGCTGCACCCACAAAAATGATCAATCGTCCAGAATGTTACTGATTTAAAATGGAACTTTTAAATGACCATATCTATTTTCCAAACAAGACTATAAATCACCCCAAAAAGGAGATCTGCCAGCCTAACTTCAAATGCAAACTTTTATATATAAAAATCTGTCTTGATTATCCTTCTAGAGCTTCTGTTCCAATCACCATAAACATCTTACAAACAACAGCAAGCTATCCTAACAATTCATCTGCAGACCACATCAAGCTCTCTACATAAAACTGCAGATTATATCAGAATCTCTTTCACAAGGTTCAAAAGACTCAATAACTTCAATTGTAGAAGCAGCTCTGTACTTTGAATTCAGCCGACTCATTGAGCAATGCAGGAAGCTGAGAAAGGCAAATCTCCGCAGCCATATCCCAAGCATGCCTGTAAAAGAACCACAAAAAGGGCTCACCATATTTCGTACAATACAAGTATTCTAAAGTAGGGTGGAAAATGCCTCAAACAGCAGTCAGAAGTTTTTGGTGCAGCAACTCAATTATTACTTGCATGCTTACCACATGGGATGCTGGTGAGTTGGTGGTAAGCGGGGATATGATTGAGGACAACAATTGGCAGCTCGCATTATCCTTTCAGCAAGTAGAAAGTTCCGGAACAAACTTGCAACAAGAAGGTCTTGCCGAAACAACCGTTGAAAGAGTTCTGCAACAGTACCAATAAATTTCAAATAACAAAAGAAACTGAGGTAATGACAGCTAGTTACGTGATATTAGTAATACCTCGAGGAAGAACATTCCACGCAATTGTATCCGTGATTGCTGTAAAAATCCAATTCAGCTCTCCTAAAGGAGTTTTGCGGTCATTTTGTCTTCCTGGAATCTTGTCAATAAGATCAGGATCCAGAGAAGCTTGAAGCAGTGATCTCGGGCAAAACCTATGTAGCCACCCAAAAAAAAAGTCCAAAAAAACTGTAATACCTTTGCCAGGGAAGCCACACTATTAACAGAAAATATGTATGGTGTCTTCAAAGTCACAGCATGCTCAATTTAAACAGACATTAACTGCTTATTTAGGGAAACAACTCACCATTGCAGTATTATAAAGCTCTAGTACACATTGACATTTAAGTCAATTGACTAAATATCCATAGAAACAAAAAACAATTGCTGAACATAAATTCTTCCAGCGATGGGTTTTGGAAATCATGAAAGAAGCAATTTAGGAGTACACAATCACTAACATCACCGATAATTTCAAATGCCAGAGGACCCTTCTAGCTCTTCAATGAATGTTTTGCATCATTACCTTGACAAGCAACAATTCTGCATTCATTTTGCATCATAACCTACAATTCTGTTCTCAAGAAGCGATCAACTTTCAATTACAACTGACACTGCACTGACTGACTGTAGTCACAGCAAGCAGAAGGGTGAAAATCAACTTTCCTGAATACAAAGACAGCCATTGATGGTTTGCATTTCGAGTGCCATCTAGCACACAACAATCGATCAAAATCACATATACCTAGATGAATCCAGAACATTCCCAAACTCATCCTCTAAAAACACAACATAGTGCAGTTTCAATCTCATGATAGTCACTCACAAGGTTGAAAGCCATACACTCCATCATGCATAGCAAGGACTAGCTACTATGACATCCCCACTGACGTCATCAGCGCCCAACAGTGGGTGTAGACCATAGTATAAAAATCACACATGGTATTGTTCTCCCCTTCAAATCTGCCACCGTCGTGCAAATCTCCCCCCCCAAATCACGATTGTACCCAGCCCCACCCCAGCCCACTTCTGGCAGCTCTCCTTCCAGCCCCCCATCTCTATCACATAGTTCTCTCAAACCCCCACTACATTCACGGCTACTCCCCTAGAGCCCCTAACCCTCAGCCCCCACAGACCCCCTCCCAGCTCCTCATATGATTAGAAAGTCTGGTACACCACGATACATGGTGTAAAGGTCAATATTCAAGGCTTATCAGGATGCTTTGGATTCCAAATCATGCATCTCAACACAACAGATGTTCTTCTGGGTCGAGAATGGCTTTATTGCCCCGGGCATAGCATGCAGCAAAGTTACTTGAGTAAGTCCATCATCTTTGAAAAGCATGGTAGTGTCTTCCAGATTCAAGGGGAACATGATGCACCTAATTCTCCACTTGTTTGTACGATGGATTCTACACCAAACTATATATTTGCAAACTTACTTTTATTGATGATTGATGGTTTACCCCTTGTAAACCCCCTTATATACTTAGTCAAACAGACGAACAACAGCTAACTGAATATCTTGGACAAGGCCAAATTCAACCAAGTAGCTCAACTTGGTCTTCAGCAATATTACTGGTAAAGAAAAAGGACGGTACTATGCATTTATGGATAAATTACCCAACTTTAAATGAAATCACAATTAAAAATAAATACCATATGCCTCGCATTGATGAGCTCTTTGATCAAGTACTTTAATCACAAAGTACAAATCAGAGATGAGGATGTACCTAAAACATCATTTCAAACTAGATATGAAACTTATAAAAGGCCATATTTAGGAAAATTTGGCGTAGTATTTTTAACTGATATTCTTTTCTAGAGTTACACCATAACAAAGCATATAAAACATTTGAGAAAAGTGTTCCAATTGCTTAGAAACAAATCTCTTTTCCTAAAGAATCTAAGAGTGAATTCTTTGCAAAAGAAGTACAGTAATTGGGACATATTATATCCCAAGAAGGGATTCGTATGGATCCTAAAAAGGTAAGGGCCATATTGGAATGGCCACATCCTACAAATCTAAAGGAAGATATTCTACGTTTGGACTTTATCATCCCACAATATGGTAACATAGATGTTCTGATGATTGATCAGCCTAAAGGGAAGGGAAGTACCTTCATCGAGGGGGGGAGGGGGGAATCAAAGAAACAATTATTAGAAGTTAAAAGTAGCTATAGCCACATCTCCTGGGCAATGGATCCTAGGGAATCATTCCTGGTTGAGACAAATGCCAATGGTTTTTCTATATTACAAAAGGGTTCACCGATAGCTTTTAAAAGCAGAGAGTTAGACTGAACTCAATGACATTACTTGGCATACAAGGAACTGCATGTTATAGCTTATGCTTTAAAGAAATGGAGGATTATTTATATGGAGGTGAATTTGATACTATTTTTTATCAAGAAGTATCAATTGGATTCGCAATCAGCTAGATCTTCAAGGAAGAAAAGCTAGGTGGGCTGAATTAATGCAAGTATTTGATATTCAATTGACATATCAGAAGAAAAAATGTAATGTAATAGCAGATTCCCTAAGCCGAATGCCAATGGTTAATGAATTGGGTTTTACTCTATTCCAAAATGATTTCCTCGAATCCTTCAAAGGAAAATGCGAGTTTGATCCCCTCTTTTTTTTTATGACCCTCTTTGCATAGACAGCTTTACGTCGACTCTTGGAGTGTTGGACGAGACTTCAACAATCTAGAGTTTGAAAAAGACAAGGAGGAAGGAGCTTCCTTCTCAACGGCAATGACCTCATCCGACCACAACACTTGGGAGCAGTTCATCTTTGAGAAGAATGGCTGTGACCCTTGGAGGGAGGCAGAGCTCTCCAGAATACTTGGTAGTCTCCACTATTCGTGCAACCAGCAGTGGCACGATGGATTGCTTGAGAGAATCGGTAGGTTTTCCGTTGGGGATTGGGCGATGCACAAAGGAGGACAATGTTAGATCACTCCTCCCCGATCATGATACACCTAGAGCAGCCCCGTCTGGACTCTTGCAAAAAGGGATCTGCATTCTTAATGCTTTGCTACAGGAGGAGAAGGTGCATTTTGAGGTGCAAAAACTGAAGAGACTCCTTAGATTGAAACAAATGACAATAGAATTCTGTGGCCATCTCTAGGATCTCTCGTGGATTGTTGTACATTTGTCTGCTCTCATCTCTCAAGTGTCTTGCAAGGATTGGGCATGTGGTTCAGAAAAGTTGCCAGGTCATCTTGCCCCTATGTTGGACCCAAGCACCTTGGAGGAGTGATATGAGAACTCATCCCTGATTCATGTCCTAGAGGTTTGAGCCGCATGCTCTCCTGGTTTACAAACCATTAAGAAGCCAGGTCCTCCTCCCTGAGATGCTCTAGGGAGGCCAAATCCCATCTCGGGTTACACCGTTGCGGCCTTATCCCTCTCCCAGTATGTATGTCTAGGCTACCCCCTCGTCCCCTTCCTTTTCCTATTTGTGACAACGGCTATAGGCATAGTTTTTTCCATACACTACCATACGCATATGCATACGTCATACGAGTATGGAAGTATGATTGGAGTATGGTTCCGCCCCTAGGGCTGAAACATACGTGACCCTAATTTTACTCAAAAACATTTAGAAAAATATACATTGTAAACATTACATTGACATAGAGCTACAAACTTTCAAATTGAAACTTCAGAATTCAAACTTGTATTAATATTAAAGTCATGATTCATGAAAGTTCAAAGAGTCCAACCTCGGCCCTCCAGAGACCAGAGGCATCTAGAATCTGGATTCACATACATACTGTCAATGACTACACCAAACATCATGATCAAAGGTAGTAGGTAGTAGAAACTTGGACGTAGGTACTACACCAAAACATCAAAGGCAAAACATCATAGAAGAAAAGGCTGCCACAACCCGAAAACAAAAATGCACAACGATTCACAACCAATGAGGCTCAAGCCTCAAGCTACAGCCTGCATCCTCATCCTCATCATCATCATCATCATCATCTGCATCTGTGCCATCCTCCTCCTCCTTGAGACCAACCACAGCCAAAGTCGGCCAACAGTGTATGGAGTACAGATTAGCAATGTACAGATTAGAATAGTGCTTAAAAATGTGTTTTCCAAGGTTTTGACCAGGCACAAAACCCACCCCCCCCCCACACACACACAAAACCAAAAAACCAAACCAGACACACACAGGCAGACAGTGATCTTGCCCAAGTCACTAAGGAGGGCCCCAAAGGCAGGACCCGAGTGAGTGGTTTTTGCCTTCTAGAGTAGGGCACTTGAATAGGTGTGTGATTGTTCCCTTCAGTAAAAGTCAATTTTCCCATAAAAGACTCACATTGGTCGTTGCCTTCAGTAGCAGGTGGCCACCTGGATGCTCTTGGAGGTGGCTGCCTGTATACTTTCCAGCGACCAGCACTCAATCGAGCAGCACGTGCCCCAAGAGATTTCCAAATTTCAGTTGCGCTTGGGACCAGCCGTCGGCCTCGGAAGATTTCATATTTCTTCTGGATGGTTGCCCATGGGGGATTGTCCACTATGCCTAGAGCAAATGTACATAGACAGAAGGGGCCACCGTTGCACTGAGAGTGATCTTGAGACAATCCCACACGGTCTTGTGAGAAGTGTAGTGCTGCTGACTAACAATGGAGATAAAACAGCAAACACTAACAGAGGAAGAACTGAAACACGAGAGCCAAGAGAGACTTGCACAAGGATCTCAGGGGAAACTTCTTTATTGCTAAATAAAGCCTATACCGAGCCGAGGGGGCTGGAGACTGCTGAGATGAGGAAATTGGGGGGGGGGGGGGGGGGGGATCTGCAAGATCTGCAATAGGTTGGAGACCCAACGACCTCTAACTGACGCACCACCTATGCACCATATAGGCGGCCTGGTGGCAATAATAAACAGGGCCCAGGGTTGGGCAAAACAGGCCCGTACCCCCCCATCACATGGATCCAAGCATAGAAACGGGCATGGGGGAGGGTGCAAAACAAGACAACACCCCTCTGTACTCCCCTCCATCTCAGTAGCTCCCACAGGAGTCCTCTCTACCTCTCCTCGGCGGGAAAACCCACAAGCATGGCCCTCAATCAGCCTCACATGGGCAGGTAGACCGGCGACCAAGGCCCTCTCTCTATGATACAGGAGATGACATCTAACACCCCCTCTCAGCTCCTAGATCATGGATTAGCTAGAATGATCGCCAAGCAGCTGCTGTGCCAAGGGCTTGGTGAAGAGGTCTACCTTGTTGTCATCCGCCTTACAGCAAGTAAGCTGGATCACATCATCGAGCACATTCTCCTGGACATAGTGGTACTGGATCTCAATATGCTTGGTACAG
Source organism: Dipteris shenzhenensis (assembly GCF_047967505.1). Classification (NCBI taxonomy): domain Eukaryota; kingdom Viridiplantae; phylum Streptophyta; class Polypodiopsida; order Gleicheniales; family Dipteridaceae; genus Dipteris; species Dipteris shenzhenensis. The sequence goes on from NC_141604.1 coordinate 47,104,367, forward strand.
GCATGGAACAAGGGGTTTTGAGCAAGGGTAATACAACTCTGATTGTCACTATGGCTGACTGTCAGGGATGTTTATGGGAGCCCAATCTCTCCGAGTAATCGACGGAGCCAAACTATTTCACTAGTAGCGGAACACACCACACGATACTCAACCTCGGTCGAAGACAAGGCTATTGTGGGTTGCCTTTTACTACTCCAAGTGATGGCTGCTGAGCCGAGAGTCAAATAGACCCAGTGGTGGAACGATGAGTGTCTGAATCTCCTCCCCATTCGGAATCACTCCACCCTAAAAGCTGGATCCTGGAATGATGCCCTGACTGTTTGTGGCCTTTTACTACTCCAAGTGATGGCTGTTGAGCCGAGAGTTAAATAATACCCAGTGTTGGAACAACAAGCGTCTGAATCTCCTCCCCAGTCGAAATCACTCGACCCTAAAAGCTGGATCCTAGAATGATGCCCTGACTAATAGAACAACCCTCAATTGCGAGACCCTCGAAGATAGGGAAGGATCCTCATACCAGCGTCCCAATGGGTCTTCTTAGGTGTCTGCATGAAGGAGCTCAATATACCAATAGAGTAACATAGATCCAGTCTGGTATTGAGGAGCCAAATCAAGGAGCCGATCAACTGCCAATATATGCTTACATCCACCGGATCAACGGGGTCACACTTGGACAATTTGGTACTGGGGTCCATGGGTGATGAAATGGCACGACATTCTAACATATGAAAAGCCTCCAGAAGCTCCTGAGTATAACGTTTCTGAGACACAAAATATCCTTCTCGCCCATGTGAGATCTCCAATATAGGTACCAGGGGAAGAACAGGAGCATTCTAAAAATTCAGGTGTCGCAACGGAAATGTTCCGAGAAGGGGGAACGGGGGAATGAGAATCGGAACGCCATGTCATAGACGACATATCATCATATGACATAAAACTATGCTAGAAAACGAAAGAAACTAACATTTTACAGCTTTAAACTTTCTATATAAGCTCTAAAATACCCATTTGAAACTTTTTCAAAAAAAAAAGGGTGTTTTGGGGCCATTCCGGTTCCACCTTGCTTCTTGGAACGGCAGACGTTACAAATGTCAAAATGCCATTCCCTGGTAACTATGATTTGCAAACCCGGGCAAAAGTGCAAGAGACCGAGATCAGTCATCTCAAAGGCCAGGGAAAGAGCTGCCTTGGTCTCGGAAATATGAGTGGCATGACTTCATGTAACGAACAAATCGTCGACATACAGGATGATAAGGGAAAGAAGTCCCCCTTGACGGAAGATGTACAGATTGGGATCAGCAGGTGACCTGTGGAAATGCTTCCAAGCAAAAACTCATCAATATTTTGATTCCATGCTTGGAGCTTGCTTAAGCCCATATAGGCTTTCCGTAACTTGTAGACCATACCAGTAAACCCACGCGGTTGCTCCACAGATCTCTCTTTAAATCACCATTGAGAAATGCAGATTTAACATCCATCTAGTAAATGGGCCACTGCTCATGAGCTGCAACTGCTAGCATTGTCTGAAGAGTGGCCATCTTGGCGGTAGTAGCAAACGTGTCCTCATGGTTAATCCCTGGTCGCTGTGAGTATCCCTTAACCACAAGTCGGGCCTTATGCTTATCCATAGTACCATCCGACGCATACTTGGTCTTATAGACCATTTGGCACCAATGCCTGAAAGGCGCTTGGGGCACGGAACTAACTCCCAGGTCCCATTCCACTCCAGCTCCATGGCTTGCTTCCAGTGTGTCTGAGAGAATACTTCCTAAACATTCCAAGGCTCCTTGTCTTTGAGGATGCGAGACATCAAGGAATAATTGACCTGAAGTGGAACTAACTCCAAAACCTTTTCCTTATTCTGTTGGGATCTCCAGGGTCCATCCTCCTCTCGAAGCCATGAAGAAGGGATGTCGGTAACACCTGAGTCACGAAGGGTTTCAATCAACCAACGGGGTACTTTCTAAGAGCTTGACCTGAAACTTTCCCCTGCTACCTTGGGAGGTGGAAAATCATCTAGATCACTGTCGGAATCACTCTCGGGTGGAGGATCACGAACAACTGTCGGGGCTAGGGGTACTGCAGGAACAGAATCCATCACTACTATCATCATCCATGAGGTGGATCGACATCAACCATCGAAGACGGAATTCGCTCATCAAAGATAACATCCTTGCCAAGATAATCTCCCTTTTGGAAGGATCATACAGCCGATGCCATGTAGATTGAGAATTGTACCCGACAAAGATCGTCTGGGTGGACTTCACATCTAGCTTCCCCCTCTACTTCTTCAGAATGTGGACAAAGCCATCACAGCCAAACACACAGAAATAGGAAACATTGGGCTTCGAGCTAAAATAGGCCTCAAAAGGAGTTGCTTTGGCAACAGCAAACATTGGAGAACAATTCAAGATATGTACTGTGGTGGCAGTGGCCTTAGCCCTAAGAAACCGAGGAACCTCCCAATGAGCGAGCATGGTTCGAGACAACCACGGTGCGATTCTTCCGCTCAACAACACCTGCTTCAAAGGTAGTGCCGGTATTGGCAAACTCCTGCAGAATGCTCATTGTCACACAAAACTCCTCAAATGGATGGGTGCTTGACGATAGCAAGAAAATGGACCTGATGATCGTTGGAAAGTGTCAAATAAAGCATGAATATGCAAAATCAAATATACCTACCTACTATCACCGTCAGGCGCATATCCATGCGTTGGCATAAATTGTTGGTTCTTTCGCCCATCAATCTTGGGCGCTTGCAAAACGTCGATGTCAGCCTGATCGTCATGACCATCGTGGGGTAGCAAGTTTCTATTTGCTACTTTGTCTTTGGGCTGGAAATTGCCCTGATCTTCTCCTGTAATTGGCCAAAGTCTGCCTTCTTGCGGGTCTTTTTGCCCACCATCTCCTATTTGTGGCGAGAGGTCGCCTTGTTCTAGAACTATTTGCCCTTCATCTCCTGTTGTGGGCAAGAGGATGCCTTGACTTTGGTCACCGCGGGGCTAACATCGCGGGTCTTTATTGCCGCTAATTATTATGGGTAAATTGTTGCCACCTTCACCTTGCTTTGGCAAGAGATAGGTTTGACAAACCTTTTCACCTTCCCTTTCATTAGGGATCAGAAGACCGTTTTGGACTGCTCTTGGATTGTGCCCTATTGATGAGGGCTGGCGCAGGATCGAATTGTTTGCCGCCCCTCATTCCTCCTTCGAGGCGTATGAAGAGACCATGTTGTTTCGGATAGCGTGGCTGGGTTGGACCCGTGACAGGCTCTAATACCATATAAAAATCCAGAGTACACTTGTAGTAATCGAATTGTATTGCAGATCATGGAGAATGTGTCGAATACATAGTTGTAGTGGTGACGGTTGATTGTGTGGGGCCTTTCTCGCCATAGTGATTACAAGATCACTCCGCCTTAAGTGCCTCCTTCTCTGCTTCAGTCCTCATATCAAGGGTTCAACGACCTTGATTCTTGCCCAACTGTGGAGTTGCCAGAGCATCGGAGCCACCGCCATGGGAGGAGCTTTGAAACCGCTCCTCTTGATCCAGCACCATAGACACAAAGTCTTGAGTACTCTCCTACCACTAGTGATCAGTGAAGAATGAAAAGCAGAGTCCTGGGAATTGAGATGAGAGAGCAAAGTAATGGCCATATCTCCATATGATATCTCCTTCCCGACCTGAAGTATCTCCTGTTGAACTTCCTGAAGCTTATTGATATGTTCCCGCCTAGAGGAAGACTTAGCAAGATCCACTATCCTCATCTGAACCTCAAGAGAGACCCTCTTCATAGGGGAAGTTCTGTTATAGAGGGAGGCCAAATGCTCACGGATACTCTTGGCTACCGTCATGTGCTTTACATGATTAATAATCAGAGGAGTACAGTTCAAGAAGATGAACAAGCGTACCCTTGCATTTACACGGTCCCAAATCTGAGCCAAATTCTCAGCTTCCTTCTGACCCAGAATACCTAAACTTTCATCAAGGGGATTTGGCCTTGTGACACCTACCATAATGAAGTCCGCCAAGTCGTAGGACTGTAATACTGACTCCATCATGACACGCCACACGCCATAATTGTTCCCATCCAGTTGACGATCGACAGGGAACGTGGGTAGTGGGTAGCACGGGAATCTTCACCTTGTTTTCTGCAGAGAAGCCATTGGGACAGAAATGGAAACGGGGAAGATCGGGGAGGAGGGTAGAAGAAAGGGAATGAGGGAAGAAAGAGAGGAGGAAGGAGAAAAGACAAGGCTGAGAGGATTGAAGAGGATTCTTCCTTCGACCTCCAAGAGACTAGCATTCACACAATCCGCTCCTTCAATCTGAAAACACCCTTCAAAGTAAATGCCCTTCTTTGTACTTCAAAAGACAGCCCGTACCTTCTCAACTTCCACTTCAAACAGGTCCCAAAAATTCTTTGTAGCTTGCTGGTTCTAGGTCCTCTCCACAGCATAGGTCTTCTTAGCCAAACTTTGGCTCTGATACAATGCGAGAAGTGCAGCGGTGCTGAGCAACAATGGAGAGATAACAGCAAGCACTCACAGAGGAGGAACTGAAAACAAGAGAGCCAAGAGAGACTTGCACAAGGATCTCAGGAAAAACTCAACTGCTGGAGGAAACCTCTACCGAACCGAGGGGGCTGGAGACTGCTGAGATGAGGAAATGAGGGAGGGAGTGGAGCCCTATATATATAGGGTGGCCCCCCTGCCCTAGGCTGGCCGACCAGTTGGACCAACCCAGAGAGGGCCAGGCTGACCTGCTGGTCGGTGGATCTGCATGGGGTTAGGGGCCCAACTGGCCCCCTAACTGAGGCGCCACCTAGGCACCATATAGGCGGCCTGGTGGCAGCCCTAAATGGGGCCATAACAGGGCCCAGTGGTGGGCAGAACAGGCCCGTACCCCCCTGTGACAGTCCACCATGGATCCGGGCCTAGAACTGGGCAGACAAACCCACAAGCATGGCCCTCACTGAGCCTCACATGGGCAGGCAGACCCACAACCCAGGCCCTCTCTCTATGATACATCTGCCCAGATCGTGGCACCATGATATCCACATGTTCAAAGATATTCGACTCAGGAATGTGGCTGTAAGAAAACTTGAGTCTCCATTGGTTCCTAGAGGGTAGTACATTATGTAGCAGTTCAAAGGAAAGAACAGGGTGAGGAAGAGGAGAAATAGCAAATGATGTTTATATCCACGGAGGGTCATTACACAGAAAAATGGAATGACTCCAATTTTGAATTTTGGCATAGCGCAAAAATGAACTGTATCTAGCCAAAAAGTTTTTGATGTCCATGTTTCCACATAGAGTGTAAACAAAACATCAGCATCTAAGGAAGCAACATCAATGCAAGCCATCCTTACCATCTCAAAGCAATCTTTATTGGGGTTGTCAGGCAAGAAGTAAAAACATCAGCTGGTAACTCTGCATGTTGAGGTAGGATTTCATGCGATCCACAAGCTGCTAATATGATGCAATCCTTCATAGCAGAAGCAGCTGAGCCACCTACACCCCACTCTGGCCTCTGCAAAACAAGAATCGATCACCTGCCTTGTATTGAATTTGCATTAGATGTTCCATGAAAGGTTCAAAACAGAATATCAAAGACTAATATTCAAAGACATTCATTCCTCATCATAGATGCACTGCAGCAATCTGACAACTTACCTCACAAAAAGCTTTCAAGATCATCCCAGCAGCAGAACAATCAAACACATATATAGATGGTGTACCCAACCAAGACTCCAGGTCATAAACAGACAAGGGTATGTACTGCGTATAGCTCTGCCATTTCACCAAGCCATTGAAGACCATACACGTCCCAGTGAGAAAACAAATAAGCAATAAGAAAACCGCATGGCTCAGTAAAGTCCAAACAACAGCATAAATGTTTTAAACACCTTGAAATAAGACAGTGAGGCTCAAAAAATTTACATAACCAAACCTTGTTAAACAGCCAGATTTCCCCATTGGTTGTTGGCTTTGGTACACCATGCCCATTGTAGTGGAACAGTACGCGCTCTGATTTGGCACTTTTCCGGCAGTGTGAGCAGAGCTTCTTTACCTCCTCGACAGTTGGGTCAAGCTGCAGTTTGTACCGGGCCTATTGCACAAATCAGGAAAAAAACTGCATAAGGACATTGATATTTCATGCGAATATTTCAGTTAATAAGAAAAAAGCAGCATTACCCTTGGCTGCCACTGCTCATATTGTGCTTGCAAGTTCTTTCCAATAGCGTCCAAAGCTTTAGGTGCTGACATAGAGAATGGATCTGTTACAAATAAGAGTACAAAGCTTTCATACCAAATGCAGCTCTTCAATCTCTTTATCTACATAATGTTTCTAAAGTCAATAATTAAATCGACTACAGGCACTGTGACTAGCCATCAGAAAATATTGACAATTCAAAGCACATTCTATATTGGGCTAAGGAACGGAATAGTTTGCACAAGCACTTCCATTCTCTTATAGTTGAAGGATAGTGATAAAATACACTAGCTCCATAATGAGGTTTGTTGAATTGGGAGATACAGCTAAATAGCAAATGGACAAGTGAAAGAATAGACAATACTCAAGGGCTCCTGCGAACAAGCCGAGTAAGCAGAAGTCATTAAAACACTTTTCACCAATAGGTGGCATCAGCTCTTCAGCAGATACAGGAACTTTCGGGATTCCATAGTTCCTTGAATAGGGTAAAAACAAAGGTCTGTTTAACATGGCCCAAGGCACTCATGTCCAAATATTACAAGCCTTCTAAAATTTGCAGAAAGATGCAGTACAGAACATTGAAAAAACACTAGTGTGTCACATGTGGACCTATGGCTAAGTGCATAATTTATTGATTAATGTTCTGGAGTACTGCAGGCCAAAACTAGCAGGGATTAGCGCAGAGCCTTTAAAATATTTGGACATGAGGTGCCTTGGGCCATGTCAAACAGTGTGTAATTTTATAGTGATATCATAGGCAATAAATTCAATGTTGAACCGGCCAACTATTATCCAATAAAATGATGCACTAACATGGACTAAGAGTCCATCCAGGTTATTGCAATCAGTAGCATAGTATAATAGTCCCAAGTAATTTGTAGAGCCATTTCAAAGACCCAAGGATCATATTTCTGGCTGTATTTTTGACTCAAAGATGTGTCATGGTTCTCAAATTGTCTTTAGAGGAGAATTGCAAGCCTTTTGAATTCCAGAAAGGTGCAGTACAGAACATTTAAAAAACACGGTAGTGTCACACGTGAACCTATGGCTAGAGCTGAGTGCATAATTTATTGATTGAATGTTTTGGAGTACTGCAGGCTGAAGCTAGCAGGGCTTAGTTTAGAGCCTTTGAAATGAATTGAACATACGGTGCCTTGGACCATGTCAAACAGACCTTTGTCTACCCTAGTCATTTCCTATATCCATACAAACAGACAATCTAATAAAACAATAGATAAATAAATAAATAAGCTGAAACACCCACAAACGCACGTGTGTGCCCACTTACACACAGAGAGGCATGTATTAATGAAATTTCCATCTTAGTGTCTGTGGGAGGTATGAGCTGAGCTGGCACTCTGGGTGGTATTAATGTCTTTGGATCTGAAAAACATTCTGGTTGCAGGAGCCAAGTTTCTTGCATCTATTCACTTAGGTGTGTAGGGCAATTTGTACTACCTTTTAATGCCAACAAATTTTAATAAAGACCTGAAGTTTGTATTACTCCCACTTTTAAAAGGACTTTGGTCCTTTCCATCCAACTGTGCCTTGAAATTTTGAAAAAATACAAGTCATTTGAGCTGTGAGCCATCACGTACACCCAAGTTTTTATCGACTTGTCATCTTTGTAATGAATTCAGTGAGAGATAAACAGCCCACCCAAAGATATAGTCTAGATGGGTCCTAAATCTGATTGTTCCATTTCTTACATATATGTTGCCAGGTATGCCTTGGCCACCTTGAAAATCAATCCCCATTCTGTTTTCCATAGAATTCTGGCAGCAAGCGATGATGGACAATAAAACTTCCCCTCTGACTGTGAGGAAGACTTTCACCCTCGCAGGTACCCAAACACCACGACACAACAAACTCACCCTTGAGTTGACTCACACATGAGAATCACAGATATCTCCTCTTTACTATTCGACTTCGGGCGAGACGCTACGGCAGTGACAGCAGACAACAGGCTACCTCCTAGACTGATCAAACTGAGCACCAACAGCGCTTTATTATTGATTTCCTTTCTCGATGGTGCCCGCCCTCATTAGATCCAGAGCCATTGTCAGCCGAGATCATCTCTCCCATCCTCAACCGACCAGCAGAGTTGGTCTCCCAAGAGCATACATGGGTCCCATCACTATGATGGTCAGCTCTTTCAGATGTTTTGGTTCTCATACAGATATTTCCAACCAGCCCCCTCATCCTCAGCCCATGTGGCCTCTCTTTGATTCGTTTCCCTACTGCAGGTCATGCTCCCCCATGTCCTCCTCATATGGGGGCTCACGTGAGGGCGAGTGACATCTAATCCCCAACAATTCTTCCAGGACCTTTCAGACCAACCAGTTACTTTGTTCATCAAATCCACTGCTTTGGTCATATCTCCTACTTTAAAGAGCTCTCCAGCATAGCTTCCATTGTGCGTGTAATTACATCCTCTTTGGTATGGTGGGCGTGTTTTGAGGTAGTAATCCAACACTTTTTACAATGCTCAAACAGTGAATGTTGGTGATGGGATGATTGCAAGCTATTGCATGTGGTCGATTCCAATTCAAAAAACTAATAGCCTCTAAACGTTGGTTACCTTTTAGTCTTTCGGGGTCACCAAATCAATATGCCATACGACTTTCCATTTTAATGTCTGTGGGAGGTATGAGCTGAGCTGGCACTCTGGGTGGTATTAATGTCTTTGGATCTGAAAAACATTCTGGTTGCAGGAGCCAAGTTTCTTGCATCTATTCACTTAGGTGTGTAGGGCAATTTGTACTACCTTTTAATGCCAACAAATTTTAATAAAGACCTGAAGTTTGTATTACTCCCACTTTTAAAAAAAGGACTTTGGTCCTTTCCATCCAACTGTGCCTTGAAATTTTGAAAAAATACAAGTCATTTGAACTGTGAGCCATCACATACACCCAAGTTTTTATCGACTTATCATCTTTGGAATGAAATCATTGAGAGATAAACAGCCCACCCAAAGATATAGTCTAGATGGGTCCTAAACCTGATTGTTCTATTTCTTACATATATGTTGCCAAGTATGCCTTGGCCACCTTGAAAATCAATCCCCATTCTGTTTTCCATAGAATTCTTGCAGCAAGCGATGATGGCCTCCACGATAAAACTTCCCCTCTGACTGTGAGGAAGACTTTCACCCTCGCAGGTACCCAAACACCACAACACAACAAACTCACCCTTGAGTTGACTCACACTTGAGAATCACAGATATCTTCTCTTTGCTATTCGACTTCGCGCGAGACGCTACGGCAGTGACAGCAGACCATTAGATCCAGAGCCATTGTCGGCCGAGATCATGTCTCCCATCCTCAACCGACCAGCGGAGTTGGTCTCCCAAGAGCATACATGGGTCCCATCACTATGATGGTCAGCCCTTTCAGATGTTTTGGTTCTCATACAGATATTCATTTGTGCACTCTCCTTCCAACCAGCCCCCTCATCCTCAGCCCATGTGGCCTCTCTTTGATTCGTTTCCCTACTGCAGGTCATGCTCCCCCATGTCCTCCTCATATGGGGGCTCACGTGAGGGCAAGTGACATCTAATCCCCAACAATTCTTCCAGGACCTTTCAGACCGACCGATTACTTTGTTCATCCAATCCACTGCTTTGGTCATATCTCCTACTTTAAAGAGCTCTCCAGCATAGCTTCCATTGTGCGTGTAATTACATCCTCTTTGGTATGGTGGGCGTGTTTTGAGGTAGTAATCCAACACTTTTTACAATGCTCAAACAGTGAATGTTGGTGATGGGATGATTGCAAGCTATTGCATGTGGTCGATTCCAATTCAAAAAACTACTAGCCTCTAAACGTTGGTTACCTTTTAGTCTATTTCGGGGTCACCAAATCAATATGCCATACAACTTTGCTTTGTAAAGGTTTCCATTAATTGACACCTTCAGTTGCCCTAACATGCCTTGACTTACCTGGAGTATAGGCAGATGTTCAAGGTGTATAGCATACCCATGACACTTTCTCAACAATGTACGTGAACTCCTGGAAGGTCATATATTAAGCTAGATACACATACACCTTCATGAAATATTCATATGTGAAAGTAAGCAAAAATTGCACCATTGATTGTCTTTAGAGTTCATATTACCCACAATGTGTAGTATACTATCCCCAAAGGTTTGTTTGCTCTCATGAGTTGCTCTCTAGTACAAGGCGTCTCATGAATCTTTCCCAAAAGATATGCTTCACATGATGTAGATTTCCTTGTCTCTTACCCAAGCACATAGCCATATTCAGCCTCTTCATTAGTGTAGGATATGATCCTCATGGAGGACAAATACTCCATGCATCGGTGAGGTCTCCTAGATGATTTGAGGTGCCATGTCACCCTGCCACATTATCAGGGTTAGTTCTAGAGTTTCATACATATGTTGTACTTTCACACTTTTTGTGTGAGTTGTTGAATATATTGCTTTGAGCTTCCTCCACTCGTTGCTTCACATTTGGTATAAGAGCACACCTCCCACTAACACTTGTGAATCCTTAAATCTCGAGGCAGATTTGAAAGAGTGGCATGTGAGATACGCACGCACTGAGAGGGAGGAAGTAAGACATATTTTTTCGTTGGCTATGAAAAAAGTGTCATAATGGAGGATGCATGCACTCTTAAACCGTTCCTTATCCTTCTTGCAATGGGATAGAAGGAGACTCTCATTCCACCCTCCCAAAAAAGATTTTGAAACCCGACTTGAAGGACAGATTTGGGTACTTGAGTACCATCAACCAGCGTGTTCAACACTTGGATTGAAGCACAGGCAGTTCTCCTTGTGCAACACGCACACCCAAACCGCAAAGCCTTGCTGTCTAGTGATTCTGTATCAACATACAAGCTAAATATGTGTATGTAAGCTTGTTCTTACACTTTGTATTACTCTATTTATTTTCATCTTTTGTATTATTCCTTGCGTGTCTCGAACAGAGACTTGTTTGTAGGTCTATCATTTACAGACCGTCAGTAAGGTCTTGCTTGAACAATGGACAGTCATGTGGAGGAAGAACTTGATGGCTCGAACTAAAATGTGTGGAATTCCCCCCACCACCCCACCCTATTAACCCTGCTCACAACACTCACTCACCTGCCAAGGCGGTTCAGTTATGGGCAAACTTCCCGGGACCTGAGGCAGTAGGCCAGGGTCCACAGCGGTGGTCGAACCCGCACACACGTTTTGACCACCAGGTCAGGACTCCAGGATGTGTGGAAATTTGGGTCAATATGTTTTTGATGCGCAAAGGACTCTCAGCTCAAACCCACTACCATTGCAGGCAGGAGGGCACAGTGGGAGACTCGTGATAGTCAAGCAATGAGCATCATTTCTAACTCTATCAAGGGCACATTGATACACATATTATGTCCAAAGAGACATCGGCAGAGATGCATGGTCAAGCAATGAGCATCATTGCTAACTCTATCAAGGGCACATTGATTACGCATATCATGTCCACAGAGACATCGGCAGATGCATGGCTGATCCTCCAAGAAACTGTTTAGGTGAGTAAGCCTGTAAGTTGTTACAGCTTAAGGCACAATTGAATAGCTTGTGCATCAAGAGGCACCAAGATAAGAGAGCATAATTGCAACTATTGTTAGAAATGCACAAAGAAGCTCAAGGCCAAAATGAGCATGGGCATGCAGCCAAGAAACCAGGCTACCACAAGCAGTGGTCTGAGGAGTGCAATCAAATGGCAGAGTCATTCTTTCATGTGACAGTTCATGAGCCTAAAATGGTGATAAGAAAGAGCACAAGAGCAGTGAACTACTGCCCATGTATGTGTCAAAGGTTGATACTGATATGCAGCCTAAAACACTAACTTTTGCAGCCACAGATGGCCCCGTGTTGCACACAAAATGCAGACAAGAACAACCATAAATATGCCTCCATGGATAGCATCTGCAGCAGCAAATGGATCAAAAATGTGAGCAGCCAGCAACACAAAAAAGTTGGTATGAGTTGTCACTAAATATGAAGTCATCCTGATAATCATGGAGAGAGCAACTGCATTCTCCAAAAATTAGTAGGCCAACTGATGTGTGGTCTAACTGAACTTAAGAATGCCATTAGCATAGGTGTCACAATTCTTAACACACAGCATGCAGCCTTCAACAATTCACAGTTCCATCAACAACATATTGTCAAATCACTTGCGCATGCAATCTACACAATGTTTTTCTTCCTCATATTACAAGTATTTTACAACGTCTATTTCAAGTCAAGCATTCCTTAGAAAGCGAGGACACAACTACTATTACTACCAATGAGCTTGCAAGGATAGTTTGATGACAGTAGAGGCGATTTGGCATCAAAAAGCCCCAGTTTTAAAACTCATAAATTATTGTGAATTGGGAGAAGGACAACTAACAAAAATTTCCTCAAAAACATATAGAAGCCAATAACTTCCCATAATCCAGAAGAAGATTTAAGAAATTTTGAAGAGCAGCAAATGCACCTACCAATCCAGCATTCCATCCTTGCACAAGGTGATATTTTTATTACATCTGGGGGATCCACACCAATATTCAAGCACAATACCAATGCCACACACCCTGTCTTCATCTGCAATAGTCAAGACAAAGTAGCATCTCAGACCGGACCATAAAATGCAGTGCATAACTCATCATTGCAAAGATTAAGAGGAATACAAGGACTTCGATAGGTTTGTTCTCTCTTTCTAAAAGGGGAAGTAAAGTGAGGTGGACTGAGGGGGGTGTTAAATTTAGAATCTTCATTCTACAAAAAAACTTCCATGTATACAGACGCTACCTATCTTTCAGCTCTAATCTGCAATGCCTACATCTTTTATAGCAAATCATGGAATCTTGCAAGCTGCTAAAAGCATGGTGGCATGCATTCCATTGTATCAATGTCATGATACGTTAGCCATCCTATTGCGAGAAGGTAGTTGCAAAATAAAAGACTATGTTAACTGAATGTGAACCACAATGATGATGAAACCAAAGCGATTTTTCCGATAAGAATACTAGACACCTAGAGAGGCTCAATCTTCCATCGGCCAAAGCTGCACTTAGATGCACTCACGTTAATAAAAAATGTCAAAAGGTTCTTGACTGGTGAAAATATTACATACACTACAATAAATTCTGGGCTCGATGTAGGTGAGCACATTCTTGCCACAAGATAGATTTTTTATCTTTTTGAAAATGTTGGAAAATTTTTCAAACACTTAGTCTTTTCTAAACATTTTCTCGTGATGGACATTAATCTTTAAAATAAGGTGAACACTGTGAGTTGTGTCCACACTTTGCAAGTCACATTGTTAACTTGTTGGATCCCACCAAGCTTCCCAACAGCCAACCCGTTCATATAGCAATCAGTACAAGCCATAAAGCAACTGTGACTCCGACATATTTTGTACAACAGTTTCATACACATCTATACAAGCTAAACCTTCCAGCTGTACAACCATCTCCACTCTTAGCTATACTACGTACAACAGCCAGCTGGCCATCGTCTCTCTCTCTCTCTCTCTCTCTCTCTCTCTCTCTGCACCAGTGGAGATCATGCAGTCCTACACTGTGCGTGCATATATACACACAGGCACACATATACCTACATACCTACATACATACATAACACACACTTTTTCTTTGGTGAAAACCATGTATGTTTATATTACAAGAAGCAGTCCACAAAGAGGAAACATGCAATAACAATATCAAAAGGTGATGATATAGGACAAGTAGACAGAGAAATGTATTTGACGAACACATAGACAACGATAAAAAGATTGCATGAGTGACATCTGAAAACAGTGAAATAACACACACACACACACACGTCTGTGTACATATGTACATGTACATACATACATAAATACATATATATATCTACATGTACATGTAAATGTATATGTATATATATATGTATGTATGGATGCTATATGTATGTATGTGTGTATTTTTGTTATACGGCACATGTACAATTTGAAAATGGAACATTGAGAGGAAGTTAGCCCATCTCATGTGCTTTTCAGATAATTTTCTCTGCGTGAGAAAATATCTAAGTGATTGATGATCTGTCCACACATAAAAATCAGCTCCAAGAAGGTTGTGGTCAAAGCATGTATCACTGCTAACATTTCCTTCTCGTATGTCTGCAAGTACAATCCAACATCTTTGAGAACTCTACTCTCATATGCAACCACTCTGCCATCCTGCATCAAAGTGCCTCCTATGCTGTTCCCACATGCATCACAAAATACAGCAAAGGGTTTTGCAAGATCTGGCAAGATAACAGGTTCAGAACACAACTTTTGCTTCAGCTCTTCAAAAACTGCATTTTCCTTTGGTCCCCACCGAAACCGTACAGCTTTCTTCTGTAAAGCATGCAAGGGAGAAGCCATTTCTGCAAAGTACTTTATAAACCTCCGATAGTATGAACACAACCCAAGGAAGCTTCTAACTTCATGCAGATTTTTCAAAATTGGCCAACTCCTTATGGCCTCAACTTTTACAGGATCCATCTTGACTCCATCCTTTGATACTATATGACTGAGAAAATGAATCTCATGCATAAAGAACTCACTTTTCTTGGTGTTTATTAACAACTTGTGTCTTTTCAACTCTTAAAACACAATAGTGAGGTGTTTCTTCTGCTCCTACTCATTTTTAGAGAGCACAATGATGTCATCGAAGAAAGTGCCCACAAACTTTCTGTGTGCTCTAAAAATTCTGTCCATCATACTATTGAAAGTGGCAGGTGCATTAGTCAAACCAAAAGGCATCACAAGGAACTCATATAAGCCAAATGAAGTGCGGAAGGCAGTCTTGCAGACATCTTCAGGCCGTATTCTTATCTGATGGTATCCACTTTTAAGGTCAATACGACTAAACATTGAGGAACCTTCCAACCGATCCAATATATCATCAATGCGTGGAATTGGAAACGGTTCTTAAGTGTGACTTTATTCAAAGCCCTATAATCAATACACATTCTCCAACTGCCATCCTTCTTTTGCACAAGCAACACAGGGGAACAGTAAGGAGAATTACTTGGCTGTATTAATTCCTTTTCCAAGAGTTCCTTCACTTGTGACATTATCTCTTCCTGTTGTGCCTTACTGACACGATAGGGAGGTATATTAGGTGATGAGCTTCCTGGAATTCTATCAATTTGATAATCCTCGGACCTCTTGGGAGGTAATTCTTAAGGAAGTGCATCTGAGAAACAATCTTGAAAATCTGAAATAAAAGCAGCCCTTTCTTTATCTAAAGCAGAAAGAGTAGAGCCTTCCTGAACTGGTTGGCTGTCCTCTTTGACAAAAATCAAGTACGCTGAAATATGACGCTTTATTACATTGGAAATACAAGAAACCGAAACTCCAAGGATGAACTCCCCTTTCAAATTTACATCAAGTACATGATTTTTGTCTCTATGAGTTAAAGAGATCTTCTTGTTTCTCATCTGCACATCAGCCTCCACCCTGTACATCCAAGGCATCCCAAGCAAAGCATCACACTCTGGCAAAGGCATAATGTAGAAGTCCTCTGCATCCTGATATCCCTGGATATGCATCCTCAACTTGCCAATAATAGGAGTGACAAGTGTGTTGAGTTCAGGATTGGCCATATCACACGTGCCGGATGGCCCCATTTCCTCAGGCTTGATGCCAAGCCTTCTTGCCATATCAGGAGTTATGAAATTCGCCTTTGCCCCAAAATCAAAGAAAAACAAACAATTCTGATTTCTGATTTTTCCTCATGCTATGTACATCTCAGTCTTTTTCATTTCATCTTCATTATGTGCATGTGGCAAACTCCCAATCACATCTGGAAGAAGTCCTGAGGAAGGTTTAGGTCTTTTGCCCTTCCAATCAGCCTGTTTATCACCATTCTTATCATCATCTGACCTGTCTCTTTTCTTGGATGGTGGGCAATCATAAGAGCAGTGTCCCTCTCCTTTGCATATAAAATATTTGTTTTGCTCCATGAGTGACTTTTTCTCTTCATCAGATAACTTCGTACGGGCTGTTTATTAGGCTGTCCACGCCTTTGACCAACTTTAAATTGGGCTTTTCCTCCCTTTTGAAACGGTCGTTTGCCATAATTTTTATTTCCAGATTTGGTGTCCTTATCCTGGTGTTTGGCAGCCCGTTTGTTGTCTTCTTTCTTGCTGTCCATAAAGCCCAAATTCTTCTCCTGCATCCATGCATATGCTGTCCTTGCATTCTCAATTAATTGAGTCATAGAACCCACCTTGGTTTTGATGCAATAATCACGTAGCTCACTAGGCAATCCACAACAGTACCTCTCTATTTGCTCTTTCAAAGAAACATGCCTGTAAGAGCTCAATGGCAACAAAACATCCCAAAACCTCTGGGTGTAATCATCAAGATTCTTGCAAAGTTTGTATGATAAGTCATGCCAGTGTGAAAGTACTTCAACTTCAAAAGTTGGAGTAAGCCAAGTAGAAGAGAACACTTGCTTTAAATTCCAGCCAAGTAGCAGGTGCATCTCCATGAAGCATAAGGTTGGTGTACCACTTAAGTGCATTGCCTTTCAAAAATGTGGCAACCTTCCTCATCTTGGATGCTTCTCTAAACAAACCCCCAAGAAATGCAGCATCAAACTGTTAAAGGAATGTGAGGGCTTTGTACCTGTCCTGTACTCCATTATATGTCTCAAACTTGACATGAGAACCACCATCCTTAAATTCTTTATATACATTTGATATTGGCTGTCCCAAAGAGGGCTGTATTTTTGCAGCATTCCCTTCACTAGGGAGAGCCATGCTTCGCTGAACATTAGGCACGAGAGCATATGCTGTGGCTTGCATGCCTGGCTGCATTCCCACATTGTCATACATGGCTTGCTTTCTATGCCCAGTTGGCGGTGAAATCAAAATATCATCAAAGATAGAATCTGTACCAAAATATTCAGGTTGCTGCCTTAAATATGGCTGAGGTGGCTGAGCCACATTTATGGACTGCACATTATTATTTTGAGGAGTAGAAGTACCCAAACCAAGGCCTTGTGCTGGCTGCTCATACTGTTGCACTGGCTGTACTTTTTGTACCTCTTTCTCAAGTGCTCTTTTGGGGGATTCCTCTCTCTTGGAAGTCACTTTCTGAGTCATTTTTTATGGCTGTCCCTCATGGGAAACTGATGCATGAGTGTGCGGTCCGCCATGAGAAGCTGATGCATGTGTGTACTCACTTTTTCCGTGCTTGTGCTTTCTTGATTTCTTCTTCTTCTTGGCATTTGTTTGCACAATCTAAGCCAAATTTTGAGTCAGCTAAGTCAAAGCAGTCACTGCACTTGCAAGCCGTGCATTCAACATAGTAGCATCATATGACTCACTGCTAAAACTAGTATCACCGTTGAGCTCAATTGTAGCTTCATGTGTGGCCTGCTCAAAAGGCATTTGTTGTGCTCCCTGCAGCTACACACTAGCTGGATCATTAAGGCTTTCCTGCTTATGGGTACTCACCATGTTTATGGTTGTAATATTCAGCTGTCAAAAAGTGCAGCAAAGATATCCTTCCACCAAACTACCGAGGCCCACCTCTTGAGAAAGAGTGTGTCGTATCCCGGCAATGGAACCAATGAAACCAGCCTCTAATCACTCAGAGGGCAGTGGAACTAAACCTTTAATCACTTCAGCACTTATTTACATGATCACCATTAACCATTAACCATTGCATGATCACCATTTGGCATTTACCCATTTGTTCACAAACAAAACCACTGAAAAAGGGATGGAGGCTAGAATGCCCCTGCTCAACAAACAGACAAGTGCACCCGATTGGCCCCAAACACCGTGGCGCCCCTTTCGGTATTTCTTTATATTTCACAGTGAAATGATTACAAGTTGCATCTGGGAGACCTTCCCTGCAACTGAGCACGCAGCCCCAATTCACTGAGCCTTCGCAACGCTTTCAAGCATAGAACACCATCACATAAGTGCACTTAACCCATAGGCTCAACCCAAACAATTCTCTTTCCTGAGTGCAATTCCATTGGCTGTCCAGATGCAATCACACTGCATCCCAGCTACACTCTCTTTGAGTGGTTTCCAGATGGCATTCACAAAGCTTTTCAAAGCTCCAAAATAAAATCAACAAAGTACCCAACCAAAGAATGACTCATGTAGCATTGCTTGGGCACCTGTGAACCAAGAAAGAGACGGCACACGAGGCCAACCAATAGCTTATGGCAAAAAGAAATTGCAGCAGCAAAATCACAACTCACCAAGCCCTGAAAACTCGAACCAAGTCCTCAATCGCCAAGAGGACATAGTAAGCCAATGCCCAATTGCATTCTCAGCCAAAGAGGAGTGCAAAGGCATGAAGAAAGAGCATTTACAAGAGCCGACCAGCAAGAATTCCACTAAAAAATGCAAAAAGCACTTCTGTCGCGACGAAGTTAGAGTTCTTGGACTCAAAAGAAGCGTGCTTCAGAGAGGAATGCATTGAGAAGGTTTTGGAGAAGTTTCATTGCCGAAAAGTCCTCCAAAACTAAGAAAAACCAGTCAACCAACGCGTGGGACCACTCAAAATTCAACAGAAAGCTGTAGCTTTGCAAGAGGAGAGGCCCAGGAGGCTGTAGAAGCAAAAAGGTCCAAAAAAAGCCACTTTTGCAAATTCGACCAGCAAAAGAAATGCTCAACTCTGCCCGTTCTACCAAACGCACGGATGGAAAAGCATATCGCTGCGAAGGGGAGGCGGAGGGAAAGCCATCAAGCCAAACGGAAGTCGAGGAATCCAAACGGGTGAGGAGTCATGAAGAAAAACGGAATTCAGCTAAAGGAGGCTGAAAAACAGTCCAAAATCTCAACAAAGGGAGAAGATGAGAGAGAAAACCACACGTGTGAAGTTGAGAAGGCTCGAGGAATGACAAAGGAGCATGTAGAAGGCACTAGAGCCACCTGGAACTCTAGGTGGGCCACTGAAGGTACATGGCTCTCTAGGGAGCCCATTAAAAATGCCACATCATCATTTCCCAACAACCACTCTTTTAATTCCTTGGAATGCCTTTGGGCCTAAGGATTAATCACGCTTATGTGCTAGGCACCATGCCGTGTTTAATTACACATTATTAAGCCCACGCTTGGACTTTTAAAACCAAAGTTGCCACGGTCTTGTAGTACATTAAAGTACTTAGAATTTCACGCCCCCGTGACATCCGCACTGGAGAATTGCAGACTTGAGCAATTCAAACCAACAAAGGATCATCAAGTGAGCAATCATTTACACCTTCAAGAAAAAGCTAAGCTAAAGTAAAGTCGTCCAATAAAGGCGTGAACAACATCAGCACTAACAACAAACAAAAATCAAGGCAATCAAACAGATGAGCAATCTCTATTGTAGTGAGTCCAAGTAGGCATAGAACACGCTTGTATGTAGTAACATCAGGGATGAGATGGACTTAGAAGGACAGAAGGACAAGGAGGGAAACAAGAGGTCAAATATGTGGAAAGAACATCCAAAGAGAAGGATAGAAGGCGAGGAAGAAGTGGAACAAAGAAGAAAGGAGGAGGAGTTAATTTGGTTGTAGTCATCTATAAATGTAAGAAAAATATAGACAACTACCAAAGATCTCATGGACATATGTCCACACAAGTGAGAATGTACTAGCTCCAAGGTGCATTGATTTGTTTTTGGCTCTGTGGAAAGGGCTCCCGATGTTGCTTAATCAAGGCAAGTAGAAAAATGTGGCTGAAGCTAGGAAGTCTGATCACTAATCTTTTGATGGAGCATCTCCACAAAAGTGGTGAGTGATGCGGGACCAAAGTGACCATTTTTCGACTAAGACCTGCTTTAGAGTCATCGCTGATGGTGACAACTAGCTCACGAGGAGCAGGTTCAAGATGTGAGAACCACTCCTTGTGTCGGGTCATTTGGCGAGTCATGGATCTTCCGATGTAGATACACGTCGCAACTCACAAACCTCTGTGAAGAGTAACTTGTCCTTTGGCTTTACTGAAGTAGAATTTGACTTCTTTGCCTGCGTTGTCTGCATGCTTCCTCCGAAGCCTTGACATAATGCTTGAGCTTGTGATAGTAGAAGCACTTCACCTACTGCTTATCCTTCTTTTTCCCTTCGAAGATAATTCTCCTGTGGGCTTTCAACTCTTCGGCTTGTTCTTTGAGAACTTACCCCCTTTCCGTGGGCCACCAATGTGGCTTCATCCCCTCCTTCATACGTTTTCTGCCTACTCTCCTCTTCAATCAATAAACTTACTTCCTCAAAGGACAGATATAGGAGAAGTATACATTGAAAAAGATCTAGGCTTTGAAGTTAAGAAAAAGCAATTGGTGTGTAAGTTAAGGAAGGCGCTGTATGCGCAAAAAGAGCCTAGTACCACAGAATTTATCAGTTCTTCACCATCACTGGATTCACTCGAAGTTCTTCCAAGGCCAACCTCTACACGATGGTATGAGGTGGGGAACTTTCCAAATGCGATCCTTTCCCCTTGGTTGATGATACATAATTGGTGGGATGCCTTCTTTATAATTGAGCAGGTTCTCCCAGTCACCTTACCAATCACATTGGACAGCTGGGTTATGAGACATTGATTCACAACATTCTACTACAAGTTATTGTTTCTTGCTTGGATAAGGCTCCTACTTGGATCACGTCTCATTTCTTGATCAAGCAAGAAGCAGCAGACGGTGGCTCTCTCGGCAGGACACATTCAAGATGATCCTCCATTGATCCAGTGTGACAACGAATGCTGCATCCCTATTATATACAATCACGTGTTCCACTATCACATGACGCATATGAAGGTGGACTGTCATTTCATCCAAAAGCTAATTGAGGATGGCCTGATGGAGCATGTTAATTGTTCGACAAAGGAGAATCTAGCTGACTTTCTGACAAGGACACTTTCTTGGGAGCACCTGGAGATCTTCTTCAAAGCCTGGGCCCAAAGCCAGGAACTGAGCGGGGGTGTTGAAATATTAAGGCCAAAGCCTGCCTGTGAACCCCATCAGGGTACATTAGGCCTGCCCAGTGCCCTCCCTCCACTCTCTCACCTCTTGTCCATCAGTCCCCCTCATTGCCTACCCTAGCCCACCTAAGCCTCTCTCCGAGTCACAAGGAGCTGGGGTTATGATGCAGCAGAGGTTCCTCATCACAGTGGGAACCCTACGGTGGCCTTTGGTCATTTTGTTCTAATATGTAATAAATCACAGTTCAGTTCACTGGCTCTCTGAGTATTTGCAGAAGCTGAATGTGTGAAGTGCTTGTGTTGTGGACTCTTTTTCCTAAAGCACATCTTTCTCTCTGTTTTTCTACAGCCCTTCCATATGTGGAAATTATAAACGGCTTTGAAAAATATCAAATGGACCATTACCGCTCTATTCAGAGTATATCATCGAGCTCAAGGGTCTTTTAAGGGTGCCAGGCCACAGCTGGACAGGTAAACGCACAGTGCATGAATTCTCGCAGGACTAAATTACAAGTGTAGAAAGAAGACAGTTATCCCCAACTTATGGAAGCTCAAAAAGTAGATGAAAGAGCTGGATATTTGTCCAGAGGACCTGTGGGCCCATGGAAATGTACTTGGAGAAGCTACAAGGGCTGCAGCTAGGAGAGCAGCAGTCCATGTAGGCAGTCCACATAGAAGTCACAACAGCCGCAAAAAAACCTTTTTTAAGGACGCAGGAGGTCTGGGTCACAGCAATGTGCCTAAGAGACCACTCTGCCATTTACAGACTGGTCAGCTACTTACAGACTGGGTCGGCCCCAAATTGAGCCCTGATAAAAGCCTCCCTCCAGGCCCTCATTTCAGCATCAGCAATTCTGCTGCAGCAATTCGGCCCTCACCTCTTCAGCATCAGCTTCTTCCACATCGCTTCACAGCTCCTGTCTTCAGTATCCTCCAGCCAGCAGTAGCAAGCAACCTATAAGCCCTTGATTGAGGATCAGTGCCAGCAGCCTTCGGCCTCGTTATGGAGGATCATCAAGTTAGTCTTCAGCCTCTTCAAGACTATCACTTCTACTTGTATTCAGCCCTAAGGCTCAGATGCATTCTTTGTGCAGGTGGTGATTTGCCAGAGTCGGTATTAGTTAGCATGCTCAAGTTTTCTGTCATGAGTAATAGGTCTGTATGCATGCCGGACTAGATCTGACTTCTGCCGCCCAGACTCCTGCCCCAGCAGACCCATCCTGATCTGTACAGCGGATTGCTCTAGTTCCAGCCACCTAGTTCCAGTCTCTGCCAACCTGCTGCAGACTTATAGACGGCCCCTGGCAGCCCTTGTTGGCTGTCCTATGTGCTGTCCTTGGAGGGCCTGCTGCTGCCAGCACCTCAGCCCTCATCCAGGGCCTTGTGCTACGTAAGACAGCCCATCCATGATAGTATGGCAGCCTGCATGCTGCCCATTTGGCAGCCTCCCTTCTCTCTCAGATCTGCCTCTGTGGCAGCTTTCTTCTCTGCCCATGTGGCATCTCTCTCAAGCCCTTCTCTGCTACAGGTCACCCTCCCCCATGTCCTTATCACTTGGGGACACGGCTCGCAGGTGGGGTCGGTGACCGCTAAATCCCAATATTAAGCCTTTAATTAAAGGCTGAAAATATGCATTACATGCAATCAGAGATCTACCATTCATTTTGGGACACCCAAAGATTTAGAAAAAGAGGGCACAGGGCACACTTCAGACAAGTAAGGAAGAGGAAACTAACAAAATCAACATAGAAGGCCTCTGTATGAGAGATGAGAATTGAAGGTTAAAGAGAGGATCAAACTGTCAGCAACCTACCAACATTTTTGTGTGCTTCACAGGAGTGGCTTTCATCTAATTTACATGGGACGGCCATTAGCAATCGTCATCAGTGCTGCATGAGCCTCGCTAACCACATTAAAAGCCACACACAAACACATTGATCCACTGTGATGTACAAAACATTCTACTACTGATAGCACCTACTAAAATCCAAGCCGCCAGAGCATAAGGACAACGCATAAGATCTTTTTGCCTGTGTTCTTTTCCTTAAAATGTCCCACAAAAGTGGGCACTGCAGGCCACAATTAACATTCTACTACTGATACCACCTACTAAAATCCAAGCCGCCAGAGCATTAAGGACAACGCAAAAGATATTTTTGCCTCTGTTCTTTTCCTTTAAATGTCCCACAAAAGTGGGCACTGCAGGCCACAATTATAGCATTTGGTTTCCTACACACATGACATGTATACTTGTCCACATCTTACGAATTTTTTTTTTTTTTAATGGGCAAACGATAAGAGAGAGGAGTGCCCGCAGGGGGGAGGATTTTTTTTTTGGGGGGCGCGTGAAGGGGGGGGGGGAGAGAGAGAGAGAGAGAGAGAGAGAGAGAGAGAGAGAGAGAGAGATGTTGCTTTCTATTCTTCCATGTAGACATGAACCAATGGTCAATCTAGGAAGTTTGCCTCCAAGCTAAACAGAGGGATCTTTTGATGAAACAAGCGATCAACTAGCTACGAATCTGAAAGCGCCAACTAAGGCAAATAGATGCTCTCCTGGACCCACAACGTTCAAATGTGAAAATAGCAATCCAGAAACCTACACCACAACCCTCCAGTCATAGCAGAAGTCAGGGCACTGAAATATAGGCAAGAGATGCTGAGCTTCCATTCAGCTCTGTATTCCTATGAGAGGGTTACTTGCCCATGCATGCAACACAAGCACATGAGCATCGGGATAGATACCTAGCAAAATAACAACGATAGCTCATTACCTAGCAAAGTAACAATCATAGCTCATGACAAGATTGACCTTAGAAGCCACGGGCAAACAACTCACATGTTAAGGATTTGATACTGATGTGTCAAACTGCTCTCTTTTCACTATATAATAGATTCATGTCCATGTATGTATTTACGTATGTGTATGCACTGTGGGTATATGTGCATGTGTGCTACATACATATGACAGAGAGAGAGAGAGAGAGAGAGAGAGAGAGAGAGCATACAGATTGTTAGCAGCGAGAAATGACGTTCATGGCAAGAGGCCACATCTGCTAACGTGAACATATCCAGTAAACAAGGTTAAAGCGGAAGATGACTATGAGAGATTGTACTTACACGATCCTTCATTCTCCATTTTGACACCAGACCGCTCTCGGCAGGTCCTGCTGACATTGAAGCTTCACAGGCATCCCATCGCAAGTCACTGAGATAGACAGTTTGTGGCAAATATGCAATGCTTGTGTTAGCACCTGTCTCTCGTCCACTAACACCTGTCTCTCGTCCAGTGTCTTGTTCTGCCTCGGCACCCTCTCCTTGAACCCTCCTAATAGCATCCTCAAAGTTGTTCGGCACTGAGGCCAGTGACGCCTGCAATCCCATCTGCCGTCCTGCCATGATCCCCTCCTCATAACCTTGTTTGATTGCCACAAAATCCCCCAGTGCCATCTGGACTGCTCCTCTTTGAGTCAAGTGAGCCTAAAGATACGGTAATCATTTGACTTTGTTTCACCATACACGCCCAAACACTTAGAAAAGAGAATCAGTAATTGAAACTCATATCGGATACCTCAACCTGTCAGTCTCACGTCTTTCCCAAATGGATAGATTCAGAAAGAATCATCTGTAATCGCCAGAAGTCGTACTGGTCTGCTTTGAAGCTACAAAGAAACGTCGGGAAAGCCATACCCACAAACCACTGTCGACTGTTCAGAGACGACTTTCCAACCAGTTGCAATCTCCAGATCGCCATGCTTCAGTCGAGGAAATAAAGTGCATCTCATAGAGGTCCTGTATAGAAATTTCTGACGAGTCGAGCATTCGTGCCAGCGTATGAACAAGCTGAACTTTTCCGCAGACAGAGTAGATATCCTCAAACCTTGCCGTAAGTGGTCTTCCAAATTTTTCAAATCGATCTTTAACCAACATTCGCCGGCAAAGTGCCGCAAATTAGGACACCGTCCTCCAATTCCAGATACACAGACTCAGTGACCAAATTAAGTATGGAAAACTTCGGAAGCAGGGTTTCGCTTTAAGGTTCACTTGAATTTGCCAACAGCTTCAAGTTTCAGTAACAAGGGAGGAAACGGACCCTGGCGTGACGTCTTTGAGCGAGATCTTGATCCCCTTTATAGGAACAATCTACCAACTCAAAGGCCTCAGGTGGCCTCCGCAGAACGCGTTGGAGCGTTTATCACACGCCCAGTGCTTTTACTAGCTACAACTTTCAGAGTCGGAGTCCACTTCCATGCCACCTCTGAAGCTGAAGGGGAAGGCTCAGCGTCTTGAAACGGTACCTAGAGCCAAAGATGCATGTCGGTTTCAGAACACAAGACCGTATTCAATCTAGTTGCACTAATCGCTGCGCAATATCCGAGACCCAAAATTTTCAATGACAGTAACGACGGAAGACCCGCAACAAACGACGAGGCATCGCATTGGCAAGCACACGATGGACAAGCGCTGAGGCGGTTCGATCTCTGGAAGTATCAAGAAACCCAAGAGGGAGAAATTGCGGGGAGGGAAGAAACATACGAAATGCGAAGCAAAGGGGGGGGGGGGGTGATTGGATCGAGGAAGGGGGGGGATGGGGAAGCTGATGCGGAAGGTGATGGAGGAGGAAGGGAGGGGCTGAGGAGGAGAGGGATGAGGATGATTGGGAGGGGATTGAAGCAGGGGATTAGGAGGGGGTGGCAAAGGCAGGGGAGAAGAAGGGCTGCTGCTGCAGAGGAGGAGGGTTTAGCAAAAGAGAAGATGGGGGGGGAGGTGTTCAGGTTTTGCTTTGCTTGCTTCTTCTTCCTTCCTAAGGCCTTCAGGACCTTAAAGCTTTGCTTGCTGCACAACTGCCAAGGCTCCTTTCTCCCTCTCTCTCTCTCTCTCTCTCTCAGTGAGCTCTTCTCTCTCTCTGACTCTTTCTCCTTGCTTGCTTGCTTGCTTGCTTTGCTTGCTCACCCTTCTGCTTGCTCCAGCACTCTGATCCCAACTCTCTCTCCCTTTTTACTGCTACACAGGTGTCATGGTTTCCCCCCCCCCCCCCCCCCCCCTCTCTCTCTCTCTCTCTGCCTCCCTCTCCTATGTCCCTTGGCTTGTTGCTAGTGCTGCACAGGTGTCAAGACTCTCTCTGCTCTCTCTCTCTCTCTCTCTCTCTCTCTCTCTCTCTCGAGATTGCTGGCCAATGATGCTCCAGGTCCAAGCCTCTCTTCCCCCTTCCGCGATTGCTCGCCACTCCGCAGACAGCAAGCTAGTCTCGTCTCTATCTCCCTCTCTCCAAGCAATGATGCCCAAGGGTCTATAGCGCTCTCTCTCTCTCTCTCTCTCTCTCTCTCGCCACTGCTGCTTCACAGGAATGAAAACTGTCCTCCCCCCGCCGCCCCCTCCTGTCTCGCTTAGGCTCGCACAGATTCGCTCACGACCCCTCTCTCTCTCTCTCTCTCTCTCTCTCTCTCTCTCTCTCTCTCTCGCTTTGGCTCGCACAGATTCGCTCACGGACAACACACAGACGCTCGGAGAAGAGGGAGCTCCGATCGAGTTCGGTGGGCTGGCTATGACGGAGCTCGATCAAACCCTTTGTGCAGGAAGCATTCCAGCGCCACCGGAAGCAGACCCAAATCGCCAAAAATCACAGATTCGGCTGCTCGTCTTCCCCATCCCACCACCTTTCGCCACCCCCAAAAGCAGCCATCCCCGAAGAGAGAGAAAATCGGCACCCCCTCTAGAGAGTGGAAAATAGCCCCCCCCCGAAAAGAAAAAACCCAAAAAAAGGGCCTGCCAATTTTTTACTATTTTCTTTTTTTCAGTGGGTCGGCCACGCGCCTCGCCAGCTGGCCTCCACCCTCCGCCCCTGCCAGCTCACCCACGTCCACGTCGCCCGCCCGCGTGGCCGTGCCAGCGCATACCAGGCCCCACCGCCCCTCCACGTCATTTCCGCACGTGCGGCATGCATTGACCCAAGGGGCGTGCCCTCCACGTCGGCAAACGCCCCTTCTTGCAATAATTCAACATCCCTTTTATATCACATGGTGAATCACGTTTGGGAGACCAATTGGCCATGACATATGACATTGCGGAAGACAGAGAGGAAGAGAGAGAGAAAGGAGCTCGAAGAGGGGGATTGGCCTCTTTCAAGCACATGGCGAATTAGTTTGCAAGACCAATGACGTATATTAGAGGTGTGTAAGCATGACAGGGGGAAGGAGAGAGGTGTCGCTTCTAAACTCGTGGTAAGAGTCAAGAGGCAAAGAGAGAGGCAACAAGGAGGGGGAGAGGCCGCACAGAGAGAGAGAGAGAGACATCATTATAAACCACTACCAACTATGAGGAAGAGGGAGGGAGAGAACGAGAGAGAGAGAGAGAGAGAGAGGGAGGATGCTTATGATAAATGCAGTGGCACGAATGAGAGAGAGAGACGTGTCTTTTTAACATTGACAACAAAAATCGAAGCGGATTCAACCCACACTTCTCCCATCAAGATTGAGGAGCAAAAGTTTGTATGGATAGAGAGAACTCTGTAGAGAACAAGCCTTTTACTTATGGAAGAATATGGTTGCGCGTTGTGACTTTTAAAGTTCCTTTGTCTTCTCTCAATCACACACATGGGTTGTACGGACAAAACAAGTGGATGTTTTTGAAAGCACCAAAATTAGGTCTACAAGTAGCTTACCATAATGTTGACCCTTATTAATAGGTATGGTTTATGGTTTAATAGTCACATGCAGCATTGGACCTCTCTCTCTCTCTCTCTCTCTCTCTCTCTCTCTCTCTCCTTATTGAGTGTCTCATTTGAACTAGTCCATTTTCAATTACATTGACATGCCCACACACCCAACGCTCATTTCACATCCTAGTTGTTCGTCCTCATAGTAAATCCTCGCCTTTTTTTGAACATTCCTTTTAAGTACACAAAAAAATAAACAAATGTAGAGCTAAGGGGTGGAAGACTAAAGCCTCTACTTTCATGTGGTAATTGAATTTCACTTATATGCTATATGTAATGGAACATAGTACCTACCCTATTTGGTTATTCAAATTCGCACTTTGTTCGAAAACCCCCTCCATGGGTCAAAGGGTGATCTTGCACTGCTTAAGTTAGCTTCCCTATCACCCTCATAATGTTAGAAGACAATCCATGATGATGTGAATTTACCAATTCGATGGAAATGGACCTTGTATTTTTTTAATCTCCTTCCATTCTTACAAACCTAAGTGATGTCAATGCATATTTAGGTTACTTGTTATGAGAAACATCTTTCAATTGGGACTTTTGCATTGTTGCAAATCCTTCAAGAATGGAGGTTAGAAAGTAGCTTCTCGTTAATAAGTTGGTTAGAAAGTAACTTATCTAGTAAGTCTTTGAACCTTTATTGTTGATTATTGTACTCCGTCATATTGCTTTGTTATGGCTCTCAAGAATGACTACTACCATCCTTTACACATGTAATTTATACAACCTCGTTAATTTATAGCACCCAAACATGTGTCTTTATGTAACATGTTTGTCTTTAATCTAGTAGTCAGCTCTATTTTTATAATGTAAGCTTCACAATTTATTCTAATTAGTGCAAGACATCCAAATCCCAATTGCAATTATGCTAATACATATGCATCATTAATATTATTAAGTACTAAAGCTGGCATATGTATGTCTTCTTTCAAATCCCAATATATAGATATCACCTATGATCACTTATCTACATATATTTAGAAACTTGTTGTAGTAGTTGAAACTTATTTCCAAGAGGTGTGTATTTCTATTCTTCTCCTATGTATTACCTATTATATAGCTGTATAAATATATACATGTTCGCATCTCAAAAGTAGAATTAAAATCTAAAAAGATTCTCAACTTTCCCTCAAGTGGACATCTAGCATCGAAATATCCAAAGGCTTATAAAATGGCAACTTGGTTACTTTTATCCCTTAGAATATAGTACCCAAAAGAGACTTAACTTCTCTCCACTATGAAGTTGGACTTCTATATAACCTGTTCCAATTGAGGAAAGCTTTTAGACCAATGTCATTACGGTGTAAAAGCAAGAGTAATTATACATTGAGCTCATGCTCTAACTTGAAACAAAATGAAGATCAATTATATAATACAATGTTCATAATATCCATGTAGCCCAATGTTACTTAACTATGCATTTTAAGAGTCTAAATCTAATATTTTTATTTGTCATATACATATATAAGCATAATCGTTGGCTTGGAATTGAAACCCTTACAATTGCTTGTGTTAATAGCAAATATGTTTGCATTAAGGGGTTGCTTAACAAGTAGCTTTACAACGTGTTGTAATTCAATAAATCATCATAAGATTAAAGGATGTCACATAAAAGAGCCCTAGGGTGGTCGCATAAACCTTCCAATGAGCATTTACACAATTGGATATCGAATTCCATATACGTGTGGAAACACACATATGTAAGATGTTTTACAAGCAAAAGCCTTTAATAACTTCAAACTATGGAGCCTCAATGAGGCTCTAAGGATGCTTAATCCTTATGGCTTGCAAGTTTCCTTTAGTCTCAATGTTATAGTGCATACTAAACACGAGTGGGTCACTCATAAATGTGTAACATGGTAGGTTAGTGCACGGAGGAGCATCTTTTTAATAGGAGGCTTTATATAGCGGTGACATAGGCGTGGCAACCAAACGAAGGCAAACGTAAATGAGAACACAAGATGCAAAAGTCCAAGTGGAGGCAAGGAAGCAAGAGAGCTTGTATTCCAAAGTGTGCATACAACAATGAAGACCCAAGTCAAAGATCTTCCCTTTTATAAATAGCACCTTTTGAAGGGAGGGACAAACCCTAATCCCCTTCTACCACTATTTTGGTCCTTATTCTTACCCCTTCTTGGGCCAATTTAGCTACAAGTCCTTCCTCTCCTCATGCTTAATGGCTTACAACATAGTGGTAGAATAGTACAAAATATGGCGGTGGCATAAATAGAGTTAACATGCCCCCCTTCATGAAGTAGATCCAATCCTCTGGAGCTCTTAGGCGTCTGGAAGTCACAAGAGATTGTAACTTGCGACCCAGTCTGCAATTCTTTTGTGCGCGGTGGTGTTGCCAACGGGGCAAAATGCCACGTGTGGTTTCCAAAAATGGGTTCTAAAAATATCTTTGAATGTTTGGGATTGGAAACTCTACAGATTGTGTAACCAGAAAGAGATCCGTACAATGATATTCAGATTTGGCCCTTGATGCAGGTCGAATGCAATCTTTGTATATACACTTTGTTGCCGCTCCTCTAGTGAAGGCTCCATCTCTAGCAAAATGATGAGCAATCAAAAAATTTTCTTTGCTCCCATGACTGCCTCATCTGGTACTATTCGATGAAGTCCTTCATGTATGTATGCCCTCAAAGAATGGAAAATTGTAAATAGGGCCTCCATGTACATGAGGTCAGTTCATCGGGCCAATGGGGCTTTGCAATAAATAACGCAGTACATGAGTTACAGAAGGAACGGAATGCGTCAATTTGGCTGAAGTCCTAGCTCCATGGCTAGGGTGGGAACTGGTTCTAGATCAGGTTTTCTGTATCCTCCTCGAGTGCCAGATGGGTCACGTGTTCGTCAATCTTTGAATCCCATGCGTATGTTTCTGTTGAGGGACCATATACTTTGGTACTTTTCTGGTACATCCTTCTTTGCTTGAAGGTGCCTCTGATAGGCTTGCGGGTCTACCCACTTGTGAAATGGTCGGGTAAAAAAGACATCCTAGTTCCAGTGGTGGTCCAGGAACCGGAACATGGGTGGCGGATCTACTCTACAGGCTCGATAGGTACCTCGTCGTCCTTCTCCTCCATAGGAATGTCCAAGGGAACTGTTGTATTTGCTGAAGGAGATCAAGAAAGATGGGGAGTCGTTGCTCCACTTACTAGGCGGACTGTACTCTAGATGACTATGGTGGGTCAGTAGGTGCACCTATGTGAGAGAGTTGTGATGTGCTTGGTGCATCAGTTACTCTAAAGGAAACAAATCTATTGGCAGCCCAATCCTTTTGTTCCTAAGTCATCGATAGGCTACATGAATAGTGTCAAAATCACATATGCCCATGTCAAGAGCCAAGCGGAGGTTTTCTGTAATTTTATAGTGTAGAAAAAGAATGCCCTATGGTGGGTACATGTAATAACGTTGACTTTTATGTCCGTCATGCACCATAGATGCAAGCTTCCAACCTTCCCCAACTAACCAACCAAGACCTTTAGTTAGGGAATCTAGAATAGGAGGGAAGTCAAGCACTTGTTTAGGTTTTTATAATTCCAAAAATGGCTCTCTATCAAATTTGGATGACTCTAACTAGACTCTACACCAACCTCAAAAGTTGAGAACCAAGGGATCGCATAAGAATTTGTATATACAAGTATAATCTGTTAGAGTCATCTTTCCCGCCACAAAATAGGACACATCAGGATAATTGGATGGGTGTCAGGAGTTGTGTTATGCCAAAGAGTAATTAAATGGTGGTGTTAGATAGAATTAGTCAATACTGTAGAAATCTAAAAGCAAGAACTAGAAACTAGAAAACTAGCAGTAAAATAAGAACAAGATTGAAAGACAAAGAAGTACCTTGAGAAGAGTGTAGACAAGACACAAGCTAGATAGATGGATTGCAATGATGTGACCCATGAATATATGGGCCAAAGTACAAGACATAAAGCAAGAGTGCTTATGGGATAATTGTAGAGGTGCCACATGGCACACACTCAAGACACAAAGACTAGACTAGATTTAGACAAATGTAGACTAGGGAAATAGTACACTTAGTGTGCACTTATCTCCAACACCCTCCTTAAGTGGACACTAGGAGTAAGACAGAAAGACAAGACTAGAAGACAGACATAAAGACTGATAGACTAAGAGACAAGATAGAAGACATGACAGACAAAGATCCTGAGACACCCCTCCTCAAGTGATATCCTCATATGGGTCCACAAGGGTATGGACAAGATGGATGTAAAACAAAACACAGTCAGATTGATAGACAAACAAACAGACAGACAAGACTAGATAGACAGAAGACTGACTGTAGACAAACAGAAAGACCAAGACACTAGAACCCCTTGACCTACATCATCGGTGGTCAAAGTGGTAGACAAGAAATAGAAGTAATCAGAAAGCACACTTCTCATCATATGAGGAAGGAATAGCAGGATCTGCTGATGGAGATGTTGCAACAACACGGGTTGAGGTAGATGTAGGGACTGATGTAGAGGGTTTAGAGTAGCAGTCCCTCTCCCGGTGATTATCACGGCCACAAATGGTGCATGGATGAGCCTTGAAACAGTCCTTCTCCATATGATTAGTTTTGCCACAATGGGTGCAAGGCTTTCTTACCTTAGAACTTCCTTTCTTTGCTAAAAATGCAGTGTCAGTTACCTTTCGTTGTTGAGTTCTTTCTTCCTCTTGGAGAGCATTGATGAAACCTTCAAGAGAAGGATTATTGTGATACTTGAAGGTAGTGACAAGAGTAGCATAGGTGTCAGGTAAGCTTTTGAGAAGCACAGCAATAGCAATATCTTCGGAGATGGGAGACTTTACTGATGCAAGCTGAACCATAAGACTGCGAAGATAATTGACATGAGAGGCTATAGTAGCTCCTTCCTACATATGTAGATCAGGAGCTACATATGTAGATCAAAGAATGAGATCATAAGTGCAATCTTAGAGTTTTTAGATCGGGGTCCAAAAAGGGTATCCAAAGTGATCCGTGCTTGAGGAGCAGACTGTATGTTGGAGATGTGATGAATGTAATCATCTCCAAGACCGAGCAAGATGATAGCATAGGCTTTGTCGTTCTTGGCAGTGACAACTTGCTCAATGTCGGGATCTTTGGGAGCAGCACGGTGAACAATGTCCCAATGACCTTCTTTCATAAGATGGCACTTAATTTTGATTTGCCAAGTATGAAAGTTGGACCCATTAAATTTGTCAATAGACATGAGAGTGTGAGTAGAAGATGCCATGTGGGAAGGTCTTACCTCTTACTAAGATGCAAGGGCAGTGTCTATTCCCTTACAATATTGCAGAAATAAATGAAAGGAGAGATCCAAGAAGCTGGTTCTCTCACCACTTTGTCAAGGCCATAGCATGTGACAGCACATCGAAGCAGGAGGAACTAGCAAAAGAAAAGACTGCTCAGCAGACTGAAAGAGGCAATGCACAGTACCTTAATCCCAGGCAGAGGTAGAGGCACGGTCCAGGAGGTGCAGGCAGTGCGAGCTCCAAAGCAATGCTATAGGGAAGACGTGGGTAGCTCTCAGGCGATCTCCGTGCAGTCATGAACAGATGGCGCAGATCTCCGTGAAGATGGTGCAGATCACGAACAACAGCTGGAGAGGTACAGCCTGTTGCAGATACAAATGTGCAGGTATGGATTCCGTACAGTCGTACGGACAGTCTTGGCTGCACTTCGAATTGTTCGTTCGTTGATGCAGGTGCAGGAGCGACAGTAGGAGCGGGAGCGACAGTAGGGACAAGAGCAAATCTGGCGCACAGATCTGGCAGAGAGCGGAACTGCGCAGCAAATCTGGCAGCGCAATGGTGTGCAGATCTGGCAAAGAGAAGCGGTGGCGTGATGTGGTGGTACAGATCTGGCAGAGAGATGGCAGGGTAGAAAGAGGCGAGCAGATCTACAGCGGCAACCTGAACAAGAACGGCAGCAGCGTGGAGAAGACGGGCAGAAGATGGAGATGGCGACCAGCTGAGCGGAGCAAAAATCTGAGAAGAGGCGGCTATGGCTACAGCAGACTGAGGGGAGAGAAGAGGGATCTACATGGTTCTGATACCATGTAGGAATATAAAGCAAGAACTAGAAACTAGAAAACTAGAAGTAAAATAAGAACAAGATTGAAAGACAAAGAAGTACCTTGAGAAGAGTGTAGACAAGACACAAGCTAGATAGATGGATTGCAATGATGTGACCCATGAATATATGGGCCAAATTACAAGACATAAAGCAAGAGTGCTTATGGGATAATTGTAGAGGTGCCACATGGCACACACTCAAGACACAAAGACTAGACTAGATTTAGACAAATGTAGACTAAGGAAATAGTACACTTAGTGTGCACTTATCTCCAACAAATACTACATTGTGCGTAAGTAAAGAGGTTGTGAGTATGGAAAAATAAAGAGTCCAATGGTGTGCGATGGACCATCTGGAGTACAGCTAAGTCCTTGGTAGCAGCAATCCATATGTCCTTGTTTAGCAATTGTGGGGCAGGGTCCTAGGGTGTGGAGGAGGTTGACATCTGCAAGCTGCCCTCCAGGCAAGACTTGTGGAGTGCAATCTGTTATTCCTTTTGGCTCAGCAACTCCTAAGTAAGACGTAATCTCTTTGTGAGAGTACATGTGACTTGAAGAATGCCAAAGTTGATGTTGCGTTGATGTTGCTCAAGATGAAGGAGCTTTTCATGGTTGAGCTTGAGGCATCCGTTTGCTTCCAATTTGTAGTAATGGGCCTTATCTTTGGTTTTTTGATACTTGCATTGAAGGGCCCAGAGCTTTTCCTGGAGCTGCACCACTTTGTCAGACCTTGACAATCCGAAGGCCTCAGTAGGCTAGCTTGATCTAGTTTTGCTGTTGTCCCCATGTGTGCGGCGGTGGGTGCATGTGTAGATGGACTAGTGGGTGTGGATGATGGTGGATCAAAAGGTGGTGGTGGGTTATCATCAAAACTGTTATTGTCACTATCATGAGCTTGAGGTGGCTCATCCTGCTCGTCCCCTTCATCATCAAATTGTGGAGGGACTTTCGAGGATTGGGACCAAGAGAATCAAAAGTTGCCTTCGCAAGTTGCAACTCATCCTCAGGGTATGCAACATGGGAGTCATCAAAAGTGATGATGCCACTCTCTCTTGATTCAGTGATGTAGCTATTTATATTGTTATACAACATGACGACGTCTAAGGAGTGGTATTGAGGGAGGTCAACTTGAGCTGACTGGTTCCTATTGGTCTCCACTACAAGTCTACCCTCACCGTTGAGCCAATCAAGGGCTTGCTCAATGAGGAGAGGGTTTACGAGGTAGTTTAGGAGATCGGGTGTAGTTTGGTGGTCAAGTCCAAACATTTCTCCTCATCAAGGTTCAGGTTGCCTTAGAAAATTGTCATTATAAGTACTTACATCAATGAGGGATGGAACTTTAATGAAATGGTATGGTTGAATGGGCCTATTGAGGTGAATGTGGTGATCTAAAATGGTGAGAGTGAGTGCTTTATGCTACAAATTGAGTTGTGTGCTCGGTGTGCTTAGGGACTAGCAACAGTGTATCGAGTCCATTTTGATGTGTCTTGGTAGGCCATGATTCTCGATCTTCAAGTTCTTGGTCAAGGTTGAGAAGGGTTCCCATGGATTGCATGGCCATGTTCAGATTGCGGGCGGCTCTAGCTAGGTGGGTATCTTTGTTGTTGAGGACCTCTTGGTATGTGACTTCCCTAGGCTTGTGTATGTGATTTTGTCTTTTGGCTTCGTCTTGCTCCTGGATGACTTCTTGCAGCTCCTTTGCTTGTTCCTCTAGCTCCTGTTGAAGGCATTCATGTTCCGAAGATGTTCTTCTTGCCGTGCCTTTTCCTTTTGCTCATAGTCTATGGCGAGATTCGAGAGTCTTTTATTAAATGTTTATTGCTATGGAGATCTTTCTTTGAGTAGCATCTCATATTTTGATTGGAGATCCTTGAGATTCATCTTTGCTTCCACCTATTTTTTAAATGTCTCTTGTCCACAATCCAATGCCTAATTGAGACTCTTTTGGATGCACTCCCTGTGATTTTTTTCATTTTGGAGGTCTGCTTTGCAAATTTTCAGCTTGCCTTTGATAAATGTTTGCATACGGGCTATTATAGATTATTTATTTATAGCTATGCCAAAATTACTCAACCCTTATATAAGCATTTAATTATATCCGGCCTAACATAATCCATAATAGGTATGGTGTGTTGAATGAACTCGAGAGGCACATCCTTCATATCCATGTACTTCTAGGCAAAGCAATCTTCATATTCTCAGAGGACGGCAATCAAGGCCTCTTCCTAACCTATGTCAACGATGTAGACCGGTTTAGGGTCCTCATCCCAGGGTGCAAGGTTTACTTCCTTGACCTCGTTCAAACCATCATATCCTTGTTGATTTCCCTCCTAAACCATCCTCTTATCTTGCTGTAGGAGTATTTTTTGATCTTGGTTCGTGTAGGATTTAAAATGCCTCGGGACTTGGATGTAATTCAATATTTTCTTCTTTGTCATCATCCAAGACCATCAAAATGGATTGCTTCTCCTTAGGAGAAGTCTTTTTGTTCTTGGCCCTTGGGGCCTTGTCCCTCGACGGGGCCTTAGCTTATAAGGAAGAATTTTCAATTAGCCTTTTGTGGGGGCGCTTCTATCCAACTTGGCTCCTCAATTGGAGGAGAACACGTTGTGCCCAGTGACAACACCAACATATCTCAACCAATGGAGGTTGGACTTATCCTTCCTCACTCCTATCCCTTCCTTAGGTGCCCTCAGTATATCGCTCATGTTCAAGGGGACCATAGTCCCGAACACCTTGGAATCATAAGCTGTGGGGGTTAAAGGCCACTGTACCTTAAGCTTGGTTATGTACACTACTCAAACACACACACATATATATATGGATGACATAGAAGATTAGGGTGTTTTGCACCCACCAAAACTACTGGCTCCTATTTTGCTCCTTCTCTCCTTTCCCATAGGTTTTCATTCTAGTATCATAGCTATCGTTCCTTGCCTTCTTACCACCCTTTGCTTCCCTATTGCTTTGGAAGCTTGTGAGAGAGCTTCTATTCGCTTGTGGCTTCAAAACGGAGGAAGGGGATCTCATTTTTCTTGCTATAGCAGTGATTTTCAGCTTGTTGCCTACTTCCTAGAGTTTGTTTCTAGCCCAAGAAGGGTTATCTTCACCCGTAGTTGTTGCGTGGAATCTTCTACTCCCTGTGGGTTGCCTGTGGGAGCTCTATTTTGACATATTCTAGGTCGTTTTTACTATTTGAGGTGTATACAATAGGCTGCCCCATCTTTCCGGACAATTTGTTGCTTGTTTTAAGAGGGGGAAGTCATATAGTCATTCTCTGGGAGCAAAAACGACCTGCTATACATCGGTTTCAACTTGTGCTACACTGGTTTTCAACCATGGGAAGAAAAAACGATTTGTTTTCTAAGGGAACTTTGCTACTACGAGTGCCAAATGTTGTCACTTCATGGTTTCATGCCCACGAGGTTGCTAGTGATGTGTTTATGCATTGGGAGTTGAGCATTCTCTGATTTGCAGGACATTTTGCAGGATTTGTGCTTGTATATTGTGCATCCTTGCTCGGGTGCAGGAGAGTATTGGTTGCTCATTTTTCTATGCATTGGTTACCGATGCATTATGGTCATGACTGGCTAAGGCAGAGGGAGATTGCAAAGTGAATTGAGAGGAATTTTATGATGATTTTTGTGTGCTGCAAACTATGCGAACAGTCACTTTCAGGAGAGAATATCTCTCAAACCTTGAGGATTCAGAATCTAAGTTAAAGAAAGAAAGTGTAGACTATTTTAAGGCCTACAACTTTGTTTTGGGAAGTTTTTTGATCTAGATTATCTGTCAAAAGTTATCAGACTTGCAAAACAATAAAAAGTTGGAGTCTGCAGCCTATGAAGCCTACTTCAGACATGAATATCTTTCCAACTATGAAGAATTTGGTCTGGATCTGGATTGGAGAGTTTGAGACCATTAAAAAAGCTACAATCTTACTTTTGAAAGAATTTTAATCCGAGATTTTCAAGAAAAGTTATGATGCCTTGTATGCCCATGATTTACAGTTTCGATAGTTTATAACAACACGCTGGAAAAAATGAGCAAGAGGTTATTTTCAGCAGTTAGTATAAGAGAATTGATAAGGAATTTGGATCTGCAATAAACTAGAAATTTTTAAAGCTATCAATTGCCTACAATTTTATTGTTTACAGTTTTGGCATCCGAGTTATGATTTAAATTATATTGGCTGTTAAAAACAAGGAACACCTAGTAAGAGTTTAGATGGTGGTATTCCTGAAGAGGCATGGATTGGCAAGAGCCTTCTTACTCTCATTTGTGCCTATTTGGGTGTGAGGCATATGCACATGTGTCAAAAGAGCTTCTGAAGAAGCTAGATCCTAAGTCTAGGAAATGCGTTTTTCTGGGCTATGGTGAAAGTGGAGAGATGGGCTATCATCTTTGGGATCCAAAAGCAAAGAAGATAATACGAAGCCCTGATGTGGTGTTCAATGAGAAAAAGATGCATAAGACACCCATGAGGGATGTGGAAAATGAGGAGAATCACTTTCCAGGATGTGAATCCACCTGCATATGTTGATAGACAGCAAGTTGTCCATGCACCGAATGTGCAAGAAATGGTGCCATTAGGTACTCCCACAAGTACACAATCAAGGGCATATGATGAATCATCTATTGTGAAATGATGAGCCAAATGTGGCTGATATGCAGGTGGGACAGCAAGCTAAAATTCCATTGAGAAGATCAACTAGAATGTCTAGACCACCTGATAGATTTATTCCAAGGGCAGACTATATGATGCTTATACTAATTGCAGGAAGCCTTCTTGCTACAGAGAGGCTATGATGTGCAAGGATCAACATAAGTGGGAGTATGCTATGCAATCAAAATTGAATTCACTCATTAATAATAAGACTTGGGACTTGGTTTCTTTGCCACATGAAAAGAAAGCATTGCCATGTAAATGGGTCTACAAGATGAAGGTCACAAGTGATGATGTGCCTAAGTACAAGGCCCGTTTAGTTGCTAAAGGATTCAAGCAAGAGAAGGGTGTGGACTTTGATGAGATCTTCTCTCTGTTGTGAAGATGACCACACTTAGGTGCCTCTTGGACTTGTGGCAGTAAAGGATATGGAGCTTATGCAGATAGATGTTAAGACAACTTTCTTGCATAGGGATCTGCATGAGGAACTTTACATGGTACAAACATAAGGTTTTGAAGAAAAGGGCAAAGAGCATTTGGTTTGCAAGCTGAAAAAGAGTCTTTATGGCCTTAAGCAAGCGCTTAGAGAATGGTATCAAAAGTTTGATGCTTTCATTCGGTTCCAGGGTTTTAAGTGTGATTAATCACTGCCTCTACACTAAAAGGGCTAAGGATAATAGCTTGATACTCCTAGCACTTTATGTGGATGATATGCTATTGGCTAGCAAGAACACTTATGAGTTGGATGCATTGAAGGCCAAGTTGCATGAAGCCTTTGACTTGAAGGATTTGGGACCTGTAGGTCATATTCTTGGTATGCGCATCACGCGTGGCTTTCACAAAAGGTGTATGTTACAAAAGTATTACAACATTTCAATATGGAGGGGGGGGAAGGCAGTAAGGACTCCATTGCCTCCATATGTGAAACTGAGTCAGGTAGATAATCCCAAATCAGATGAGGAGAGGGCCATGATGACCAGTATGTGGCTAATAAAAAAAAGAGGCATTGGGAGGTAGTTAAGTGCATCATGATGTACATGAAAGGTACCAAGTATCTACTTTGGTAGAGGAGAGATGCATGTACTTGGGTACACAGATTCAGACTATGTAGGGCATGTGGATAGTAGGAGATCCACTTCTAGTTATGTGTTCACCTTTGCAGTGTTGTGGATGTCTTGCACATAGAAGTGTGTTGCATTGTCTACCACAGAGGCCAAGTATGTTGCAGCCACAGAGGGTTGCAAGGAGGCTATATGGCTTGATCGGCTAGTGGGAGATTTGGGGATTCATACCGACATTGCATAGTGATTCCATGAGTGCTATTCAGCTAGCACAAAATCCAGTCTTTCATGCAAAGACAAAACACATTGAGGTTAGGTACCATTTTATAAAGGAGGTACTTGAGGACAAGCGCATAGAGCTTGTCAAGGTTCATACAGATGATAACCCTACAAATATGCTGATGAAGAGTCTACCTAGTTAGTAGTTTGAGAGGGGTTTGAGTATTGTCGTGTATTGACGAGCATTGGATAGTATGTCCATTGGTTGTTCTCCCTTAAAGGCACATTGGATAGTATGTCCATTGGTTGTTCTCTCTTAAAGGCACATTGGCCTTTGACTAGGAGGTTTTTGGGGTTAAAGGCCCATGTATCTTAACCCCAGCTATGTATAATACTCAAACACACATATATATATGGAT
This sequence comes from Dipteris shenzhenensis, assembly GCF_047967505.1. Taxonomy (NCBI): domain Eukaryota; kingdom Viridiplantae; phylum Streptophyta; class Polypodiopsida; order Gleicheniales; family Dipteridaceae; genus Dipteris; species Dipteris shenzhenensis. Next base: position 47,144,694 of record NC_141604.1, read on the forward strand.
GACATAGAAGATTAGGGTGTTTTGCATGCACCAAAACTACTGGCTCCTATTTTGCTCCTTCTCTACCTTCCCGTAGGTTTTCGTTGTGCGCTCACATCAGCAGCCATTGGACTTCCTCTTTTCTTAGGAACGTCTATGGTTGCAAGGATGTGCATGTATTTGTGGGAGAGCTCAGGTTCTTGCAATGGAGCAAACTAATGTTCATCCGGTCCTCTTCTGCATCATTTTCATTATAGACCTAGAGCACATTCACAAACTCAGTTGTTGTGAATAAGTTACTAGACTTGGGCTTTCCAAGTTTGAAGGTCGATCCTGACAAGCTACTCATCCCTCACTTGTCCTTATGTTAATATATTTGGTTTGAGCTCTAGGCATAGACTAATCTTCTAGGTGTGAATGAAATGTCTTCTCAATACAATATTGTAGCCATCTGTCTGACTTAATTGTAAATGAGTTATCAGACATGGGATCGGCTTTCTAAGTTTCATGGTTGATCCTCACTATCTACTCATCCTTACGTTGATATATTCAGTTTAAGCTCCAGTGATGGACCAATCCTACAACGTGCAAGAAATGTCTTCCCAATATAATATTATAGCCATCCGCCGCCGACTGGTCATGGAAATCCATAACCATAATCCATACATGATAGGTAAGCCCAAAGGTCTTGATTTAAAAATCTCCCATTACTCCTAGCAGTTGAGCTATAGAATCCATTGGCTAACTTTATCGCAAGATTTATACTTTCCATCTTAGATCATCCCCACTTGGTCCAGCACTGTTTAGTGACTATGCTCACCCCAGCCCTTCCATCTAAGATTTCCATAGCATTCTTGTCCTAGTATTTGATAGGGAGTACCATGCTTATATCATCACTTTAAAAGTACTAGCCTAGCTTATTGATTGGTACTTTGAGAAGATATGGCTCCAATAGGGGGTTTTGCTACCTCAGGTGGCGTATCCTTAGGGGTGATCATTTGTCCATTCATCCAATCAAAGAGATCCCTCCAAGGAGGAGGGTTTCCTTGTAGCAAAGCAGTAATGGGAACTTTAACCTCCATGGACAAGAATGCAGCTAATCCAACCATATCTCCAGGCTATATAATTGGTTCTCATCGTCTCATTGGCAGTTGTGGCTCTATGAAGCCATAAAAGAAAATGTTGTCCTCTCCTATGGCTTGGTTCCATGCGAGTTTCTCCCTAATCATTTTATGACTTAGGAGCGAATGCCCCACTGATGAACCACGTGATCCTTCCTCTTCCACTTTTTCAAGTATAGAAGATGCTTTGGGGGCTCTATTGAAGATCTAGTAGATTGGATGGATTGTATTTGGCCCCTTGATGGTCTTGTGCTATTGCTCAAACTTTTAGTGGCAGTCATACCAGCTGACGTGCCTTGATGAGGTGTTGTTTCTCGATAATGATTTCTGGGTATTCTCCCTAACCATTGGAGGTTGGGGGTTTCCTATAATCCAACACCTCCCCTGTACCATCCTTGCCTCTAGGAAGTTGACTGTGATATTCCCATTCTGAATGTGTCTGGATTGGATAGCTGAGGTTAGTTCTCAGCTGACCATGGACTTGATCTCTTGCTCTAATCACACCTTGGATGGGATGCAATGAATCCCTTGCAAAAGCTCATGGTATTAACAAACTAGGGAAAAGACAAGAAAAAATTACCCCTTTCCCTGCGAGGGAATATGTCTAAAACTTGTGTTTGAGGAGGATGATTCTCTAGGTTTATTTGTGTATCTAGGTGCTATGGGCTTAGAGTTGGACATGGATGCTTGTAGAGACCTTGTGGCTATCGTAGATATCAATTGTACTTTCACACCTTAATAATCTTTATCCTTTTATACATGTTTGTGCATGTGTATTTGCTTTTGTTCATTTAAAGAGAGATCTTTTTACGTGCATGGGTATGTGTGTGAGCTATTTGGATAACCACATCAGAGTGGAAAGCAAACTAAAACCTCATTGGTGCATCATTTCATGGAATGCAATATCCCCACACAAATACATTGTCAAACCCTAGTGTGGCATATGAATAGCCCTTAAATCATCTAAAATTAAAGAATTGTTGTTAAATATCTAAAAGCAACCGTTCAAAGCAATATTTGCACAATAAATTGAGGTGGTATCCACGTGAGGAATCTTTAATTGAGTTTTGGGAAGCTCAATATATGTAGTATCCAAGCACATGGTGACCGGGCCCATGTTCCTTGAAGACTTAGTGATAGTTGGCGAAAGTTCAGTATGAGAATCAAGCAAAATAAGTAAGGTAGAGCAAGTCATTATTGTCCATAGCACTAATAGAGCATTTTAGTGATGGTGAAGATCCTATCAATGGGTATCTATAACTGACCCACTTTAGGTGAGAGAGTCAAGGAAAGAGAAGGGAAAGATAGTATACTGATTGTTCAGCTAGACTCTTGGATTGATTAAATGCCATGTAGCTTTACAATGAGGGATTTGTTCTTTAGATGGTCCAAAGTCTGATAAGTGGAGCATGATATCCCACAAGGTTTATGAGGTTCATAATATAGGCATTAGGATTATTTATTGTCGCTCCTACTTCTTTCCCTAGTGCATGGGATCCTCAACCATCCTATGCCACTACAGAGGAGTATGCTAGACATGACCAAATTATATTGAAAAATAGAGAACTAGCTCCATCCTCTCTTAATAGGCACAAGATGACCTTATAGATAATGTTTCAAGGCCACAAATGTGCCTGATATATGAAAATTATCCACATGATTGAGGTGGTATCCACATGAGGACTCTTTAACATATACTTCCATGAGGACTAATATTATTACATGACCACTCTGTAAACTTGAGTACTTCCCACAAGCTCAACCATGGATCCATGTTTGGTTGTCTGAGCCATGTCTATTCCCCATCATCCATCATCATCTTATCATATAGTTTTTGTTGTTCATTTCTGTTTCTTTTTATTAGCTCTCACACAACTCCCTATGCTACCTTTGATATTCCCTTTAAGACATCGTTTGTTGTGTGTTGTTTCATGCTTTGCTTCCCATGAAAAAGGTCCATTTCTACCTTCCATAACTGACTTGCTATTATTGTCTTCCATCGACTTGAAGAAATTCACGGTCTCGTGTTCCCACATCAAACCATTACCATGTTTGACATTTCCAAAGTAAGATAAGTAGGAGACTTCCTTATTTAATTTCCTCTTGCATGTTGTGTTATATCGACTACATTAATATTAGCACCATATATGAAATGATGGCATCAAAATATTATTTCTTAACAGTACCATAAGGTCATGAGACCTTAACCCTATATGGATTCATAAATCTGACCTATTCTTTAGTGTTAAACAACTAAAATGTATAGTTAACTTAGTGAGGGCATCCACTTGCTCTCTCTCTCTCTCTCTCTCTCTCTCTCTCTCTCTCTCCTTGTGTGTGTGTATGTAGAATAAAAAGTCCCATCAATAATTGAGCCATAAAATTAATTGCATCATCAAATAAAAAGTAAAAAAAGGGGAACATATAAGAAAAAAATGTTTGAGACATCTGAGTTGCAAAATGCAACAACTAGAGTTTGCAAAAATTTCCACCAAAATTAAGAATTTTTAAAAATATTGAGTTTCACAAACACAATATTAAAAACAGATGTCGAATCCTCAAGTGGTTTAGGTTCTGAGGTCAGGTCTACTTACTTGCCACCATCCAAACAAACTAGGTGTTATAACATCATAGTTACATTTAAGTAGACAGGTAATGCTTGTTTTCCCCGATTTGTTATCGCTTTATGATATAGACATTCTTAGATAATTTTTAAAAAAAAGTTTAAGTCACAAGTGGAGTAAGGAGCAAATGAGTGCATGGGCTAAGAAGGGATTGGTGGAGGTATGGGAGGATTACTATGCTTGGTGTGTGGGATGGTTAAAAAGAGAGTATAAAGGGGAGATATTCACAAGGGATACATAAAATAATAATTCATAGTTGGGGAAGTATACATGCGCATGCACGCATGTGTGTGTAAAGAAATAAGTGTGTGTGTGTGAGATATATTTACTAATCAAAATTATTATGTGTGTGTGTGTGTGTGTGTGTGTGTGTGTGTGTGTGTATCCTCTCATGTTTGCGTATGGATGTGGATGACCTCTCACCATCACACGCCTTTCTTTTTCATATTATCAATTCCTTGTTAAAATCTCACGTAAAGTCTTCCACTACAAATTATATTGAGCAATCAACTCTTGAAATTCTTAAGACCGAATCCTTGGAGTTAGAGATATACTGATCCAAAGATTTGATTGCGTTATTTTTCTTATGAGTATTGTGCAAGAGAAACTTTTTAAAATTATGTCAAGAGAGCGATTAGAGAGCATCAAAGATCATACATAAGGCTTCTTGAGAATTTTAAGGCTCTTTTGACATGAAAGCTAATTTGTTTAAGAGTTGTGTGAAGATGTAGAGCATGATTGCTTTCTCTGGAAGCCCAAGGATGGATTTCATGTAGAAGGAGTCAGTGATTGATAACTACTATCATTAAATTGGTTAATTAATGTAGCCTTAAATCCGAGAAAGGGCAAATATGCTACAAAGGTGGTACGTTAGAGCAAAGAGATTATAGTTCATGGGCAATAATTTAGAAACATGATTATAATCCACAAAAGCCAAGGAGAATAACACACAATAGAAAATCAATAGGTAGCCACATTTGTATGAGATCTATGCCCATAAATTAAACATATTGATGTAGATATTTAAGAGTGAATTAAGAGTAAAATAGGGCGCTAAGTGTTTGTATGGTACTTGCAAGAAGATTTGAGAGGATGCATGTGTAAAAGTGACACAAGCTGAAGCCAAAGTCATCATTTTTGTAATTATCATACAACAAAATACACTCAAATGTCCAACATTCATAAGAAATAGTCCAAATTTCACTACAATAATAATAGATATTCAAGATAATTGAAGGGATGATAGGCCTACTTACTCCATGGATAATTTTAGATATTCATGGCAATGAAAGGAATGGTAGGCCTACTTACTTCATGGATATCTAAATATATGTTTTCTCCTTTCTTTGTTATTTGTGCATATGTTAGCTTACCACACTTTGGAGTGTTTTGTGTGAGTCCTTTTATAGGAATATACACACATTGCACAAAATGGGTAGCTATCTTCATCAAACTTACCACACTTTGGAGTGTTTTGTGTGAGTCCTTTTATAGGAATATACACACATTGCACATAACGGGTAGTTATCTTTATCAAATCTGGTGCATTGGTCATCTATAGCTTTAGTGATCTCACTTTAAATAGTATGTGTAGCATGAGTCAAATTTCCATGGTTTATACATCATGAATATGCACCATCCTACTATGGTGGTGGCACCTTTTGCAAGGGTAGCCATATCGGACACTTCCTATAGTGTACAATCAATCATAAAGGGTGGATTCCAATACACACAAAATTGTTTTCAACCCACATGGTTGTTTAGGCCTATAGATCTTGGTACATTGTTATAACATCACTCCTTCAGTTGTTAGCATGCCTCATTAGGTGTTCTTCTTAGAGCCTCCAGATGCTGAGATGACAGGCCCACTAATAGAGAAGGTTAAAAGATCTCATAGGAGTAAGTAGTCGCCCTTAGATTTTCCTATCGGCTTAGGGCAAGAAGACTATTCGATCGTTCAGGACCTTGCTCATTGGTCTTTGAGCATCACGCTTCTTCAATTATAGCATTAAGCCCTAAGGTGAGACGTGAGCTATAGTAAGGGATCTCAACACGAAGGAGCAAGAAAAAGGGAAAGGGATAAGAGATTTCTTCTTGCTCCACATATCCTTAGGGTCATTGTACCCACTCATAGGGTTCACCTTTTGCAATGATGGTGTTGAGATTATCAAGTTCATTGAGAGTGCATCCATACATGTCAAATAGAAGATCCTTAATCATTCTATATCATTTAACAAAGTGAGATAAGTATATTTAATAAAAAATTCTTCAATTCATGTGGTGTATCATTGTCAATTATAATATTTTCTTTGTCATTTTTTGTGTAGATGTAGTTCTAAGTTATACTCTCTCCAATTTGTCATATGATTACTAGCACATAATCAATCCACAAATTTATTTAATCATAATTGCTATGTTGAAGTAGACTCCTATTATTAGCATACAAAAAAAATGAGAGCCTCTAACTGCCACTTTGTTGTCTTGTGACTTATCTTGACTTTGCTCAAATGCATAGCTCTGAAGATTGCATGTGGTTCTAATTACTATGATTGTAATGACATTGGTACAAATTCCCAACTCTATACTATCCATCAACAATGATTCTAAAGATATTGGTACAAATTCCCAACTATATTATACTATCCATTAACAATGTCCCTTAGCTTTTGTTTGCATTTAGGTTTGCATGACATAATATCCCATAGTAGAGTTAGAATTTCATATGATTAATTTTTTGAGAAATTTGCTAGTAACATCCTTTATTATTTAGCCAAGGGTTCTAAATTAAAATTGAATTCCATATGCATGACTTCCATTTGTGGCAATGCCTTGGTGAATAGGTCTAGCGATTGATCTTCAAAGAGACAATGGACATGTCAAACTACCTTGTTGGTTTGATGCCAATTGAAATGATAGGAATTATCTTTCCATGATCTTTTGGGTTTGCCACTCATGTTATCACAAAAGATTCTAATAGATTCCCCTTGGGCTACTACACCAAGTTCACCTAGAAGATGCTATAGCCATATTGCTTCATGAGTCATTTTGATAAGGTAATAAATTATACCTTTGTTTAGACAAAGAATATGTGTCCTACTTTTTGCTTGATCATGCTACATAATGCTGACCTAAGCAAGAATATAAAACTAGTTTAGTTGACTTTGCCTCTTTATGTGCATTGTTACATCATCGAATCCCATGAGTTTTTGTTTCTATCTAGTATCTTCCAAATATGACAGTTTTGATGCTCCATTGTATATTCGACGTGGTACAGTAAAATCCTCCACCAGTTTCCAATAATGCTCACATGGGTTTGCAAGCCTACTAAGTACAAATAATTGATCTACTTGTTATCATCAATTGAACTAGCTTGTT